>NC_073302.1:239202156-239802156 GCF_027595985.1 Sorex araneus
TGGTACTCCTCAGTCCCCTGCATCCTCTGTCCCCTGTCAGTAAGGGCAACATCGTCAGAGCTCTCTTCTGTCTTCCTCCCAGTTGTACCAGAGATTGCCTTTGCCTCCCCCCACTAAAATACATATGACTGCTTGCCTCCCCCCACTAAAATACATATGACTGCATTTAGGGCCCTCCTGAGTAATTCCAGTTAATTTTCATACCCTCTTAATACAAGCTTTTCTGCAAAGACCACATCCCTACCCAGACCTCCTACACACACACACACACACACACACACACACACACACACACACACACACACCCCTCATTCCTGTAAGGAAATGGTCACAGGTTTCAGAGTTAAGAGTGTGATTATCTTGGGGATAGGGGTGGCTCTCTTCTATCTACAGCACTCTGTTTAAAAGATACTAAAGATACTTTTCAAAATGTGCCTAGCATCTCATTAGGATCTCTAAGGATAATGTCAACTGATCGACTTTTTCTGATGCTCTGTAGACCCTAATGAATTTGTGTTGGCAGTGTGGGTGGCTGGATTCTGACTGTGACACATGATCCAAAGTAAACTTGGCCCTGTCTGCTTAAACTATTGTCCTGATCCTGCTGATATTATGGCCGACCCTCCAATCAGACATGCAGGATGGCTGCCAACTCGATTAAATCTGTTGCACTTTCAATTTAGTAAGCACTTGCTGAGAGCTTCATCAGTGATTTAGATGTTCAGAGGACGCTTGAAAGCAGAACCCCAGGGTACATCTTTTTCCAGGTCTCTGCAGCATTTCACACTATGCTTTCATCCGACCTTCCTCTCCTCACAGACTGATACTGATGTCTTGCACTGGGGAGGTATAAGAAGTGATGATTTCAGTCATGAAGCTTGGTTTCCCACATGTCCAGTCTTACTTTAAACTCATTGCTTATGGTTATACTTTGCCTTTCAAAGAAAACACTTGCTACAAGAAGATCTGAAAATTGGAGTTCCCAAACTTTAGGGTTCATCAACATCACGTGGAGAGCAAGAATTGAACCTGGGTCTGCTGCATGCACCTTATCATCCCCTGTACTGTCTCTCTCAAGAGTTGAGTTATTTTGGCCATGCCTCGAGGCACTGAGAGGCCAGACCCGACTGTGCTCAGGAGCCACACCTCATGGTGGTGGTGGTGGCGATAAAGGGGAACCATACCCGGTTCTCGGATTCAAACCAGGTTTGTGGCATGTTAGGCAAGAGCCTTAACCTCTGTGCTATCATGCTGGCGATGAATTTATTTATCCATATTTTTCAGAGAGGGGATTTGGGGCCCACCCAGATGTGCTCAGAGGTTTCTCCCAGCTCTGTGTTTGGGGATTGTTCTCAGTGGTGCTCAGGACACTGTATGTCACCAAGGATTAAACTGGGTCAGCTGCAGGCTCGGCAAGTAAGTGCCTTAACCCCTCCATTATCTCTCTAGCTCAATAATCTGAATTTCTGATAATTCCTCAGTGCTGCTGAGGTCGGGGAACCAGAATCTGAGAATCTCTAATGTCAAGTCTAGCACTGTTGTGTCTGAAAAGGTGATGCAAAGCACCATTCCATTAGACCTTTCCATTAACAAAGGTCGCAGGACTTTCACTGCTTCCTCTCGGAATGGCTAGCCTCAAGGGCCATTCAGTATTTGCCACTGATTTTGCAGAGAGACTGTCTCTGGTGTTGCATGGCCTCAGTTAGGTAAGGAAACTGACTTTTTCACCGATGGAGAACAAGTTATCTTCTCTCCTTCCTTCTTGGCCTTTCAATTAATCCAGATCCTCTCAAATGAAAAGGCATTAGTAAGCACTCCATTCAGATTAAAGGCTTAACACAGGACGCAAGTACCACTTGTGTGGATTTAAGAAGATCACTTTCCTTCTTCTCTTCTGAAACAGAAAGGAATCTCCAGCTGAATTTCAACTTTCAGGGCCCCAGACACTTCCCTTCCCCTGACCTAATGCTGGTGATCCAAGCCTGTCATTCTGGCGAGGGCTAGAGGCAATGACAGGCTATGGGCAGGTCCTGTCCCCACTGTGAAGGAGGGAAAACCTGGGCCACCCATACTGGTTGTTCCCAGGAGCCCAAAGGTGGTCTCCAATTGTCAAGTACCTATGAAGAGGAAGCTAAGTTTTGCACCCCCCAAGTGACCCATCACCTTTTCTTCATGTCTTTGCTTCTTTTGGTTTCTCGTGAGCTGAAGGCCATTAACTCAGATGGTCACATCACAACTGTGCTGATTTGGTCCAAAATGATTACTTGCAAAGTACATAATCACATAAACAAATCTATATATATCACTGTCATCACTGTCATCCCATTGCTCATTGATTTGTTCGAGCGGGCACCATTGTGAGACTTGTTACTGTTTTTGCATATCGAATACACCACAGGTAGCTTGCTAAGCTCTGCCATGGGGGCGAGACACTCTCGGTAGCTTGCCAGGCTCTCCGAGAGGGGATGGGAGGAATCGAACCCGGGTCGGCCGCATGCAAGACAAATGCCCTGTAGAGTCCACTTCTTTGCTTCCTTTTTTCTCCTCCTTCTCCTTCCAGCACTAACCTGAGTGCCCAGAAACATCTGCATACCCAGATTTTCTCCAGTGCTTGTCCTATTGACATCTCAGACTTTGGAGCAAACAATAGTCCAAGTTCTGTCCCGCTGCAGATGGAGAAATTCCTAGACATTTCTCACTCGTGTGTTTATGAAGGAAATAAAACTCGAGGCCAGAGGAAGGTGGCTATTTCGAGTTGTAAGCCTTTTCAGATGTTCAGATAAACGCATCACTTGTTTTCATCAAACCAAACAAATAAAAACGTCCACTGCTTACAGGGTTTTATTTCTCTCTCTTATTCATTGGCCCGACACCGCACATTCCATTTTTAGACATGAGCCTCAGTGTTCAATATATGTAAGGAAATGGCATTTTAACGCGTTCATTCCTTCCACAGAGTGGATGCTATTCCAGCGAGCACCCGCGCTGCCTTCTCAGATAAGGAGAGACAGTACTGCCTGTTCTCTTGCTCTTCGGCACAGTGTCCAGTTACATAGCATTCTCTGCACTCTTCTGGCCCATTTTGAGTTTCATTGCACTTTTATTGCATTTTCATTCCTTTATTTCTCTGCCTGTGCGAATCTTGCCATTGAGACCTCAGGCCCCCAGTAATAAAGTCCTGAACTGTGTATTTAAAAATCACTATTCAAAAAGTTTTTACTTGTTAGTTTTGGGATCTCTTCCCAGCAGTGCTCAGGGCTTACTCCCGGGCTCTCCTGGAGGGAGACGTTAGGAATCGAGCCAGGGTCCAGCGCGTGCAGGGCAAGACCCTTAGCCCCGCCAGACTAGCTCTTCAATCCTAATTTTTAAACCAAAAAAACACCCCCCCACCCCAGACTACTGACAATCCCCGCCTGGGGGCGTGGGGGCGCTTTCGGGAGCTGCTGTCCGCCAGGGGGAGCCGTGGCCTCGGGGACCGCCGGGGTGCCACCGAACGCGCCGCGCTGGCCCGCAGGCGGCATGCAAGGTCGCTGCGGGCGGGGCGTGCAGCTAGAGCCCCTCAGCAGCAGCCCGCGCCCCCGACCGGGCTGGCAGCGCCCGGGCTCGGCGTGCTGGACTGCGCGGCGCGGGCTGCGCGCGCCCCGGCCGCGGGTCGCGGAGTCTCTAAAGGCCCGCGGCCGCCGGCGCTCCCGCTGCTGCGCGCCGGGGGTAGCGGCGGTGCGGGGCATGGAAGCGGCCGAGTCGGGTGCTCTAGGGAGCGGCGTCCCAGAGCTTCTGCGCTTGAAACAGGGCCTCTGATTTCCCTTCCCTCCGCCGGGAGATCTCAGCATCCCGGGCGGTTGCTCGGTTCTTGAGTCCAAACGTCACTGCAAGCGATTTTCAAAACCGGGCTTTTCTCCTCTATGTTCGCTGCGGAGGCAACTGCCCGGGAAAGCGGGGGACGCCTCCCTGCAGCTCCCAGCCCCGCTTCCTGGAGGGTGAGGGGCGGAGGTCGGGGCTGTGCACGCACTCCTGGAGGCAGGCATGTGGGGATTCTGGGAGGTTTGGGGGTTCCCCATCCCACTTAAAGGGGTGTACCGAGTGATGGAAACCTCAGAAGATATAAGCACGTTTGGTTGCCCCGGTTTTACGGAGTGTCGGAGACCCACCAGGGGGTATGATTCTGCTCAACCTCCATCTGGAGACCCACTTTCAGAATGTTTTGTTTGTTGATTTTGTTTTTGGGACCACACCCCACTTTGTGTGTGCGTGTGTGTGTGTGTGTGGGTGGGTGGGGGACACACACACACATTAAACTGGGGTCATTTGGTTGTGGGAAGTTGACCCTGGTGGTGGGATTGGTGTTGAAACAGTGTACACTGAAACTCAACTCTAACTAGAAGACTGCTCCTGACACTGTGGCTAGAGCAGCTCTGCGGGTTGGGTGCTGGGGTCTGAATAAGCTACTGCTCCAGCCCACAGTGCTCAGTGGTGCTGGTGGGGAGCAGGGATTCCCGGCTGCGGACAGAAGGCAGACTCCAGATGTGCAAGGCACATGAGCTCTTAATTGAGCCAGATCTGCCGGCCAATGAGAGGACTGAGGGGGCTCTCACACCATCAGCCAAACAGTTCGGGGTCCAGAATGAAGAAGAAGAAGAAGAAGAAGAAGAAGAAGAAGAAGAAGAAGAAGAAGAAGAAGAAGAAGAAGAAGAAGAAGAAGAAGAAGAAGAAGAAGAAGAAGAAGAAGAAGAAGAAGAAGAAGGAGGAGGAGGAGGAGGAGGAGGAGGAGGAGGAGGAGGAGGAGGAGGAGGAGGAGGAGGAGGAGGAGGAGGAGGAGGAGGAGGAGGAGGAGAGAGGAGGAGGAGGAGGAGGAGAAGGAGAAGAAGAAGAAGAAGAAGAAGAAGAAGAAGAAGAAGAAGAAGAAGAAGAGAAGGAAGGAGAAGAGAAGGAAGGAGAAGGAGAAGGAGAAGAAGACAACACTACGACACTTTTTCCCTGTCCCAGCACGGGTCCTGTGAGGATGGACGGCGGGTGTTTAGGGGTTTTGCTTCATTACCTTTTCTGAGGTCTCTGTCTTGGGCTTGTGGGTGGCTGCTTTCTCTCTGTGTTAGTATTCAATCTCAGGGCCAACCGTGTTCAAATTTGGTTGTCTTCAGAGGCCACCAGTCCCCCTGTATTAGGGACACCTTTAAAATTCACTTAAATACTGTATATGCAAACATGACTCTGCTGTAAGGCGTGGGGGTGGATTTATTTGAACTGGGGAAGAGGGGACTGGCAGCTGTCCATCTACCTGGAGTTTCCAGGGGTTGGAGCAGTTTCCATCCCCACCTTGTGTGAACTGCTCTTCCATATGCAAATCAGTCATCACTTCAATGAGTGCACATACACATGTCTCCTAAAGACAGGCAGCCTCGAGGAGGCTGTCCAAACACTGTCTAGTCATTGTTTCAGAGTCACGAGTCTTTCTTTGGTTTGGCTCAGGCAAAATCATGTGCAAAATCCAATAAATGAGAGGTCTTTATTGCTTAACCACTTTTAAAAAATGTCTATCATCAAGGCCAAATATTCTCCCTCTCTCTCACTCTCCCTCCCCCTTTTTCTTTCTCTCATCTCATCTCATAATTTTCTATGAAATCAGCTCTTAGCAAGAAAAGGTTTCTAGATTAACTGTAACTGGGGGCGCAGTACAGGCTGGAGGACACTAGATGGCGCCCGGGGTAGCTTCAGGGAGGAGACAAAATGTCTGCTGCAAATTGAGCTCTGATTTGGTTTGAATGAAGGATGCTCTCAGTAATTCTTGAAGTTGGCTTTCTTCATTCAAAATGAAACCGAGTGTCCCGACTCTCATGGAATATCATCTTGTGTGTGTGATTTGGTGGTAATGAACCATCTTTAATTAGAGGATCACAGTAAATACTTATTAGTAGGAGCTCCCCCCTCCCCCCCATTAGATCTGTTTGTGTCTTCAGTGGCTGTTCTCTTTTGAATGACAGAGTTTCCAAATCTCTCTCTTTCCCTCCTTCCACACTGCACCCCACCTCCCAAAGGCAGCCTCTCTCAGCTGAATAGGACGGCTTGTCGAAATCCACAGAATTCTCTAGGATAATGTCACAGAGAGAGGGCCATCCAGAGAGAAGGAGATGAAAGGCAGCTTGTGCAATGCAGTGTTAACTCCGCCAGCTTCTCAGGACCTGTCCTTCAACGCCATTGTGCTGGAGTTGGAGCTGTGTAGCACCAGGCTATTGCTACAGGAATTACTCCTGCACATTCTCAGGTTTCTTCTAGGCTAGGAGAGGGCTCATGAGATGCACCCGTGGCTTATAGCACCTTGTCTGGCTAGGGCAGGGCAATTGATGGTTGTGCATGACTTGAAAATACTGCTCTTGGGGCTGGAGTGATAGTACAGTGGGTAGGATGCTTGCCTTGCATGAAGCTGGCTCAGGTTTGATCCTCAGCATCCCATATGGTCCTTCTGAGCACTGCCAGGAGTAATTCCTGAGTGTAGAGACAGGAGTAACCTGAGTATCACCCTCTGGGTATGTTTTCTCTCCTGCTCCCCCCCCAAAAAAAAAAACCTAACAATGCTCCTTTTGGGCCAGAGAGATAGTTCAGGAGTTCAGGCACTTGCCTGGCATACGGCCAACTTCAGTTGGGTCCCCAGTACTGTATACAGTCCCTCAAGCACCACTAAAGGTCATCCCTCAGCACAGAGCCAGAAGTAAGCTCTGAATGCCAAGACTAATTAAAAAAAATTATTAGTAAAGAAAATGCTCTTCTGGCTTGCCCAGAACTTGCCACACCAAGCCCTCTGCATTCTTATATTCATGGGGAAAGCAGGATGCCACAGTCATTTCCAATCCTGGCTCCACATTTTACCAGCTGCACTGTTCTCCAACTGTCCCCAGTTAGTCATTATTCACTCCAGCCCTCTCCACCCTGCTCAGTGCTCCAGGGTCTGTACTCTGGGCTCTGTGTCCAAGTCTCCAGCCCGCCAGCATTATTATTTTGAGGGCAGTAGGGCGATACCCAGAAGTACTCAGGGATTACTCTTGGCTTTGTGCTCCAGGATCACTCCTGATTGGGCTCTGAGAAATATACGTGGTGCCAGGGGTCAAATCAGGGTGGGTATGTTCAAGGCAAGTGTTTGTAACCCCAATGCTATCTCACTGGCCCCTCTCCGAAGTCCTTTTGATATTTCAGTCACTGGGCAGAGAGGATGGAACCCGTTTCCCCTGAGCTGTGTTCAGGCCTTCCTCCTGGCTCTGTGCTCAGTGATCTTTCCCGGGAGGGCTTGGAGGACCGTATGCCACAACGTGAGCTAGGCAAGCACCTTGCCTGCTGTACTTTCTCTCCAGCACAGTTTTTAGAGAGAAAGGGGGTAGGATGGCACAGGGGGTGCTGGAGGGGTGTGTGTGTGTGGGGGAATGTTTCCAGAGTAACTGGACTGAGGCATGCTTAACCTGATCTGCAAGCCCAAGTCAAAGATTTCTGAGGAAAAGTTCAACCTGTCATGGATGCTTCGGGGATGGATGGGCAAGGACAAAGGACAACAGTCTCTGCCCTAAGTGCTGGCTCGGTTTTTAAAAATTTCAATTCAGGGGCTGGAGAGTTAGCACAGTGAGTAAGGCACTGGCCTTTCATGGGGTAGACCCGGGTTCGATCCCTCGTACCCCATATGGTCCCAGAGTCCTACCAGGAGAGATTCCTGAGCACAGAGCCAGAATAAGCCCTGAGCACTGCCGGGTGTGTCCCAACTCATATATATACCAAGAGTCAAATTCATTATTGGCCTTTCATTCCTTTTCCATTTTTATTTTTTTGAGTCCCACCCTCCCAGGTAGTGCCCAGGGGCTACTCCCATCTTTGTGCTGGGGTGATACAGAGCAAGCAACAGCCTCTCCAGCCCTCTCTGATTCTCTTTCCTTTTTTTGGCACCAGGCTTCCCCCTGTCTCTTAGGCTCTCTGCAGTGGGACAGCTCCCATTCTATGATGTCACTGAACCCTGCTCCGAACCTGCAGGCACTGGGTCACACTACCTGGGTGGGACTTTCTGGACTCTTTTATTTGACTTTTTAAATTTGGTTTTGGATCACACTGGGGTGACCAGAGATCCCTCTTGGGGCTCAAGGTCTCCTGAGCACGGACTTTCCTTCCCAGATAACCCTGAGGACCTATAGCAACCCAGAGCCCCGCCTCTTGTGCCAATGGCGTCAGCATCCACTGGAGTTACTGCCCGGTGACACCGAGGGAGGAAGGCCCGGGGGTTCCGAACGTCATGGAGGCCCAGATGAGTCAGCCAGGTCAGAGCGTACAGCGGGGAGGGTTGGGGAGGGTAGGGGGGGTGTGGCGCCTAATAACGGGTGTGGGGGCACCTCCTCCCAGCCTGCTCGGGAGCCTCCGCGCTGTGATTGCATCATGCACACCTTTGTAAACAATCCGTTTAGCAACCAAATTATACGCCCGGTAATTATAGCTTCCAGCGTGAGGTCGGGAGTCCCCGGCAAAGCGATGACAGGCTGCTTCGAAGCCTGGAGCCTGGTCGGCTCCTGTTGGCGTCTGGCTGGGCCCCCAGGGGACACTGCAGGTGGCGGGTGGGCTGCAGCACCTTAACGGGAACTGTCTGTGTCGAGTCAGCAGGCCGTGTTTTGACAGTCCTGAAACTGCATTTGGACCCTCGAGGAGAGCTATCGGGACGCCTGGTTTGGAGCAGTGTGTCTTTGAAGGAAAAGCAATTGGGAGTCAGGATGGACTCCTCTTCCCGTTCTCTGAAAACTTGAAAGTGAACTCAGAGAGGCCAGCGGGAGAGTACAGTGGGGGGTGCACTTGCTTTGTCTGCTGCGGACTCAGGTGCCATCCCCCCGCAGCCCATTTGATTCCCAGGGTCCCGCCAAGGATGATCCCTGAACACAGAGCTAGGTGAATGCCCTGAGCACTACCAGGTGTTGCCCGCCCTCCACCCCAAACCATGTTATCTGGGATGGGAGAAATTGTACAGGAGTTAAGGTGCTTGCCTCACACACGGCGGGCCCAGGTTTTATTTCTGGCATGGCCTGGTCCCCTCAGTAGCTTCAGCAATGAGCACTGAGCCAGGAATAGCTCCTGCCACTGCAGGATGTTGTCTCTTAAACCAAAAGTGCCTGCTGGTGATGCTACTTAGACTGATGATTCTTCACAGCTGGAGTGACAGAAAGCTGCTATACTGGAACTCTGCACAGGGACCCCTTAGCCTGTCCCAGACCGCATGGATCTACCCTACCTGGGTGGCTGTGCCTGAGGGTTTGGGGTTTCCTCTGCAGGGCCCTCGTGTCCCTACTGCCAAGGTTGAGGCCTGAGCGTAGGTGCCTTGCTAGAGGGCAGGAGAGAGACTGGGATGACAGGAGGCAGGAACTTGGAGTCCCTGGCCAGCCCTCCTCTGCCTTAGTTGGGGTTCTATGTCTCTGACCTTCTCACAGAGAGAGGCACCCCCTCCAAGCCCCACTGTTAAGGCTGGGCACAGGTCTTTCTTTCTTTCTTTCTTTCTTTCTTTCTTTCTTTCTTTCTTTCTTTCTTTCTTTCTTTCTTTCTTTCTTTCTTTCTTTCTTTCTTTCTTTCTTTCTTTCTTTCTTTCTTTCTGTTTCTTCTTTCTTTTTCTTTTCTTTCTTTCCTTTTTCTTTTTCTTTCCTTTTTTCTTTATTTCTTTCTTTTTCCCTTCTTTCTTCCTTCCTTCCTTCCATCCTTCCTTCCTTCCTTCCTTTCTTTCTTTCTTTCTTTCTTTCTTTCTTTCTTTCTTTCTTTCTTTCTTTCTTTCTTTCTTTCTTTCTTTCTTTCTTTCTTTCTTTCTTTCTTTCTCTCTCTCTCTCTCTCCCTTCCTTCCTTCCTTCCTTCCTTCCTTCCTTCCTTCCTTCCTTCCTTCCTTCCTTCCTTCCTTCCTTCCTTCCTTCCTTCCTTCCTTCCTTCCTTCCTTCCTTCCTTCTCTCTTTCTCTCTCTCCCTTATTCTTCTTCATTTTTTTTTATTTGGCTCTGTGCTCAAGGGTCACTCCTAGCAGGGCTTTGGGGTCTATATAGGGTGTCAGGGAACAAAACTGGATGACCGCAGGGCAAGCACCCTGTCCACTCTCCAATCCCCTGGGTGCAGTTCTTGAGGGCATTTTAAGAAAGCAGGGAGAAGTCAGAATGTGAGAGAGCTAGATGGAAAGCGGGAGTTTTTTAAAATGAAGTAATGTTGGTTTCTGGTGTCATGCGGATTTTGGGTGTGGAGCGTGTGTGTTACCTTCTGTATCTTACTCATCACTGAGCCTGTCTGTCTCTCTCACCAAACCATTGACTTCTTTTGTGCCCAGTTTATATCCTCAGCTTCCTCTTTCCCTTTTGATACCTGTTATTTTGTTCTTATAGTCTAAGCGTTTGTTTTTGGTTTGCTCATTCATTTGCCTTATTTTCTACCTATGAGGGAAATCACGGGTTGTTTGTCTTTGGCCATCAAACTTATTTTGCTGAGCACAATGCCATGACATCTCTCCATGTGGTTGCAAGTGGCTGGATTTCATCTTTCCCAAGAGCCAAATAGCATTCTGCTGTGTCTTCACACCACATTTTCCTTATCCACATATCCGCTGTGCACTAGGTTGTTTCTGACTCCTGACGGTTATGAACAACGCTGTCATAATCTCCTTAGGTTAGTGATTTTGTGTTAAATACTCATTAATGGGATAACTGGGATCGTATGGTATTTGTAGTCTTAATTTTTCCCTCTTTTTAGAAATCCAAAAGTGATGCTAAGTTCTACTGTCATGGGTCAAGTGCCTGGGTTATTGTGTTAAGAAATGCATATAAAACTCTGATGATTTGAAGGGGCTCTGGGTGGTGCTTCTTGCTCTGAGATTGGTTCAAAGGATTATGAAAATAGCAGCATAAGGAAGCACATGATCATCACAGGCTAAGCAGCTGCTGTAACTTTCTTGTTTTTCCAGAGAGCTTGGGAATTTCTTTTGGCTTAGTCCACACCTTTGAGAGTTATAGCAAACATCAGCCCTTCTATTGTCCTGGGAAGACTCAGGGATAGCTAAGCTCTTATTGAGGAGGAAACATTCTTTTTCCTCTGAGCTGTTCAACAAGTGGCTTCCAAAGAGCTGGGGTCAAGTGCATGGAGCAATTTGGGAACTCTGCCTGTTGCTTCTCTTCTTTTTCTTTCTCCTTTCCTTTCTTCCTCCTCCTCCTCTTCTTCCTCCACCCCCTCCTCATTCTTTGTTTTTGGGCCACCACTGGCAATGCTCATGACTTACTCCTGGCTCTGGGCTTAGGAGTTGCTCCTGGAAATGTTCAGGGGAACATATGGGATGCCGAAAATTGAACCCTAGTGGGCCTCATGCAAAGCGAATGCCCTACCCGCTGGACTATCTCTCTGGGCCCCTCTGCCTGTTGTTTCTAATTCTGCACTGGAAAGTCTTTGTCAGAATTATGGTCTCATTTTAAAAATTTGCCTGAGTGTTTCTGCAAATGCGATGGTAATTGACTGGGCTGGGCTATTAGCATATATTTGCATATTCATTTTGACATTAAACTATGTGTAAGAAAGAAGGCGAATCACACCAAAATTGCATGAGTCGTCATGATTAAAGCAGTATACTATCATTTTAACTTGCTGCTTTCAAAGTCCCGCGGGTTCTCTCACTCACTCTCATTATGTTCCTATTGTGTCTCTGGGCAGGGTTTTGGGGAGCTGTCAACTTGAAGAACTTTGGCAAAACCAGATTCAGATGGAGAAAAGATAATCTATCCAATGGACATATGTTGAAATAACTCTTAAACCATCAGTGGATTGTGCCCAGGTGCCATCAATAGTGTTATCAAAATTCCAGGTCTTGGGGCCAAAGGGATAGTACAGTGGGTAGGGTGTTTGCTTTGCACGTGGCCAACCAGGGTTTGATTCCCAGCATTGTATAGGTTCCACCAGGCACCACCAGGAGTAATTCCTGAGTGCAAACCAGGAGTAACCCCTGAGTATTGCCAGGTGTGACCTTGCCTAAACAAAACAAAACAAGGTCTTAAATTGGGTAGTGGGTCTTCTTAAACTTCATACTTAAACCTGAAAAACATTGCTTCCCAAGTGCCAAAGGACATAAATGTTATAAGACCTGGTGTGCAAACTGTCTTATTTGGCACTTCGTATTTGGCGTGAAGAAGAAAATAGGCTTGAGCCACACTGAGTAGAGCAGGGTATGACCTAAGTGAGGAGAGCTAGCCTGGTGCCTTGACACCAAAGTCTCTTGGGGAGTGAGAATTTGGAGCTGTGTGGATTTTCCACCGGAAGGTTGAACCCAGTTCTCTTGAGATACACAGATCAAGGGAGTTGCAGATGTCTGGAATGCTGAGAGTCAGACGTTGGACACTATTTTTCAGGTAATGTTAATTTTCCTATCATTTAATCGTATCTTTTTACTGCAATAATATCACAGATTCATAAAGTACTTTTTGTTTGATTTAAATGATAATTTTAGATAACATGGTTACAGTAGTGCTAACCTTATGGTTTTTGTGAACTTAGTTACTACAGTTAGACCACCAAAAAATGTCCAAGATTTCCTCCATTGTCCTTACATTACTTCTAGGCTGCTTCTTCCTCCTGCAACAGCCCCTGCCCACATACACACACTGCTTGGTACCTTAATTTTATAGTCAATTCAAGAGTTTGTCCTCATCCTGGATGTATTGTATATCCTTTGTCTTCTTTCTCTATATACCACACATGAGTGAAAGAATCTGTTCTTTATCCTCTGACTTAATATGCTGAACATGATGCCTTCCAGGACTACCACATTGCATCCAATGACAAGATTTCATCCTGCAGTTACAAGTTTCTACATTTTTTTTTTCTTTTTGTGTCACACCTGGAGATGCACAGGGGTTACTCCTGGCATTGCACTCAGGAATTACTCCTGGTGGTGCTCAGGGGACCATATGGGATGCTGGGAATCAAACTCAGGTCGGCCATATGCAAGGCAAATGCCCTACCCACTGTGCTATTGCTCGAGCCCACAAGCTTCCACTTTTTGCAGTTGCCTTTCTTAAGCTACATACTATTCTATCACATATATATGACTAAGATTCTTGTAAGGCACCTGCATGAACCATTAGCTCAGGTGATGATGCAAAGGTAAAGTAATGAAAGTACTTTATAACTTTGAAATAAATATTTTACTTTAAAACCCTCCAGGCCATTGCAGGTCGCTGACCACCAAGAGACCAGAAATGGTCAGGCTGAACTGTTCTCCTGGGCACCCTCGCAACCATGAAATGTGGCCTTAGACCTAATAATTTCAAGTTCCTGAGGCTGAGACTGCTAGATGCTCATGTCAGTCCAGGAGACATGCTAAGACCTGGGGCAAAGAAGGGAGATGTGAGAAGGGCACTCTCATCTCTACCCTCCTCGGTGCTCATTGTCCAGTCTCTCATATTCAATGTTTTGTTGTTGTTGGTTAAGGTACTGGAACTTACAATACTGCTAATGAAAGTTTCCTGTGGACATGATTTCAACACCACCCCTCTCACCAC
Organism: Sorex araneus; assembly: GCF_027595985.1. Taxonomy (NCBI): domain Eukaryota; kingdom Metazoa; phylum Chordata; class Mammalia; order Eulipotyphla; family Soricidae; genus Sorex; species Sorex araneus. The sequence goes on from NC_073302.1 coordinate 239,215,670, forward strand.
CTCCCTCCAGCAAGGTCGCCATTGCTCCGCAAAGGGAAGTCCACTTTCAAACTTCTCCAAACTCAGTTCTGTGAACCAGTTCTCCCATTGTGTTGCCTTTTGTTTCTTGTTGCTACCTTGCTGTGTATCTTTAAGTCCCATTTATGAGAGAGACCATTCTGTATTTGTCCTTTTCCTTTTAACTGATTTTACTCAGCAAAATATCCTCTAGTTCCACCCATGTTGCTGCAAATTGCATGGGTTTCTTCTTTTGCAGAGCTGCATGGTATTCCATTAAGCATAAAACTTCTGAATCCATTCACACATAGTTGGGCATTTGAGTTGTTTCCATATATTGGCCATTGAACTAAACACTGCAATGAACTATACATATATATACATATCTGCACACCTAGTTCATTAATTAAAACATTAATTTGAGAGTGATTTCAACACCACCCCTCTCACTAGTGTAACCACCTCCCTCCCGCAAAGTCGCCATATATATATATATATATATATATACATATAGATACCCTATATATATATATACCCTAAAATTAATGTTTTTGTATTTGGGATAGATGCTGAGAAGTGATATCATTAGGTTGTATGGAAGTTATACTTCTGTGTTTTTGATAGATCACGATATTGCTTTCCTCAGAGACTGAACCAGATGACATTCCCAACAACACTGGATGAAGATCCTTTTCTCACCACAACCCTGGATGTTTGCAAACTTTTTATACATGTCATTCTCACTGGTGGGAGATGGTATCTCAGCATTGTTTAGATTCGCATGTTCTGAATTGTGAGTGACAATGCAGACTCCCACACTTAGAGGCTGCCATGCCAAGACCCCAAAGTTAAGAAACTCAGAATGGACAGTGGTAACTCTAGACTTGCTCCAGTCTTTCCTTCTCTCTCTTTGTGTCTAGGCACAAAGTCTCGTCCCTTCCTCCCTGACTGAACCTCCTCTTACCCCTACCTCCATTCCCCTCCCTCAGTCTCACAACTCACCAGTCTGCCCACGCCTAGGTGGCGAATCAGCCTTCTGCATAGTCTCCACCTGTGGAGTTGTCTTTCAATGTCTAGAAGACCCCAGGCTTTCACCACTTTCCTGCATAAGATGGTCCCATTTCAGCCTGGTGTTCAAGGTACTTGATGAGGTGGTTTCAGCCTCCAGGTGTGTCTGAAAATATGGCTCCCTGGACCTGCACTTCAGCAAGTCACATCCCCTCACGGACCCCAACACAAGGCCTGTTCTCAGAGCCTGACTTCTGCCTGTGTAATTGCTGCAGCCCCTCATTGCTGGCATCTTAGCTATTCAAGAGACACCAAGTGTGACTCCTCAAGAAACCATGTTTGGGAAGCTGAGAGGCCTGCAGAGTTGACAGGGGGCCATTACCTCCCCAGGAGATGCTAGAAGCTGCTCTGCTTTCTCTGTGAAGCTCTAGTCCCCTCCTACTGAGAATGAGATCCCTGCAGAGACAGCCATGTGGACAGCCAGTTTTTCTTGACTTCTGACAGCTCTGCATAAATCAATATCTTTGGATGGCGAGAAGCAGAGGCAGACTCAAGTGCTCTGATTTATCGCTTAAGGTTGGACAAGATAGGAGAGAACGAAGTTACTCTCTGTGGCCTGCCCATGGTCAGCGGCCCACACCAGGCCTGCTCAACTGAGACCAGGATACTGTGCTTGCCAGGGTGAGTCTGCCTGAGCCCTTGCTGGCTGCCACCCAGCACCACCCTGTCCACACTGTGAGCTGACTTCTCCCTACTTAACCCCCATTCTCCAGTGGATGCCAGAACGGGAGCCTCCAGGAGAGGATTGTGGATTAGGCAGTCATTCAGTGAAGACAGGCAAATTCTAGCTCCTTTGAAAGTTCTTGGCCTTTGTCAATCTGCTCCCCCCCCCACACCCGCTTTTTTTTCCTTTGGTTTTTGGGCCACCCTGGGTGGTAGTCAAAGCTCACTCCTGACTCTGCTTTCAGGGCTCTTTCCTGATAGGGTTCTGAGGATCAAAACCAGGTCAACTGCGGGCATGACAAGAGCCTTAACCCCTGAGTTATCTCTCCCACTCTTATGTGCTGACTTCTTCATTTTCTGTCCCACTGGTTTAAACCCATCAAGGGCAGGGGCTGTATTCGGTCCCATATTTCTATCTTGTAAGGCATGACTCACAGAGTTGGCAGAATTATCTGGGGTGGTTTTAAAAATAGATTCCTCCAGAAATCATAAAGGCAAGAGATTTTGAAAGTTTGGCCACATCAGAACAGAGCAAAACAAAATCCTTTTTTATATGCTAAGAAGACAAGCACACAGATCCACAAACCAGTGAAAAGAAATTATAAACAAGGGAGAAAAAATATTTGGAAAGCAGAAAACAAGTCCCATTTTTTAAATTGGTAAAGCATACAGATAAATGATACAAACAATCTAATAAAGGAGAGACAGGTAATCCGAACTGGCAGAACAAGGGAAGGAAATAACCACCAAATAATCCGAAAAAGCAAATGGAAAGATGTTTAACCATGCTTAGAAATAAAGAAATGCATCTCACGACAATAGGGAGACCAGATTCACAAATCTGATTGGCAAAGTTACGAACTTTCCCAACATCCGATGTTGAGGAGAGTAGAACCTCCTTAACTGTCAACCACCCCTTAACTGTCCTCAGGATGCATGATGATTGTGAGTGTGGTTGTTCCTGGGAGGCATGACAGGGCATAAAGGTGCAGAGAAGAGTCTGAGGGCAGTGAAGGGGCCTAAGGGGGCAGCTTGAGGAACTTGGAGGGGGCATTGAGGTGTCTAAGGAACAGTGAGGGATCAGAGGGGGCAGTGATGTATCTGAGCAACAGTGAGGAATCTGAGGGTGCATGAAGGGCCTAAAGGGATAAGGAGGGGTCTGAAGGGACATTAAGGGGTCTGAGGGGACAGTGAGGGGTCTTGAGGGAAAGTGAAGGGTCTGGGACAATAAGGGGCCTGAGGGAACAATAAGGGGTCTGAAGGACAGTGAAGGGTCTGAGGGGACAGTGAGAGGTTTGAGAGACAGTGAGGGGTCTGAGGGAGAGTGAGGGGTCTGAGGGGACAGTAAGGAGTAAGGGCAGTAAGGGGTCTGAAATCAGTGAGGTGTCTAAGGGAACAATGAAGAGTCTGAGGGGACAGTGAGGGGTCTAAGAAACAATGAGGGGCATGAGGGGACAGTAAGGCATCTGAGGGGTCAGTAAGGAGTTTGAGGGGACAGTGAGAGTGTGAGGGGATAGTGAGGGGTCTGAAGAACAGTGAACTAGCTGAGGGACAGCGGGGGGGGGGAGTCGTCTTAGGGACAGTTGAGGGGACAGTGAGGAGTCTGAGGGACAGTGAGGTGTCTGAGGGACAGTGAGGATTCTGAGGGACAGTGAGGCATCTGAGGGGACAGCGAGAGAGCTGAGGGGACAGTGAGGGAGCTGAGGGACAGCGGGGGATCAAAGGCACAGTTAGGGATCTGAGGGGACAATGAGGGGTCTAAAGGACAGTGAGGGGTCTGAGCGAACAGTGAGGGATCTGAGGGGACAGTGAGGGATCCGAGGGGGCTGTGCTGCTCATACTTTATCATATTTTTTTTTTGTTTTTTGTGTCACACCCGTCAATGCTTAAGGGTTACTTCTGGCTCTGCACTCAGGAATCACTCCTGGTGGTGCTTGGGGGACCATATGCGATGCTGGGAATCGAACCTGGGTCGGCCCTGTGCAAGGCAAACACCCTACCTGCTGTGCTATCGCTCTAGCCCTTTCTCATACTTCTTATACTTCTCATTTTCATCCGAAATGAGCTTCAAAATCACATGATGAGTTTTTAAGAACATAGATTCCCATATCCCTCCCCACCAGGGCCATAAGACACAGGCTCATGAAATTAAGGCAGGCTGAGGACATGTGAGATGACAGCATGTCCCCACATGCAATATCATATGTTTGGGGAGGTATCTGCTGCCTTGGTGCTTAGGGGATCCTATGTTGCTGGGGACCAAGTGTGTGGTGCTCCATGCCATATGCACCTCAGCCCTTTGAGCCTCTCCCTGACCAAGCATCATATTTTATTTTATTATTTTATTTGGGCAGCAGGGGGAGTGGACAACACCCATTTGTGCCCAGGGTTAAACCTGGCTCTGTGCTTAGGAATCACTGCTGGTGGACTCAAGAAACCAAAACTGATAGAGGGGATTGAATGGAATTGGCCGCATGCCCCATACTACCTCTCTATCCCCAACTGTAATCATATTTAAAATGTGCGAGAACTTTGACCCTGCAGTCTCCTGCTAGATGCTACTACATCATTGTCACATCCCATTTTGATTCCCTCCAAAAACTGGTTAATAGCTTTCTAATGAGCAATGGTCACATGTTAGATTTCTATTGACTACACAACTAAAGGCTTAACAGAGCAGCAGTGGATTCACCAATGCCTCTTGGATGTGCAATTTCCTTCTGTGCAGAGTCATCAGCCTGGAATTCTCAGTATATGCACATTATCAGTATGCGTAAAACCAACTTAGAATACTGTTTGTGATAGGCCTTCCAGCATACAGCATTCCAACCCCACACTCTACCAGCGTCTGCTTCTCTCCATCATTGTCTCAGGGTCATGCCTGAATCCATCGTTGGAAATCCCCCACCCCTGCCCCACTGCCTCTCTACCACAGGAAGCTCAGTTCTGCAGACCAGTTCTTTGGTTACTTGTTATTCCCCTACTATGCTTCTTTATATCCCATGCACAAAAGATCATTCTGTTTCTGTCCTCTCCTTCTGGCTGACTTTGCACAGCATGACACCTTCCCAGTGTTCAAGAACAGCCGGATGGATGAAGAAACTGTGGCTTATTTGATCAATGGAATACTAGTTGGCTATAAGAAAAGATGAAATCATGCAATTTGCCACTGCATGAATGGAGCTGGAGGGGGCCCCTTTAAGGGAACCCTTTTGAGGCTACTTGTATGATTTCCATATTGACGAGTGCATGGTGAGTGGTGATCATCAATACTGCTGGAACTATTACACATCTGCCCTTGGGTAGATGTGGGTAATTAAGAGCTGGGGCCTTGAAGCCATGAAAGCTTAAAAAAGACAGGAATTTTGAATGTTCTAGATGAATCTGGGGATGCACTGTGGTGGAGGGAGGAAGGAAACACATCTCCTATGAGTAGCACTGAGGAGGAAACCAATGAAAGCTGTAGACACAGAACACTAAATCCTGTGACTCTGTACTTCACAACACTGTAGTAAAATTTCTCAAGTGCAATATTTCAACTTCACTGCACAAATCAATAACTACTAATGTGTTAACTGTTTTTTTAGAAGAGAAAAGTAGTCGCTAAACTGTCACAAAGAAATGATGTGCTGGGGAATAGTACAGTGGGGAGGGCATTTGCCTTGCACGCAGCCAATTTGTGTTTGATCCAGGGCCACCCATATGGTTCCCTGAGCACCACCAGGAGTGATCCCTGAGCACAGAGCGAGAAGTAAGTTCTTGCACTGCAGAATGTGCTCCCCCATAGAAATCATATTCACCAATTTGTATTATTCAATTGTTAAGGTATATTCATGAGTATTCTGTGCATCCTCTTGCACCAAAGAAGTTTAGTAATAAGTGACTTTTTGGTAATACTGACCCAATTAAAACAATTCACATAATATATACACCCCAACTTTTTGGAAAAGAAAGATATTGGTATGAAGTCTACCACACTTATGCGCAGAATGGTATGCAATCACCTACAGAAGGAGGTCAGCCTAGATAAAGTGTGCTTTGTATAGCAAGCGGCTATCAATAGTTAACCACTTCAATCAGCTATAGTATTTTAAATCTTTTAAAAAGAATTCTGAGAAATTCCTTCTGCTAAGACAACACAAGTCTCTGTGTTATATTGTGTCATGACAAAAAAGCAAGGGTCAACAGAGCAGAGATAATATGCTCTTTCACCAAAAATTAAAAGAAAAAAGATGCACTGTATATGAGGGTAAAAACACACACTCCGGGAGTAGCTCAGAGGGCTGGAGCCTGTGTGCAGGTCCCCATTTGCTTTCAGGCTCTGCAGTGGCAGGTGTGGCCTTGTGACCTCAGCACAGCTGAGCCTGAGCTGAGTCATTGGGTCTGAGCCTGGAGCTTAGCTGGACTGAAGAAATGGGCCCTCCACTCCTGGACACTTCTTAGGAGTTTTTCCTTCACAATTCAATGCGCAAATTCTTTTATAATAGAAAATATACTGGAAACTGACAACAGTGACATTTGACATTTTGGAGGACAGGGCAGGACAGAAGTTTTAACATTTTTTTGTTTGTCTGGGGTCCACACCTGGCGAAGTTCAGGGCTTACTCCTGGCTCTGTGCTCAGAGATCACCCTGGGGGTCTCCTAAGACCAAGTGCAGTGCCAACATCAAACCCAGGTTGGGCACATTCAAGACAAGCTCTGTATCCTGATACTTTCTCCCCAGCCAGAGGAGTTCTAACAATTTATTTCCTGCAGTGCGATTTCCTTCCTTTGTGCATTGATTCCTATTACCAAAACCTGACCTGTCATCCAAATGGTGTAATCAAGGAACAATTTTGGTTTCTCTCTTTAAGTTTCTTGTAAAAAACAAACAAGCAAACAAGAACAGAAAATCCTTAGGGGCTAGGCCAAGAGCTCACTCAAGTGGCAGGGCACACACTGGATCCTGAGTTCAGTTCCGGCCTCCCATGTTCCAGCTCTTAGCCCCACCTGGTGCCAGCTAAGGATACTCTGAGCCTCATTGGGTGTAGCCCTCATGAAGGTAAGGTTTCAGGTCATGTGCCAGGTCTACTGACTCTGAGCTACAGATGTGGGCCAGGGTGCTAGGAATCAGCTCTCACCTGGTTCTGCTCATTATTCAGGGTCCAGAACTGCTGCAAGTTTTAGAAGAACAGTGTTGTGTTCTTGAGCTTAGATGTATGGGAGGACATAAGGTTTGGAATCTGCTGCACTTTTGAATCCACCAGAATCTGGGTGGCCATACAAGGTTCCCTCAAGGATAAAGCTGCTATTTCTTGGGTGGCGGATCAGGGGTAGAGGAATGGGACCCTGATCACCAGCCACTAAGAGCAGAACAACAGTCAATACATCTTCTTGGGTTGTCCAGGCACTCAGAGATGGGACTTCTCTTATGTAGGACATTAAGACTCCTGGTAGACCCCCACGTGTGAAGACAAATGGAAGATTTTCCTTGCCGCTGGAAATTGCCTAACTTATAAAGTGTTTGAGGATGTTTCTAAGAGATCCTGTATCTGGTACTGGGGGCCACATCTGATGCCTGCTATGTTTCCACTGTTGGAAACAGTCAGCAAGATATCTGTCCTTGTGATGGATCCTTCATGGTGGTGAAAGAATTACTGTGTATCTCAGTGATTCTTTATGAGAGGAGGCTGGAATGAATTTGGATTCAGGGATATCAGAGAAGCACACACCTGGCATGCTTGGGGCTCTAAGTCTGGTCCCCGTGACCATGGCTCCTCCTGCCAGGTCGACCTGGTGTGGTCTTGGTGGTCCCCGGCCCCATTGGGACTGTGTTTGGAACTTTCCAGTCCACACAGCTGGGCTGATGTGGCTGAGAGTGGCCCCCAGGCTCCCTGAACTCAAAGACCACAAGCTCCATAGCTTAGGAACCTCCTCCATATCCTATACCCCTCCCCTCAAAAACGCTGAGCGAGGAAACATTTCTTTTAATTGCACTGATATCGCAACTTATCAATTTAGTCATCCATTCATCAAATATATGCTGTGGGTTCACTAAGAGCCGATTATCTTGCTAGAGTGAGTGGACATTGATAGATAGCTATCTGCTGTCATAGGTGATGGAAGCCAAAGGAAAGAGAAATGACATTAAACCATGACTAATGATCACATTGATAAGCAAGGAATTTACAGTTAAGAAGCTGCCTGAAAAGAAAGTAAGAGAGTATGGGGTATTCTTAGAAAGCATAGCTAGGTTCTAACCTATATGGAAACGAGAGAAATGAGTCTTAAACATGAGAGATGACACTGAGTAACTGGGGAAGGAGTGTGGCTCAAATAGAACAGAAGATGTCCTGCATATAGGAGCCCCAGGTTTGACCAAATGCCAAATACCTCCAAGTATAGTTGAGTCTGGCTCTCGCAATAGAACACAATTAAAATAGAGGAAAATGGCTAGCTGCCAATCAGGCAAAGAGTGGACAGGGGAACTTTCTATCATGTGCAGAGGTCATGGTGCATGGAAGAGCTTGGCCCTGGGGAAGGAGGACAAAGCTGGGGAAATAATTGTGGATCAGGCCACCTCTGGAAGTCTGCAGTCCCTGAGACAGGCTGTCTATATCATATACCTTAGAAGGTGACTGAGGAAAGTGTCACATGATCTGAGTTTTGGAAAACATTCTCTGTGAGGACTGGAGTGATAGTACAGCATAGGTGCTTATCTTGCATGTAGCTAAGCCAGGTCTGATCCCTGATACCCTTTATGGTCTCCTGAGCCATCCAGGAATGATCCCCATGAGCACTGCCTTGGGGGGGGGTAACCCCAAAACAATAACAATAAAATTGTTCTCTGTGAGTGAGACTGAGTTTAATGCCTAGAAAAAAACAAATCAAAACTTGTAAAAATTTTTGTCAACTATGTAGAAAGTGGATCAGAGGTTCAGGAAGGTCAAAGTTCAGGGCAATGAGGCTGGTTGGGAGAGGGAAGGTTGTTTTCAGGCAAGAGTTTCTGATTCTTTGGGCTGAGGTGGTGGCTGTAAAGTGAAAAGAGTGAAAGAATTCCAAATATCTTTTTTTTTTTAAAGAAGAATCTATAAGGTTTGGGGGTGGATTGGTTTAGCAGGAAGGAGTTGTGAGTTACAGGAACTGCAATGGGATAGTAAGAAGTCAGCGGCCGTGCTCTAGCTTTGCATGTGTGAGGCCCTGAGTTTGATCTCTGGCACCACAAAAGTCCATTTGAGTTCTATTTGCACAGACATGTTTTGTCAGAACAGAGAAAAGGTTGGTTTTCTTGTCTCAGCTGACTAACTTTACCAGAACTTGGTCCAAGATGAGCCTTTCCATTTGTCTAGAAGTCACCCAAATGTGGACTAATAAGTCCCAGATCTCTTAGAAGAGCGAAGAATGGAAGGTGATGATAAACTGGTGGAGCCCTAGAGACATGGGTGTGGAGAAACTGGGCAGAGGAGGATGCCAGGAATCAGTTTGTTCCTGCCACCTGCACATTTTCTTAGCTTAGACCCTCATCCAAATCCCACTTGAGCCTTTGCAATCACCCCCTTGTTCTGTGCTCGGCCCCGGGAATTGATTGAAGAGTGTAGGTGCTGGAGAGAGAACAGCTGCGGCTCAGCCTCTGGAAGTCCCTTGGAACCTCCCAGAACCGACACTCGTCCCTTTTAATTTCCTGAAGATCCTCACTGAGGTGGCACGTGACTGCTTACAGGCATCCTGGATTCTCTCAGTCTGTTTTGAATGTATTCTTTTTGTCAACAAACTACTATGACAAACGTAGTATAAAGGATATTGAAGGGGGAGGAGAAGGAGAGAAATATAGTCATGACTTCATTAACAGAGTATGACAATGGTCTTTCTTGCTTATCCTTTTCGACTTTGTGTATCACCTTCCATCCCTCAAGCACACAGAAGTGAACACAGCTGAAGAAAGGCCCTAAGCTGGTTCATTCCAGAGTCACAGCCCAGTGTATAAGCCATTTGAAAATGATCTTTATACATTTTAAATAGTCCTAGAATTGTTCTCAATTACATCTAATGCCTGCATATATATGTATCAACATATTAGGAATGTAATTTATTCAAATATTCACCAGTTGGGATTGCAGGTTCTCGCAAACAGAGACCAGAACAATTTTTACCACTAGATCCCAGCCCCTAGCACCATGCCCTGCAGCAAGAAGGGGCTCAGTAAACATTTTCTGAATAGGCGCTTTATTTCCAATTTAGGAGCCAGAATTATGCTGCAACAATCGTCTTTGTACCTGGAGGTTCAGCTTCTGTTGAGTTGAGTTGTCTCCCAAAGACAGAATTTTCAAACGTTCTCACCAAGACCTAATTCAATAGAAAATGAGTGTCTGGGGACTCAAGGCAGATGAATGGTGGTGATCATCTGTAAACATATTTGAATATAATGAAAATGGCTTAGATCCAGAACTGTTCTGTAGCCTATTGTTTCTGGTTACAGAGCTATTGTTCTGCTTAGTGCATGGAGAAGGCTAATGGCCAGCTAAAGGACAGAGTGGGCTTCAGACCCACCCTGGGAGGGACTGTCTGGGCCAACAGTTTCCTCCTCTCTTCCTCCCTCCATCCATCCCTTCCCCCTTCCTTCCTTAACTTCTGGGTATAAAATTACCTTTTGAACTTACTTGAATTTTTTATTTAGTAATTTAAGGTAGTAAGTTCTTCCTTGTGAATTTATTTGCCTGTATTTTTTGTTGTTGTAGTTTTGCTTTGGGATCACCTCCAACGGTGCGCAGAGTTTACTCCTGGCTCTGTGCTCAGGGATCACTCTCTGCTGGGTTTAGAGGATCACATGTGGTGCCTAGGATTGAACCTGGGTCAGCCATTTCCACGCCAGGACCGTAGCTCCCTGCAGAGCAATGTTCCCCATGCTGCCATGCAGATGTCCACCTTCAGGGGACAGGCTGCAGCAGGAGGGGTGGACATAGGGCTACACTTGTTGAGAAAAAAGGGAACCTTGGTTAAATGTGCACGGACTGAGAGTCCCTAGTTCCAGGTTTGGGTTCTCACTTTGTCACTAACAAATTAAAGTTGCTTCTGTGTGTGTGTGTGTGTGTGTGTGATTATGTGAGGGTGTATGTGTGAGTCATAATGTGAGAGTGATTATGTGAGTGTGTGTGTGTGTATGTGAATGAGTGCGAAAGTGGTTATATGAGAGATTATGGAGGGTGTACATGAGAGAGTGTGAGAGTGATTATGTGACATTGTGTGAGAGTGTGAGGATGATTATGTGAGAGTGATTATGTGAGGGTGTGTGTAAGAGTGATTATGTGAAAGTGATTATGTGAGGAGGTGTTGTGTTTCAGGGAGAGCGATTATGTGAGGGTGTGTGTATGTGAATGAGAGTGACTACGTGAGGGAGCATGTATGTGCATGAGGGTGAGAGTGATTGTGTGAGGTGCGTGTGAGTGAGTGACTGTGGGTGTGTGTATATGTAAATGTGTGTGAGTAAGTGTGTGTGCTGGTACAGGGAGAGTGAAGGCAAAGGTAGTTTGAGCAGAAGACCCGTTAGTGCGAAGGCTTGACCAGGAGCACTCAGGGAGCATGTGGGGAGTGGAGGGTCACAAAGCAAAGCCACATCTTTGGAGGCCCCTCTCCAGGGCTTCCTGACAGGACAGGGAAGGCCATGAACAGTGGAGTGAGAAACGGGAAGCGGAGCTCCGCCGAGATTCAAACCAGGTGGCCATGCATTTGCACGGCCGCTTTGCTGCTGAACGACCAAGATCCAGAGCCAGCTAGATTACTTCTGAACCCAGCAAGTGCTCGCAGCCATGTCCCCAGAATGTGAACTAAGCTTTTGCTTTATGCTGCCCCAGGAAGGGAAATGATGAAATTTCCCACTTAAATCTCCATGTATTTAATTACTAAAACACAGAAATCCTAAACCTCAAGGCTGCTATCGCGGCCGTGCAACCTTTTACCTCTTCATTCTCATTAGTGGAGAACTAATTATCAAATGTTTCCTTGTCAATAGGGCCATATTTTGGGGGGATAAACTCCAAGAAGAATAGTGAGTTCTGTGTTGAAACCCCAACAACAATAGTGAGTTTTGGGTTGAAATATGGAATGTAATCAAGGTAAAGAGAAAATGAAGTGCATTTTATCAGTTATGCAGGTGGGGGTGGGGGTGGGGGGGTGGGAGGTGTACTGGCTTTTTTTTGGGGTTTTTTGTGGTGGTCGAATATGGGCACTGGTGAAAGGACGGGTGTTTGAGCATTGTATAACTGAGACATAAGCCTGAGAACTTTGTAACTTTCCACATGGTGATTCAATAAAATAAATTTTTAAAAAAGTAATAGAGGGAGGAAAAAGAGGAGGAGGGAAAAGTTGAATCCAAAGAGGAGGCAAAGGAATAAAGAAAAGGAGACTAAGAGGGGAAATAAAAATACAATATTCAGCTCTTTATACTTATCCTACCAAAGTTTTCTGAATATTTGTTAAATAAATATGTGTATTCAGTTATTAAAAAAAAAAATGGGAAGCTACAGGATGGCCCATGAACTCATTACCTACTGAGAGATGCTAATATAACTCCTTAATATTCAAAATGATGGCCAAGGGGAAGGTTAGGATACCCATTTTGCAGATGAAAAAATGGAGAAGGAGAGAAGCACCAACTTTCCCGAGATCCCCTGGTGGTCACTAGTGGAACAAGCATAGGAACCACATCTACCTACCTACTCTCCAGGGCCTGCGCATGGTGCTGCAGGCTGTACTCTGGGGTTCCTGGGTTTCAGGGAGGTGTCAGGGGAAGAAGTGAGTGTCTGGAGGTAGTTGTGGAAGGAAAAAGTGCACAGGATGGGTTGGAACCCCCCACCTCTCTGGCGGCCAGGGACAGTTTTGCCGCCATGCTACAGGCAGATGAGTTAAGATTTGGCCTGAAATTCCCTTTGGTAGGTAAGAGATTCTATTGCTTAAAGAAATATGAAATACCACAGACCAAGCAAGTGGAAGCAAAGATGAACAAAGGAGACTGCATTTAGCTAAGAAGTTTCTGTACCTTAAAAACAAAAATAAAAACAAACAATTACAGTGACCAAGATACAGAGACAGCCCATGGAATGGGAAAAATTATTTACCCAATACCCATCAGATAAAGGGTTAATATCCAAGATATATAAGACACTGGTAGAACTTTACAAGAAACCCCATCAAAATATGGGAGGAAGGAATGAACAGAAACTTTCTCAAAGAAGGAAAACAAATGGCATATTTGTATACTAGGGCTGCCTCAAGACACAGCCACAGAACAACAGAAATATATTCTCTGACAGTGCTGGAGGTCAGAAATTCCAAATCAAGGTGCTCTCAGCAGTTTGAGTTACATCTGAGGCCCGGGACCCACTCCTTGCCTCTCCAGTCCACCCCCTCCCCCCAAGTGGACGCAAAGCTCCAGGCTCTTCCTCTGCCTTCTCTTGGCCACCCCAGGGGTTCTTAGTCCCCAGGCCTCTGAGTCTCCCATCTCCTTCTCTTTTCTCTTACCAGGTTGCCCATGATCTCATTTTGAGATCTTTTGCCAAAGGATCTAACATGTGCCAAGATCCTGTTTCCAAATACACTCACATTCCTGGACACTGGGAACCGGGATTCAATAGAGCTTGACAGACAACAGAATTCCCCTTGACTCTGCCACCGAGGGTGCAGAATCCGAAGTGGAGCAGAGCAGAGGTGGCCACTGTGGAACCACTTACAATGATGTGGCACCACTCAGAATTCACTGTCTCATTAGCACTGCGTGTGTCTGATTCAGAAGCTCATGTTCTAGTCCTTTCTGACCGGGAGTGGTGGGGAGGACCACAGAGGGAAGGACAACAGAGACACACCTAGGGCAGTTGCAGGGTCTGCAAGTCCAGGCGAGGGGTGCTGGCCGGGGTGCTGGGAGGAGCTGGTCACTTGAAATTGTGTGTGGGTGCTCTTGCTCTTCACACCCATGAAGCCCTACCCATGTCGTGCTGGAGGACACCACCCAGAGTTTCTGTCCTGCCAGGCACCAAGGCCTGAAGCTAAGAGAATAACAAGGAAATGCAATAAAGAGAAATGAAATGTGTGGTTGAGCCTCAAATTGCTTCCCTGGACACACAATCCAATCGAAGGTGCAAGAGGAAGGGCTGCAATCAAGCGGGAGCTGTGGAGCCTGGGGGGCCGGCACTTTGCCGGGACAGAGCCAGTTGGTCTTTGCTTCACTCAGCAGAACCCGTGAAGCTCAGCAAGACCAGTGCTCAGGGCCAGCCAGTCACCATCCCGCTGGGCTTCACCTGCCTGCCCATCTCCAGCTGCCCTGCAGTGGGGCAGCTGCTTCCAGCAGCCTCTGCTGCTTTGCCTGGAGCTCAGGACAGTCCACTGACCAGAGGCATGGGCAGCAGGTGAGTGAGTGTCCCCTCTCCAACTTGCCTGTACAACCATTTTTTCAATCATGGCTTCTTCTCTCAATGTAATAAAGTCACATTTACATGAAACAAAAATATCTGCTCTGAAGTATAGATGTGGCAGATTTGGAAAGGTGGGAACAGTGCTCATGAGCAGTAAGTCTTGTTCTTAAAAGGATCTTCATGGAGAAGGGGGTGGGGAATGCATGTCTGGTATACACAAGGCCCCGGGTTTGATCCCCGGAACCACATGCATCACCGCACTCAGCTGGGAGAGCCCTGGTCGTCCTGTTCCCCCCACCCCCAGTACTGTTCATAAGACCAGCCTTCCCTTCTGCCCTCTCCCCCTCAATTAAAGTTTCCTCATGCTGTACTTAATGACTGGCCCATAGCCATAGCCCATAGCTATCCCTCCTGACAATACCCAATTTGATTTTTAGCCTGGAGTTTGGAGATCCCCAAATTTCTTCTTGGTGGAATCTCAGGGTGTTTGGCACCTGACCCCTTGCACTCAGCACAGTACTTTGCAGATTTGCACAGAGTCATTTTATTAGTCCCTCCTGCCTTTTCTTTATGCAATTGTGAAGTAAGCAAATATGTCCTATTGCCGTTTTTAAGGGCACAGCTCAGTGATATTCAGGGCACTCGTGTTGCTAGCTACAGAATTCTGTCCTCCGCCCAGGCAGAAACCCTCTTCTCATAAAACACAAACTCTCACTCCCACCTCCCCTACTGGGACTTTCTGAAACATTTTTAAGCAGTATGTGCACTGGTGCCCATTTGGCTGCCAGTGAAAGGCATAGAGGGAGAAGCAGGGGCCAGAGAGTGAGGCCGGAGGCAAGGGGCATATGACTGACCTCATCCCCCTGGACCAGGGCCCTGCTGACCCCATTCATTACCACCCAGCCCCAATTCCCTGCGTATTTGAGCCAGGCCTCTGCCTTGGGGGCAGAGTTTTGTAAGGGAAGTAATAAGCCTGTGGCGAACTTATCCCCCTGGGCCCTGCCATTGCCTAGAGGAGAAAGGTTTCTAAACAAGGACAGTGGCCGGGACCCTGTTGCTAAGGGTCCGGAGGCTCGGAAGAGGTGAAAGCTTAGGGGAAGAGTTCAGTCATTTCAATGTGAGTAGGTCCAACTCCAGCCCTGTACAGGAAGGAAAGTTCTGGAGAGTCATAGACAGGAGGTCAGGTGAGCTGGTGTCTGAAGCCTCCAGCTGCTGAGATCCCCTTGCCTGGAGCTGGTCCACTGAGGGCTGAGCCTGGACCGAGCACGAAGAGCAACTCTCCCCAGAGCTCCGTGGAAGCGAGTTCCTTGGGCTCGGTTGGCAACAGAGCCTTTGTTCACCAGGATCCAGGCCAGGCCTGGCTGGGTTACAGCACCCGAGGCCCGAGGCCACCTTCACACCCCTCAGAGAGAAAGGGGTGACAGCTCTGAGAAGTGCAGACCATGTGTGTCCCTGCACTGGCCCAGCTGGGAGCTGGAGTGTGTATGTGTGTGTGTGTGTGTGTATGTGTGTGTTGGCATGTATGTGTGGTGTATGTGTATGATATGTGGAATGTGAGTATGTATATGGTGTGTGAAGTGGTTGTGTGTGTGTGAGACATCTATGTGCACCTGTGTACTGTGGAGTGTGTACAAGAGTGTGTGATATGTGTTAGTTTATTTGTACATACACATGTGTATGCTGTGTATGCATGTCTTTCCATGTGTCTGGTGTGTGCAGTGTTTGCATGTGTGTGAATATGTATGTATCTGTATTGTATGCATGTGTGTATATTGTATGTATATGTAGTAAGCATGTGGGGGGTGTGTATGCATGTGTGCGAGCACATATGTGCATGTGTGTGGTATATGTATGTGTACATGTGTGTGTGTGGTATATATGTGTGTGTGTGTATGGATGCTCAGGAGGCATCTATCCAGGACTATGTACAGACAGCAGACAATGAGGTCATCGGCCTCCTCCAGTATTCCTGGAAACAAATGGAGGCTGCTTTTCACTGTGGCTCCATCCTTTCTCCCAGTTCAGGCTTGATGAGTAGAATTGGTGTCAGTAGGAATTGGAGGCTGCCAGCCTGGGGATGCCAGTGTGTCATCATTCAGTGATACCAGGATCTCTTAGCTGCATGATGTGGATCCCAGCCCATAGGCGGACTTCATAATGGGGTGCACCTCTTCCACACACCCACCTGCAAGGTTCTCTTTTAAACTGCCCAAAGGAGGAACTAATATCATGGTAGCCCAGCCCTCAAATCATTAAAGAATGCAAACTCTAGGCACATTTGGGGTTTGGGAGTGCAGGTTGCTTAGGGTATTCCCAGATGTTAGCAGAAAGCTTGGCAGAGAGAAGTGCTAAGTCAATGTGCTATTGAGTGAAGGAATTTGAAGCCCCTTCTATAAGACTGGAGCGATAGCACAGCGGGTAAGGTGTTTGTCTTGCACGCGGACGACCCAGGTTAGATTCCTCCGTTCCTCTCGGAGAGCCTGGCAAGCTACCAAGAGTATCCCACCCGCACAGCAGAGCCTGGCGAGGTACCTGTGGTGTATTCGATATGCCAAAAACAGTAACAACAAGTCCACAATGGAGACATTACTGGGCAAATTGATGAATAATGGGACGACAGTGCTACAGTGCTACAGTGCAATAGAGAAGAAGCAAAGGAGACCTCACTGCTTTTGAAGATCTCTGGGACATGCTAACTTCTACTAAGGCTGAGATAGGAATTTGCAGAGCAAGGTTTCTTTGAGAAAGTACCCCTGGGGCTGTGTGGCCCTCAGAATTCACTTGAGTGAAGGGGTAGGTGAGGCAGTACACCAGGTGTACCAGATTCTTCCCCTGACTGTGGGCAAGCAGGTCTGGTCACTCACACTCACGTCCAAGCTCTGGTGACCCATGGACAGCCTGTGTGCAGAGAGAAGACACAAGGGCACCAGGACAAAGCAAGGACAGCTTCATATGGGGATTCCTCACAGAAGGTGAGAGCAGGGTGAAGAGAACCCAGCAGGGATGGGGAAGACCCCACCTGGGTGGGACCTTGCAACAGTCCTGGGAGCCAGGCTCTTGGAGGTGTGAGGGGCCTGGTGTGATTTCCTGGAGCTGCAGAGAGAAGGAGCAGATGTGGAGACAGCCAATTGGTCCTGCTGTCATGGGGGAAGGAATTGGGGATTCACAGTGGCCTTTCTCTCTGCCTTTCAGTTCCCTTAAGGGCTGAATCACATAGAGTTCAAAGGTCAAAGGGATCCATTGCCTCTGGGGATCATGTGATGTTGGAAGGACACTCACAAATGCCAGGCTCAGGATCTCTATGGGGGCCTCTTGTAAGGCAGGCCTCCTGTGAGAGTGGACAGCTGAATCCATCAATGTTTACTTGGAAGGTTCTAGAATTGTCCACCTTGACTTGACATCTGACCTTCCCGTCAGATTCCCCATGTCCATGAGACACTCACAGACGTGGGGTCACTCAGAATGCTGCCTGGGGCCTTCTTTCTCTAAGCGTCGTTTCAGGTGTCAGCTCGGCTCCACTCTGCTCCCATCACCACCAACCCAATCTGATTCCAGACTTTGTGCCTGCCCTCCCCCGACAACGAAGCTTTCTAGGAACTCAGTGTGTCCACAGCTGATCCTCACCATTGTCTGCCAGGGAAACTCTTGATCCCACCAGAATGGGGACATAGCTCAGCAGGGTGATTTTGATGAGGGACATGAGTCCCCAACTCCTCCCCCTCCTTTCTGCTCTCTCCGCTTCTTCTCTGAGCCACAGAGCTGTCTAGCCACAAAAGCATGCCTGTCCCAAGACACTGAAACCTGGCTGTCAGAGAAACATTGTTTTTGAAACCAGCCTCTAAGATGGTCCATGGTCCTCGCCCCCCCTGGAATCCATACCTTGAATATAGTGCCTGCCCTGAGCGAACAGTACAACTCACCAGTTCTAGCTGTAGACACTCCCACTGCAATCAAATGCTCAAAGGAGCCAGCTGCCCCTGCTAATGTTTCATTTGTCACTTTACAAGCGATTCAGCTAAATAGTGACCCACAAAACCCTGTGAAGCAATAACCTATATTGTTGCTTGAAGCTGCTAAATTTGGGGGTGGTTTCTCACATGTCACCTTTAGGCCTAAAGTGACATGAAGCCCTCATACTGACCCAGGAATCAAGAACTCTCACATTTTGTCATTTGTTCCGTTTATAAACATCGAACCTTTGTTAGTGACAGTTTTCAAAGGGTAAGCTAAGGACATACATTGTCCTGGTTCCCGCTGTTCAGTGCTGTGGGTAGACCTATGATTTTGGAACATGAACTGAGAGGGCAATCTAATGCTGACAGTGTTAGATTGACTGCAAATGTGGAAGGTTTTATGGTAGTTACATACAGATTTAATGCCAGAAGACGTCCCCCTTTGTCCATTAATCAGAGCTCTAGATACAACTTAAACAGAGATTGGAACAATTGAAAGGCTGCCTGGGGAAATTATGCAATTTACCGATTTGAGAAATGGGTTCTCCAGCCCAATCAAGTCTACAAGAGAATGCACAGCTCCAGCCAATGGCTCATTTGAGCGACTCGGAGCTCTCTTTTGATATCTGTATTGGCTGTTTGCTGTCTATTTTGACTGTGGAGCACCTGAAGCTCTTTCACATATTTGCAAAATTCTTTCCCACTCTGGCTGGGTGAACAGAAGCTTCTATTTTCGACAGTGGAACTAAAAGGACCCAGCGTCAGTTTTCTGCAGCAAAGGCTGAGGGCTGGTCACAAACCTTATCTGGGGTCCTTTCTTAAGCATATGTCTGGGATAGATTTCTCAGCGGACCTTGCAGTTAGGTCATATAACTGGTTTCCAGGTCCAGCCCACACAAAGCCTTCATGCTTAACCCTTTACCACCTCTCATTTTCTCCCCTATATTTGGGGGATTGATGCCCAGGGAAGTCTTAGAGAAGCCAATTGCAATCATACGCTGCATAAAAACTTAGTCAACTATAAGAACCACATATTCAATCACCATTTCCAAGTTCCACAGTGATGGTTGCTGCAGAGAAGGACTCCATGACCTTCACATGACAGTGCAACTGCCCAGTGACATGTTTCTCAGGATGTGTCCCTATTGTGAAGTGCCTTGTGACCATATTGCAGATGACAGAACCATTTAATGGAAGCCCCTGCTTCCCAAAGTTATGCTCTGGAGGTTCCCAGGCAGCATCGTTTCCCGTTCCCTGCCACTGAGCATCCAGAATCACACGCCATCAGGAAAATGATCTGCCTATAAGGAACGGTGTTTTATGAGTGAATTGCATTGTTAGCCCAGAGTCTGGTACTCACTGTCATTGGTCATAATTCACCCAGCACTTGTGGGAATTGTTAACACAGCCCCATGGGCTGTTAGCTGTGACTTGTGGCTGGGAATTACTTCTGACTTTGAGAAGTCTGCAGACAAGGATGGCAGGCTATATATCAAACACTTTAGACTGGTTTTGTGGAGAGGGGAAAGGAAGTGGAGATCAGGGATGAAGGGAGAACGTAAGATAAACAACAGCAATATTAAGAGGAAACAGCATCTACAACATACAGCCCTTGTCAGAGCTCTAAGTGTTTTAGGTGCCATTACTAATTTTCTCTTTTTGCAGGTGGATGATGTCATGTAACATTTTAATTTCTAGTTAACAGAGTCCAGAATCAAGACATTACATGGCAGAACCAGGATTGGAATCTGCTAGCTCCTACTCGTGGTGCTGATGACAATTTTCAATGGGATCAACTCAATTTTCTCTGACCCCTTGAATCCTAGTCAGGACAACAAAAAACTGAGAAAATAAGAGACTTACACTTGGCAGGCAGCTGGAATAATTTGCCCGAGGTTCCTAATTTCATCATGTATCATGGAATATCTTTCTTTTATAGGTCATTGCTCAAAAAAATGCCCTGGTGCATTGCCAGGTCCCTCTGTGTTCTGGCAGAGGCCCTGCCTCCCTGGTTTGTGCCTGTGGGTTGTTGAGTAAGTGTCTCTGAAAATCGCCTGTTTAGGCCATTGACTTCTTGAGTCATGAACCAGAAGCCCCTCGAAGAGCATTTGCACAGTTCATTGCCCAGACGTGAGAAGGCTGATGTGAGAGACGGAGTTCTGTCGAGTCCAGGTTTGTTGTGATAGAGAGAACAGAACAAGTTGTACCTAAGCCAGGCTCTTGTTGGGGATGAATGAACAGCTAAGGTTTGTGGTGGCAGCAGGTGACTTTTAGTTAAGGCAGCAGAGGAAGATCTCTGTCATATCTGGGCTGAGGAACCCCCTAGTGCTTTTGATCACACTCAGCCATGCTTAGGGCGAACTTCTGCTTCTGTCCTCGGGGATCACTCTTGGTAGTGCTTGAGGGACCATCTATGGTACTATTAATCAGACCCAGATTTGCTACATTGCAAGGCAAGCGCCTTCCACATTGGATTATGTTCCCACGCTCCCAGTTCTGACTCCCACCCACAGTGGTGCTCCTTTCATACGCATCCTTGAATGTTTTCCTGAAGAGCTAGCCCTAATATTAGTCTGTCCCCACATTCAACATCAACTTTAAGGGCGTTTCCTCCAGGGTCCTCTGTCCTAGACTTGTCAGACAAGGTATTTCTGGAGTCATCTATCTGCAATGGAGGTACCTGATGCTCCTTACGGGCAGTCTAGCAAAAGACCAGGGCCTTCCGGGTTAAGAGACATACCAGCAAGTGGGGAGGTTGCCTCTGGGGGTGGGGATGGCTCTGGAGGGGATGGGAGAGTGGTAGGCAATCAAGTAATAATTTCAGGGAGTAAATTTCAGTGAGTCCTAACATCAAGAAATTTGTTTTTTTTGTTGGGTGGGTGATGCAGGCCATATTCAGAAGTGCTCAGGGATAATTCCTGGCTCTGCCCTCAGGAATCACTTCTGGCAGGCTCAGAGGACCATATAAGATGCTGGGAATCAAACCCAGGTCAGTTGTATGCAAGGCAAGCACCTTACCTCTATACTGTCTCTCTCTCCAGCCCCATAACAATAAATTTTTGGATATGCATGATATATATTTTGGAAAGGAATCACCCACTGCCAGGTCAGAAAGCATCTGGAAGAAACCACTGAGGCTAAAGGTGCTTCCTTGACATCCATTGAACATTTTAGTCTAAGGTAAGCAGCTCGGGGGGAAAAAATCCTATGAATCAGTTCTCCAAGAAGCTCAGCACTCCCCATTCTGGAGTTGTCTGCGTCCCAACTCCAGGGAAAAAGTCTCTTTCTTTTACTTTATAGTATCCAATTCTGGAGTTACCTGTGAAACTCAATGATTTTCTTGCTTTAGAGGCTTTTCCCCCCCCCCCTCTCTCTCTCTCTCTCTCTCTCTCTCTCTCTCTTTCCTCACTGCATTCTCCTAAGTAGTAGTCTCCATTAATAAAACTATTTGCTTCATTATCTATCTTCTTAGAAAATTCTTTTCTTCAATGAAAGACCAAGGACCTGGACCTGGGTAGTGGTGAAGACTGATATTTCCCTTTCTGATGATAAGCGGAACCTCACCTTAGCTGGGAACCGCTGGGAACCACAGTTCCCCCAAATTCAGGTGACAAGCACCTGCTCTTCTGCAGGGAGATCAAGTGGGTCTCAGGTGCAGCTTGCCAGACACCTTAGTGATTTTAGTATCCACACCATGTAGGGTTCATGCAGACTGTCTTCTCTCCTTCCCCAGGCACACAACCCACTGACAATATATTTGACTATACTGTAGCCATTCCCAGACTGCAGTGCTGAGGGAACCCAGTCTCTTCTCTGTCCTATCCATCATTCCCCTGCCTTTATCTAGCCTCTTATCATACAGCAAAGAAAGCTGAGCCCTGTTTAACCTTCCCAAGACTTAGCGGGCATGATTGAACACATCCAGAACCATTGGTGCTGCTCCTTATTCCCTCATAGCTTTTGCATCTGCTATGGCACCTGTCCCAGAACTCAAAAGCTGTGGTGCAGGTTCATTGAGGAGCTGGGCTCTGGAACTACTCTACAGAACAGTGCTAAAACGTTGCCACTTCCACATGTGTCACATGGGTTTTAAGCTCTTGTGTCATTGTTCCTGTCCTCGGCCATGATAGATGCTACTTCACAAGGTTGGGAGGGGAGAGCAGCAGATAAGTTGGTACATGGAAGGTGCAGCCTATGGCATCTGGTCAATGTTGAGTTAGGCTTGAAGATTGCAGCATCTTCAGTGGGCAGTGTGAGTGTTGGGGGAGGTTTATAGCAGTCATAGTAATAATAGTGTAAATGGTGGTGGCCAGCATCAAACTAGTGCGACTGCAGGTCTTGCTTCTCTCTGGGTTTGGAAGCATCCACTATTCTCACTTCAACTGCCGATCCACTTCTCAGTCTTCAAGCTTCCCTCCCAACAAAATGTCTCCCAGGCTTCATGCAGTTCTGTTCCCATCATGTCCAATGCTTGATTTTAATGTGCCCCACCACTCTGTACTAGCTGTCATTATTCTAAGTTCTTTGAGGGGTGAACTGGGACTTTTGCTGAAAAAACAAAGATTTTCCTGCCCTGCTGACAAGGAGCTCATCTGTTATCATTTCTGGTTCTTCCAGAGGAACGCTTATGCAGTGGTTAAGAACAGGCTGGGGTGGATGGGCCTCTGAATCCCCAAGGATTCAGATTTTTTTGCTCAAGGTCACAGAGCTGTGAGCAGCTGAAGGCCTTGTTGATTCCGTGCAGAAGGGCCTTGAGGGCATCACTTGCCCAGTGTCCTGCACTGAATCTGGTCTCTCAGACCTAGAGGGAGCCCCCTTTATGGGGACTTCATGAGAAAGACATTTTGCAGATGTTATTGGGGCTGTATGTGGGCAGTTGGGCCTGACAAATGAAAAGACCTGCTCTGTCTCCTTCAGCAACTGCCACACGCCCCACAGGACAGAGAAGATATCCCAGCTTGGCTCTGTGTGGCTCCTCTCTTAACAATTTACTGAATGCAAAATAATACATTAATGCAAAAGGCAAGCCATGGGACACTATAAATAACTGAAGTGAGTCCTGCTGACACGGCAAGTCTGACACATAAAATATCCCACTGTTTCCCACTCTGATTATGGAGATGGCATACATCATCCTCACTGAGTCAAAGGCAGGACCCACAGGAGCCAGCACAGCCCCTGGCAAGGTGGCTCCACCACTAGACCCATCAGTGGCATTTTAAAAAAGCCACTATGATAGGCAGGACATTGCCCCCAGCAATGTCCACAGCCTAATCCATGAAATCTATGAAGACATTATTTTAAGTGCAAGAGGGACTTTGCCCTATAATAGTGTGGCAAACTTTATGACCTTGAGGCTTGATAATCCTGGTTCTTGGGATGGGCTCAAGGTCATCATCAAGGTCTTTAGAAGGGAGAAATAACAGAGTCAGAACAGGAATAATCTGAAAGAATAGAAGCAAAGGTTGGAGAGAGGAGAAAGATTTGAAAATTCTGCGTTACTAACTTTGAAGATAGGTGAAGGGCCACAAGTCAAGGCATGCAGGGCACCTTCAGAATCCAGAAAAGATAGGAAATGTGCTTTGTTCTAGACTTGAAGAAGGCGTGCAAGCCTGCCTGGACTTCCTTTGATTTCTTCCCAGTGAAATTAGTTGATGACTTCTGGTCTCCAGAACTGTAAGACAATAAATTTGTTTGGTTTTAAGCACCACATTTGTGAAAGTTTATTACTACCCCAATAGGGAATTCATACAGAAGGTAGTTGTGAAATTCTTCTAATGAGCCCCCCTTTTTCCATCCTGCTTCCTTGATTTCTGGATCAGAATCAAGAGATGGGAGAGGCTGGCTGGCTTAGGGACTTAGCCTTCAGTGGCTTCCAGACGTACATCAACTCCAATGTTGCAAACACATCTGAGAATCATTTTAACATGCAGAATTGATTCCTTGAGTCTGGAGTGCTGTCCCCCAGCCACCATCTGCTGATCCTGTGCCATAATGAGCTGTTATGGCACAGTTGTTGACATTCAGTATCTGAGAAGCCTGTAACTCATGCACTGCTCACCTGGGGATACATGAGTTTATCAGGACCGTGTGCCCTTCACAAAGAAGCAGCATTGGCATGTTCTGAGAACTTGTGGGAAGTGTGTCTCTGAACCCATCCTCCTCCTCTCCCTGAATCAGAACTTACATTTTTAACTAGATTTCTAAATGATTTCTGGGTATTCTGAAGTCACTACCTTAGGGTCTGCTTCACTGCTCTTAGCATGCATCAGAAGAAACTGAAGGTTCTATTAAAAGATTTCTGGGGTTGGGGTCCAGGAGAGAGCACAGTGGGTAGGGGACTACCTTGCACATGACTGCCTTAGGTTCAATCCCAGGTATCCCATATGGTCCTCCAAGCACCGTCAGGAGTAATTCCTGAGTGCAGAGCCAGAAGTAACCCCTGAGTATCACAGGGTGTCCCCCCACTCCCAAAACAACAACAACAACATTTCTGTGTTCCACCCTGGGGTTTTTGATTATCTACATTATGATGGTTCCTGAGAATTTTGATTTCTAACAGATTCCAAGGCGATGGAATAGTGGCTTTCTGATGCATCTGCCTCAGAACCCTACTATGAAAACTATTGTTTTCAAGTAAGGCCATACTTCATGACTGTGATCAACACCTCAAATTGAAAGTTCTAGAAATGACCCTAACAATATGCTTGCTCCACCACTTGGATTCAAAATATACCCAACATTTTTGATGATAAATGATGTGTAATGCAATAAGACATTTATGCATTCATTTTGTATGAATGTCTTATTTTGTTTTCATTTGGGAGGGTTCACACTTGGTGCTACTCAGGGGCTATTTCTGGTGCTGTGTTCAGAAGTAGCCCTTGGCAGTGCTTGTGGGACCATATGTGATGGTTTAAATCTGGGATCTTAGCGATGAAGGCAAGTTTCTTAATCCCAGGAACTATGTCTCTGGCCCTGTGAATTTTTTGTATGCTTAAAAAAAACTTTGACTAATAGTATGCTAGCGAAACCAAGGAATTACTGGTGGGTTGGGACATTCAGCCCTACCCCAAGAAGAGAAAAGGAGGTGGAAGATGAGTTCTTAGGCAAGATTTAACTAATGGTGTATAGGTAACAAACCTTCAGAAAGACTTTGACACCCATACAGAAGCATGAAACTGAAACACTGAAATCCCCCAATATCCTAAACCAAAGGCAAATTAATGAAGAAAACAACTTTTGAGTCCTGCTAATCATTCTAGAGAATTATGAAACCTAAATAGAAAGTCCTAGGACTCTCCAATTTATAGACAACTGACCAAAAGCATTTGTTTGTCAAAACTTGGAACTGGAAGTGGTGTCAGTCTCGTTGGGACAGAGCCTTCACCCATGGTCACTGTGCTAACTATAGTTAGTGTCACAATTGTGGGACATGAGCTACTGTACAGGAAATTGGAGAATTTGCTAGTGTAGGTCAAAGCACCACATGTACCATAAGTTGTGTGTATCAGACTTCTGATACTTGTGTGTATCACATATCAGAAGTTGTGGTGGTAAAACACTCATGGTGCTTTCATATGACTAGCAAATACTCACACTTCTGTTTTATAGAATGTTTGCAAAGTGAAATAGCACTTGTTACTTGCAACTCCGCAGGCAACTGAACAACCTTGACAAGGCGGCTCATTTCCCTGGGCCTCCACTTTCTTATCAAGAGAGTAAGGAAGTTGGGGCTGGAGTGATAGCACAGTGGGTAGGGCGTTTGCCTTGCACGCGGTCGAACCGGGTTTGATTCCCAGCATTCCATATGGTCCCCTGAGCACCGCCAGAGGTAATTCCTGAATGCAGAGCCAAGAGTGACCCCTGTGCATCGCCGGGTATGACCCAAAAAGCAAAATAAAAAAGTAAGGAAGTTGAGTAAAGATCATAAAATTCTATACTTTCGAGCCTATTTTCAAAATCCCAGGTAAAGGCAGAAGTTTCAAATGACGGAATCTTGGCTTTTCATCACTTATTAGTGATATCCCTGATTTACTTAAGCTAAGAAAGCCAGCCTCAATGCAAAAATGGCGCATTGGGATAATAAAATCTCTTTCCTTCAAATTTTATTAGTTGCATAAACAGTGTTATGAAATAGTCAAGACCACTTGAGTGATTAAAAAAATTCATTCTGCTCTAACACAACAACTGTTTTCATTTTTCTATGTTCCCCCATGTATGCGGACATTTAGAGAGGGCTCAGACATTTGTATTTGCTCCTTTACTTGATATTTGATTGTGAAATCACCACTAGCAATATATAAATCAATTAGCTTCACTCTGAAGTCAAGATTATTGGCATTTATCTTTGGCTAATGATGACCAGAGTAATTGGTACAGTATTGATGTTGTAGATTGTAATTTTGTGTTATTAGAAATGTTGACCACGTTTCCTTGTTTATTTACTACATGCAGTAATTGACTTTCCTTCGGTGTGAATGATCTATTCGTGTTTAACCACTGCAAAGTGCTTAACATTAGAGCAGGCAGCCAAGAACAGTCCCAGTGAATCGTCTGCGATTGATCTGAGCTCCACGTTCTCCTCTGGAAATGGCAGTGTGGTGAAAATGTGGAAGAGGACACTAGGGCAGAGTCTAGGCGAGATAGTGGTTCTCCTTCTGCTGTTGTCTGCCTACTCTCAGCATTTCGTGATGTTCTAAATTTCACAAATACCTATGTTAACATCCCCTGTGTTCTAGGGGGAATCAAAGTCTTGAAATATGTAGCTCAATTTTCCTAAGCAAAATAGGGATGCTTAGTGTTATGAGGATGGAATGGGCAAGTCCTTGGAGAGCATTTACTTTTGTAACTGGCACTTTAAACTTTGTCAAGGAATATTAGCTTAAATGCCATGCTCTGTCACCTTGGTATCCAAATATATTATTGTTTTACAATTGCAATAAGCTTTGACAGATTGATTTCCAAATATTTAAATTTAGAATAATATTCTGGATTTTGAATTGAAAAACTAACTTGCATCTTAAAAATCTCAAGCAACACACTGTACCAACCTTGTTCCCGGAGCTCCCATTTAGGAACCGAGGAAAAAACATTGTTGAAATAAAGGCATTTGCATAATTCCAGGCAGAAATAACTCCAGGCAGGAAGAAAGCATCTTTTAAAAATTCCTATTTGTTTATGGCAAACACTGCTTTTGGGTTATTTTTTTTTGCCTTTGTTCTAATATCAACAGAATCTCTTGAGGGAATTTCATTAGCATTACGAAGAAATTTACCAGGAACTTGAATTAACCACAAATGGTTTCAAATTGAAGCCATATATAAAAATGGTTTTGTTGTTGTTGTTTTTCATATGCTCCTGAAAGTTGAGGACCTTACAGAATGGCCTTCTCACTTCTTATGACACAGCTTATCAAAGGCAACTCATGTATCTGAAGTGCTTTATGTCAGGCAAAGCATTTTTTAAATATGTTTCCTGGTTTGATTCTCCCATTGATCTGTATGGGAAGCAAAGCTGATTTTCCAATACTTATAGTAGAGATAAAGTCATTGATTTCATTGAAGTTATTGATGAAGCAGAAGGACTGGGTCTCTCTCTAGGTCCACTATCACTTCATTGGCTTTGGGTCATATTTCATATATTTAAATCCACTGAAAGCAAATAGTCCTGGTCAAACATGCCCAAATTCACATAGACATGGGAAGAACATTTTCTGAACCTTTAAATGCAATTCCCAATCAATTTTCAAATATGGCCAGGAGAAAACAGAAGGCACTAAGGTCATTGGGGATGGTCAGACTATGTTTGTACCAGCTGGCCTGGTGCCACCTGGTCACAGTGTATACTGCTTTATTTATTGGACTTTGAATCTCTTAACCAAGTCCAGTGCACATTGTTTAAAAATGGGTACAGGCTAAGAAACTATTTACAAAGTGTCTGTCCTGAGGAGGACTCCCTACAGATAAGGATTTACCTATTTCCACCTGCCACTTTTTCTGAGTCAGCAGACTAAGCCTAGGGCAAGGCACTTTGTGGATGCTGGCTTCACACCATTCCTTCCTCCAGTAGATGGTACTGGCCAACAATTTCTTGGGCCCCATGACCTAGAATAATCCTATGAAACTAGCACTGAAGGTTCCTGATGATGTGATAAGATTATTGGCAAATGCTGAAACTTTCAAGCAAGGCTAGTCAAATAGCCTTCTTAGATTTGTAGCGCAAATATTGATAATTATACATTCAGAAGTGTTTGATGTGATAGGCAAAGTTCATTTCTATTGTTCCTGCTTCACAAAAACACCATTGGTCACTTTCTGAGTTTTCTACATTTCCACCAGATGTCTGCTCAGAGCTCTAGACTATGGTGGACAGGGGAGAAATGGGATCCCATAATGAACAATCATGTGGTTTTGGGAAAGGCTGTTTTTTTTTTTTAAATAAAAATTTTATTTTATTAAATCACCGTGTGGAAGATTACAATGCTTTCAGGCTTAGGTCTCAGTTATACAATGCTGAAACAACCATCCCTTCACCAGTGCCCATATACCACCACCAAAAAAAAAAAAAAAAAACCACACAGTACACCTCCCGTCCCGCCCCCCCACCCCCTACCTTGTAACTGATAAGTTTCATTTTACATTCTGTTTACTTTGGTTACATTCAATATTTCAACACAAACCTCACTATTGTTGTTAGGAGTACCCCGCTAGATTCAGACCTACTGTGAAGACAAATAAGGTCCCGCAGCAGCAGTAGTGGCCACGAGGTTTTGAATTTCTGTACTTTAACACTAAGTCCAGGGAGATTTCTTCCAGATATTGGATCATTGCAGGCTTGAAAACCCAATCTGTGGTCGTCTTAATATGGCGGACACCGCGCCCTTCATCCCCGGAGAAAAAGAGGCGAGAGAGAGAAATACCTTTCCCCTCCTGGGCGGGCATGGGGCCGAGGCTTAGTTCTCAGGCTGGAGACATTCTGCGAGGAGTTGCCCATGCCGAAAGAGGTTTTGCTGGGTCTGGATTCACGCTTGTGCAGCTGCGGAGAGCGAAAGGCTGTTTTTTAATTCTGCTTCCTTAACAGTGAAATGAACTGTTCGTACTTCTTACGCAGGAAGAAAAAAAAGTGATAAGGCATATGCAAGAACATTGACAATCTGAGAGAACAATTGTGTATCAACTAAAAATAAAACTTTATTGAGGTCACATTGGTTTACAATAGTGTTAATATTAGTATGCTTTAGGGGTACAATATTTTCTCACCACACCTACCATAGTGCCAATAACCCTCCAATACACTTGGTGTGTTTTTTGGGCCCTTTCATTGAAACTCCCCTCATCTTCTTTGGAAACTCCCCTCATCTTCTGTGGTAACTTTAATCTTATGATCAAAGTCTAAGGGTTTATTATCACTGGACATAGTTTCTATGTTTGTTTTTCTGATATACCACATATACCACATACCACATATGAGTTAGATCATCTAGTATTTGTTCTCTGACTTATTTTGTTCAAATTACGCCCTGCAGTCCCATTCATTTAGCAATGTGCTTCATCTTTTCTTACAGCTGAATTGTGCTTCATTGTGTCTATATACAAACATGATCTACTCATTTATTTTTTGTTGAGCAGTAGGTGAGCTTCCATCAACGCTATTGCCAACAGCTCTGCTAGGAACAGAGATATGCAAGTATCTTTTGGAATGCGTATTTTTATGAAATTACATTTTTAATGGAATTTGATTTAATTTGTGTTATAAAGGGGCGACAGTTTTTTAATAGTTGACTACTTTATATATTACAGAAGAAAAATATTCACGTTTAATAACTTCCAATCCTACCCTTCTCAGATACCTAAAGACTATATATTACATGCTTTTATCCTGAGTTTAGGGTTATTTGGTTTACTAAAATGAAATCATACCAACCATATGACTCATTTTTTTCACTGGTAGTATATCGTAGACACCACTACAAGTCTGTGGATATAAACTTTGTTTTCCTTTTTTGTTTGTTTGTTTGTTTTGGGGTCACAAATGGCAATACTCAGGGATTACCTCTGGTTCTGCATTCAGGAATTACTCTGGGTGGTACTCAGGGTATCTACCATATTCTGGGGATCAAACTTGGGTTGCTGTGTGCAAGGCAAATGTTCTACTCACTATACTATTGCTCCAGCCCTGTCTTCCTAATTTCTTTATGAATACAAACATACCTATTGTGTGTATGTGTTTTCATACATGACTTATGTGTGGAACAATTTTATTTTTGCAGAGCTAGGGATTGAACATAGAGCCTCCCGTATATGAGTCCTGTGTTCTTCTGCTCAACCACATTCCTCCCACATCCCCTAATGACATCAACTCTTCCTTATTCACCCTTTATTTTACTCCATGTTCATTTAATCACATAAAACATGTATTTCTGTGAGCTGGACTGGTAGTACAGTGAGTACAGCACTTCCCTTGCATGAAGTTCACCCAGGTTTGATCTTTGACACTCAGATTTGGTCCCCTGAGCCCCACCAGGAGTTATCCCTGAGTGCAGAGCCAGATGTGAGCCCTGAGCACTGCTTGTTGTGGCCCCTAAATGAAAATATCATATATATAAATATATAATACACACAAATATACACATATATGTATATATATGTACTTTTCTCTAAGGATTTTTCCATTGTTTGTTTCAAAACTTTATTGTGTACATACTTTTCTTATTTCACTAAATAAAATCTCATGAAAACACCTATGCTTTAAATAGTTGGGTACATCATTTTTAATGACTGTATATCATTTTATGGGAGTGGATGTAATTTTTCACTGGGCTAAGAATCTCAGACAATTTATTCAGTAAACATTCTGATTGATTGGTAGTGTTTGCTAATATCTGTGCCCTAATTTTACTACTAAGATTCATATCAATCTGCTAACTTGGTGGTTAGTGACAACAGTCAGGAAAAGACACGTTCAATATTTCTGTTTTGTTTTGCTTTTGTTTTGGGATCAAGCATGGCTGTAGTCCTGGCTCTCTGCTCAGGAATCACACCTGGTGGCTCAGGTGAAGGTAAGGTGTGCTGGGGATAGAACACAGGCCAGCCAAGTGCTAGGCAAGCACCTTCCCTGCTATACTCACTCTCTGGCCCCTGTTCAATATTTCTGGAGCTGGTTCCAACAGGTTGAAAGGACCCACAATGATGACTCTGGTTACTCTGATTATTACTGTAGTACAGTACAGTAATCAGTACAATAGTACTGATTACTGCCAATGGACATTCATTTTACTTCAACATGATTCTGCTATATACATTGCCATCAGTGATGTGTTAAAGTAGAGGATGACAGTAGGGTCAGGAAAAATGGTCCAGAGTTGGAAGCCTGCTTCAAAAGGGCTGGGGGAGAGGATAGCTGGGACAGAGAAGGGACCATTATGACAATAGTGGTTGGAAAGGATTGTTCCTGATTGGAGATGTGTGCTGAAAATGGGCAAACGACCAAACATCATGGCTTCTCAGTATCTGTATCACTGTCACATCATTGTTCATTGATTTACTCAAGTGGCACCAGTAATGTCTCCCTTTGTCCCAGTCCTGAGATTTTAGCAGCCTTTCCTTACTCATCTTTCCCAATGATTGGAGGCTTCTCTCAGGATCAGGGGAATGAGAGATGTTATTGTTACTGGTTTTGGCACATCGAATACGCCAGGGGGAGCTTGCCAGGCTCTATTGTGTGGGCGGGATACTCTCAGTAGCTTGCTGGGCTCCCCGAGAGGCATATATATTTATTTATCTCTTACAATGATGTGTCCAGGAATATGTTCACTCATGCGTGAGGCTTGGCCCGAGTATGTGGAAAGCGGCCTGGAGCATGGAGGCGGTTGGGTAGTAGAGGTCGGCTGCCGTGGCTGGGTCCCTTGGGGTGGGGAGGGTTCTCACCCACTCCCAAATATATACATATATATACATTTTTTAAAGATAATAAAATAAAACCAGTGTTTATCTTAACAGGTTTTTAATAAATATGAATTCTTAAAATGTAAAAAAAATATTAGTTCCAACTAATCTTGGAACATAGGTTTCACCACTGCTTCTTGAAGACTATATATTTTAGGTCCACTGCACATATGAATGATTGTGATTTTAAGCGTGATAAGGACAAAGTGCTTTATAAAGCTATGAGTATTTCCATCAGGAGTGCTTTATAAAATTCAACTCAGTATCTATATTTAAATGATAATGCCCAAAAGGAGGGGGGGACAGAGAAAGAGAGAGAGAGAGAGAGAGAGAGAGAGAGAGAGAGAGAGAGAGAGAGAGAGAGAGAGAGAGAGAGAGAGAAGAAAAATGCCTGCCATAGAGGCAGGTTGGGGGAGTTTGGCAGGAGGGAAGGGAGGGATATTGGTGGTGGGAAATGTATGTGCACTGGTAGGGATGGGTGTTGAAACATTGCATGACTGAAACTCAACCAAGAAAGGTTTGTAACTGTATCTCCCTGGATAGCATAGTGGTTGCTTTGCACGTGTCTGACCCAGGTTTGACCCCTGGCACTTCATATGGTCCCCAAGCCCACCAAGAGTGATCCCTGAGCACAGTCAGAGGTGAGCCCTGAGCACAGTCAGGTCTGGCCCCAAACCAAAAAACAAACAAATTTTTGTAGGGGGTGACCAGTAGTGCAGGAGGCGTGGCCTAGAGACACTTCCAGCAATGCTGATCGGACCAGTTCGGTGGTTAAACCTGGTGATACAGTACCTCCTTGGCCAGGTGGAGCTGGGGCAGAGAGACATCAGGGTTGCTTCTGGGGGTGCTCAGGGCCCAGGTGATGCCATGGATCTGACTATGGATCTCCCACATACCAGGCATTTGCTCCACTACAGTGAAGTATCTCCCCTTTCCTAAAGCAAGCTTGTAACTGTATTCTTCAAATATTCTTCTGTTTCTATAAACAAAGTTCCCCAAGAGTGAGATTATTGTTTCAAAAAGGATATGCAATTCTAAATATTTTAATAAATACCACTGGAATGTTTTTCATCTTAAAAGACAAATTGCAACTCATATTTTTACCAGTGATGTGCATTTCTTGGAGCATACTTAAACTTGTAATTTGTTTATTGTTACTTGATTTTGTACTTCTCTGATCTCAATCAAATGTGAACACTTTTGTGTTTGGGTCAATTGAATTGTCAATTTAGTGTGTATATTTGAGATGATGTACAGGCTAAAAATCATAGCTCTGCCATTTACTGCTAGTGAGATCCCAAACAAGTTACAAAATGCTTCAGCTCCTAATATGTGAAACAAAGTTAGAAATACCACATAGGACTGCTACAAAACTGAACTGGATAGGAGTTGGAGCAATAGTATAGTGGCTAAGGTCCTTGCCTTGCACTGAGTAGATTCGGGTTTGATCCCTGGCTCCCCACATGCGCCCCACCCAATAGACTGAATAAACTTACTTAAATAATGGGGCCACCATGAAGAACTACAGGATGAGGGTTCCTATAAACTCCAAGGTCTATGTCTTTCGAGCACTCTAACATTGACTAATTCGACTTGTCCACACATAAGTGTCTTTTTAAGCAATAGATGCGGTTCCTTTGTTATTTTCCAAATATATTGATCTCTTATGTATTTTATTTGCTTTTTGTGTGTGTAGAAAATGTCTAGTTTTTCTTAAATAACTTTTGGCTTTTTCTGACTTGGATGAAAGAGATTCCTCTTCTGGATTGTACATTTGGGTCTCCTAGATTTCCTTTGAAGATATTTTTAATTTTCTTTTGCTTTTTTTGGGTCACACCTGGCAATGCACAGGGGTTACTCCTGGCTCTGCACTCAGGAATCACCCCTGGCGGTGCTCAGGGGACCATATGGGATGCTGGCAATCAAACCCGGGTTGGCCCTGTGCAAGGCAAATGACCTACCTGCTGTGCTATTGCTTCAGCCCCCTAAAGATATTTTTTTTCTCACATTTAAGCCAATTCATTGGAATTTAAGTTAGTTTATAGTCTGATATTGGAGTTCAAATTTTCTTGCAGATAACTGGTCAATCAGTTGTGACAGCATTATTTTAAATTCCTAACTGAATTAAATACCACCTTTACTTTATATTAAAACCCTTTGTATTAGGATCTGTATCAGGCTTATTGATTCTATTATCTTAAATGACTATTTTTATGTGCTGGTAAAATATGAATTCAATTAAAGCAATTTTCTAATGTTCAATTTTCTAATGTTCAAATATCTGGGTAAGAGATAAAAATCAAAAGCCTCCTTAACTACTCTCCTTTATACTTCTCTGGACTGTTGGCAGGCATTTATTCTCCTAAATGAACTAAAAATTATTTAATTCAAATTAAACACTCACATTTGTTATGCTAATTTAAATTCATTAAACATATAATTTTGGAGTCCTTGTATTTTTATATTTATCTTCCATATCCAAGAGCATTGTACATTTCCCCCTTTGTTCAAATCATGCTGTATACCCTTCAAGAAAATATGAAAATGATTTTCTTGAGGAACCTTGGCCTTTTCTTTTTATGTTTATTAATGTGTAGGCTTGGTTTTTACTATGAGTAAGTTCCCCACATTTTTATTTCAAGGATTTATGACTTTAAAGAGAAAAGTCCTGGGGCTGGAGCGATAGCACAGTGGGTAGTGCGTTTGCTTTACACTCGGCCGACCCGGGTTTGATTGCCAGCATCCCACATGGTCCCCTAAGCACCATGAATAATTCCTGAGTGCAGAGCCAGGAGTAACCCCTGTGCAATGCCAGGTGTGACCAAAAAAAAAAAAAAGTCCTTCATTTGTGACCAAAAAAAAAAAAAGTCCTTCATTTGGCCACATTACCAAAGTGTCCTATTGACTCAAGTATTTTTTTTAAGTTTGACTCTTGGTATTTTAACAGTGTTGTTGCTCTACCAGCTTTCTCAGAAGGTAGGTGGGTGGAGGGTTATCTGGTGTGAGGTAAAAAAGGGAGGGGGTGTCTATGGACCTCATTTAAAATTTTTATTCCATTGTGTAGATGTACCAGAGTTTGTTTCTTTAACCAGTCATCTGTTTTTTCCCAGATTGTGGCTATTGCAAACAGTGCTGCAATGAACACGGAAATGCAGATGTCATTTCTACTATACCTTTTTGTCTCTCTGGGATATATTCCCAGGAGTGGTATTGCTGGGTCAAATGGAAACTCAATTTCTAATTTTTTGAGAATCATCCATATTGTTTTCCAAAAAAGGCTGAACCAGTTGGCATTACCACCAGCAGTGAAGGAGAGTCCCTTTCTCCCCACATCCACACCAACACCAGTCGCTTTTGTTTTTGGGGATGTGGGCCAGTCTCTGTGGTGTGAGATGATATCTCATTGTTGTTTTGATCTGCATCTCCCTGATGATTAGTGATGTTGAACATTTTCTCATGTGCCTCTCAGCCATTCGGATTTCTTCTTTGGGAAAGTTTCTGTTCATTTCATCACCCCATTTTTTGATCGGGTTGGCAGTTTTCTTCTTGTGAAGTTCAACCAGTGCATTGTATATCCTTGTTATCAACACTTATCGGATGGGTACTGCGTAAATATCCTTTCCCATTCTGTAGGTTGTCTTTGTATTTTGGTCACTGTTTCTCTTGAGGTGTAGAAGCTTCTTAGTTTGAGATAGTCACATTTATTTATCTTTGTTTTCACTTGCTTGGCCAGTGGTGTGTCAGCTTTGAAGATACTGTTGGCTTCAATGTCGTGGAGGGTTTTGTTGACCTTGTCTTCAATGTACCTCAGGGATTCTGGTCTGATGTTGAGGTCTTTAATCCATTTTTATCTGACTTTTGTACATGGTGATAGGTGGAGGTCTAAGCCCATTGTTTTGCATGTAGCTGTCCAGTTTTGCCAGCACAATTTGTTAAACATGCTTTCCTTGCTCCACTTCACATTTCTTGCTCCGTTATCAAAGATTAGATGGTCATATATTTGGGGGGATGTGTCAGGGTATTCAACCCTGTTCCATTGGTCTGCAGGTCTGCCTTTGTTCCAGTACCATGCTGTTTTAATGACTACCGCTTTGTAGTAGAGTTGGAAATTGGGGAGATTGATTCCTCCCATTTTCTTTTTCCCAAGAATTTCTTTAGCTTATTCGTGGGGCTTATTGTTCCATATGAATTTCAGGAGCGCTTGCTCCATTTCTTTGAAGAATGTCAAGGGTATCCCTATAGGGATCGCATTGAATTTGTACAATGCTTTGGGGAGTATTGCCATTTTGACAATATTAATTCTTCCAATCCATGAGCAGGGTGTGTCTTTTCATTTCCTCGTGTCCTCTTTTATTTCCTGAAGTAGCGTTTTGTAGTTTTCATTATACAAGTCCTTTACCTCCTTAGTTAAGCTGATTCCGAGGTATGTAGCTGTCAGAAAACATGAAGTCATGAAATTTGCATATAAGTGGATCAACATGGAGAGTGTCATGTTGAGTGAAATGAGTCAGAAAGAAAGAGACAGACATAGAAAGGTTGCACTCATATGTGGAATATAAAGTAGCTGAGAGGTACAAACTTGCAATGATGCAATTTCTGGCAGATATTTCTCTGGACTTAGTTACTAAAATACTAAAATGCAGAAATCCAAAACCGTGTGGCTGCTAGTGTGGCCGCTTGACCTCATATCTCTTCATTCTCAGCAATGGAAAACAAATTATCAAATGCTTCCTTTTCAGCAGGTCCTGCTTTAGGGGGAGAAGCTCCAAATTATAATAGTGAATTTTTCTTGTTGAAATATTGAATGTAATCAAAGTAAAGTGAAAGTAAAGTGAAATTTATCAGTTACACAGGCGGAGTGGGGGGCTGGGGAGGTGGGGGGGTGAGGGGAGGTATACTGTGAATCTTGGTGGTGGAATATATGCACTGGTGAAGGGATGGGTGTTCGAGCATTGTATAACTGGGACTTAAACCTGAAAGCTTTGTAAATTTCCACATGGTGATTCAATAAAAGAATAAAATTTAAAAATAAATAAATAAAATAAAAATGAAACACTTGGCACATTTAAAAAAATTATTTTGTTGAATCACTGTGAGACATAGAGGAACATTACTGTTAATGGTCGGGTTCCAGTCATACAGTGTTCCAACATCCATTTTTCCCTTCCTCTACCCTTTCCCCAACCTGTCTCTAGAGCAGACACTTTCCATCTCTCTCTCTCTCTTTCTCTCTCTGATCTCTCTCTGTCTTTCTCTCTCTCTCTCTTCCCTTTTGGGAATTATGGTTTGCAAACACAGATACATGTTTGTTCCTTTACCAATTTTCAGCATGCAATTCTTAGCCAGAGTGATTTCTAACTATCTTTGTGATAATGAAGACCATATTTATTTATTGATTTAGCAGCTATCACAATTGTCTATTGATGGTTAATCCTGAGGCATGAACACAACCCAGAACTGTTGACGCAAGAGTTGAGATAGCTGAGTATTTTGACCCCATCTTCCTGTATTGGTTAGTAACTGTCCCAGGATGGAGGTCTACCAGGTGTCCTAATTTTCTCCATGAAAAGTTTTTCAGGCAGAGAAACAAGAGTTGAACTGCTTTGAGTGCAGCCCAAAGCAGCTACCAGAGACAGGAAATGTCCTGATTGTCATGTGCATTCTTTCAACCTCCCATATCTCCTGCATTTTCTTCTATATCCATTTTTTGATTTATTATGACAAAATGATCTCTTGCTTGAGTGCCTGGCTGTCTTCCCCAGGGCCCATTGGAAGAGGTGGACTCCAGCTTCCCTCCCTGCCCCGAGCAGCACTCCCACGGCCGAAGACCTCTGGAGCCTAGTCACAGCCATGCTCAAGGCACCTCTCCACATGTTTGGACGAGTCTCACGCATGAAGGTACCAGCAGAGGAACCCAGGTGTGTGGGACCTGGGGCTGAGACCTCCAGGCCTGCTTGGATCGGGACTGGTTCTCTTCCGCCCAGATTTCCCATTTTCTAGTAGCTGGGCAGTCACACCCAGGGACTACCCCCAGTGCTTTGTAATCCCACCAATGGCCCACATCCAGAGACTTAAAACCAAGCTCCCAGAAGAGAGCGACATCTTATAGCTTAGTTCTCCCTCTGGGAGAACCTGGCAAGCTACCAAGAGCTTCCTGCCCACATGGGAGAGCCTCACAAACTCCCCATGGTGTATTCATATGCCAAAACCAGTAACGATGCTGGGTCTCATTCCCCTAATCCTGAAAGAGCCTCCAATGAGGCATCATTGGGAAGGACGAGTAAAGAGAGGCTTCTAAAATATCGGGGCTAGGCTGAATGGAGATGTTACTGAGACTGCTCGAGAAATTCGATGATCAATGGAATGATGATGATTTTTGTCGTCATCATCATCATCGTCATCATCATGACACAAATTATGTATAGCATTTCATCAAAAATGTTAGTTAATGAGAATAACAAGCACTAGGACCCCGTAGAAAGATGTGGCCTGTGCCACTGAAAGGTTGGTACCTGGAGTGGACAGAGCAGTGATGTGGGCCTGGATATGATGGGCTGCTTCTCCACTCAGTCTGAGCTTGTCTTCAAATTCCACGTGCTTATTTTCAACTTCAAGACAGAATCAAGATACATGCTCCAGGCCTCCCTAACCCATCATTTATCCCTTTCCACAAAACCCGATCTTTTTCTCGTACTGTCCTATGGTTATAAAAAGTGACAGAATTGATGGGAACCCACTGAGGTATCTCCGACACTCCCCCTTCACACATTTAGGTATCCAGCCACTGGCTGCTCATCTCCCTCATCCCCATCCCTTCGGAGTCCAGATCTTAGCATTTCTTCCTGAATAATTACTGTCACCTATCTCCACTCAGAGTCCTCTAAGCACCAAGCTGGAACTAGTCCTCAAGAACAAAGCAACAAAATGAAAAAGACTATGGAAGACTTTTAATGATTCTTGCCTTGGTGATTCTTTTGCAATTCTTAACTGTATGGCCTTATTTGGCAAGATAATGCTGCACTCCTTTTTTATTTTCCTTGTTAACTGCTCTGTAACTCTTAGGGTTATTTAAGAAGTATTTAGTTGGATCTTCGAACTATCTTTCAGTCTTTTGACTTTATGGTTATAACACTAGCATCATACTCATGACAAGGAAAAAGCTTTGCTACCATAGAGGAATTCTTTCTGTCTTTTAGAAAGCACTTACTATTTGATTAGATAATATATGCACATGTTTGAACTCTCAAAATCACAAAAAAGAAAAGAATGGAAAAGAAATCTCCCCGCTCATCTGTCTCTAGCATCCATTTACGAAGGCAAATGCTTGCTGGAAATTAGAATCTCCTTCAGACAAATCCTTGCATTCAAAGGAATGCACAGAGACCCCATAACCATGTACCATATGTGTACCATAAAAATACCCATGGCCAACATGTGTCTAAAGTCTATCTCTACCATATATTACAGTATAGATGATAAAATTTGTAGTTGGTCTGGATTTGACTCTTAATATCATATCCTGGCAACTAACCCAGTGAATTATGTATAAAGATGCTTCATTCTTATTGTTAGAGGCCATTCTTACTTTGTAAAAAGAATTATCTTATGCAGTGTGGCTTATAATACTGTTAACGATGGGGTTTCATACATAGCACAATTACTCACCACATCCTTCCCCAGAGTGTCCACTTCCTTACACCACTGTCCCACTGTCTCCCCCTATTCAACCCCTCTCTTCCCTTTCAAGTAATAAGCTTCTCATTGTAGGCCAATTCTCCATTTCTGTAGCCTTTAGTTGTTATCCCCCTACTGTGTTTCTTTATATTCCACATAGGAGAGAGATCATTCTGTGTCTGTCCTTCTCGTACTAACTTCACTCAGCATGATACTCTCAAGAACCACCCACTTGGCAGAAAATTGTATGACTTCATTTTTTCTTATAGTCAGTAGTATACCATTATTCATACATACCATAATCTCTTTATCTAGTCATCTGACATTTGGGCTATTTCCAGATTTTCAGTATTGTGGATAGTGCTGCAAGGAACATAGGTGTGCAAATGCCTCTTCTGAATAAAATTTTTGGTGCTGTTAGTGTAGATGCCAGGAAGTGAAATTACTGGGTCATGTGGGAGTTCAGTTCCTAGTTGTTTGAGGAGTGTCTGTATCTTTTTCCAATTGACTAGTCAACATTCCCGCAATCAGTGAATGAGGGTTTCTTTTCTTCCATATCCATACTAGCACTGGTTATTTTTGTTCTTTGTGATGTGTATGGCCATTATTTCTTACAACCATCTTAACCTCAAATACATGGAGATTGTAGTTTGTAGCTTCTCTTGCACACAAGATAGCTATATACTTGGTAGTGGTCCAGGGAAGTGAAAGCAAGAATTTATTTGTTGGTTTCTGGTAAAGTTGCTTTGCACATGAAAGGGACAACCTTCTGTATTCTCCCTTTTTTCCCTGCCAAGAATGCATAAGCATCAATTTAGGCAGCTTGAGGAGGAAAAGTCATGCTCAGCTAATAAAGTAAGAGTCAAAGGCTCCTGGGTAGAGGCCTCTTTTCTACTTTGGGACATTTACTTTTGGCCTTCTTATTATTTTTTTAATTTATTCTTTTATTGAATCACCATGTGGAAAGTTACAAAGCTTTCAGGTTAAAGTCTCAGTTATACAATGCTCAAACACCCATCCCTTCACCAGTGCATATATTCCACCACCAAGAATCACAGTATACCTCCCCCCTCCCCACCACTACCCCAGCTCCCCACCCCGCCTTTGTAACTGGTAAATTTCACTTTACTTTAATTACATTCAACATTTCAACAAAAAACTCACTATTATTGTTTGGAGTTTCTCCCCCCTAAAGTCGACCTGCTGAAAAGGAAGCATTTGGTAATTTGCTTGTGAATGAAGTGATATGAGGTTGAGTGGCCGCACTAGCGGCTGCACGGTTTTGATTTCTGTATTTTAGTATTTTAGTAACTAAGTCCAGAGAAATATCTGCCAGAAATTGCATCATTGTAAGCTTGTACCTCTCAGCTACTTTATATTCCACATATGAGTGCGATCTTTCTATGTCTGTCTCTTTCTTTCTGACTTGGTCCTCTTATTACTTTGGAAAATAAAGACTTTTGTTTTGTTTTGAGGCTGCACCTAGCAATGCTCAGGGGCTACTTTTATCCTAACACAGTTGTCAGAGGTTGTTTCTGGTGTAGTCTGGGGACCTTGTGGTGCTGGAAACTGAACCTGGAACCCCTACATGAAAAATATGTGTTTAGCCCTTTCATTTTTTCTTGTTGGTAACAAATAGAAGGTTCCTATTTGTTAAATTCAGTAGTAGTCTGATCTCTGTTACATGCAGTTGAATTAATTTTAAATGAGATACTATTTCATCACTTGTATAGAATATTATTTAACTAGTCTTTTATAGATGAAAATGTGAATTTGAAGGAAAAAAGTTGTTCTGTGATGTTTCTTGTATCAGCATATATTTATAGTAAGTTCCCAGAACTAGAACAACTG
Source organism: Sorex araneus (assembly GCF_027595985.1). Classification (NCBI taxonomy): domain Eukaryota; kingdom Metazoa; phylum Chordata; class Mammalia; order Eulipotyphla; family Soricidae; genus Sorex; species Sorex araneus. The sequence continues at coordinate 239,257,203 of NC_073302.1, forward strand.
GGTCAAATAGCTCATGCATTATCACACTGGAGAGATATTGATGAATTTTTATTTATAAACTTATGCCAATTCTTGTAGGATTATCAATATGCTTAGAGAAAGTAATACATATTGAGGACATTTATGGTCAAAGTCTTAACTCTATTTTAGAATTGTTTTCAGTGAAGTAACTTGCTTTTCCCCTTTGGAAAAAAACACTTCAATTGACTCTCTACCCAAGCACAAGATATAGTTACACTCCTTTTCTAATTAGAAACTGTCCATCAAAGAGAAGTAATGTTATAAAATAACTAAATTGACCTTACGGTCACATAAGAGATACAAACCATAATCCCTTCTAGTGAAGCTACTCATTTCTCCTTTTCTATCAGCATAGTTTACTGGTGTATTTAAACCTATTTTGAGCATCTATGGGATATTATGAATCATTGCTTCAAGGATTTAATTTCTGTAGAGGATCAAATTGTATCTCCTCAAAATATATGTTCAAGTCCTCCTCCCTGGAAATAGAATCCTGGAAATATACTTTGAAAATAGAATCCCTGGCAATATAATAACCAAGTTCAGATAAGGTCATATTAAACTGGGTGTGTTTGGCCACCAGTGATCAGGATCATTTTTAAAAAATAAGTTTTGTTGGATCACTGTGAGATACAGTTACAAACTTGCATGATAACGTTTCAGTCACATAACGCTCGAGCAACCATCCCTCTACCAATGCACATTTCCAACCACCATTGTTCCCAGTGTCCCATCCGCCACCCCCACCCCATCTCACTCCCTGCCTCTGTGGCAAGTACAGTCTTTCTTACTCTATAATTTTGGGCATTATGACTGGAGCGATAGCACAGGGGGTGGGCATTTGCTTTGCACGTGGTTGACCCAGGTTCAATTCCTCCATCCTTCTCAGAGAGCCTGGCAAGCTACCAAGAGTATCCCGCCCGCCTGGCAGAGCCTGGCAAGCTACCCGTGGCATATTCGATATGCCAAAAACAATAACAAGAAGTCTCACAATGGAGACGTTACTGGTGTCTGGTCAAGCAAATCGATGAACAATGGGACGACAGTGCTACAGTGCTACATGATTTGCAATACAGGTACTAGGAGGCCATCATGTTTGGTCCTTGGCCTATTTGTAGCGCGTATCTCCCATCCTGGGTGATATCTCCAATCATCATTTACTTAGTGGTTCTTTCTCTATCCCAACTGCCTTTTCCCCAAGCATATGGGGCCAGCTTCCAAACCATGGCGTGATCCTCCTGGTTCTTATTTCTACTGTCCTAAGGTGTTAGTCTCATATTATTTATATTGCACAAATGAGTGCAGTCATTCTATGTCTGTCCCTCTCTCTCTGACTAATTTCACTTAGCATGATGCTCTCCATGCCCATCCACTTATATGCAAATTTCATGATTTTATCTCTTCTAATAGCTGCATAGTATTCCATTGTGTGGATGTACCAGAGTTCCTATAACCCATCATCTGGGCACTCAGATTTTTTCCAGATTCTGGCTATTGCAAACAGTCTGCATCTTTAATTTTTTTTTTATTTTACAAAGTAGTTAGCAATATTTGATTCATTTAATATTCAAACACCAATTCCATACCCAATATACCTTCCCACCATCATATTTCAGGTGTTTCCATCCCAAGCCCCAACCTCTGCCCCAAAGCAGAACTGAAATAATATATTTTGTGTTGTTTGTTATGAAAAACAGCTAAAAATGCTACAAAAAAGGTTTCCTTAGAGAAAAGTGTGAAGATTGTTGTATTTCACCCAGGGGCCATTAAGCCCTTCCATAAGAGATCACTAACATGTTGTTAAAGGTTGAGCTTTGTGTGCTTATATATGCATATATCTGTAAAAAATATTTCTCTCTCAGATTGGTAACCTCCTACTTTGAACCCCATCAAATGTGGTGCAGTACTCTTGGAATATGGGTAATGTGTGATATAAAGTATCATGTGGCCACAAATGTGATGCACATTCCAGAAATAGGTTTATTTGTGGGTGAGGCTCAGCCCGAGCGTGTGAAGAGCAGCTGTGAGCATGGTGGCAGTTGAGCTCTGGAGGGTTTTGGCTGCCAGGCCTGAGTCCTGTAGGTGGGGAGGAGCCTCACCTGCCCCCTTCCTGAGTCCCCCAGATGAAGCAGCCTGGAGCAGGGTCTGGCAACATGGTTATGACGAGTGTCATGTTATGCTCCCTTCCGGGAGAGAAGGACATGTGACTCTGGATGGTGGCCGATGACGAGATTATCGGGTGCCCAGCCAGAGGTGGCTTATGGGCATGGCTGCTGAGTTGCCAGAAACAGGCAGATGTGGGTAAAGGATCTCTGTTCCCAGTTCCATTGAACCCAGACTTCTCAGTCACAAAGTCCTGCATACCTGGGTTTTCTGGGGATTCACTCCTGGGTGAGGTTTGGCCTGAGCACATGGAGAGTGGCTGTGACTATGGCGGTGGTTGAGTTCTGGAGGTTTTTAGCTGCCCAGCTGGGTCCTTTGGGGTGGGGAGGGATCTCTCCCATCTTCCTCCAAGCCTCCCCAAATGAGACAGCCTGGCATGGGGTCCGTGATCAGCATCTTTATAAGAGAAGGAAGAACAAAGTTTGAACAGAGACACAGGAAAGAAAGCCATGTGAAGATTGTGGCTAAGACTGGTTATGGTGCCACAGCCAAGGAAAATTGGGAAGCTGGAGAAATGAGCAAATTTAGACAAAAACAATAAAGAATACCCTCCCCCCACCCTAGAGACTTCAGGGAGAGAGCCTGGCCCTCCATACACCTTGTTTTCAGATTTTAATTCTTAGAATCATTCACAAATGATTCACAAATCCATTTCTGTTTATAGAACAAGTTTCATAGTTTATGAAGCAAGTGCCTTCTTGCTGCTCAATCTGCATGCCTAGGAGGCTGAGCTAGCAGAAGTGGGATCGCCACCTTTTCCTCTGCCCTCAGTTCCATTCCTGGCATAGACAATGGCATACACAATGATACTAACCAAGTTACCTGACATGGATCATCCTCTATTTTTTTGTGTGTGTCTCTCTCTCCATCTACACTGGATTGCCTGAGGAAACAGCCATGTCTTATTTATTGCTTCATGTCCCAAGTAGGCGAAAGTGGCTAAATCTTGACAGGGCTCCATGAAATATGAACATATTTTCTCTATTGAGGAGGAGCCTGTAAAAACTCTGGGATGAAATCACCAATCTGTTCACATGGAGGGGATCTTGGTTCTTCATGTTCTCTCTGTCAACTTTCTCTGTCACCCCAGACAAACCAGTTTTGCTCTCCCTGCCCATTGCAATCAACAGACATCATTTCTACCTAGCAATAAAGCTAAATGGCTGATGCTGTAACCTTTTCTTACTCTATTTGTCCTCCCTTTACATGCCTTCCTTTCTAGTTGCCCCATTTTCCTTGGTGACCACAATTCCCAGTTCTGTGCTGGTCATCTATAGATCCCTGTTATGAGCTCAGATGACCTGTGTCCAGACACCCCCTGGACTCCCTGCTTAAATCTCCACTTGTTTATCTCAGAAGTGCTGGACAGAACCTGTCAAGACAGAGCTCATAATTTTCTCCACCACAGCTACTCTTGCCCCATTGATTCTTTTTTGTTGTTGTTGTTATGCATGTTGGTTACCAGAAGCTCTTCTGGAATATTGCTCAGGGATTGCTCCTGGGGGTGGTTGGGAGACCATGTGGTTCTGAGGAATCAAACCTGGGGCCTTACAGCCAAGCATGTGCTCTATCCAGCAAATCTGGAGCTATCTTTCCAGGTCCCCGTCCTGTGAATCTTACTTGAGTAATTGCTCTTCCCATTTGCTGACACCCAAAAACCCGGTGATTATCTTTTAGTTTTCTTTCTTCCCCACCTCCACGTCTTGTTTACCATCAAGTTTTCATCAGTCCATGTCTTCAGTATTCCTAGATTCAGGAGACATTCATTGACTTCTCCTCCAGCTGAGTGGAGCTTAGGCCACTGCCCTTGTCATTTGGGCCCCGTTAGAAGTCCCTTAATTGGCCTGATGCTCAGGGATTAATCTTCACTCAGGAATTATTACTGGAAGTGCTCAGGGGACCATATGGATTGCTAGGGATCAATCCCGGGTTGGCTTTATGGAAGGCAAATACCCGACCCACAATACTATCACTCCAGCCCTAGGTCTTCTTGTCTTATTCCTCTACAATATCTTCTCCAGGTTGTACCAAGAATGATTTTTTTAAGTCTTGGGGATGTATCCAGCAGTATTCAGGCCTTACTCCTGGCTCTGTGCTTAGGGATTACTCCTCAGACCATGCTTGGGAGACCACTTATGGAACCAGGGATTGAACTAAGGTTGACCATGAGCAAGGCAAGTATTTTAACCCCTATGCCATCTCTGATCCTTAAGAGTGGTTTTTAAAATGAAACATTCAACAGCAAAACTCCCATCAGGTCATGTGTCCTCCTGTTGATGTTGACAGTCACTCTAAGCATTGAGATGGGGCTCCTCTTTGTGTTTATAAGGTATGCACAATGTTGTTCCTGCTTCATGTTTCTCTGGGTGCTCTGCTCTAATGCTGTTAAATTTTCTTTTATTTCTTCAAACTTGTTCACCCTTCCTGGTATTCTGAGCTTTGAGTCTCCTGCTCCTTTGGCCTGAAAGAATCCTCTCTCTGTCTTGATATAACTGAGCCCTCCTCAGTCTGCTATTCTCTGTTTACAAGTCTCACATCCTCAGAATAGTTTTTCCTGATCATCTCAGAGCTCTTCTAGTATGTAGCTCCATTTCACCCTTCTCTTTCCTTCTTTACATGCACCATACGGACAGCTCCTCATCTTCACATCAATATTCCTGCCTAGATTGTTAACCTTCCAAAGGAGAGCCTGCACCGGAGGTACCTGACAGATGCTTGATACATGAAATCATTAATAATTCAATGGATTCAATGGCAAATAAGTATTACCGAATAAGTGATGCTCCAGGAACGTCGTCAACAAAAATGGATGGGCTTCATTCACATAAATACATTTTCTGGTATATTTCAGCTGTAATTAACTTCAGATCTTTAACGACTGAAAGCTGGATTTTTTGAGATTGTTTGGGGGCCAACTTTTGGTGGTGTTTGGGGGACCATGAGAGGCTAGGTATTGAATAAAGAGATCCATCACACAAATACTTCAGCCCTTTGAACCACCTCCCACTTGGTCTTCAAAACTCAGCCTTTGTTGTAATTTCTGTACTGTCCTGACTTGATTCTATACTGTGTAACACATCCAGAGTCTTTGTTACAAACAATCATTCTTGTCAGGTTAACTCCCAAGAAGAAAATGTGTCAGAGCTCCCCAAGAAATTCAAATTAAACACCTGATTCCAGGACTTCACTCAGTACTAAGGTATATTTATTGAAGATTCTTCAAATGTCTGTGCAATGGTCCAAAGGTGTGTTGCTCATAGGCTTCTGTGGTTTACCCAGAGTCTGGCTAGCCCTGTTTGTTTGGAGAAATGCCTGCCTCATCATTTTTAAGCACCCTGATTGCAAATACTTGTTTTTGAATGTAGCCACCTGCTATTAGGTTGAGGACCGCTTAGTTTGAATCACACTGGCTATTCATAAAGATCATAGTGGGATGTTTCCAAGCAGTCAACAGAGATGGGTTTGCAAAGATAATAAACCCAGAGGTCAGTTCTCCATAATCCTTAATTATTGGGAATGCCGCAATAGACTTAAAAGAGTAAGAGGCTATGTTAGCTGTTATCGATCTATTTGGAGGGCTACATTTCATAAAGATTTCAATCCTTAAATAGGATGAGTACTTGTTTGTCTGATTTTTGTTTTTAAAAAATGAGTGGAAGCTTTGGGGATGTGGCTTAGCAGCAGAGCAAAAGCCTTATGTGTATTAGGCCCAGGATTAAATTTTTGGCAAAACACACACACACACACACACACACACACACACACACACACACACACACACAGAGAGAGACTAGTCTTAAGGTTGAGGCATTCTGACCTGCTTCTTGATCTGCAAGAGGGTATTTGCAACCTTAGTGGCATCAAATCAATGAGTCATCTTATCAAGGTGAAGGAGGTCTGACTGGATCTTCTTTTTGCTCCTGGATATGCTTATTGCTTAAGGTGTGGACTGCATCTTGTTGTGCAAGCCCTAGCATACAAACTATATCTGGATGAGTTCTCTGCCTGGGACACCCAGTTTCAAGCTCACTAGACAGGGCAGAGCTCAGGTCTTGCTCCTGGCTCTGTGCCTAGGGGCCATTGCTGTGGTGCTCTAGGGGCAATATGCTATGTGGGTGATTAAGCCAGGGTCAGTTGCATACAAGGCAAGCGCCTTATCTAATGTATTATCTTGTCAGTGGTTTCTGGGGTTCTTTTGGACATTAGCTGTTGCTCAGATCTTAATTCCTGCTGCTCCTTATTTATCCTCCACACTAGACATGCTTTGCTTCTAATCTCTGTTCTGGACTCTGTTATTGCCTTCATGGGGTTCTGCCTTGCTCTCGTGTCCTCCTAGCTGGGCCTTTTATAGCTGCCTGGGCCCAGCCATATCTCCAGTTCCCTGGCACTTGTTTTCATTTGCTCAGCCTTCATCCACTCACATACTTCTGTGACCTGAGCCCAGATGTACACTGTTCTTGGCATCCTTCTCTAAGCCCTCTTTATTTATTCAGAAGCCCTGATAACAGCACCCCCATCTTACCACCATGTAAATATTCTTTTCCCAGTCCAGGCCCTCCAGGATGTGACTTTCTGCTCCAGGCCTTTCTCTGCGAAACAGACAGGTTAGGAGAGAGAGTGGAGTAATAGGACTCAGTCATAGAGTGCTTTTGTTCCAGTCCTTTTTCATGTTTTATTTCATTGAACACCTTTTATTGTCAAAAGAAACTTTTGAATTTTTAACATTTAAAGTGAGTATCATTTCTAGTGACAGAAAAAGAAAATTAAAAATATACACAGGCACAAAAATCACAATAGAGGCAGTCAATTCCAAACAAGATCCTACAGGTTTTGCTGATTCTCCTGTTGATGGCAGAACTCAAGTAATTGTTAGAAGAGAGTTTTTTTAAGAATCCTAGTTCAAATGACAAGGTTGTTCATTAAATGTGGCAATTAAACTTCCCAAAGAAGCCCTGTTGTCAAAGTGCCAACTCAACCCAATCTCAACCCGACCCTTTGCCGACTTTCTATAACTCCATTTGAAACTACAATATTTGTTTTGTTTTGTTTTGGGAGTTTGTTTGTTTTGGGATCACACACAGTGGTACTCAGGGCCTACTCCTGACTCTACACTCAGGGTTCACTCCTGGAAGTGCTCAGGGCACCAGCATATGAGGTGCCAGGATCAACCACTTACATAGCAAGCACCCTAGCTACTTCACTATTGCTCAGGTCCCATGTATACTATTATCTTTAAACAAGAGAAAATAGACAGGTACATATCAAATGATAAATTTTCGTATTCACAAAGAGAGAAGTATAATCTCTGAGTCCAACATACATAGAAAAGAGAGAAATCCATGTGCTGTACAGAAGCCTCACACCCTCAAGTTTCCAGAAGAGCTAAGGGAGCAGTCTCTTTCTTTGTTCCTTCAGAGCATGGTGGTGTCAATGCTATTATAGTTTAGTTAAGACAAGAAGAGATAAAAATAAATTTGAAACAGGAAGAACTAGAGATTATTTTTCCACTGTATTGTGCTGAAGATATATTCCTAAAAATTAAGTTGAGAATTTTGGTATAAAGCAGAGAAGAGAGATTTCAAAACAGGTAATTGAGCACAGGCAGGTGGAAAAGACCACAAATTGCTTCCAGGGACTATAGAAAATTTAAAGAGGAAGATTGGAATCCATAACTACTCAATTAGTCATCTCCATTCCCATTATTACCTTCATCTTCTTCATCTTCATCAGCACTTCATTCAGCAATATTTTGATTTTTGAGGGTACCTTGTGGGGAGGTTGGGCGACAGTACTCAAGGCTTACTCTTAGCTCTGTGCTCAGTGACTATTTCTGGAGGAACTCATGGGACCATATATGGTGCCATATTGAACCTGGAGGTTCAATATGGGTCAGCTAAGTGCAAGGCCAAATGCCTTACCCTCTATACTATCTCTCCACCTCCTACTTCACTAATATCTTACAATCTTCCATCATCAGCAGCGTATTCTTTTCCTTAGCCTTCTTCTTCATATTCATCATCTTCTACTTTCCTCCACCTTCTCCATTATTGTGTCAGAAACCATACTGTAACCCAAATAAATTTGCTCAAACACCATCTCTGATGACTTTCCTGACTGTCTCTTCCTACTAGGACTCATCTGCTTTGACTTGACTGTTTTTTTCAGGTCCTTTCCAGATTTCCATGTGATTTCAGTGGATTTGGAGGATGGATCATCATTCTCATTCAGATAAAATTCTTTGGAGACAATTTTACTTTTAACATAAGTATTTCTGTCAAATAAAAGAGAGAAATCATGTGACCTAAGTTAATATCTTTAAATTATGTGACTTCAACTTCTGTCAAATAATTCAGCAGCTCTTCATCCTACTCCCTAGGCTGTGCAGATCCTTTTGGCCAGCTGATAAATGTGGGTAGCCCCAAATTTCAGATTGGGTGATCAATCCCAGTGTCTTCTGGGGAAAGTATGGTGGTAAAATTTATTCTACTTTCAATATACTCTCACTTACTTGAACTTTAAGTCTCTCTATCTCATTTTATACTTTATTGATATGTTTCATTACTGTTTTTTTTCTCTCTTCTGCATACCAGAGAATTTGATGTCTCCTCTGGGGCATAAAGGTGGGGCATAGGAAACCTTAATTTCTCAAGCTGAAAATGTAGCCAAGACTGGCATTTGGGTTCACAGTTATTATAAATGTCTAAAATCATATGCCATAAAAAATGCACAAGTGGAAACATACCTGAGGACTTTAGCTGTGTCTTATGAGAGTATGTGCTATTGTACAAGAGAGTATATAAAGAAAATGGAGCCAATCACTGTTTTGGATACATAAGCAAACTATGAACAACTTGTAGAATCTCAGTCCTATATTTGTTAATATGCTCAACACTTTCATGAATTGAATCTCTGTCCAATTATCATGTAGTACAATGGCAAGAAATTTGTGCTTCAGTAAACAGAATTTTAGCTTTATTAGATACAAAACAATTATTTTCTAGCCACCCTACTTATAAATAGTTTTATTTGACCACCTGTTTCCTGGATAGATACCTATTAACTGTATTTATTGGGCCATAGTTTAAACCAGCTAGGTAACATTGGTCTGAGCTAACCTATCTGTGTTTTGCTGGAGACCTTCCCAGAGAGAGTTCATGACTCTGAGAGTGAGTCAGAGGGAGGAGGCTTTCCTTACCTTCTCTACAAGCAGGAAAAAAAGTACAAGAGTGAAAGTGGAATAGAAGGGCAGCCACCCAAGCAAAGGGGATGTGGAGAAGATTTATTTTCTGGAAGATTCTGGCCCAGCTTTCTACTCTTACAGGAAGAAACTCTTTTTCAGTCTTTATTACGATTGATGTTGACTAATCAGTGAAGTTTGAATCACTTAATTGCACTTGTTAATGTAGATTTTTCCCCAAGGAACTTCCAAGACACACACTCATTATTATATTGCACTAGGCTGTAGAGATAGCCACTGTTCAGCACAGTTGGAAACCACTCAAAGGTCAGGACAGTCCTGGGGGCAAAGGCTGGGGCTGGCCAGGTCTATACTATGCATGAAAGCATGCTGAGGTAGGGGAGGTCTCCTTAGGGAATATCCTAAGATTTTACATCCCAAAAAGTGAGAGAGAGAAGGAGGAGACCCCATCCAGAAGCAGCACAGTGAGGGAGTCCAAGAAGACAGTGCCCCTTATCCATCTAATCTGGCTTTGGGCATGGTTTGGCGAGCCTTATGCTCCTAGGAGTGAAGGCTTCGTCCAGCAGCCCACACTGGCGTATTAATAATTTAGGATTTCCTGATCCTTTAATCCTCTTCTAGCTTTGGTAGTGGCCTTTCAACAAAATAAGAGATTATGGATGTGAGAGAGAAATCAGCCCATCTGTACAGCAGCCCCAGATCCACATGTATTATTTTCCTGCTCTGGTCAAAATTCTAGCTCTGGTCAGAACTAGAAGAGAGGCAGATGGATTCCTGGTAATAAAGATAGATTTTATCTGCTCAAGTTTCACCTTCTTGAGAGAAAGTAGCTGTACCTAACATTTGTAAAAGTATCTCTGAAGATGCCCCTGTGCTTTTAGGGTGTATGTTGTGGTAAGAAAGAGCCAGAGATCTACAAGTAGGGGTCAAGAGGCCTTGCATCAGAGGAAACTCCTGCGTCAGGCTTTAGTGTTGCTTTCAGGGCAACCTTCAAAAGGAAAAAGAGGCATGTTAGAGAACGGGGATAGGTTAGGGAGATGGCTCAAGCAGCAGAACATGCGCCTTGCATATGTGAGGTCTCAAGTTTGATCCCTGGAACTGCATGACCCCTAGCACCACGGGGAGTGACTCCCCTCAGTTTATTGCTTATGGACAATTTGGGCTTTGAGTCTTGGTCTAGCAGTAGTGCGACCTGGAGCAATTGTCTTTCTTTATGCAAGTTACGGGGTCAGGTTCCAAGCAGTGGCACTGAGGACTGACTTTCTCCTCCTGACTCTGCTCAGGGGTCACTGTTATACTATCTACCACTCTAGCCCCTAGCATTTTTCTCAATGTCTCTGAATCTATGTCTTCATTGGCAAATGAAACCATGCCTCTGAGGGTCTTGTTTCATAGCACATAATTCCCAAACACAGTCAATTACACAACAAGGTGTATTATCGTTATTTCTGTGACCCTGGAATTGTGCGAGGCCTTAGTCAGGGCCCCCAACTCAATGTTGCCTGAGATGATTATCCCGAGGTTAGTTGGGCTTTGGGGACTTCGGGGTTCAAAGGAAGAAGTATTCCTTTTATATATTCTTTCCTTAGGAGCTTTGAGGAAAGAGAGAGAGTGAGAGAGAGAGAGAGACAGAGACAGAGACAGAGAGACAGAGAGGATAACCCTGAGGGTGAATCAGAGAGAGGAAACTGTGGTGGACTTCAGCTATTCTCTTGCATCTGTGAGGTTCCACATCCTCCCCACTGCTGACTGGATTAGGGAGGATCCCCCTCAGTTTTTACCATATGAGATTCTCCTTAGTAATCCAAACTACAAACTAGTTCCATCAGATGAAGTTACAGAGAAGGACTGAGAAAAGAAAGAAAGATGGTTTGATTTGCCATGACTTACTCTGGGAAGTGACCTTTGATACTTGGGCCAGAAGCTAGCTCATGTCCACTAATAAGGGTAAAGGGTCATACAGGATGTATGGACCCAAAAGGTTGGGGGTTTATGCAGTCACCTGAGAGGCAGAGAAGCATACCTTGCAATGATAAAGAGCCTGGATTGTTTCAGGCAACGAATGCCCGATGAATAGGCAGAGAACTATTCATTAAACACATCTGCCTCTTGATTTACATAGAATCCCTGAACTTGAGTGATGCAGGGACAGTCCTCCTTGAATAGGAATCTTCAAGGACCATTGGGTATCTTCCACATGTTGTCCTAGGCTACACAGATTTGTCAGCCTCACTTTTCTGATGTTCGTCTCTGAGATGGGGGTGGGTAAAGAGGTGATCCTTGAACAGGGCTGGTGCTGTACCTTATTACTGGGAACTCCTGTAGTACACAAGGAGCCAGAACTCCAGCAAGTACTCAGTGAACAACTATTATGTGTCAGATTGGGGTTGGGGTGACAGGGAACAGACAGTGGGAAGGCCCTGCACACACGACACCCATGTTTTTGGTAGGACAGATCATGAGCAAGATATGACCATGTATTATATTCATTAGGACCTGTGTGAAGGGCTTCAAATATACCCAACCCTCCAGTCTGTTTCCTCATATGTTGGGGACACACAGTTAATATGTAATTATAACTCTTGGATCGTTGCTGCATTATCTTTAATCTACGCATAGAACTGTCAGCCATCACTCTATGGATGGTACCCATGCACTTTTCTGCCCTCTCATTAGCATTGTCTTTAAGCTGGTGCATGGCCAATCAATAAGGTAAATATCAGCCAGAAAATTTTAGGTTAAAAATAGTGAAGATAAAATTATTAACATAAAACTGTTTTTTTCACATTAAAAATCACAAAGCAATGTCCTGATAATGCACCACTCTTCACTATGTGAACAAAGCCTTTGGAGACCTGGGTGGTGAGAGCAGCTGAAATCCACAGCTCTGAGCTGTCACTCAGGATGCTGTCAAACATCTCCACATGCTCACAGCATCCTACCAACTGAATTTGGATTGCAGCTCCAATCTTCAGTACATCATTTTATTCGAGATGTCACACCAAGCCAGTGGGATGTGCGTATATGTACATCTCTCTTGCCTCTATAAACATCAGCTGAAGAAAACCCTGCTCTGGAGAATGTGCATATTCTTTGAAGGCTGCTATTAAAGGCCAAAGGCATCCCAGCATCCGAATATGATCTCAGAGGGTCATACAGAATCCAGACAGTGCTGGCCCTTGTCACAGTCCCAAGGCCCATTGCTTTGTGCTTATCATCTCAAAAAGAAAAGGCAAGTCGTGCTTGCCTGAGCAGCCTGTCGCACAGGAACTCAGAGGGAGGATTGTTCACCTGACAAAGAAACTCCACTGAAACGGCTTGTGCTAAAATGGACCCCAGTGCTGACATGTTACTCATGTCCAGGGGTGATCAATATGCTATTGAGACATGAATCCCTTGAAGAAGTGTGCTCTGTCCACTGTCTGTCCCATCTGCTTTCACCTCCCCAATGGCATGTTTCCCTGTCATTCCTTCCCCACTTCTGCCTCTTTGTTTATTTTTCTTTTCTTTTTGGGGCGAGTTGTACTCCTGGTTTGTTCTCAAGAGTCACTACTGGTGGAGTTTGAGGGACCCTATGTGGTACCAGGGATCAAACCAGAATCAGCTGCATGCAAGACAAGTGGCTTACCTCTGTACTGTTTCTCTGGCTCCACTCTCTACCCCTTTAAATCACTTTCCCAGTTCTTGGTTGGGAGAACTAGCTAAGACCCTTGTCCTGTGCCATCCCCCTTGTGCCCATTCTTATAATACATGCAGCCTGAATCGCTCCTTTGCCTTGTGTCATTTCTATAAAGAATCATGGAGCCTCTGAGAAGAGGATATGCTGTAGGGAGCTGGTGACCCTTATATGGAGAAAAATAAAGCAAGAAAAGGGGCAGTAAATTATAACGGAAAAGAATGAGGCTGGCTAAAGGGCAACAGTTGAATATGGTCCGAAAGGAGGAGGTGCCAGCTCTGTGGTACATGGGGCAAGATTCCCTGGCAGAGGGAACAGTTCGTGTAAAGCCCCTGGAGCAAAGGATGTTCCAGCATGTTCTGAGGAAAGCAAGGAGGCCAGTGTGTGACTTCTGCAAGCACAGGAGAGTGAGTAGAAAGGTCAGAGAATGAGGCAAGCTGAGAGGGCAGAGTTGTACAGAATTTCCACTCTCAGTGGAATGAGAAGTGACACCAGGCTTGGCACCATGGTCCAAGAATAGTGGAGATATCCTATAGGAGGAGCTGGGGTCTTGGCTTTGTACCAACACCCCTAAGTCATGGTTTCCACATGTAGTCCCACTAAGAATGTCTGTAGTTCAAAGGAGCGGCTGAGTGGGAAGGATGAACAGTTGATTGGTAGGCTGACTCTTCAGTCCTTCCCACTCGGCCATTCCTGACCTTCCTTGGAATGTGTCTGGGGTGCAATGACAAGGATGAGAATGGGAAGGGGCTCTAGAAGGGAGGAACCTGCCTCAGTGCTTGTTTCCTGATGGAGAAGCTGTGGATGATCAAAATGCAAGGAGTTGTGTGAGGTACAAGAGGTCCAGTTTCCTTCATTTCTCTGAATAAGGGGCACTAGAACCCCAATCCCACCCTATGGTACCAAACCCCTCACCCCTGGAACTTTTGTATCATTGTATTTCCCTGGGAAATACATATGCAATACCCACCCTTGTATTGAAGAATTGAAATCAGGTCGATACTCAGAGAACATTTTACTACACCCCTGGAACCCTTTAAATGCTATGTCTACATGGGCTAGACTAGTTAGTTCAGCAACTGAATGCAGACTTGATTTTTATCCCGATTTTACAGATGTGGAAACTAAACTGAGTCTCACAGGGTCAGAGATTTATCTAGGGTCAAAATTTTACCAAGTTGATTATTGGTATTCAAATCCTGGACTTCTGATCCCCAACTTAATGTTCTTCACAATTATGAGACTGTGTTGTGGGATTAGATCAGGTCAGGATCAGGGCTCCACAGGGCCAGTGTCTCCACCTGATAAGCAGGTCCTTGTGGAACCTCTTGGAGTTGAGAATGAGTCTTATTCGCCTGGGAGATGGAAGAGGTGGGGGTGAGTAATGGAGGAAGGCTAAGTAGGAGGATGGGGGATCTTCACCTTGAGAGAGAAGAAGGGAGTCAGAGCTCATGAGTTGCTAGTGTAAGACCAACCGTGACTTGGGTGGTTTCCAGTGTCTGTTCCACCCTCCCTGCATTGCATATTGGTGGAATTTATTTTGACATTTATTTAAATTACCAGTCATTAATGCTGTGGTCATTCAGTAGAGTGTTTAGAAGGGGTACAGGAAACACATTTTACAAGAAAGGTTTCCACTAGCCATGTAAAGAAAATATATTAAAGAGAGGCTCAGCTATTCCTACATACACACCTTTACCCAGGACAGGGTGATTTTGAATAAAGGATAAGATCTCAGTGGGTTTGCATCTTAGGTAGAAGTATAAAAAAATCCTTAATTTTTATCCATCTTGGAACTAGAGGAATGAAAGTTGGCTAAATAGGATGCACCCACCAGCACATTTCATTAGCTCTGCTATCCAATGGTGCTTTCAATTTTAAAACGGTTACTTTAAAAAGTCTCTGGGGACACGCACAGCAATCTCAGTTAATCCCATAATAATAAAACCCAGCAACCAAAGGGCCTCTGTAACAATAGTGACCAGCACATGGATTTTAAGATGGATTGTAAGGAGAGCTCCCTGACAAGGTGTGTTAAGGAATTGCCTTGCCTCCCTTAGCAAGCAGAACGAGGAGGCTCATCTTTCTTGTCGTGCTTTGCTGAGCTTGCCTGGAGGCAGAGATAGATGAGGTACCATCTCAGAATCCTTTTCCTTCCTGTGGGTCAAAAAATCCTCCCTGGTGACCTATTTCAATGGGAATTGCCTTTTCCATTTTGGGCTGAATGAGTTAACATTCAACAAAGTTCATCTCATAAATATTGAGGGATAGTCACCATTTCTAAAATCCTGGACATTTTCAAGAGGGAGAAGTTAGAAAATGGAGCATTAGTCCTAACTGCAAAGAACTTACATCTTTCAAGAGAGTGCAGATTTTTAGGGGCACCTAGGACAAGTGAAATATATCCTGGGTTAGACATCAGAGCTGAGTGTAGAGAGTGTTTTCTAGCAGTGATTTACCACAGCTCAGGGATGGTTTAGAAGAGTTCAAGAACAAATGGCAACTGGGATTTGTCCCTAAAGATGAATGAGATTTGGGTTCGGGAGAAGAGGAAGAAAGCCACGTCTGAAGAAGCAGCATGAGCAGACACAGCTGTATTTTGCAATGCATGAACTTGGGCTCTTCCTGGATGGTTAGTAGAGCAAGAAAGAAAACACTGGGGAAAGAAAGAAGAACCAGTTCCCAACCAACCTGCTCTTGAACCAATGGGTTATGGTGAGGTGTTGAAAGTGGGGAATGAACTGAAATTTAGGAAAGTAGTCTCAAAGATGGTATGAAATGAAAAAGAAAGATAACGGACATTTTGTTCATGGGGTCTAAGGAATTTTACCTTGTTGTCTGTAGCACTGTAGCACTGTCATCCCGTTGCTCATCAATTTGTTCTAGTGGGCACCAGTAATGTCTCCATTGTGAGACTTGTGGTTACTGTTTTTGGCATATGGAATACACCACGGGTAGCTTGCCAGGCTCTGCCATGTGGGCAGGATACTGCGTAGCTTGCTGGGCTCTCTGAGAGGGATGGAGGAATCAAACCTGGGTCGGTCACATGCAAGACAAACACCCTACCCACTGTGCTATTGCTCCAACACATAAAACTCCTCACCTATAACCCTGAATTGCCATATGTCACTTTGGTCCCTAGATTGTATGGGTGGCAAAGCATTCACTGGAATTTTCCAAGGATTTTTCCAAGGATTCCTAAGTGTCATGAGAGACTAGTGAAAACTAAAGTTGTCTAGTCCCAGAGCTAATAAAATTTGTGTGTGTGTATGTGTGTGTGTTGTTTTGTTTTTGCTTGGTTTCACATCCAGCAGCTTTCTCCTGACTCTATTCTCAGGAATCACTCTTGACAGTCCTTGGGATACCAGAAGGAATGCCAGAAATTGAACCCTGGCTGACTTCTTGCAGGAGTGCCCCACATTGGGTGGGGTGTAAAGTAAAAGATACCAATCTGGATTTAAAAATATCTCTCCAGCCCCACTCTATGTACAGGGTAACAGAGTTAAAATTAGCTCTCACTCTAATTTCACCAAGTCACCTCTTTATTTAATCAACAGAGGCATACTGAGTATTGACTGTTGGGCACTGTATCAGGTACTCAGGGAGAGTGGAAGAGAACCAAGAATATTCCTTGCCCCTAAAGTACTTCTATTTCAGTGTGTGTGTGTGTGTGTGTTTTCAGTTTTGTTTTCAGTGCTTAGGGATCATTTCTGGTAGCTCAAGTGATCATATGCTGTGCAGGGGTCAAACATGTGTTGTCAACATATAAGCTCTTATCCCCTGTACTATTTCTCTGGCTTAGAGAAAAAGTTGTATTTTAACAAGTGATTGTGACTGAAGTCTCCAGGTCCTCAGAGAGTTGAGGATGGGTGACCTCCCCACATCTCCCTGTTCTTTCAGAAGTCTGGGAGTCATGCTCATGAACTACCTCTGGCTCCATATAAGCTCATTAACTGGACATGATTCATGAGACTGATAAATAAATCTCGAAAGAGATCAACAAGTGCAGAGATGCTTCTGGACCCCTAAATCACCATCCAGTTAAAAATTTAACTCTAGCTGTGTCACTCCATTCAAAATTTTAGAATTCCTGGAGCTTGCAGCTATACCACTGATATACTGGGAGCAGCACAGCACATTGGGTGGGGTGTAAAGTAAAAGATACCAATCTGGATTTAAAAATATATAAACATACAAGGCTTAACCTGTAACAACATATTAGTAATCTCTTATACAAAGGCTTACTGGCTCTGGAGCAAGATACAACAATCTTTACATACTTTCTTCTAAGGAAGCTTTTCTGATCATTTTAGTGGATTATTCATAACAAGGAGCTGTCACTGTCACTGTCATCCCATTGCTCATTGATTTGTTCAAGCAGGCACCAGTAATGTCTCTCACTGTGAGACTTATTGTTACTGTTTTTGGCATATCCAATACGCCACGGGTAGCTTGCCAGGCTCTGCCGGGCAGGCTTGATACTCTCGGTAGCTTGCCGGGCTCTCCAAGAGGGGCGGAGGAATCGAACATGGGTCGCCCACGTGAAAGGCAAACGCCCTACCTCTGTGCTATCACTCCAGCCCCATAACAAGTAATATGAAAGAAATTATTTAGTGCCTGCTATTGGGGCAGAATTGGGTGGTGGTTTGGAAAATTGAAAATAATGGTGGTGGAAAGGTACAATGGCGGTGGGATTGGTGTTGGAATATTAAATGTAATAAATCATCATGAACAGCTTTATAAAAATTAAAATTAAAGAAAAGAAAGTGAATGTATCTGAGGGTCTTAGAGGGATTCAGACCAGAGGTAAGGCCTGCCAGAGAGTGATATAGAGGAGAGGCAGGAGAGGGGGCCAGCCTGAGTCACTGCAGCACTGCTGCTGCTATGATTAATCTAGTTATTGTATAATGCAATCATAGGCAACTGTGGACCCCTCATGCTTCTATTTCTTCTTTATAAAAGTTAAAGTAGGATAATAGACCTGGACAGATGCTTTTGATGTACAATGATCACTGTATCACTGTCTCACTGTCATCCCGTTGTTCATCAATTTGCTCGAGCGGGCGCCAGTAGCATCTCCATTCATCCCTGTCGCATGCTAGTGTAGCCCGATGGCGTAGTGGGGGCTCTTTCAGGGTCAGGGGAATGAGGACCATCATTACTATTTTTTGCATATTGAGTATGCCACGGGTAGCTTGCCAGGCTCTGCTGTGCAGGACACTCTTGTGTAGGATGACATTACTTTGCCCTTTCCCTCCTTGCCACAAGTAGCTTGTCCAGGTTTTACCCAGAGTTTAGGCTTACCCCAGGCACACCCATCAAGGTATTCCCGAATGTCTCCCATCCCTTTGTTTAGCTATAATCACTTCTCTATGCTCTCTCCCCCCAAACAGTTAATCCGAGGCTTTCCCTTAATCTGACTCTGCTATTTTGCAAGGTCAGACCTTCATAGGATACTGAATTTATATTATATAAGTTAATATTGCCTTTCTCCTCTTCTTGTGCCTTTTGAATAATTTACTTTAAAGCTATGTCTGTTTTGTATAGACACAAGAAGACAATATTATGTTTTTATAACTTGGGAATTAGTTAACCTCGAATATTATTCCCTCCTGGGCATCTGCTTTCTCCACTTAAGCCTCAGTTGCCCTCAGTTCCTAGCACCCCAAAGTAGGGTCCCCGACGTGGGACGGGAAGGATCCAGGGCAAGCGGTGAGTTATGTGCTACCCTGGCATCGAGATGGGCCTGGCCAAAGTGCCTAATTCTTAACTATAAGTTAAGAGCTTGATCATAGACAAATTCTGTTATGATCCAATAGTAATTATGAGACTGGGACCCTGCCAGGGATAGGAAAGACTGATCTTGCCTGAGCACTGTAGTCTGAGATTGAGATGGCCCCAGGAGAGCAATTCTATAAACTTTAGTGCATCTCTTATTGTGTCCATACAAAATAATTAATATTATGAATCCTTATATGTTTGCTGGCTGAGGAGAAGAGAAACACATTCATGGGACTCCGCCCTTGGGTGGATCCTCCTGCTGAAAGAGAATTAAGTCCTAGGAGAAGCATCCCCTAAGGGAAAGGACCTTACCCTATTGATGGTGACCACACCTACGTGTATGCCCCAACCCCCTGATGCTGTGGAGATTTAACTAGGCTGGAAGAGTGGGTTGGGGGGCCAGATCCACGGGGCGAGATCCACGGGGGCCAGATCCACAGATCCAGAGAGAGATCCAGAGCTGGGAGAGAAGCAGAGAGAGAGAATGAAATAAACTGATCAAGCAACCAGTTTGGCCTTCTTCCTTCCGTCGCCTGCCCCTGACCGACAGCACACACAGCGGTTCCGGGGCACCGAACGCGGGCGGTGAGACAGAGCCGCCCGGAGAGCCCGCGAGTGCACTCGCCCTTTGGCGTTCCTTAGTTTTTTACACTCTTGGTAGGCTTGTCAGGCTCTCCGAGAGGGATGGAGGCTTTGGGGGCAGCCTTTAATCGCCTTTACAGGTGTTCCCAGTCTACCAAATGTAAGCTTTTGATAGACTGGCATGTTGTAACGATCTGCACACTGACAAACACACACCTGCCTTTGTCTCTGGCCAGCCCTGGGAATCTGTGGCCTCAGGTTGATCTTCTTGAGGTTTATGGAGTGCTCCCGGAGATTGTTGAGCAGCTGGCAGAGCAGGACCCTATTGAGGAGGGTCTATGTCAGATCAAACACCTGCACCAAGTCCCAGGTCACCCAGTGGTTGGCTGAGAGCACCCAACAGTGGATGAGCCACTGTGTGCACTGCCACCATGGCTTTATGTCCAACGGCACTGTGACTCAGCCCGGCCAGGGAAGGTGGTGATGCTGCGGCCGCCACCATGGTTTCTCCATGCCCCGACGATGCCATTCTGTCCGAATCTTGCAAAACAACTGGCAATGTCTAGCAGGAATCAAGCATAGAGTTCCAGCAGGGATCATGCGTAGAATTCCATGCCTGCCATGCTGAGCCGCGCATTGTCTAAGGCGAGATAGTGAGCTGGGTTTGGGAGAGTGCAAGCAAGGGGTTCGGGCACATCATCGGCGCCATCTTACCTCCATCCCATGAAGTGATATGTATGGAAAACAATGATATGTATGTAAAATGCATTATAAGTAAAGTATTAATAATATAAAAATATAAACTGGGGAAATTGGTGGCAAGAAATGTACACCAGTGAAGAGATGGGTATTGGAACATTGTATGACTGAAACTCAATCATGAACAACTTTGTAACTGTGCATCTCATAGTGAGCCAATAAGAAAATAATAATAATATCAAAACACACATCAGCAATCATAGAGTAACTAAGTTATAGCAGACAAATCTCTCTCTGTGGGCCTTACAACAGCTCCTCAAAGTTACCACTCTATAAAAGTTGGTTGAACTGAATTGGGAGAATTATTGTGAATATTAGTAGCTATGCTTACAGGAGACAATGAGAAGGACAGAGATAGCCTCGGGGGTCAATTTGTATGAGAACTTCCTGAGTTGTTTGGTCTTAAAACTTGAATGGATCAAAGTTCCAACTTTATAATGAGTCTAATATTCAAATCAAGCAAAAAGTTTCTAAATGGACTCATTCTCATCTAATTGTAGATAGTAAAAGAGAGAGAGAAAAATACCCTGAGTTTAGGAGAACTATAAATACTGGAGACAGCTTACCATTACATTGGCCAAAAAAGACTCAGCTGAGAAATATATATATATATATATATGAATATATCTTGCATATATATAAGCAAAATCATGAGCATTTAAAAATCTCTCTTCATTTGTTTAAATTTTATGAAAATTATATATACTTTAAAGAAACATCGAAAATTGGTTGAAGATATTTTAAGACATTTAAAACAACCTGTAATTTAAAATATTCAAGAGGTATGAACTTTATTTAGAAGAAAATCAAGCATTTAGCAGGAAGCCCTTTATTTCAACCCTTGTTAAAAATTCTTCTGAGTTGTTTATTTGTTCTACTTTCTTGCCTTAGTGAGTAAAGAGCACCAAGTCTTTCTTTGCATCATTTTTGACACCCTAGGGGCCTGCCTTGTGTGAAGCATCAATGAATGTGAGAATGAACTTACAGAATCATGGACCATCAGATTGAGAAGGTAAGAGAGAGAACCTCATAATCCTCTTTATTGCCAAAGGGAAAGTAAGTTAGTGGGTCAATGTGACTTGCAATTGTTCTGGCTAGACCTAGAACTCAAGTCTCTTTTCATGCTGAGATATTTCCATCATTCACATTAGAGATACTTGGGCTGATATATACCTATTCCGGAACAACTTAAGATGCAAGGTGAACTTTTGTATCTTTTTCTCTTTTTAATTTTTCTCTTGGGTCCTAGAATGTAGCTATTCAAAATACAGTGACTTAACTTTTTTTCTTAGTTCTGTTCCTGTTTATTAAGATTTTACTCACTTGTATCACTTGTCATCCCGTTGCTCATCAATTTGCTCGAGTGGGCACCAGTAACATCTCCATTTGTCCCTGTCATGTGCTAGTGTAGCCCAATGACGTCTGCTCACTCCAGGAACACTAAGAGCATCAAACAGTTCATTCAGAGTCATGACAAAGAAGTCTGACCATCTTGTAGGTGGACAGCCAGTCAAAAGTATTCTTTTGACATCCAATAAAATCCAGTCAGTAACAGCTCTGGTCCAGCGGTCATGTCCAAATCGTGTTTCATCTCTGGCCTATCTGATTTTTGACACCTTGGCAAATGAGGCAGAATTCCTGATCCTTGCTCGTCAATGGAGGTTGGAACTCTGGATTCCTTCTTTAATAAATTTTTATTATTAAAAATATAATTTATTCTAACTCATTAATGTGAAATTCGCAGGTAACACTTCTTCAGAGCCAGGGATATGACTAAAAAAGCTGGAATACATTCTTTCAGGATGCCCATATTCAGCCTTCAATGCTTCATGGTTGCCTAAGCACTTCTGGGAGTGAGCCCTGAGCACAAATCTAGGACTAGCCCATGATCATAACCAGGCCTGCCTCAAGACTGAGATGATAGAAGCTAAACTAATGAAATAATGTTCAAGTCCCATAGACTAGTAGTTTCAACCTAAAGTTCTTGGACAGGTGCTGGTCACAGGTACAAGAAGGTGGAAAACCACTATCATATTCAACTGTGCCTATATGCCAGGAATGAATGGGGTCAACATAGATGGATCTTTAAGAAAAGATGAACTTGTTAGGGTAGATGAGATGCTCAAAAGTTGTGCACGTGCTTTGCATACAGGAGGGCTGGGTTCGATCACCAGCACCATGTGGTTCCAGTCCACACCCTACACCATCACTTGTGACCCCTTCCTGCTCCACAGACACAACCCCAGCACAGAGCCAGGAATAACTCTGTGCACTCCTGAATGTGGCCCCAAAACCAATAATAAAAACCAAAAGCAAGATGACTATATTAAAGACAGACCCATTTTTATGCAGAAGACATGACAAATTTTATGTGTTTTTTTTTATATTTTCCCAAATTCACTCTTACCTTTACCATAATCGAATATATTCTATTTGCTAGACTCTGTAGAAGGTTAGTGTTTTAGTCCTGAAAAATTCTATTCCAGTGCCTGCTCGGGTTAGGGTCATGAATGACAATTGGGATACGGTTGTCTAACAGGTCTCTGCACACAAGGTTCATCATTGAGGCTGCTCATTGTGGGCAAAGTGCGGTAGCCTCCCCTCCCTTCCTATTTGAGTTGAGGGTGCCCACTCTAGGAACTCTATTCAACACTGAAATTCTGCACCATGAACATTAAATACACTTTCCTCCTGTCTGACCCCAGAAAACACCATCCTGCTTCCCAGTTCTGTGAACTGGATTTCTCTAGAAACTTCTTGCAAGTGGAATCACAGGCTGCTATGGTGACTAATTTCACTTGCCATAATATGCTCAAAATTTAGCCATGCTGTATTATTGATCAAAGTTTCTTCCTTTTGGCAACTGAATTGTGTTATTTTGTTAATCCACTGATATGGATGTGTGACTGCTTTCACATTTTGGCTGTCATGAATTAAATTTTATAATCTAACTGCCCTGTGTAAACGGAAGACTCTTTCTGGGGGATGGGCAGTTAAGGCTGGTGGTTCCCAAGTGAACGATATATCTAGTTTCACAAAACAAGGCACTTGTTGTCCTATGCCTTCTCAAAGAGCTATTTTTGCTTCCATGCTAGAGTCACACGCTGAACACTGCCCATTTCCCTGCGGCACTGTGGACAACCTCAAATGAGAGCAGACATAGGAACAGAATAAAGACTAACTTTGTGCAGCCTCAGAATGTCTCCATCCTCTAGTCATGAGTGGTTTTAGGGATTCAAGTAAAGGCGTATACACACAGGCTTTGGACACAGCCATTGGGCCTTAATCTTAGTTCCAACCCTGAACATATATCACCTGTGACCCAAGAAGACCTGGTCTTTGTCATTCATTCTCTAGAATAATTCTAAGCCAACCCAATGTAATGATATGTATTTTTCTTCTCTTTCTTCACCCATTCTTTCATGAGTGATTCATTTATCACCCATAACCTCTGTGGTGCAGTGTTAGTGCTTCTAAAGATGAGTCTTTAGATGAGCTTGTCATGGAGACATAAATCTCAGAGCTTTGTTGAAGAAAGGTGAGACCCTGTAAACCCCAACCTTCCATAGATGTGGGTACCAATACCAAAAACCAAGGAAAAATAGCCTCTGAAACCTTGTCCAATGTCTCATTATCCATCCTTCAGGAAGGTTCCCTGGAAGAACTGAGCACCTTTCCTATGGACAAGGAGAGGATGACTCACTTTCTAAAAAGACTTTCTACTAAAGCAGTCACATGGGACACTGTCCAGTGGATGGCATCTGGGTGCTCTCTGCCCTCCACCTACCCCCCCTAGTAAAATGACACTAAAATCAAAGCCCTATTTTCAAAGGCTGAGGGGAATATAGTGAACAGTTAATTATTGTCTCTGAAACTGGAATGCTTGATCCTGAACATCATCTCTCACACTTCCTAGCTGTGTGACCCAGGAGAAGTTATTTAACCTCTTCGAGCTTCAAAATGTAAGTGAAAATAGTACCCAAATCATGGTAGTTGAGTATTATATGAGTTCAGACATGCAGAAAACTTAAAATAGTGCTTGGCAAATTGGCCAATCGATTAATCAATAGGTTTAACCAGCTACTGTGACAAAGAAAGAATTTTGTTGTCTATTATTTAAGGAGATGATAAAACCATCTCCCATGAATCCTATAATAGGATCACTTCCAAACTGTCCAGCCTATTACTGACGAGATTCTATTTGAGGAGATAACATCATAAGAACACAGAAACCAGAAGAAGAGGATTCCCTACAGATTCAATGAATGGGTCATAAAGATGACCACGGGCACTGGTATTGTGAATTTGTCTGCACCTGACACTCCAGTGGAGCTGATGGTGGCTTCTGACCTGGACAGTGCTTCGAAAGTACCAGACCACACAGACATTTTGACATGATTCTTGCTCCCTTTTGACCAGCTTTCATTATGCTTGCTATTCACAAGGTTGACTGAACACAACACACCAGCCCTCAGTGGCAGAGACTCAGGCTTGTGCTAACATGGGTGGAGAAGAGGTGGGTGGGAGGTGGGCTGGAGTAGCAGAGCTCAAGTGCCTGGGGATACTGATGACATTTGGCCCTGAGGGACTCATCCAGGGTGTTCCAGAAGTTCTCTCAGTGCAATGTGAGCCTGGTACCCTTTGCTTGGAGAGACTTCCCAGAAGGGTCCCAACTTCCATATGTCCTGAAAGCCTCAAATGACCTGAATAAGTTCTATCATGCCATAACCCATGCACCTCTTTTCCAGGGGCTCCACTTAAATAATGACTTGGGCCAGAGTGATAGGACAGCAAGTAGGGAGCTTGCATTGCACATGGCCAGCCCAGGTTCGATTCCCAACACCCCATATGGTCTCCCAAGCTTTACTAGGAGTGATCCCAGAGCACAGAGCCAGAAGTATCCCCTGAAGAATGCCAGGTATGGTTTTCCCCCAAAATAAACAGGCGAAAAATGATCTAAGTAAAGGAGATTCTTGCTCAAAGTCTTTTTGCTCTCATAGGAAACAAAGAAGACACTTGGGAAAATGATTTTTGTCATGAACTTGGTTCCCGTGTCCTTAAAATATTTCTTTACTCCAGCAACTCTAAAAGCTGCAGGCACCACCTTCCCCTTTCCGTTTTGTTCTAGCTGCAGAGGGAACTAGGATTGATATGCTCTGTTCACTTTCTGACTTTCTGCTTCAGTGAACTCAGCCCACATCAGACAGCGAGACTGGACATTTCCCCTTGCCCTGGTTCCAACCTAAAGCAGACCCTATACTTGGGCGTGTTTTGGCTTCCCAACACCCCTGCGCACCTTGCTCACATCTCAGGAGAATCCACGTCCCTGGTCCTCTGCTGTCTCTCCTTCTGAGCCTTGCTGAAGGCCGACAGGCCAGTCCCTCTTGTGATACTCAGTCTGTGTGCTCACAAATAATCACCCGGACAAGTGGCAAAGGTCAGCCCAATGGGAATGGTCATCTAGTCACAGGCAACCTGAACTACAGTCACCTGTCTCTCATTCAGGCTCATTCCCCAGAATACGGTAGAAGGCACTAGCTATTCCTGTTCCAGAACCTTCCAGCTTGGCCTTCTCTCCAGGATTGCCACTGAGGTCCCTTTACTTCAGTATTTAAACTGGTATCTGATGCAACCAGGGGCTCTGATGAAGGTTTGCCCTCTAGACATGTCATTCTGGGTACTATGTTCGTTTGGCACAACCCAGAGGGCTTATTGAGGCCACAGAATGCTGTGATACACTAAACATAGTGGCAAGGTGAGTGAATTACACTAAACATAGTGGCAAAGACTCCATCATCCCCCAATCATCCCCTAGACCATAGTTGCACCCCAGCCAAATAGGAACCACTTTAGTCTGATGTGGGCCATGTATCTGCTCAGGGCTGCAGGACCTCCAGCCAGAGACCAGGCAGCCTCCCCTTTTCAGAGCAGCTTCCTGGGCAAGGCAGGCTGGGCTCGGAGGAGGCAGGGGGTGGCTTACCATACAGAAAATTAAAAGACCCCCACCCGCAGATTCTTGTTCTGGATGAGCTGTCAAGAAAACCTCTTTCCATGAGAGAAAGTCCTTTCAAATAAACAAAACCCAGCAGGCTGTATTCTTTTGTGAATTCTTGCTGTTCTTTTTTCCCCCTCTCCTTTTCCTTTTCACCATAAGAATGCAAAGGCAGGCGCAGGAACACTTCTGAATTCTTTCTGCAGCATATCAAAGCAATAGAGCTACTGGCGATATTAATAATACTTTACATTTATAAAGTGTTTTTCACCTTTAAAGCGCTTTGTAAATATTAACTAATTAATCCCCTTAGCAACAAAGTGCTGATTTTGTTTGTTTCTAGGCAAAAATCAGCAGTGGACTGAATTATGAATCTCCCTGTGGAGTGATTTAACTTTCTTTTTTTTTCCCCTCTCAAATATACAACATGGATTGAGATGTTTCTTTGGCCTGATTCTATAGTTAGAATTTTTTTAAAAATCATGATTCAAGGAAGAAGGAAAGGAAAAGAAGAGTAGCCATAGCCCATTTATCCTGGCTGATGCTAGCACAGCAGCCGCTTTTCCAGGATATGTCCTGGTGGTGACCTCTACGGGGAAGGGAAAAGGGTTTATCAGGTGTCCTAAGATGCAGGGGCCCATCTGCTCTGAACCAAACGCTGGCATCGGCAGCTATGAGCAGAGCTGGCTCCATCAGATGCAGAGAAAAAAAAAAGCAACCCCAAACAAAACCAACAAAAATGAGGCATAAATGACTGGCCCAACATGAGAGCAAATCACTGGGCCCACCCTGTCATACTGCCATATTTTCACAAGGCTCCCAGACTCTGCATATGGTTCTTCTCTGGGCCCCTCTGTTTTTGCTTCCTCCATAATCGCATTTGTTTTGTACACTGTGTGGGAGGGGGTGGTGGTTGTGTTAGACCTAGCTGTGCTCAGAGTTTACTCCTGGCTATATGCTCAGAGATCACTCCTAGAGGGGCTCCAGGGATCATATGTGGTGCTGGGGACCAAACCAGACCGTGTACTATCTCTCTGGGCCCTCATTTATATATTTATATACATATGTATATATATATATGCATATGCATATATATGAGATATTTAAAGAAGTTAGCTGAATAATTGGTTATCCTGGAGAGATCCCAAGTTTAGATTTTCACTCTGGGATGATCCCTGTCTTTTTACCCCAGTGACTAACTCTCCCAAACCAGCAGCACCAAAGCTTTCAGTAGGGGCCCAAAGCACAATCCTCATGGATGGCACTCAGCACCCAGTCTGGGCTCGTCTCCACCTGATCTGCTGCTTCCCTGGCCTCAGGCCTCCCCGCCTGCTCCCCAGGAAGGTGGATTCTCAGGAATGGAAGTTCTGAAGGCCAAGGCCTTCTGCCTCTGCTGGGTTTGGCTGGTGGGAGGCACCCAGAGGAGGGACAGGACCAGAGAAGAGGGGAGGCACCCTCTGTGTGGACTGCCCTCAGCGCTGTGAGCTTCCTCTTCCTGCCGGGCTCCACAGCTTCCCACACAGCATGGAGATGTCCCCAGAGTCCTTCCCAGCCCCAGCCCCGGGCATCATCCTTACCTACATCAGGGAAGGGGGCTGATCAAATCCTGTGCTCCATGAGTCCTGCTCACACTCTGCCATCCTTCCCTGCCAAGAACCTTTGAATTGATAACTCATTTGTTTGTTTATTTTTTGTTTGGGGAATACAGCCAGTGGGGCTCAGGAGTCACACCTGGCGATGTGCTAGGGACCACACGTGGTGCCAGGATTCAAGTGAGCATCTCAGGCACTGCCATACTAGACAAGTGCCTTAATCTTTGTCCTATCTTTCCTGTCCCCCCAAAACCCCTTTTGAATATGAGTGGTCCTTCATATTTACACCTGAAGAAGCCAAGGCATAGCTTACCTTGGTTGATGGAGACTGAGACACTTTTCAAGCCCATCTGGGGACTTTAAAAGTCCACACACACTATACACACATCATCACATGCACATATACACTTGGACACACTTGTGCATGCATGAACATGCAAACACTGTGGGGAGATAAGGACAAATGACATGCCCATGACAAGGACTCAGTTTGTGGGGCTAGAGGGATAGTACAGTGGGTGGGGCTCTTGCCTGCACACAGCTCACTCAGGTTCCACCGCTGGCACCCCAAATGGTCCCCTGAGTACATCCAGATGTGATCCTTGGTCTCAAAACCAGGAGTAAGCTAGGGGCACCACCAGATGTGCCCCCACACCTTGAACAATTAAGGACTCAGTTGGGATTGTGAGGATGCCCTGAGTATTGGTGCTGGGTCTTGCCTGCTGCTAAGTGGGCTGCACCCCAGCCACATAGTGGGAGATATATGGGCAGTGCCTGAAACCTGGGCTGGCTGCTGGTGACCCTAACTTGTGTTGTTAGGGTCCATGATCTGGGGAATGAGGCAGAGTCAAAAATGTGAGCAAAGAAGTTCTTTATTTGCACCAAGCACATGTACTGGTCGACCAGGGTCCCCGACACAGAGGGTGACCCTGTCCCCTGCAAGCATCCCCTTTTATCCCTTTACTTGGGCTCAGACCTTCCTCCTTGAATTGGCTCCCTCCCAAGACCCTCCAGTCCTGTGTTTTCTTAATTGACTTATCCCTCCCTTGCTGCCTTCACCTGCTAACTCGAATTACCCAATTTGACTTTCTTTCCCTCTTTTAGGCTATGGCCTGCCTCTTTTCCTTTCATGGTCCTGCACCTTTCCTTACTCTCCTGCTTTCCCAGAATTTTGCCAGTGATTGTGTTAGCTAGGTTAAAGATAAACCTGGATATCCTGTCCAATATGCCTGCTTAGCCTTAAAACGTTACAATGTGGGACTATGGCTAATATGGAGTCCCTAATGTTAGTTCTTGCAGCCTTTCAGTTTCAGAGTGGCTGGTTTGTCATCTATGACACAAATGAAGTAAATGCACCCCATGTGGTAGTGGATGTCCAAGAGTTACAGAGCAGCGATCTATGAAAACCTTTGCCATGCTGCTGCGTGACTCAACCAGGGACCAGCTCCCTTTGGGTGATCATTACACTTGTTCCTGGGGTTCTTTCCCAGCAGCTTTGCTCATGAGTACACGCTGAGTGTCCATGTGGCTGTCATTCCCTGGGGAACTGTGTCTGAGCTTCCACCGGAAATAGCACCCTCACATCACCCCACACCACCCCAGCCCAGGTGCAGGAAGCCCAGCCCCACAGACATCAGGCTCCCGTTGCCATGGACGACCGAGGCTTCCTGTATCAGTCACCACTCCGCTCTATTATCTTTCTCACAATGGAGCCGCAGGAAACATGTTCTAATGAGCAGTGTGGATGGCAGCGCCCTGAAAGCTCAGAACTTCCTGCTCACTCGGGGGGATACCTTTGCCGGGGACACAGCCCTGCACATGCTGTGTCTGTCTGTCCCAGTGTCTGTCCAGGAGCATCTCAGGTTGTTGCCAAGGCATAAACCTTGAGGGGCTCAGAGAGCCAGGGAGAGCCTCTCCGCATCCAAGGGTTTGGTGGTCTCTCAGCTTAGGCTGCACATGTGTGTCCTGCGCTGTTCACACTGAGACCACGGGACCCCCCACATCTCCCTTCACTGTCACTGTATCACTGTCATCCCATTGCTCATCGATTTGCTGGAGCGGGCACCAGTAACGTCTCCATTGTGAGACTTGTTGTTACTGTTTTTGGCATATCATATACACCATGGGGAGCTTGCCAGGCTCTGCTGTGTGGGCGGGATACTCTCGGTAGCTTGCTGGGCTCTCTGAGAGGGATGGAAGAATCGAACCTGAGTCAGCCTCGTGCAAGGCAAACACCCTACCTCCTGAGTCTTCCTTGTAGACAGAAATGGAGACATGTCCCCTTGGCCCCCAGTCAAGGACTCAAGGACAGTGGTTTGGTCTGGTTTGTGAGAAGCATTGGGCCACAGCTGACCATGCCCAGGGCTTACTCCTGGCTCTGTGCTCAGGGATCACTTCTGGAAGTGCTGCAGGTGCACAGAGGGGCCCGGGAGCAAACCTAGGTTGGCCACATGCAAGGCCAGCGCCTTTCTAGCTGTACTATCTCTCAGTACCCTGGAGGCAGAGTGTTTTGCAGAGAGGTGGAGTCCCTCAGGGCCAACACCCAAACTGGAGGACAAAGGTCGAAATGGAGAGAGGCAGAGCTGGGGAGCAGGGCTGGGGTGCGTGTGGAGGGGGAGCTCCTGATTCTAGATAAGAGGTTTCTAAATAGAAATGGCTACTGCCCACTTTTCAGAAACAAAATGACTAGCTGGCCCCTCTCCAGTGAAATCTACTTTTTAGCAAATAAGAAGTAGCTCCAATTGTACCCAAGGGAACTACAGCCCTCCTGGGCTGTCAGCAAGGTGGGGTTTGCTGTCTGGAAGTGCAGGCGGGGAGGAGCAGGGCGCTGCCCCTGGTCCAGCCCAGGCCCTGGCTGTGTACCCACTTCAGGTCAAGGCAGAGGAGGCCTGAACCCAGAGCCTGGGAGCAGCTTTCTCCTCTGACCCGCTGTTGCTGTCCCAAGGAAATGTTCCCGAGTAGGCGAGGAGAGCTGTGGATCATTCGGCTGTTTGGGAAAGGGGTGGAGAAGGACAGACGAGTGAAGACGCCTTCGTGGCCCTGTTCTGTGGCTCGCCCTCCCCACGTCTGGGTGTGCAGGAGTTTGGCTTGGAGACATTTCCGAGGCTCAGGGGTAACATGAAGTGATTTCATGTCAAGGGCTCTGGAGGCGGCGCAGTGGGGAGGTGGGGAGCTGAATCCTGCAGCTCTGTGAATGCCCTCTGACAGCTCCGCCACAGGGAAGACTAGCAGAAATGCCAGCGCCTTGTCACAGTCAGTGATTCCCAATGGGATGTGATCAGAAAGAAGCTCCCACGTAAACCATTAGCATGAGGAGTCAATTTACAGTCTGGAGCTGCAGTCGGCAAATGTGCTGAAGATTATGAGGTGAAGCTCCAGCTTACTAGTCAGTCCTTGGCTGTGAACAAACACCAACTAATCAACCACATATGCATGGACTCGTGTTCCCAGAGGATTGCTCTACATCACATTATTGTAAAGTAATACAAATCTTCCCAGAGCTCTAGTAAGTGCTAGGAAATTTATCCTAATTAAAAAAAAATCATGGACCTAAGGGATGGTGCAGTGGATAAGGTGCTTTCCTTGCACATGGCCAACCTTGGATGGATTCCCCAGCAACACATATGGTTCTAGATGATCTCTGAACTAGATTACCCCAAGTCCCACCAGAAGTGATCCCTGAGTACAGCTGGGTATAGCCCAAGAAATAGAAAAGGAGAGAGGAATAATTGTTATTATTATTATTTTTATATCCCCCAAAGGCCAGGGAAAACAGGGGCCAGGAGGACTGATCAATTGTTGGAAGCTTGCTGCAAGTGTGTAGGGGATGAAGGCCAGTTAAGACAGAGAAGGAACCAGTATAGATAATAGTTGGAAATGATCACTCTGGACAAGAACTGAGTGTATAAAGTAGGCAAAGGGATATACATGATAGCCTTTTAGTATCTGTATTACAAACTATAATGCCCAAAGGGGTGGGGAGAAAGAGAGAGAGAGGGGAGAGAGAGAGAGAGAGAGAGAGAGAGAGAGAGAGAGAGAGAGAGAGAGAGAGAGAGAGAGAGAGAGAGAGAGTCCCTGCCATAGAGGGAGTGGGGAGGAGTGGGGAGGTTGGAGGAAAATTGGGAACGTTGGTTGTGGGGGAATGCTCAGAAAATTGGGAATGTTGGTGGTGGGGGAATGCACACTGGTATAGAGACAGGTGTTAGAACATTATATGATGGAAATCAAATCATGAAAAACTTCGTAACTGGTATCTCACTCTGATTCAATTTAAATTTCTTTTTGTTTTTTTTTTGGGTTTTTGGTTTTTGGGTCACATCTGGCGATGCTCAGGGGTTACTCCTGGCTCATTCACTCAGGAATTACTCCTGGCGGTGCTCAGGGGACCATATGGGACGCTGGGAATCGAACCTGGGTTGACCGCTTGCAAGGCAAATGCCCTACCCGCTATGCTATCACTCCAGCCCCTCAATTTAAAAGTTTTTATAAAAACAATTGAAAAAATGAAAACACACAAAAAATTATTGTTATTATTTTTATTAACTGGACTTTCTTTCACCTAACATAAAATCTTCAAAATTGGCTAACTCTTTTAAAAGGGAGGCATTTAAAAAGGAAGTTGTGATTTTTCAGATGAAATGATCTATAATTGTGGTACATAGAGAATTAAATCAAGAGTATGGACAATATCAGTCAATAATAAACCATGAGAATACCAGGCTGGGGGCCGTGGATTGGCTGCCTAGATGTAATGTGGGAATATGGGTGAGGGTTTGGAGCACTGTAGTGACCAAGGCGGGTAAGAGTATTGCTAAAATCACAAATGTCAATAATCATTAATGGGGGACTCGGTTGGGGTAAGGAAAGTTGGAGCAGAGGTGACAGGGATGCGGGATGGTCATGGATGCCTTGGTGGTGGGGGTTGGTGCTAACTTGATACATCAATACTAGAAAATTGACACTATTATAACCTTTAAAACAAGTAAGTAAAGATGAGTGAACTCCTCCTTCCAAACTTACAAAGGAAGATTTCAGCCCCAGAATCTGGCACTGGGGGCTAGAGGGAGCTAGAACAAGCCATAGTTCTGCTCTGGCACTTGTCCTTGAACTTCCTGTTCTTTTTGTTGGAGGAAACTCCCCTTTCAAAACACCAGCCGTCTCAGCATCTCTTCCCTGAAAAAGATATTTATTTGTCTGCCTATCTATTAATTGCCAGTTTATTTATCGAACCTAGTTTGTGGGAACTGATGTATCTGTTCAATATCCTTCTTTAAGGTAGACTTATTTCTTTATTTTCTTTTAAAACTTTAAATATTTATTTATTTATTTATTTATTTTAGTTGAATCACCATGTCGACTTATTTCTCTAAGGTAGGCCAATCATGACAGAAACTGTCTCCAGGTGCCTGTGCCAAGGACCATGATCTGGATAGGCCCCGCCAATGCGCTCTCCCGTGGCTGCACCTGACCTTCCTCGCATGCATTTTCAGGTTCCCATACATGCTTCTTTCTTTACTTTTTTTTTTTTTAAAAAATTCATTTAAAGAATTGTGATTTACAAGTATTGCATAGTTGAATTTTAGGCAGGTCATGTTCTAGCACCAGCACCTCCACCAATGTCACATTCCCTCTACCAGTGTCCCAAGTTCCCTCCCTCGGGTCCACGACCCAGCCTGCTGACTTGACAGACACGTTTCAAAGTTTGCTGGTTGTGGTTTGAATCTCGTGTTTTCAGTGTTGTTGAGATTGTGGTTTGATTATACAACCATACCACTCTCCCACATTACCAGTACACCGGGTATACTCAAGGCCCTTGACCCCGGTTGCCTCGTTCTCACCTTCTTCCTTCCTACCTTGTTTTTTCTTCTGTGTTCTGTTCCCTGTATGTTGGGGCCAAGGCTGATTTAGGCACCCCATCACCACCCTGCCACTTTATACTATATTCCATTCCCTCATTTAGTTTTTCTACATACCACAGATATGTGAGATTATCCTGTGTTTTTTCTCCTGTCCTGGCTTAATTCACTGAACATGATATCTACTGGCTCCATCCAGTTCCAGAAAATTGCATGAGTTTATTGTTTGCAGCCGCATAGTACTCCATTGTATATACTTACTTGCTGAGTGGATTTGAGGTCTGGAAGTATGCAGCTCTCAGCCAGCCCCATTTTTCTAGCTTACTAGGGAAACTGGTTCCAGTTCTGTTTCAGGCAGCCCCCTCCACATGCCCACCACTCTCCAGGGCCTGTGAGGGAATCTCGGGGTACAGGAAGCAGGTGCCTGGAAGAGAGCACTCAGAGCCAACACCCTGCTGGTCATGCATGAGATCTCTTGGGGAGTAGAAGGTCTGGCTGGAATAGGGTAAGGGGGTCTTCCGGGATTTGTGAGGGGCAGTGAGGCCTGTGTGGGCCTTTGAACACTTGAGGAGCCTAGTTCTTGGCCCCAAGTTCAAAGGCATGAGAACACTGGCTTGTTCCTTGTCTCTAGGGTTGGAATGAATCATCTGATCTCCCATTTGCCTCCCACTTTTCAAATTAATGTATGAGTAATACACTTAATATTTTCCATGTTAAGAGAAACTCAGAAAGTTAAGACAGGCTGTGGGTTGTTGTGTGGTTTTCACAAGATTTTTTTTCCTAAAAAAAAAAAAACCCAAACATAGAGATCATTCTCTCTCTCTTTCTCTCTCTCTCTCTCTCTCTCTCTCTCTCATACACACACAACACACACACACACACACACACACACACACACAAGATAAATACTCCCACTAGCAACCTTTAACCATCACATGGAGGAGAAGGACATTACATTTATTTTTCTGAACAATACCCCTTAAGATCTTGCTATTTGGAGGAAAGGAAAGACAAGGAAATAAACATCCGTGAGCTGGGGGTTGGGTCTTTCCAAAACTACTGAATGAACCAATAAAAGTAATGAGCTTAGAAACATTAAGGAACACTAGAAGTAGAAACTTGGAGGAAAGAAGCAGCATTTATTAGCTGTGGAATACTCTGGGTCTCTAGGCTGTGTGTGTTCATGTATATACAGGGAGGGATGGGGGGCACTGTAGAGAGAGAAGGTCTTTATTTCTTAGAACGACAGCACTGTTAAGGCCCCAAACTACTCCAGACAATCACTCTGACTGTGAGGACCTGCCATTCATCATTTTGGCACTATTTTTGTCCCTGAATTTCAGGAGGAGTGACAACACCCAGGCATGGTATTCCTCTTGGTTTTGTTTCTGGGGGATTGGGGAGGGGGTGGAATGTGGGCATGGAGCTCCCTCAATATGTAAATGGGAGCCCTGCCTTTTGCTCTGGGCTGCCAGTTTGAGAAGCATGTGGGTTGTGATCCTTTTGTTCCTTGGGAAGAAAAAAAATACTGTGCTCAGGGTAAAAATAGTATTGTAAAGTCTTTACCAAATAATAATGCTACATTGGAGCTGATGACAAAGGAGGCCACTTCCCCTGGCTGGCAAGGGGAAAGACTGGAGGGAAGGCTGGCCTCTCCACACACCCTCCCCTCCTATGCCGTCCCCAGTCCTCAGCCCCCAGCCCAAGGCCTCTCCCCCTGCCCTGGATTTCCCTTTGCCGCAGCCTAAGGAATACGCCCAGGCTCCCACCTCCCTCTCCTGTCACTGGTTTTTATGATCTCTAGAAAGTTTACTTGTGCAGGAAGTTCCACTGCTGGAACACCGTGACAGGCGATTGCTCCAGTGCAGATGGCCTCACGTCCCCTACTCTTTCTCAAAATGTCCCTTCTGCTGCATCCTGTTGTTTGGGGGATGTATTTGCTCCCCTCCCCCCTCTTTTTGCCTGATTTTTGCTTTTCTGATTTTGACTTAAGAATTGCGTGGACGAATCTGGACAGTATCATGCTGAGTGAAATTAGTCAGAGGGAGAGGGACAGACAACACAATGATCTTGCATGTGTTGGATAGAAAGAAACATGGTAGGGGAATAACAAAGTCCCAAACGCAACAGAACCTGAGACCTGGTCTTCAATAGAAAGCTTACCACCAAGGTGGGAAGAGGGGGTGGTGTTTTTGTTTGTTTGTTTGTTTTGTTTTTGCTTTTTGGGTCACACCCAGTGATGCACAGGGGTTACTCCTGGCTCTGCACTTCAGGAATTGCTCCTGGCAGTGCTCAGGGGACCATATGGGATGCTTGGAATTGAATCTAGGTCAGCTGTGTGCAAGGCAAACACCCTACCTGCTATGCTATCACTCCAGCCCCTCAATTTAAAATTCGCTCCAGCCCCAGGGGGTGGTATTTTTTTGTGGGCGTGGGATACTGCTGGAGGGAAGTGAACACTCTGGTGGAGGTATGGTGCTGGGGTGATTTATGTCAGGAACCTTACCATTAACATTACCGTATCCTTGATGCTAAAAATCAAATTAAAAATTTAAATTTTTAGTGGCATCTTTTTGTCCTTTTGTGTGCAGGATTTAACTTTTATTTTCTAACCATTTTTGTTGTGATACCACGATTTACAACACTATTAATCAGATTTTTCATGCACACATCATTCCAATACTACACCCATCACCAGAGAGCCCATTTCTCTCCAGCAGCATCCCGAGGACACTGCCCGATGAAAACAAATTTTGAAGACAAAACCCCCAGTTCTGATGGCTTTAACCATTTGTTGTTAGCTCACTAAGCTTCCTTTTAATCCCACGTATGGGAGAGATTTTTTAATTGTGTAGGGGTGACACCTACACACATACAGATAAATAGAGCTAAGCTGAAATTCCACCAAATTGTAAGTCAGTGCTAAATTGATAAGGTAATTTTTTCCAAAACTGTGCATTTATCTTCCTTGTAGATATATAAATAAAAAGTTAATGTGAATAATTCTGTGCTATACATTTCAAAATGGCATGAATTTTGAATCCAACAAATATAAAAGTTAGCAAGAGTGAAGAGAATGGAGAAGATTTCAAGCAAAATTTGTTTGTTTGTTTTCAAAAAAAGAGTTTCAACCAGCAAGACAGAGTCTTGGGTGCTTGTCAGGAGGCCCAATGGCTTCTGTATTTCACTGGAGCCAGGGCTAATTGGATCCAGGACCGAACATCCATCCCATCCCAGAACACTTTCTCTTCATTTATGACTCTATGCTGGGAGCAGTAACTGGCTCTTTCAGGAGTCACATTAAAGAGGAAAAATCAAACCCGAACTTCTGTTCCTGACCGTGGCCTGAGATCTGCTCCCTGGCCACCACCCTTGGTTCTTGTTTTAACTGCCATAGCTCTTGGCATGGATCTTGGACAGATAAGGGGTGTTCCAGTGGGGTGCTCTTAACTTCTACAGCAGGAGGAGGGGTGGGGTGCTGTAAGGGGATCAGAGCCCTTGAAAACCAGACACATCCTTTCTGAAGGTCTTATTCATACTCTAGGAAAAAGCCAAGAGTGACTTATGTCATCACCATCTAACCTCTGGGAGTGACTTGCCCAACAACTGAGTCGGTTGGTGAGAAATGATGCTAAAACCACCCATCTCTTCATGAGATCACCATGTCTCCGTCATAGGATGCGAAGACAGCCATCTGGTCATGAAAACATCATTATTAAGCTTTGGGGAATAAGAGTAGTCCCCAAAGGCACCAGTTGACTGACGCAGCAATAACTAACATCTCTTATGGACCCACTGAGGTACATGTACATGTATCTTTAGCCTTTAGACTAGTAGTTTCCAATAACCAGTCCTGAACTGGTGCTGGTTTCAGTTATAAAATGGTTAAAAACTACTGTCCCAGCTGACCTGCATATGCAGGTCCTCCTTGTTGCCTACATTGGGACATTCTGAATGAGCTCCTTTGACAATAGTCCCACTTTGAGTACATCTGGATCATTGGCTTTGCAGCCATTTGTTAAGTGACATTGTCACCACCACGTGCATGGCTAGAAGGTCAAAGCTGCCTGCAGCTGGCATGGGGGCCCCTCTCTCTGTCTGTGGGGAACTCTCTGCGCTGCTCTGCCTAGCTCTTCATGTCTGAATGACAGCTGGTCTGCCCAGGGGGCAGGTGAGGTTTGCAGCTGCCAACCAGAATCAGGCATGGGGCAGTCCTGTTAGCCTCTAGGCTTAGATGTCACGTCTCTGAACCACGGGGCTGCTTGTGGGGCACTTTCAGATTAGTGCTGAAAGCCGGAAGCCTGAGTCTGGCCTTTCTCCCCGCAGCTGGTGCATTTGGGGGAGAGGATTCTGGGAGCTGAGTGCAAGGTGGTGTGGCAGCAGCTGCTGATTCTAACTTGGAGTGTGGTGGGCCGTGATGTGCTTGAAAGGGGAAGCCATAAAGGGATTCTGAGCATGTGTGCAGCTTTTATGTAGATGGTTTATTTCTTGGGTTGGTTGGTAGGGGGAGGACATCTGGTCCCCCTGTTGCTGCTGCAGGGCTAGCTGCCTGAGCATCCCCCTCCCTCCATTTGTAGCACTGTCATCCTGTTTGGAGGGGAGTAAGATCAGTGACTATTGCATGTGGAGCTCCTCACACAGAAAAGAAATGCCACAGGCCTGTAGGTTTCTGAGCTTCATCTAGGGAACCAGAATCACCCAGAGGACAGGCAGGAAGCAGGTTGGGAGGTGGGATGGGGTGGAGATGAGGAAGAGCGTTTAAGTACCCAGAACACTGAGGTGGAGGTAGCCAGGATGGGGAAGGAGCAGGAGTGTGGAGCAAAAGCCACGAGGCCCAAGGGGCAAATAAAAGTGACTGGTTGAACCTTATGCAGCTTTTATACATTTCCTTTATAGTGCACCAAGAGAAGCAGCCTCGTCTGCATGCAGGCTGTTGAGGGAGTTTTGTCATGCATACTACATCACAGCCAGGAGCTCTTCCATCCTTATCTGATGCAGACGTGGACCAATTTCTCCATGACCACTCATGATGTCCTCTTGGTCTTGGCTACCAACAACAGGGGACGCTTTTCAATAGCGACATAGCGTGATGGCTGAAACCCGGTGAGGCCTGGGTATCTCATGGCTGCACCCCGAGATGCCGGTAGTGGAGGAAAATTCCATGGCACAAGTTTTGGCAGCACACAAAGCCTTGCCTTAACCTCTCTCAACCATCCCTCTGACCCCACAAAGGCAAATCTCAGCAGCGTTTCCTTTCTCTGATTATATGCGTTCTCAGAGGTACCCGCTGTGTTCCTCACCACCCCACTCCTTCCCCAGAGCCCTTTGAGAAGCAAATGTGGTAGAGCAAGAAGGGTCCAGCGTTTTGCCTCTCTCTGCATCAACCTCGCCCGTTTTTCCTCACCCCTCTTTGCACTCTTGTTGATGGTGGGGGTTGCATACACTTGGCTGTGTTGTTGGCACCACACTGGCTTGTGGTGCCCACCAAGAATTGGGTTCTTTTGGAGGTGGTTCTTGGGCACAGTCTGGGTGAGGCACACACTGGGGTCCCCTGCATGTGTGTTGGGTCCTGCTCGCACTCACCTAGCTGGACACCTGAATTACACACTCACAGGTGGCACCAGGTTGCCAGAGTGGTGAGGACCTGCTGGGTGTGTGTGAGCA
The DNA here is from genome assembly GCF_027595985.1 of Sorex araneus. Taxonomy (NCBI): domain Eukaryota; kingdom Metazoa; phylum Chordata; class Mammalia; order Eulipotyphla; family Soricidae; genus Sorex; species Sorex araneus. The sequence continues at coordinate 239,296,486 of NC_073302.1, forward strand.
GCTCTGGGGACTGAGCTCACAGTCTCATCTGGGCTCGGGCACTTCCTGCCACAGAGCCATCCCCACCGCACACTGGCCCAGCTCTGCCTGTTCTTCTGTTTCCTTTGCGATAAGAAACTAATGAGCCCAACTTGCCTTTTCTAGAAAATGGGCCTTCCAACACTTTTCTTGCTTGGGGAAAGAATTGGGGCACGTCCGAAAATTTGGGAGGAAATGAAAATAAGAAACCTTTGCCTTTGATTTCCTTTTGTCTGAAAATGCCACTGACCCATAATCACTAATGGCATGACAATGGTCTTGAGATGGGCTTCACCTTCTAGAAAGACCTTAGGCCTAGGTGGGCAAGAAATACTTTCTTGCTTTTTTTTGGGGGGAGGGAGTGTCATACTAGCAGTGCTCAGGGTTTATTCCCAGGTCTGCACTCAGATCACTTGTGGTGGGGCTTGGAGGACCATTCCTGTTGCCAGGGATCAAACTTGGGTCAGCAGTGTGCAAGGCAAGATCCCTGCCTACTGTATTATCTTTATAGGCCCTAGAAAACACCTAATACACATGGTCTATGGGCTCTCAGCTGTCACTGAGGGAATAGGCTTTCTCCTATTTACCTCAGAAGGGAATCTGGGTCAACAGCCCATCTCAGAAGGGAGTCCCGTCTCTGCAGACTCTTCCAGCTTCATTCTTTCATGCGCAAACTTCAGAAAGTATTTATAACTTCCTAAAGAACAGCCAGAAATGTGTAATGTGCTGGGGCTTTGTGCAGGATTCATTGGCTTTCTCCAAGATGAGAGATTGCCTTTTGGAAGGCCAGTGCTATGAATTCCCACACCCTGAGTTCTAGGGAAGGCCCCCAACTTGGGAGCATAGGGGATCCCCAAACTCTGTTGAATTCTCTCCTTTCTATAGTGACCTTGTTGGAGCCATCTAGGCTCTGTCCTGCCCCTTTTCATGTACCCTGGGAAGATACCCAGTTTCCTGCTAAGGTATAATTCAATGGAATTTATGAATTTGCAAAGAGCACTGAGGAAGAGGCAGAGGTTTACAGAACGCTGGGAGAACAGTGCGTTGGCATTATGACTATTCTCCAAGCAACCTCATTGTCTGGATGGAAACGTTTTGAAAGTCTCTTTTGAAGAATCCCATCTCATGGGAGTGATCATATTTGCCCAGGGAAGCATAAATACGTGTCACTCCTCTTTCATTCAGCTGCTCAATAATTTTCACTGGGACTTTATTAGATGCTAACTCTGGGTCTGCAGTGATGAAGGGACTCAGGGTCTGTTCCCTAGGCACTTACCTGTCAGTGGGCATGTGGCATGGGGCCCACCAAAAAGCAGATGGAAAAGTCATCACTTTATTGGGGTAGCAGAGAAGCAAAACTCATTTGCTTGTGTACTCATTGATTTGTCTCAGTCTTACACCCACGCGGTAAACTATAGTGAGTATCTGCTGTCCCAGCTGCCCAACAGATCTATTCTGGGAAAGCAACACTTAGTAACAACTGTCCACTTCTAATCCTGGGAACTGGGTACAGGTACAGGATTCAGGAAAGGCCAGCCAAACTTTCGCCTCTATAGTTATATTGATTATTGCAGAGATAGGATTGCCAGATAAAGACAGGGAAAACAATTCAAATTTAAATTTTAGGACAAAAATAATTTATTGCTGATGTCTAAAGTCATATGCAGGATATGTTTGCATTAAAACTTTTATATTTATCTGAAATGCAAATTATACTGTGCATCTTGCATTTCTATTTTCAGAGTTCAGCAATTCAGGGGTACCCATGCTTCATGTGGGACGTTTTTTAATTACTAACCAAAAAAAATACCCACTCTTTTCCCATTGAAAATATGAGAGATTCTGCTAACAATCTTTGGAGAGGGTCAGAGAGATAGTTCAGGGTTTAAGACATATACGTTGTATGCAGCCAAGCTTGGTTTGATCCTGGCACCACATGGTCCCCTAAGCATCTCTGGGTGCAGCCCCAGAATCTCCAAGCACAGTAGTGAGACTCAGGTATCCCTGGCACTGCAACACCATACAACACCACCTCCTCGGGTCCTTGCATTGGACCATGGGCTTGATTAGTGGGAACTCATTGGTGGGGGACCCCAGACGTCCTAAGCACCCCACTCCCCTAAAACTAACATCTCTGGGAAGCCTTTGGAAAATTAGTTGACACACCAATCAGAGTTGAGAGACAAAAAGAAACATCCCTGGACTGTTCTCCAGAGCCTCTGAGTGAAGTGAACTGAGGGAGCCATACCTGGCCTTTCCCCAGAGGGAAGCCCAGACCATCCCTTTGCCTCTGTTCTCATCCAGACATTCCTGCATTCACACTATATATTCCAGCTGCCACCAATTTGAAGGAGCAGCTTTTCTCTCTATCAAAATCTTCCCCCAGAAGAATCCACACAATTCTAATCTCCTCCAAAACAGCGTTCCCAGAGTCTTCCAGAAAGACTGCTACTGTTTTGCCAATCTCACATTGACAAGCTGCATTCTATGATCAAGAATGAGGTAAGTCTGGCCCATAGGCTTAACTTATCTAAATATCTGGGCACTCCCTAAGTTTCTGTCTTCTTAGTATCCCATGCAGCCTTAATAAGTACTGGGATGAATTTCTTTAACAGATTGTCAGCAATAGCAAGGGGCAACCACTAGATGTTAGCAGGGTTTCCCTGGCAGTGCTGGGACATTATGTGACGTGCCTTGTGTATGGCGACAGAGGCCCATACTTCCAGTCAAGACCCTGTTAGTCTTCATCTCCCTGACCTAGATGCAGGAGAACTCACATAGTACCAATGAGTACTAACGAGTATTCCTATTATGCTCATTGGAAGTATGCTTACCTTAGCTTTCTCATCAGCAAAGTACTGAGTTGTATGGCACGAAACATGTGGTCCCCACCACACAGTCCAACGCAGAATCAGGTGGATGGATCCAAGGATTAGCCTAGAGAAATTGTATCAAGGCTAATTGTATTAGCCTAGAGAAATTGTATGGGGATGTGGAAGGGATTGGTGTTGCATTATAATACTGTCAGAAGAACTGTGCACAATGGTGAAAGAGAAATTTAAGTCAAGTACTCACGTACAGAAGTTGGTGTAAAATATCTGTGAAGCTCTCTGAGAGTAGTAGTAGTACTCTCTAGTAGTTCTTAGAGAGTTTTGTTTTGTTTTGTTTATTAATTAAAAATTAATTTGTTTATTAAATAAAACCTATGTCTAGTGGTTCTCAGGACTTACCCCTGGCTCTATGCTCAGGGATCATTCCTGGTGGTGCTTAAGGGACCCTATGTGGTGCTGGGAACTAAACTCGGGTTGACCATATACATAATAAGCACCTGAACTCCTGTCTGAGTTCTCTAGACCCTAAAAGTCATAATTCTTAAGGAGGAAATGTAGCTCGTCAGCTGGCAGTTCTATCATCCCAAGTTTCATTAATAACCTAAAGCAATTGAAATTCTAACTTCCAGGTGACACAGAACCAGGAGGAATGGCCATGGCATTGGAAGACAGAAACAAGATAAAAACCAATGTAATATTCTGAGCTGATGGGTTAAAGCTAGATCTCCCCCCTCTTTCTTCTTCTTCTTCTTCCTCTCTTCTCCCCTCTAGTAAAAAGAATATTATTAACTGGGTTTAAAGTAAAGAAAACAAGGCTGACAGTACAAGTTCAAAACAGAGACATGTTGGTCTTGTGAAAAACCAACACATAAGATTTGGTTTATGATAAGCTGAATATGAATCATCAGAGACTGTGCAAAAATAAATGCAATAATAGCTCCTATTTTCACTTGGGGTGGGACTAGATCGAGGGAATTAAACACTGACTATGCTCTGAACTGACTACCTTTTTTCTGCAATAGGCCTTATCTGAGGAGAAGATCAGGATATGATGGAAAGGTCTGTAAGTAATCATCCGTTAATTTCCTCACTTTGGTATTTGTGCCTTTATGCAATCAGCAAACATATTTGACCTTCATTGTCAGGAATCTAATTATGATTTTCCTTAGGAGTGATGGGTCTATATTTACCAACAGAGTTGCAGACCCTGATGACCTAACTCCTAAGAACTGCTCCTGTCTCTTTGCTTTAAACTGCTGAGTAGTATTTATACCACCCTTGATTTTATTTCTCCCTTGCCTTAATGCAGGCACCTAGGTTTGCCAACTCTCAGCTCTCACAAACTAGACAGTTGCCTTCCAAGAGCAGGATAAGGGTTTGCTGGAGGCAGATCCAGGAATTGGGCTTCTTATCTTCACATGAGTGCCTTTAACCAAGTGCCGTTGAAATGTTCTAAAGAAAGTTCCCCCTGCTCTAAACTCCCACCAACACCCAGAAAGGACCCTGTGTTTCCTGAGCCCCATGAGAACCCATCATCACTCATTTGTTCATTTTTGCCATTATGATGGGTGCAAAGTTCAAATTTTTATTGTGTGTCTCTAATTAAATGATCCACAAATTTCTTCATTTGCTTGCTGTTTTGGCTTTCTTGTTTTGCAAATTGTATGCTTTATTGATTTCTTATTGATTTTCTCTAGTTTACTTTTTTGTCCTTGTATATTTTAGGTTTTTTACCATTTCATCTATTAATTTTTTAAAAAAAATTTGGTCCTTGTATATTTTAGGTCCTTGTATATTTTAGGTATTGGCACCAAGGTCAAGTTTAGGCATTTTAAATGTAGCCACCTGATTAGTGCTTTTCCTTTTGTGTTCATAATTTTTTTCATTAAGTAGAAATCCTTAGGAAATATTTCATATTCCATGTAATGAAGGAAAATGACTGGTGAGAAGAGAATATCAAACCAGGAAAAGGAGTGAAAGTCCAGAAGCACCTTTCTGTATATAGGACCATGTCACTGAGATAAAGGGTAAAAGCAACTGAAATTTGGAGGAGGGAGAAGGTAGAAGATACAGTGGGACAGCCAATAGATTGGCAGAGCTGATGTCAAAGGGCCTCTAGAGTTCAGCTTCCCTCAAGTAGGAGGACTACCTGCGTGGTGTGGTGAGGAGCTCCTGGATCATGGGATGGCCCAGTGCTGGCTGGACAAACATTGAGAATGCGGTTTGGTACTATGATCTCTGGTCAAAGAGTCCTGAAGGTGTTAGTCATGAGATGGAATTAAAGGAGAGTTAGAAAGAAGATGGTATATTGTACCCAAATGAGCTTTTCATCATTCCTGCACTAATGCTCACCTGGCTCTTACTTTTCCGAGTAAATTCCCTTGCTGTACCCCATTTCATCCCTTACACACACACAGGCACACTTTATTAACCTTAGGGACATGATGTTAGGCAAGCCTATTGACTCTTTCTGCTTTTTTTTTCTAGCTCGCAATTTAATTCCCACTTACAAAGAGCTCCCCAAATTGTAGGTCTAAATCTGTGGATGTGAAAGAAAGAATGAAGGGAAGGATTTAACATTTTGTACGTGCACTGTGAGATGGCTAAAAAGTGTAGCTTTGGGGCTTTATTCACCTATTTATTCATTATTCAATTTTTTTCATTTGCATATTCGCTTACTTCATTATACACGTGTGTGTGTGGGTATGTGTGTGTGTGTGTGTGTGTGTGTGTGTGTGTGTGTGTTCTCTGTCAGGACTGGGCTTAGCATTGGAAAGACAAGCATGAGCAAAACAGCCATTGTCCCTTCCTCATGGAGTGTAGCAAGGGGCAAACATCTGCATAACTCCAGCTCTCCAAAAATGCTCACATCTTCTTCCTAAAACTAGCCACATGAATAAGAGAAATGTAACTCAACAAGATAAAAATACCATTATCATCTGTGCTATTGGCATACATTCAGGAGTTTGCCAGTTCCCCGTGGGTGAGGCTGGGACAGCAGCATCCGCACGCATTGTTGAGGGGAGTGCAGACGGGTGCAGCTGCCATCAAGGGGACTTTGGCAGCATTCCACAGAGTTACACAGACATTTAACTCTTTGACCCAGCAATTTCACTCAGAGGAAAATAGCCCTAAAGTAGGTTGACAAAAAACACAATAAGATTTTTGCACAACGTGTTAATTATAGTGCGTGTGGTTAAAGACTAGAAGTAAAAGGTCCATCTTTGGACTCGTTGCAGAAATCAAGGCTGAGTCAAATCCACACATACACTGCAAACCTGAGCACTATTAAAATGAAGAGGAATATTGCTACTTCCATTTTTGGAGAGACCACTGGGATATATTAAGTGAAACAGAGAATTAATAGATAGACTTGCATCTTAGGTTAGGAGAAAATTAGCGATGATGTACTTAATATTTTAAAACTAGAATGAAAGTTTTATTCATTAAAAATAAATAAACACTGTCACCTATATGGAAGGGGAGGAATCAGCTGATGGGGAAGATAAACTTGACTGAACGGATTTTATTTTACAGACTTGGAGCCATTTAAGTATTTTACAGAATAAGATATGTATCAAGGAAGAAAAATACTCCCCTAGATTATTGAGAGAAAAATATACAGAACAATTTAAATTTAAATAAATTTCATTTCTTAAGTGCAGAGAGAAATAAATTGAATAGACTTTTAAATATGGTAATTAGACTGGGCCTCTTTCTGTGATAAATATCTGTCCCTAAGGATGAAAGAGTCACCAGGAATCTGAAACTGTTTCCAACAATTTAGTTACCAATAATAAGGAAGGTATTTTTTTGAAATGATTATAGTTCATTATATGCATAATATAATTATAAAAAAGAGAGTCATTTAACTAAGGAATGGGTATTTTACTTATTTTTCCCCTTTTTTCTTTTTATTGAAACACTGTGAGAGCAGTTACAAAGTTTTTGGTTTTTAAGTCTCGGTCATACAATGATGAAACACCCGTCCCTTCACCAGTGCACATTTTCTACTACCAAACACCCCAGTATCCCTCCCATCCCACACCCTCTCCCTACCTGTGTGGCAGACAAGTTACTCTCCCTATGCTTTGATTACATTCAATATTTCAACACCAAACCCACCGGAATAGGTATTTTAGCTAGATGTATAATAAAACTAAAATATAGATATGTAGCTAGATGAAAAAGAACTGATTGCAATAAAATAAAGAACTAAGAGCTCAGAATGTCAGTGTAAGAGGAGAAAGTATTGCAAACTTGTCTCTCTTCAATATTTTTCCCCATTCTAGTCCCTGATAAGGCAACTCAGCTTCAGCCTTCACCCTGTCCCCACCCTTTGGAGTCCAAGTTGCTTGCTTTGGAATGGACCAATCATACTAGAAGAGGGGCCACTGTGATTCAGTATGACCCAGCTGTACCTCCACATCTGTCATGATTCCCTTCCCAACCACCTCTAGCCCCATCTGAGATCCTGAGGGTTAGGCGATGAATTGGTGGTGGTGTGGGGAAAGGGTTGGCCATAATTCAACCAACACAAAACAGTAGTGTTAGACTCATATCATTTTGTCATTCCTAATAAAATAAGGGATGCTATGACTCCAACCCCAGAGGTATTCGGTTTTTACTTTTGGGGCTCCCAGGAACTCATGGGAAGGGGGCGTAACCGGCACGCCCTCAGCCCAGATAAATCTGGAGCCACTGAGCGCTAATTGGACCCTCTGCGCCTAAAGACTTTGATTCCAGAGATCTAACACATTTGGGCATCCAGCACAGCAGCCAATAGCAATGCACTGGGACTGCGAACTGGGCTACAACTCTGTACTGCCAGGGGGTGGATTTTTTTTCCTCCCCACCCTGTCTTCCTGCACAGAAAGCAGCGGGCTGGCAGCACCCATGTGGCAGGCGCCATCTTCTATGACTCCAACCCCAGAGGTATTCGGTTTTTACTTTTGGGGCTCCCAGGAACTCATGGGAAGGGGGCATAACCGGCACGCCTTCGGCCCAGATAAACCCGGAGCCGCTGAGCGTTAATCGGACCCTCTGCGCCTAAAGACTTTGATTCCAGAGACTTCTTACAGCAATGCACTGGGACTGTGAGCTGGGCTATGCAATTTCTGGCAGAATTTTCCCTGGACTTTATACAGAAATCCAACTTAACATTTATAATTGTCAGCAATGTGAGACGGTTCCTTTTGAACAGGTCTGACTTGGGGGGGAACTCCAAATAATAACAGTAAGTTTTTGTTGAAATATTGAAGGTTATTAATGTAGCAGCCACCTCTCTGGACTGTGAACTAAGCAATAGCCCCACGCTGGCCGACGCGGCGTGGCGTACACCATACTATGAGGCGCGGGAAGGGGGATGAGGGGGAAAAAGAAAAAAAAAAGGGGGGGGGGAAAGGAAAAAGAAAAAAAAAGAAAGAAAAAAGAGAGAGTTATGTACTTGTAGCAGTGGGACTACATATCTCTTCATTTCCAGCAATGAAAAACTAATTGTCAAAGGTAGTAGGTCTGTCTCTCTTGGGTGGAAACTCCAACAACTATAGTGAGTTTTGTGTTGAATTATGGAATGTAATCAAGGTAAAGAAAAAATGAAGTGAAATTCATTAGTTATACAGTAGGGGGCAGGGGGTGGGGGGTATACTGGGGTTTTTGGTGGTGGAATATGGGCACTGGTGAAGGGATGGGTGTTTGAATATTGTATAACTGACATATAAACCTGAGAACTTTGTAACTTTCCACTTGGTGATCTTAATAAAAAGTTAAAAAGAAAGAAAAAAATTAAAATAAAATAAGGAATGGAGGTGCTGTCCACCAGTAACTGTGAAAACTCTTTAGCCACAAAGCTGCTAAGGAACTTTACAGTAAGTGGAGCAGGCTGACATGAGACAGCCTACGGTTTAATCTTAGCCTCCAGGAGCCAGACGATCAGGTGTAATTATAGTACTTCTGGATGGGATTGATGCGACCACAGGACACGGCACCACCCAGGAGGTGTTTGTGCCTCTCCCCTCTCAAAAGTAAAAATAAAGGGGGAAAGTCAGACCTAAATCTGCGCTAGCCCTTTAGATAGAAGATGCAAACTGACAGTCTAGAGGATGTATAAGTGAGAAGAACGTGCTAAGTGGCACCTTATGGATGTGATCAGCAAAATCCAGGATGTGAGAAATTTTATAGACAAAAGACCTGATTTCTAAACAGATGGGGGTGGGGGAGACAGGATGCAGTGGGGAGACAGAGAATGAACCTATGGATCAAAAGAGACTTTGAAAAGTATATCACCCAAATTCAAGGTGTGCACCGTGTTTTGATTTTGATTTGAAGCAGCCAATTCTGAGTTCTGAAAAATAACCAGGAATATAAGAGAGGGGCCAGAGCAAGTAGTACAGCAGGTAAGGTACTTGCTTTGTCTATAGTCCACTCAGGGTAAGCCCCTTGAGCTCTGCCAGGTGTGATCCCTGAGTACAGAGGCAAGAGTAAGCCTTGAGCACTGCCAAGAGTGGCCCAAAAGAAAGAATATGTAAGAGAACCTGAGAGAACTTTAACATTGATTGGACATTTGATAATACCAGAAATTTACTCAAAGGCTGGAGTGTGTCCAGCATTGCTCAGGGACTGGAAACCAATCCTGAGATCCCATGTTGCAATCTTGACAATTTGCTCCTTGGGCAGGGTGAGGTGGCACTCAGGGAGGGTCTGGGTGCTGCAATGCTGATGAGGGGAGAAGCGAGCATATATGGTACCCAGGGTTAAGCCTGGTGCAGCATGTATGCATGGTCTGCATTCCGGCCTTTGGAGTCATCTCTCTCATCCTAAGAAATAACTGATTTTTATATCTGATGCTTGTTGCACTGTCTGAAGCACCCTGATTGTTTCATGTAAATAATTTCAAGTTTTTTGGGGGATGGGATGTGAGGGTGTGGAATGTCTAGTAGTATTCTAAGGAATACGTGGTTCTGTGTTTGGGCATTGCTTCTGGTGGTGCTCTGGGGACCATGCAAGGCTGGGCATCACACCTGGGTTTTCTTCGTGCAAAGCATGCAGTCAACCCATTGGAGTATCTCTTTGGCTTTAATAAGACAAATATTGTCAGACTATTCTTTTTATTTTTTTGCATGTGAAACCTAGCTGCAGCCATGCTGGAGGCTCCTTTCTACACGTTCGGACAGGCCTCATGCATGAAGGTACCGGCAGAGGAACCCAGGTGTGTGTAATCCCATTAACGGCCAACATCCAGAGAGAGACTTAAAAGCAAGTTCTCAGAAGCGTGCAGTCGCAAAGCGGCCTCATGATATCTTTAGCCTACCTCTCCCTCTAGGAGAAACTGGCAATCTTTTGAGAGTTTCCTGCCCACATGGGACAGCCTTGCAAGCTTCCCATGGTGTATTCATATGCAAAATCCACTAACAAGCTGGATCTCATTCCCCTGACCCTGAAGAACCTCCAGTGCAACATCGTTCGGAGGGCCAAGTCGAAATAGACTTCTAAGATCTCAGGGAAAGGACAAAATGAGATGTTATTGAGCCCGCCTGAGAAATTGGTGATTAACGGGATATTGTGATTGATTGATTGTGATGTGAAAGTTCATTTTTATTTATTTATTTTTAGTGAAAGAATGATGGTTTACAAAGTTATTGACAGTTGAGTTTTAGGCATATAATATTTTAATACCAATCCCACCACCATTGTCAACTTTCCTCTGCCAGGGTTCCCAGATTCCTTCCCACCCCAGCCCCAGCCCCCCCTCCACTGTCAATTTGACAGGCACATTACAAAGTTTCAGTGAATGCAGCTTAGATCTCATGCTGTCAGTTTTGTTGAGTCTGTGTTTTGAATATATCAGGGAACCCTGACTATTAGGGGTAGTACAGAGGCCTTTTCTGGAGGAGAGGTGATAGTGAACTGGACTTGTTTCAAAGTTTTCTGGGTGAGGGGTGATAAATTGGGAGGCAATACAGATCTACAAGGTGAAGATCTCAGGGTGCTGAGTTCTTGAGGTTTCATTATACCATTCTGTCTACTTTGATATATTTTAAATGGCCTGCAATAAAGTGTTCAAAACAGATGAGGTAACCCTGTTCCTAGGAAAATCTCACCTCTGCATCCCTCGTCTGCCTTCTCCATCTTATCTTCCCAAGCACGCAGCAGCTGTTTATCTGTCTATGCCTCGGATCACTGCATGCTCTCTTCCCTCTGAGTCATCCCTCAGCTTTTAAAGCTGCTCAGCAATCCCAAACACCCCTCCATCTTCCAGAAAATGAGGAAATCCAACTTCCATTCCTCCCTTGGCTTTTGTCTCTGACCATATAATCTTTCTACCCTCCACTTACACACACACACACACACACACACACACACACACTTCTCTTCTGATGCATGTACTTTTAATTACTCCCCACTCATTCATTCATCCATCCATCCACTCATTCATTTATTACCCAACACTATTTAGTTTGGTGGTGACAAGAAAAGGTCATGAAGGTTCACCCTCACTTATGGGTTCCCAGCTCCAGGGATAGTTTCCTGCCTCCTGGCTGTGTTGTGCCCATTTCCTGTCTCCTCCAACACTTCCTTCTGGTTCTGTCCGTCGGTCTTACTCTATCTAGAGTCCTTCTCCTTGAGGGTCATGTACAAAATTCCCATGCTTCCCTCCATCTTTCATGTTGTTTCCATACTGAGACCTTCTCATTCCTCAAGCCTTAGGGAACATCTCCTGAGCCTCCCCATCTTCTTGGGCCCCATCTCTGTTCCTGTGCCTGCTTCATTCCTTCTCTTTCACATATTTGTAAGCAGTTGGTAATTTGTTTATCTCCCGCTGAGAAAAGAACCACATTGGTTTTGCCTATCACTGAGATAAATCCCAGAGAAGAACCCAGTTCCTGGCACACTGAAACACTTCAAAAATATTTGTTGGATGGAAGCATGAAATGATACATCCACCCAGGATCGCCCCAGTTTGCATAATTTGGTGAAAAACACCAAGAAATAAAAGCACACGTGGGTTGCTCTAGTCTAAGGGGGCTGCAAATGCTTCCACGTGGAAAGCCCCGCGGAGCTGAGCTGTGTAACAAAGGTAGGAATTTCAGAGGAGATGTGGGAACAATGATAAAAGGGTCAGCAAAGGAGTAAAAAGTCTCAAGAGTTTTTGAAAATTGCCTAGGGACCAACAAATGGCACTTTTCCTTCTGGGCTATAACTGTGGAGTAAGGGGCAGCATGAAGGAAGCCCAAAGACAAGCGTACACCGGCCACACCTATCCAGTCACTCCTTTACCAGGAACCCAGGGGGCTGTGCAAGGTTTCATTCTCCTTCTCCTTCAAAGCAAGGAGTGTATCAGAGGCTGGAGGGAGCCACCAGGGCAGGTCAACATTTCTCTGGACTCAGGAGAAGTTGAACGGTTACCTTAGCCTCACATCTTCCTGCTCATAACATAGCCACGTGGCAAAAACAAACCAACAAACACAAAACACAGAATAAATGACTGCTCTACAGAATGACCAGGAATATTTGAATGTTTTACATAAATATTAAATAGATGCAAATCAAAACGATTTGATAGAAATCATAATTATAGTGAAACCTATAATTTTGTTGGTGAAATTTTTGGTGAAAATTTGTTACTTTCAATCCATTTTTATACTTCTCTGCATTTAAAGTTTTAACAAATGTATATTATGTAATCATAAAAATTGAGACTATTTTGACACACTCACTTATTTTCTTTTTATTCCAGTAAAATAAACATAACATCCAATGTACCATTTTAGTGAGTTCAAGGGGACAGACAATTCAGTGGATTCACATTATACTGTAGACGTGCCCTGCCCCCAATTTCTGGACCCAGCAGTAATTCCTCAACACTTGCCCCCTTCCCTAGTGGCCTCCATTTCTACCCGGTCGATGAATCTACTTTTCTAGATACCACATGTGAGTGGAATCACACAGTATACTTTCTTTGTCTGTCATCTTTTATGTAGCATAATTTATTTGAGAAGGTTTTTGATGCGGTCATTTGATGGAACTTAGTAAATTAAAATATGTGTTCGGACTCTACAGTGATGGTGAGAAACAATAGTGGGTGCTTCTCTCATCTCCATTTGGTCCAGGAACATACAGTTATTGAGGTGCCACGTTATTTGGTTTTTAGTCTTAGGGAGGAATGAGTAGAACCAACTGTGAGTCATAGTGGTGGAAGACAGACCTGCAAGGAGCTATTAAAACATCTACAAAACCCCTCTTGCTCTACAGAGGCTGAAGGAGTTGGAATTAATTGCTGTCCTGTACAACATCTCTATCTCAAGTCCCCAGGTTGGTTGAATTCCATCTCTGTTTGGTGAGGTGACTTAAATTGAAAATTGAAAACTGAAACTCCATCTCTTTCAACTATATGGGCATCATGATTGTACCTAAGTCATTCAACTGGGTGGGTTAAATGGAAGGTGCTTCCAATATGTCTGCTATAGCCTGTTCTCTATATGTGGCACTATTCTTGGGTCTTTTTTTTCACATTTTTAATTAAAGCACTGTGATTTACAAAGTTATTCATAGTTGAGTTTTAGGCATACAATATTGCAGCACTGATCCCACTACCAGTGTCAGCTTCCCTCCACCAGTGCTCCCAGTTTCTCTCCCATACCCCCACCCTCGACCCCGAAGCCTGCCCTCTTTATTGGCACCTTTCTAAGTTTGGTTGTTTAAGTATTTTTTTTTTAATTTCAGTATTGTTTTTTTTTTTTTTTTGCTTTTTGGGTCACACCTGGCTCTGCACAGGGGTTACTCCTGGCTCTGCACTCAGGAATTACCCCTGGCCATGCTCAGGGGACCATATGGGATGCTGGGATTTGAACCCGGGTCGGCCGCGTGCAAGGCAAACGCCCTACCCGCTGTGCTATCTCTCCAGCCCCTTAATTTCAGTATTGTTGACTCTGTGGTTTGGATATTTGGTTCTATAATTCTTTAATGCCACCTGCGTACCTGACTCCCTGTCCTGGCCCTCGTTGCCTTTCATTTGTCTCTCTTCTCCCTCCCCTTCACTCTTTCTTTCCTTCTCTTCCCTATACCCTGGGACCGAGGTTTATCAGGGCATCCCTCCTTTAAAATACCGTGTTCCCTCATCCAGTTATTCTAAATATCATATATGAATGATATCATCTTTTGATTATCTTTCTTCTGGCTCACTTCATGTGATATGTCTTCCAGCTCTGTCCATTATGTGGTTCTATTCTTATTGTCATTATTTTAATTGTCATTATTGTTGTCTAGTGCGTGAGTTCAGACTACGGCTCACATACAGTGAAATGCTTCTTGCTTTTTTTTTCCATGCCCTGCCTTGGAACCATAGTCTTTGACCATTCCTTCCTCTTCATCTTTCTTTGCAGAACTTTGGACCTTGCAGTGGCAAAAGAGAAAAAGGAGTGAGAGTGGAAGATGAAAGGAGAAGGAAGGAGAAGTAGGGAAGACAGAAGGAACTCCATCTATAGCTGTTGCTCTAGCAGGAAGGAACAGGTGCCCAAAACTCTGGTCTGCAATTTACAGATCAAGTCCAAAGTCCTTTTTTGGTATCCATGCCAAGAATTATCTGTCTTTTCTGTATTTCCTTCTGGAGCCTCATTCCAATGGGTAACACGGAGAAATACCACCTTGCTTGCAGACAAATCTTGGTTTATCTCAAGCTCTATTTAACATGAAAAGAAAGACCTCTATTTCTAAACCCTTCCACACACTGTAATTTCCAGATTAGCCATAATCCTCTTCCAAATCCTGCTGTGTGACCCTCAGATCCCTGTGATCTGCTTCCAAAGGGGCCACAGGTCTTTCTGCCTCTGCTGGAGTCACTGCTCTTGGGGGAGGATTTTTTTATTTTGATTTGATTTGATTTGATTTGATTTGGGGGTGCTCAGGACTGACTCCTGGCTTTCCATTTAGGAATCACTTCTGACAGTGCTCAGGGGACCATATGGGATGCTGAGGATCGAATCTGGGACAGCAGCATGCAGGGGAAATGCCTGACCTGCTATACTATCTTCTAGCTCCCAGATTTTTGACACTTTTTCCCTCTTGCTTCTCCCACCGCTGAAAGATCCCTTCCATCTTATTCGTCTGGCCAGCCATCTGCTTTGCCTAGCTAAGGAGACAGGCAGACTTCCTCCACCCATATGGTCTAACAGCCAAAGCCCCGCAATGCAGAGATGGGTCAATTCAAAAACCAGGCACGCAAGGAAAGGCATTAAAGGACAGCCCTGTTCTGCCTTAAAAAAAAAAAATCAAAAGGAAGGCAAGGAAAATCTAATCGTATGTAAATATTTAATAAGGAATTTGGACAGTTGTTTTGAACTTTTTTTTGAGGGGTCATACCCAGCGATGCTCAGGGGTTATTCCTGGCTTTGCACTCAGGAATTACTCCTGGCGGTGCTTGGGGGACCATATGGGATGCCCGGGATCGAACCCAGGTCAGCCGCATGCAAGGCAAACGCCCTACCCTGCTGTGCTATCGCTCCAGCCGCCCCCCCCCCCTTTTTTAAAGCAGGCTTTAGCAAGTACTCCTTTGGAATGGAATCTTCTTCATGGACTGGTATAAACACGGAGGAATGCCTACAAGAAGCCTCATTAGACAGGTACAGCCACAGCCACGTCCCCTGCTGGTGCCTACTGGCTTCTAAGATGGTGTGGGTGAGGTAAGCCGTGCCCAGCGGAGGGCATCTATGTGAGAGCAGGCACAGACAGCACGGCCACATGGGTGCATTGAGCGGTCATTTTCATTCCACATCACTCCAGTCTCCCATTCATTCTGGAAGCCGCATGCCTGCTTGGCATGTAGGGCAGGAAGGGCGGAGGGGGTGGGAATGGCAGTAAACAAAACAGCAGGGGGAAGGAAAGGTCTAGAGTCAAAATTTTCTGGGTCTGTTTCCTTTCCTTCAGGAGAGGTGTTGGGTTTGAGGACCACACCCAGCAGTCTCAGAAGACCATGCAGTGCCGGGGACCAAAGCTAGGGCCTCCAGGCTAAGCGCGAGCTCAATGTGCAGGGCTTTCTCTGACTCTGATTCCTTTCCTTCCATTCCTCACCCCCCAGCTCTGTCCCCAGCTTTCTCTCACCGCCATAAACACCACGGATTTGAAAATGTTTTGGCGTGGGACCCCCTTGGCGATCTCTTCAGGCCTAGTGTCTCCCACACTCAAGAGTTTAGTATGCTTGGACTGTGCCTCAAGGGTCACAGGCTTCTGGCTCCATGGAGGACTTTGAAAGACGTAATCCTGAATGAGAACCATTATCTCTCTGGAGAACAACTGCCCTTGACCTGGATTCATCACATGGGATTTATTGGGAAAGGAGGAGGGAAGAGAGGGAGACAAACAGAGGTGATGAAGTAAGCAGGAGCTGAGGAACGGCTTGGGTTTCCAGAAGCTCTAGGTGGTTGAACTCCAGCCTGAGGGAAACTTATGTTTCAGGCAGGAATGGGCTGAAAGGGCTTCCTTTTAGCAAGGTGCCAGCCCTCCTCAGAGATTTCACAGGCTTGGTATGAATGCCAATTCCCTGGAAAACCTTGGCAAGGTCATAGGCCATATCCCTGTATACCCAGACGCACGCGCGCGCGCACACACACAAACACACGTTAAAATTACCTTTTAAGTGTGGTATGCTTTTGGGTTATGTCATGCCTTTGACATAAAAAAGTCATTAATAACTCTTTCCACTCTGTAGAAGTCTATATATAAGCGTGCTCTCTCTCTCTCTCTCTCTCTCTCTCTCTCTCTCTCTCTCTCTCTCTCTCTCTCTCTCTCTCTCTCTCTCTCTCACACACACACACACACACACACACACTCTCCCTCTCCTCCAAACAAACTTGCTTCACTTTAAAAAATCATCATTAATGTAAAGAATTACAATCAGCCCTCCTTGGTATCTGAAATGGAAAGAGTATTGTTTTGAGGATAGGCTGTTTTTGGGAGGGCCGGTGCCCTGAAGTCAAAGATACAAAGGTTCATATCTCAAGAAATGGCCTTTTGGCTGGGGGGGAGTTGAGTGATAGCACAGTGGGAAGAGCATTTGCCTCACATGCAGCCAACCCGGGTTCAATCTCCGGCATCCCATATGGTCTCCTGAGCAATGCCAGTAGCAAATCTTGAGTGCAGAGCCAGGAGTAACCCCTGAGCATTGCTGGGTGTGACCCAAAAAGCAAAAACAATTAAAAAAAATAAATGGCCTTTATGCTGCGAGGAACTCACGCTCGCTAATCCTCAGATTTGTTTCCATACGAAATGGAGATTCTCGTCTCTACTCAACAAGATAATGGAGTTAAATTAGAAAAATATATATGGGGCTGTATGGAGGAAATAAATGAATCAGTGATATATTGGGTTAAGATTGAATATCTAAGTTTTGTTGAATTAGAAGATCAAGCATTCATAGAGTCAGGAAGATAGCTCAAAGGTCAGAAGGGCATGTTTGTATGTGGGAGCTATAGGTTCAGTCTCCACATAATCCCCCTAGAATCACCAGACAACTCCCAGCACTTATATCATGGAAAAGTGATTGCCTAAAGAAGAATCCAGTTATATTTGCAATAGAATGATGGCACTCCAATATAAGGGCATTGCATTCTGTAAAATAAGCCCTATAAAGAAATAAATGCACTAAATAAAACAAAATAAACTTCAAGACTGAATTGGTGATTATCGGAAGGAAGGAGAGAAGGTGTGAGTTTATAGGTAATAGGGGGCAATTGCAGGTAAAAGCTATATTTGAACTTTTGGTGGTGGATTTAATACAGCTGATTTATAATGATTAAAGGAGCATTGGTTAAAGAAAATGGCATAAGTGATGGTGGTACACTCTGGAACCCTACTGATGGATGAGTCCCTTTGCTCTGGGACAGGTTAGGGGTACCCAGGCCAGGATGTTGCTCATCAGGCTGATTTGGAAGCAACCAGCGTCTTCCTCAAATGTTTGGTGTGAGCAGAGTCAGATGTGACTTCACAGAGACGTGGGACTTTCCTGAGAAACAGCTTAGAGACTGTGGAAAGTCCCTGTGGTCAGCGGTTTATGTGGCTGTGATTTGTCCGAGGGATTTAACAATGTTTGCCTGGAGCTGGAGAGACAGTATAGAGTTAAGTTATGCCTTCCGTGCAACCTCCCCAGGTTTGATCCCGTGCACCACCAGGGATGATGGCAGGGTCCTCCAAGCACCACCAAGAGTGATTACTGAGCAGAGAGCCAGGTAGAATTCCTGAGCATAGTTGAGTGTGCCCACAATCCCACCACCTTCCCCTGAAAAATCCTTGCCCTCTGTCTTTGATGGAAAATAAGATTTGGGACAGAAGATCCTGGAGTGATGGGACAGAGAGATGGTCTTGTCTGTCTTCCATGAATTCTGGGGAGAAATACAAGCTATCCTCCTCAGCTTGGGCTAAGCTGCTGTTTTTATTAGCTCTCTGTATACCAGCTGTGGTCTGTGCTATCTCATAAACTCGCCTGTCAGTCCCAAACACCTTGCTTAGATTTAATAACCCAAATCGGGAGCCCCAAGTCACTGAGACTCTGGAGGTCTGCCAATCACTCAGGGGTGTTTTTTTTTTCCCACCAACTTAGCTCTCAAGGCAGAAGAATGCCAATATTATCACTGAGACTCCCTCCAGGGGCCACTGTGCTTTGATGAAGCAAGAGTGAGCAGGCAGGAGGGGAGAGACTGGAATGGTGGTGGAGGTGAGCGTGGGGGGCTGGATCAATAATTTCCAGACCTGTCTGAGCTTAAATCGACCCTTTACAATAACTGTATGAGAGGCTGGGGCCCAGTAGTCAGAATTGATAGAAATGGTTAGCTGATGCTGACAATCAGCCAGAAGGGGGAAATAACTGGAGGCTGGGATCTAGGGGATTTATTTGGTTTGAATATTCTAGAATATTCTAGGATATTCTAGATTTTGAATTTTTTTTTTGAACTGGGGTTGTCTGCCCATCTATGTAGGAAACTTCGAAATGGTTTCTTTTATTTTGAGGGGTGCTCGCCTCTTAGGCATTTGGAGACCACTCCCAGTGATACTCAGGGGTTCAGTGCTAGAGCCCAAGGATGCAGTGCTGTTTGACCTTTGCTTGGGATCTCCAGGTCACACCGGTGGTACTTGGGGTCCACCAGGGCCACACCCAGTGATGCTCAAAAATCCATACAGTACTTGAGATTGAAGTCAGGTTGGGTAGTTGTAAGGCATGAACCCTAACTGCTGTACTGTTTCTCTAGTCCCCTAGAGACCAGTTTTTGACCACCCAAGGAAAGTTCTACAATCAAAGGAGTTTACTTGGTTTCCCATGCCCATTTTCGCTAAGTGCCTTCAATATTTTCTCTTTTCCTACAATTCACCTGGCATCAGAGGACAAAAGATACACAATAATTGTGTCTGTTCAAGAAGGTGCCCCTCAGAACAGCAGAACAGATGCCACCCAGGAACTGGTTAGAATCAGACTCAGAATTACACTCAAGAACTCCTGAATCAAAGCCCCTATTTCACCAGTGTCCCCGGCTACTCTCTTGTCACTACAGTCAGAGACCATGACCAGAGAGATAGCACAAGGGGCAAGGCATGACCCACATTGGTCTGGGGGACCCCATATAGCCTGTCTAGGAATGATTCCTGGGCACAGAGTTAGGAGTAAACACTGAGTACTGCCAGGTATGGCCCCCCAAAAAGCAAAAAAACAATAAACATAAAAAAGAACAAAAAACAGAGATAGCACTTAGTCCCTGGTTCTCAACTCAATTGTTGTTTGGAATTATCCAGGTACTGTCGCACTGTCATCCCACTGTTCATCAGTTTGCTCGAGCGGGCACCAGTAACTCCATTGTGAGACTTGTTGTTATTGTTTTTAGTATATCAACTATGCCATGGGTAGCTTGCCAGGCTCTGCCGTGCAGGCGGGATACTCTCTATAGCTTGCTGGGCTCTCTGAGAGGGATAGAGGAATCAAACCCAGGTCAACCACGTGTAAGGCAAATGCCCTACCCACTGTGCTATAGCTCCAGTCTGGAATCATCCAGATAGTTTCTAGATAGTGTTTGTTTGTTTGTTTGTTTTTTAACATTGGTGTTTGCATTCAAAAGCTCAGGGCAAAATTCCCCAGTTACTCTGATACACAGTCAAGAAACAGAAGGACAGGACAAGGGGTTAAGGCACTTGTCTTGCATATGGCTAACCCAGCTTCCATCCCTGGCACTGCATATGGTCCCCTCACCACCACCACCCCCAGGAAAAATCCCTGAGTGCAGAGCCAGGGCTAGCCCCTGAGAATCACCAGGTGCGACCTCTGAAAGACTCAAAATAAGTAAGTAAAAATAAAATTCAAAGTCAAAATGAGCTTTTTAAAATGATATTGTTTTTGTGGAGGGAAGGGTTGTGGTGAGGGGTTCGTGTCTCATCATGGGTGTGGTTCTATCCTTCCTTGAACTGGTGAATTTGGGCAGGGTATGTTGTAGGTAATGCAGAGGAATGAACTCTTCCTCCTCAAATCAGGGACGGCCAGGAAGCCCTTCCATCAAAAGAGAAGGAAAAAATGGGGAGGACTTTGGAAAAAATGGGAAGGACATAATTGTGTGCATATGGTTCTGATTTTTTATTTGTTTATTGGGGTTTTGTTTTGTTTTTGTTTCTTTGTCACACCCATAAATGCTTGGGGGTTACTCCTGGTTCTGCAGTCATAAATTGCTTCTGGAGGTGCTTAGGAGACCAAATGGGGAACCAGGGACTGATGCAAGGCAACCCGCTATACTATTACTCCAGCCCCATGGTTCTGGTTTCTTTGGGAGCTGCACAAATGAACCTAAAGTCGTTTGTCCTCTGCCTTAGAGAGGAACAAGACCAGATCATCAGAGACAGTGAGAAAGAAACTCTGGGCGTAGTTGCCTCTCATTCCCAAGGACAAAAATGCCTCCCTTCCCTTCTAGTTCAGACATATTCATTTCCCTCTCCTGAGTGCAGCAGAGCCAGGAGTAACCCCTGAGCATCACCAGGTGTAGTCTAAAAAAAAGGTGGCAGGGTGGGTGCTGGAGTACAGCAGGTAAGGCACTTGCTTTGCACGTGGCCAAACTGCTTTCTATCTCCATCATCTCATAAGGTCCCCTAGCACTGCCAGGAGTGACTCCTGAGTACAGTGCCAGGAGTAACCCCTGAGTATCACCAGGTATCATTTAAAAAACAAATATTCATTTCCCATTGGAAGCTGAGTAAGCATAGTACAGCTACTGAGATGTAACTACAGTCTATTTTGGAACCACAGCCCACCTCCCCCCCAAAAAATAAAATATGATGCAGAAGTTCAATAATTTCAAGTAAAGTATTCCCAGAGTCTGACAACTCTCCCAGAGGCTGTTTTGCTCCAGAGTCAGTCCTCTCTGATTCGTTTCTGGGCCCTAAGCCAGCAGGCGTAGCACTCAGGGGTCATGAGATGTCTCCTGCGGTCAAACATGCACTCTACCAGCTGGGCTGTCTCTCTGGGCCCCCAGAGTCTGGTACCCCATGCTGAGTGAAACAGATCCGTCCATATGTGGCTGAAAGGTGGTAAGAGGGGTATGGGACCCCCCTTCCTAAATTTCTCACCTGAGTTTCTCTCTCCCCCTCCCCCTACTCTCCTGAATTCCAGAGTGGGAGTGAGGGATGGCAAGAAGGGCTGCCCCTGTGACAGCTGGGACCTGGGGCCTTGCCCACCCTCAGCTGTCCCTGAGTTTTAGTCCACTCCAATCTCCCACCTCCTTCATGCCAAGTGGATCCTTTGTCCCCCCTCCCCCAGCTTTGCCCTTGGCACCCCAGCCAGAGGCCAGCTGCCCGCACCAGGGTTTTCTAGGCCCAAAAAAGCCATGGCCTTAAAAATAGCCCTGGGAAGGGCCAGGCTGCTACTGTTTGTGCTTCAGGCTGGCTGACGGCATGGACACGCCCAGCGAGGCCAGCTGAAAGGCTGCATGTGACCATGGAGTGGCCAATCCACAAGCTCCTTCAGTGGAAAACCGGGGTGTGTCCTTGGCTCTAGGCCTCCAACCCTGACCAGCCCCATCAGGAGACAGTCCATAGGGAGTAGGGCTGTTTCAATGGGATGAGGAGGCAGGAGAGATTTCTGCACCCCAAGAACCTCCCTGCTCACCAGCCCCTCCTGCAAGGCCTCTTTTGTGACATGAGGTTTGGGGTTTATGGTGGCTGGGTGTGTTGTCCCTCTTAGGCACCCCAGCATGAGCCTGAGAAAGAATCTCTGTCCCCAACATTTGTGGTTCTTCAGTAAACGAGGGCCCCACCCAGCCCATGAGACCCACCAATGTTTCCTCCTGGGGCTTTGGGGGAAGCTGACAGCCCAGACGGAGAGAAGAAAAAAGCATGTTGGTAAAGGTGGGAGAGGCTATTCTGGGATGAGAAATAGTATTTTGGGTGAATCTCAGGAAGTAATTTGGGGAAGCTTCAGGAAGAAATGGCCCAAAATGCCAGGATCTAATTAGAGTGCCCAGAGTGGAATGGCACAGCCCGTGGTGTGGTGTTGGTGGTGGTGGTGGTGTGTGTGTGTGTGTGTGTGTGTGTGTGTGTGTGTTGTGCCCTGGCTCTTCACTGGCTGAGCAGCAAGGGGTGAGGTGGGGGGGAGGGGAGGGGAGACTTCCAGAACAAAGTGTCCCTGGCAACTGCCTGCTCAACCCAGAGCACAAAGGATCAGGCGCTTGCTCCAGACACCAGGGACACGAGAGGATAATCCACCAGAGAAAGACAAAAAGGGACAAAAACAGAAGCAGGCCCTGGAAGCAATTCTGTGTTATATTCACATGAGGGCCTTACTCCCACATGCTAGAGACTCAGACAATGGACATTCTAATTCTGACAGCTAGAGGCCAACTTTTGTTTGTATTGTCCTTAGACCACAACTGGTGGTGCTCAGGGATTACTCCTGGCTCTGAGATTAGGAATCCCTCCTGTTGGGGCTCAGGAAATCATATGGGGTGCTAGGGATTAAACCCATGTCAGGAGCATGCAAGGCAAGTGCCCTACCCACTGCACTATCTCTCCAGCTCTGATGATCAGCTTCTAACTATGAACATGAGCTATGGTTCTCCACTCCCCTCACCTGCCCTTCATCACTCATCTCCCTGGCACTGTGGATGAAAGGGGAAAGCCCAGGGAACCTGAAACTGGAACGTGAACACTGACACAGACAGCCAGGTTCAAGTCCTGTCCTGGCCTCCATTAGCTACATGAGTTTGGCTGTAAGCCCTCAGCAGCTCAGTTTCTTCATATATTAGACAGGGATCACTATAGGGCTTCCTTTTAGGATCTTGTGGAGATGAAGCAAGCTGGTCTATGGATCTGTTCAGCAAAAGCACATACACACAGTAAGTGACTAGTAAACATTGATCGTACAATTGAATGACACTTAGTTCCAGTTTGGTCACCGACAATCCACAGCCCTTTATAATACCTAGCAACCTCTAGTCACTTGATTGTCTCCAATTTGACCTTTGCCAGATAGTCATGTAGTTGGTGTTGGTAATCCAGGTGGTGCCGGAGATGGGACCAGGGCCAACCAAGTACAAAGCAAATGCTTTAACTCCCAGACTCTCTCTGGTCCCAAACATTATCTAGTTGGATCAGAAAGAATGTGACCTTTCTATATTGGGTTATTGAATTTAGCAATAGGTAGTTCCTCATGTCTTTTTGTCGTTGGCTAGCTCACTTCCTTTTACTGAGAAATAATATTCCATGGCACAGCTGTACAACAGTTTATGCATTCATTCACCTTCTGAATACATTCAGGTTGTTTCCAAGTTTGGACCATTATGAAGTAATGAACGGCTCTCCAATCACAGGAAGGCTTTTGCGTGAGTAGTACCTTGCCAACCATTTTGGTAAATACCAAGAAGAATCAGATAGTATAGATAGGAAAGATAGGAAAGGTTCTCTGGGGAAGAGAATTTTTTCACATGCTGATGAGGACTCTGCAAGGGACACATGAGTACTTTCTGCTCTGCATGTCACAAACCCAGAGTTCAGGCTATTTTGTGGATCTGTGATGGGGGGTAGACATCGTTTGAGCCCCACTTAGCACCAGAATGGATATATCCCATGGACTTCTGTGTTCCAGCAACTCTCTGAAAAGAGCTCAGTGTATATTTATTTGCTGCTTGTTTCCAATGAGGGAATAGAGAGGCGCAAGTGAGAGGTCCCCATGTCCTCATGTCTAGCTGCGAAACACAGCCAGTGAAACAAGCTGACCTCAAATTGCTGCCATTTGGAATAGAAATAGGGGACTTACAAGATGTATATTTATACATGATATCCACCCTATAGCAGGGAAGGTTTTCATGGAGACCTGTGACATAAATTATGACTTTGGAGTGTGTCATTCCCCTGCCATAAGCCAAACAGACTGCTGGAGCCTTTACTGCCACAGCCTCTGCTCTGAGGAGGCTTCGTTGATACCTGAGGACCTCGGGGGAGAGTACTTTCAACACAGGATCTCTTCCAGGACTGAAGATGCTTCCAAAATGGATAATTAGGTAAGGCAACCAACATCTGTCTCCCTGAGATCAAATCCTCTCCAGTTCAAAGCCTTCACATATGGCAGCTACTTCCAGTCCTGATCTGGCTTTGGCAGACAGAACTTGGCTTTCAGTGTGTGCAAACTCAGCTCATCCTCCAGGTTCTAATGCCCATGTGTGCTTGTACCCAAACCTAATTAACAAGACCATAAGCGTTCCTGCTGCTTGGCAGGGGACATCCATAATGCTGATAACTGCACATTTAAGTCAATGGACGTGCAATCTTTGTCAAATCTGGGAAGACCTATACCAAAGTTCCACCTAAACTGTCTCTTCTGAAATGCAAATCAAAGCCAAAGACCCAAATCCAACCGCGGAGAGGGCAACCTAGAAGAAAGCATTGCCTGTGTTTTTTGAGAATGTTTCCTTTAAAATCCGTAGTCTATAATATCTACTTTTGGGGTAGACATTCAATGAGGGGTGAAGGGGTGTAGGCTGAGACATATAGTAACATGCATTAAAACACTTACCTTCCAATCCTGGTTTGATCCTGACACCACAAATCGTACCCTGACCACCCCTGGGTGTGGTCCAGATGCCCCCTCTTTCCAAAAACAAAAATCTGAGTGAATGACAGAGTCCTTGAAAAAATCCTCAGCAGCAGTGGGTGTGAACTTCATATTTTATCAGCTATTATACAACCTTAATTTAATTCACAGGCCATAACACAACTTTCCCTAGGAAAAGCACCAGAGTTTTTACCTTGTTCCTAAGGCTTGCTCTCTATTGGAAACTGACTGATTGATATCATTGATAATTGGGCTTGGACTCTAGGTTACCTTTCTCTTTTCTGAAATTGTGCCCGTGATGTTCATGTGCCTCAAGTACTTGGACAAGTGTTCTGGAGAGTGTGGCTGCCTTCAAAACACAGTGGAGAAACCACCAAGAGCCACGCCAGAGACTGGGCTTATGGGCTGATAAATGCCAATTTCTGCAAGTGTCTTAGAGGAGTTCTTTTTGCCCTCTTCCCCAGACAGAAAGCCAAGCAGACCAAAAGATATTTGGGTTAAGAAATAGCATGAAACACTGAACTCAGTTCCAAAGAGAACTGAGGAAGGAAAGTGCCTGGGAAAGACCACTCACCCCCTTCCCCTCCCCACCCCATCTTTCACTGATATTCCAGTCTGCTTTTAGAATTTATTTGTTTTTAGGAGTTTGGAGCCACACCTGGCATTTCTCAGGATTTACTCCCAGCTCTTCACTCAAGGATCACTCCTGGCTACACTTGGGGGATCATATGAGTCCTGGGGATTCAACCTACAATGGCTGCATGCAAGGTAAATACTTCCTCACTGTACTATTTCTCCTTGCTCGTGGTTTTGAGATGGCAAAACCCCAAACTGTTACTGCCCAAGCTGTACAAGTCACTAAGTTTCCTCAAAGGCCCTCCCCCACATGAATGACAAGTGCAGCCCCTTCCTGGTTACTAAAGACAAACTGAGAGCAGACACATGAGGTGAGTTCCTGCAGAGGACAGCTTGATAGCTGCCACTTTATACTGGATGGAAAACCCAGGTTGTAAGAGAATAAGATAAGGCGAAAGGGAGATTAAAGTAGAGCCTGATTCCCGAAACCATGACCTCAGGACAGGTCAGTCACTTGGGAGCCCCTTAAATGGTGGCCCCCAGGTGCTCAGCACCAGACTTGGACATACTTTCTGGGTTCAGACACTTCACTTGTCCTCACTGCACCCAGTTACATGCTTTCCAGAAGGTTGCTCAAACCAGTGGCAGTGTCTAAAAATGCTCCTGTATAAGTCCATGATTCACTGTCTTTTTTGTTTCCCCCAATTCTTTTTCGCTCTGACTGTTCCCTACCAAGAATTAAGACACTATGGGTTCTGGCCGGTGGGGCCCTGCTCTTAAGCATGGACAAGGATTCGCACAGTTCCAGCTCTAGCAATGTCATTGTTGTTAATAGAAATAACACTAGGATCTATGTTAATATTGCTATTTTTAAGGGTATGGAAATAAGTTTATCAGAACTTAAATGCATGATATGCTATCACCATTGGTCCTTCCCCTTTCTTTCCGCTGGCTTGCTCAACCAGGGTTCCTATTTTTATTGACCTCAATTGCCCATTCCCTTCTTTTATTCACCACTGTTGATAAGATATAACAAATATTCACTTAAATGATTGGCTGTATAGTTTGGTTTTGAACTTTGAAAGAAAAATACCATGTGCTACATGATTTCCGGAACCTGAGTTTCCTATCACCCGATGTTATGCTGCTGTTACCCACATTTACCCAGGTTGACCTTAAGTAAGATTGATTCATTTTTAACTGTTGTTTAAGTGTAGTACTATGTGTACTTATCTGTCTATATATGGCACCTAGTTTTTAATGGTAAACAACTTTTTGAGAAATAATTCACAGATTCATGAGTCACTAATAAAGCAAAATTATTTTTTATGTATTAATATAAATGTGTCAGAATCACAACAATTTGAGAATATGTACTTCCTCCTAAAAAAATCTTGTGCTTGTTAGCAATTCCTATTTGGTGTTTCCAATTCCCAGGCCCCAGGAAACCATGAATCGACTTTTTGTTTCCATAGATTCTAAACATCTCATACCCATGGAGTCACCTACCAGATCTTTAGTGTCTAACGTCCTTCCCTTTATGTAATGTTTTCTGTTCACTCATGAGGTATCAGGTATCAGTGCCTGATTTGATTGCCAAGTAATTGGCTATATTCTATTTATTCATGAGTTTGCAAACATTTGGGTTGCTTATGGTTTTCTGTTGCTACAACCAATGTTATCAGGAACATTTTTCCACATTATTTCCTGGGCATATGTGAAACTGTGACCCAGAATTGGATTACCAGAATCAGATCCTGTGTTGGAAAAACTATCCTAGCTCTCTAGCCCTTTGTTTGTAGGAAGGAATGAACAGAAGCTCACCTTTCTTCAAAGTAGCTAGAAGAGGTGGTTGGGGTCATATAACAGGTGGGGAATTTGCCTTGTATGCAGTCAACCTGGGTTCAATCCCTGGCACCACATATGATTCCCTTGGTCCCAGGAGAGATGCCTGAGCACAGAGCTAAGAATAAGCCTTGATCACCTTGGGAGGCATCTTAAAAATGAAATAAAACAGTATAGCTAGAATAGTAGACCTGGGACAAGTGACATTGTAGAAAGAAATGCATAGAAAACATAATACCCTTTTGATCCCAGCATATCCTTTTATCTCAAGACTCTAATCCCATTTGTCCTTAAACTCACCTCCTGATATTCAAGAAACAGGATGATATTCAAGAAACAGAAACGAGTGAAGTTTTTTTTGTTTTGTTTTGTTTTGTTTTTGCTTTTTGGGTCACACCCAGCGATGCTCAGGGGTTATTCCTGGCTTTGCACTCAGGAATTACTCCTGGCAGTGCTTGGGGGACCATATGGGATGCCGGGGATTGAACCCAGGTTGGCCGCGTGCAAGGCAAACACCCTACCTGCTGTGCTATCGCTCCGGCCCAAGAGTGAAGTTTTAAGCACTTCCTGTATACCTGAAACAAAGGGACAGGGAGGTCACTCTATTGCTTATTGATGTTGTTGGGGTTTCGTATGTTATTTTTCTTTGGAGGTACACCCAGTGGTATTCAGGTTCTACTCCCAACTTGGTCCCTGGAATCAATCCTACTGGTGTTCAGAAGACCATGCAGTGCTAGAGATTGAGCCTGGGCCTCCCATATGTAAGTACATGCTCTCGCCCTTAGAACTATGTCTCTGGTCAGGGGAGGTAGATGTAAGCCTTGCTCCTGCCACCACTGCATTCAGACTTCAACAAAAGCCCTTTCTGTCTTGCAAAGCTAGTATGCACTGTTGGACTTTCAGTGTATCAGGCAGCAGGTACTTATTTGGCCTCCCATGGGCATGCATTTCTTCAGTACATGTGCTTGGGGTGGAGCAGTTGAAATATAAGAAAGTCAAATATGCAACACAGAACAACACCAAATTGCTTTCCAAATGTTTTATCAATTTATACTCCCACCAGCAAAATAAAAGACAACACTGACCCAGATTCTTATTTAAAGATTTATTTTTTAAGCAGTCAAACCACTGCTCTGTATTTAACTCATTCCCTGATGCCACTCTAAGGAAATTCAGATAGGAAACAGCCACCTGCACTTTTCTCCTCCCATAATGTGGATCAAGAGATTGTCCTGTGTCGCTAGTCCCAGCAACAAGTACCTCACGAGCACGCATACACACACACACACACACACACACACACACACACACATACACTTACACACACACACACACACACACACACTCAAGCCAGGGACTTCTGTCACATTCAGATGGGAGGATGATGTCTTTCTTTTGTTGAGAGGCACACACTAGACAGTGTTGTGGAGCCAGGTGGGACCGAGGATTGAACCTGGTGTTCTCACATACAAAGCATAAACTCCAGCCCTTTGAGCCATCTCAAAGGCCTCAGGGAGGATGACTTTTAATCCAGAGCAAAACCCAGCTCTTCCTTTGCAAAGGCGCTTCCTGTGAATAGTGAGGAAGGAGGGAGTTTGGGCTTGCTTCTCCCCTGCTGTTCTTCCCTCTCCTTTGTCCAGTCCATCACATTCCAATTACAATGAATGTAGCTGTAATTCTTGTGCATTGAATCCTTCCCAGAATATCATCATATTTACTCACTGCCATTTCCATTCATTAAAACTCATAGCAGCTTTTCTTCAATCAGGGTTCCACACATAAATCTTAAAATAAACACTTTGGTGGATAGAGACACTAGAAGTTGAAGAGAGAGTGCAAGGAGTAAAAGGGGTGGGAGGGAAAGCAATTAGGATGATGATGGACTAGGAGATACTTCCTGTCCGATGCTGCCTGAGGAAGGATAGGCTTCTGGGCTGGTGTTTTAAGCTGAGCTTCACCAGGATAGGGCTCAGCAGCCCTGGGTTGCCTGGCCTTGGGTGAGGAAGGGAGAAGGTCTGGCCACTCCAGTCTGAGCTTTGTTTTGTCTGCAAAAATTATTCTTTCATCTAATTCTGCTTTTTCCCTCACACTGACTCTTCCTCAACATCTATCTCCAGCCATTATCATCTATATCTGGAGAAACCTATTTTTTTTCTGACTAGATTATTAACCATCTAGCCAAACTCATATCATTTGGCATATAAGTTACTTGCCGTTATTATTAATTTTGTTACAACTAGAAATAGAACTAAAATCAGCATCCTTGAAATTATATCCTTGTCATGTTCTGAGATAGAAGTATCCTCAGAATTAATCGCTCAAAAGAACTCATGCATTTTTGAATGTGCAGTATATCTTAAGGCTTTAAATACTTATTGGCAACTTTCCCTCTGAAATATTGAGTCAATTACCATTCGCACTGGCAGCGTGTGAAGGGTGTGATGTTGCTACAATATATATATATATGTATATATATATATATAGATCTTCATTCATGGTTCCTGGCTCATAGCATGTAAACCCCTTGTGATTTCCCATACAGCTTTAGTAGTAATTTTGGTTGTAGTATTTAATTTTTTTTAAGTTCCTGTAATAGCTCCAGAGGGATAAAAGTGAAATGGGTGTTTTTTGCTCTCCACACCAAATGTCATAAAGTTATGTTAATGAGATGAATTTTGGAAGGTGAGGAAGAATGATGGCTGGTTGCCAGAGGCTGGTTGTTCATCCTATCTACTGGCTCCAAGAAGAGAAAGGCTAAAGAATGATTCTATTCTCTCTAAATCAATGAGCAGCCATACTTAAGGAAAGAGCTTCTTAAAAAGCCCCTGAACTGTGGGCTTCCAGAAGCTTCCTTTAGTGACTAGTAGGTGCTTGTCCAAAAAGGGTTGGAAGTTCTAAACCTCTTCCCATGCATCTTGTCCTGTGTACTATTCCACCCCACTCTTCCCGAATAACATCTCTTTATAATAAATTTCTACTCTAAGAACAAATTGGTTTCCCGCATTCTGTAAATTTTTTCAGAAGACCAATCACACGCAAGAAGGGAGTCATGGGAACCTCCAGCTTATAGTTAGTGAGAAGCCGGCTGATTTGACCTTGCAGTTCCTTGGGGAAGGGGTGTGTTCTCCAGGGAGCCAGAATCGACTCCATCTTAGTGTTAGAGGAGGCACATAATCAGTTAGGAGTGGAATGGGGTTGGAGTGGTTCTGCAAGTGGAAGGGATCTCCAGATACCACCCACACCCCAGCATGCTGATCCAGAGAGGGAAACTCCCCAGGTCTACATCACACATAGTTGTGAGACTTCAAAGTCCAAGAAAGCCAAGAAACAGGATTCTTAGAGGCAGTGCTCCCTGAGGACCCACGGGAGCTCCTGGGTCTGTCATCCTGAGGAAAGAAGCCCATCTGGCCAGGACTTTCTCATCACAGAAACAACAAAGTAGTGAAATAACTATGGAAGCACTTCAAATTGAGTACGAAGGAAAACAGTCAGCTGAAAACCCACACAGATTGTTCATCAGGTTCCCACTGCCCAGGCAGCTTGCTCCCAATCCTTCCTGCAGTGTCCCATTGTACCTTCTTTCTTTTCCTTCATAAAATCTAAACTTATTCTGCCATGGGGCTTCTGATCAAATTCTTTCTAAAGGAGTCAAGGACAGAGACAACACGATAAGTCACTTCTCTTGGTGACATCAGGACACTGAGGTGGTGTCCAGAAGCACTTTGAGTGGGGAAAACCACACTTTGGGAAACCAGATCCAAAGCATTCCAAGCCAAATCCACAGTTTTTTCCATATCGGGGTTTAGCAGACAGAATGATTCTCTGACTCTGTAGTTCACATTTGTGAAGTTTTTCCACACATGTGGAGACAGTTATATTATTTTTGCTTTAATTTTTCCTTGGGTACTTAAAGAACTAAATATTTTAAGGTGGAAACCAGCTGAAGATAATGTAAGAAGACGAACATACATTTTTAGCAGATCTATTTAATTTATGCATACTGGAATGTGGACAATTGGAAATTTGTCATCTGGACATATCTGCGAACCTCTCTCCATCAATGGAAGATTAGGAACATACCCACGTATGTCCAAGTGTCCTTCTGCCCCTTGGTAATCCCATATTCATACCTTAAAGGTCCGCACTTAGTTGCTTTCTGTCATTCTATATAGAGATTTATTTTTACCTTTCAAGAATTTTATATAAACTAAAGAATGTAGTATGAATGCTACTTTTACATAGTATGCTTCAACACACACACAAATATTTTACTGTTATTTTAGGGGTTTGCTTTCTCTGGGATGGAGTGATAGCACAGCAGGTAGAGCATTTGCCTTGCACGCAGCTGACCTGGGTTCAATTCTTCTGTCCCTCTCGGAGAGCCCGGAAAGCTACCAAGAGTATCCCTTGCAGAGCCTGGCAAGCTACCCATGGCATATTCGATATGCCAAAAACAGTAACAACAAGTCTCACAATGAAGAGATTACTGGTGCCTGCTCAAGTAAATCGATGAACAACAGGACGACAGTACTATAGTGCTACGGGGCTTTTTCTGAGAGCCACACCCAGCAATTCTCAGGGCTTATCCCTGGCTATGTGCTCAGGGATCACTTCTGATGGTGCTCAGACCATATGGGATACTAGGGGATCCAATCGAGGTTGACTGTGAGTAATACAAGAACCCTACCTCCTATACTCTCTCTCTCTCACTTAACATATGTAAATACTTTTAAAGCCGTTCAGGTTGCTATATAAATTCACAATTTATTCCTTGTTATTGTTGAGTATTATTCCATTGCTTAGGTCTACCACAGTATGTCCTGAAGTGTGGTTGCTTACATTTTTAAACAATTACTAATAAAGTTAATATAAAATTCATGCTCTGGACTAAAGTGGACATATTATTTCATTTCTTTAAGAAAATAGAATGGCATGGCTATGCTACCTGGTTTTCTTATTTCTAGCAGTTAGGTAAAGCATTATTTTTTAAGGTCCTCATTATTCTGTCTTGGCTAGAAGCCTATCTGAACATTTTTGCAGAATTCATATTTGTAAAGCTGATAGACTGAAGGCAGAGTGCCTTATGTTTAACATGATAAAATGTTTACATTTTCAGTTTATCTTTTTCTTTGCCTCCAGAATGAATTGGACTCCCTTCATTTCAGGAATAATCAACTACTGCTCTTGCACAAAAATAGAAAGGCAAGCCTTCAGCCTATGGATTTTTACCAGTGTTTGTTGGAGGTATAGCTCAGGTTTCTGTTTCCAAGTTACCAAAATTGAAGCAAGAGACAACACTTAATGTCTGAATTCAGAAGAGATTTTATTAGCATATTGACACTGGCATGTACTACCAATGGCTCACATTAGTTGTGACTTAATTAACTCACATTTCCTTCTGGCTTCAATTTTTAAGGTAGATGGAAGGTTCCTGCAGTATGAAATTGTTTCCTAGGAAGGATTCAAGAGAAAGGCAGAGGCTTTTCTTTTATATATTCTTTTTTTTTTTAATTTAATCACCATGTGGAAAATTACAATGCTTTCAGGCTTAAGTCTCAGTTATACAATGCTGAAACAACCATCCCTTCACCAGTGCCCATATTCCACCACTAAAAAAAAAAAAAGCCCAGTATACCTCCCATACCCCCCCACCCCTCCACCCCCCGACTGGGTAACTGATAAATTTCACTTTATTTTCTCTTTACTTTGGTTACATTCAATATTTCAACAAAAAACTCACTATTATTGTTAGGAGTTCCCCACTAGAGTCAGACCTGCTGTGACGAGATATGAGGTCGCACTATCATGGCCGTGCAGTTTTGAATTTCTGTATTTTAGCAACTAAGTCCAGGGAAATTTCTTCCAGAAATTGGATCATTGCAAGATTGTATCTCTCATTAGTGGTCCTCATAATATGGCGGTCGCCACGCATCCCGCCCCCGCCCCAGCAAGGAAAAGGTGAGACAGAAAAATCTTTCCCCTCCTGGGCAGGCATGAGGCCGCGGTTTAGTTCTCAGTCTGGAGACATTCTGCAAGGAGCTGCCGGTACCAAAAGTAGTTTAGTTGGCCTCTGGAATCATGCTCATGCAGCTGCAGTGAGGCCACACACGTGCGGTTCTCGGGATTACATCTCGGCGGAGAGCCTCTTTTATATATTCTTAAACTTTTCATTGGGCATTGGGGTAAGGAAAAGCAGGATGTGAAAATGATTGTCCATGTTGTCAAAGTTACCAAGTCCATCCTCATTATACTCTTTACATCTGAGTCTAGTATGCCCAGGTGTCATTTTGATGTCAGTAGGCCCTCATGAATGGCTTACGTGAGCAGGGAGGAGAGAGATGGTCACTTTCTCCCAATCTGCCTCTGCCATCCCGAGACCCAGCTGGGAATACCCAGGACTCATAAAGTCTGTTATGGGCCAGAGCCCTGCCAGCCCCACCAAATGGCTGTCAAGCCACACCTGGTATCTGCTTGGACTTCTCGGCATGGGACTTGATCCCTGCCTCTTGACTTCTCAGGGAGCCTCGGGATGAGGTATTACTCTTTAAAGGAAAGGAAAATCACTCTTAAAACTTACCCAGAGTTACTGGGTTCTTATCTTGACTTACATAAAAGAATTTCAGGATGAGACAAGAAATAAAGCAAAACAAATTTTATTGAAGGTTTTGGAAGGGGAGAAAGGAGGGAATGTGAGAAAAAGAATAACAAGCTCAAGAGAGAACACTGGCTTCTCCAAAGGCAGAGAGAACTCTGACACATGCCACAGCATCTGATATGCAAGCATGAAAGTACACATCTCAAGAGGGTAGATGTGGGCACCACTTGTGCTAGGGGCCACATGTACTTGTCCATGTGGGTGCAAGCAGCAAATGGGTTTGCAGTATATGCCTTCCCTTCCTTTGTTCAAGGTGACTTTTATAGGGTTTTTCCAAGTTGCCCCAAGTGGGGCTCTCTGGCTAGGTAAGAATCCATTACTAGGGTTGTTTCCAAGGAGGTAGAGTTGGGAGTGGTCTTCTTTGAAACTCCTTTTCTTGGCCTTTGTTCCTGATGGATCTTCTCTTGGAGGTGGGTCCAGACTTCTCTGGTCTGACCTTGAGGTTCAAAGAGGTTAAAGAGTTTTCCAAAATAATCTGTCTTGCCCAGCAGTACCACTTCTAGAAATCTCTTATAATTTGTGCACAACTATGTTCATTGCCAAATTTATAATAACAAAGGTATGGAAACAACCCAAACACCCAACTATGGGTAAATGGATCAAGAAGTTGGGTATATATACACAGTGGAATATTATGCAGCTCTAAGAATGAACAAAATCATGAATTTTGCAGCAGCAAGGATAAAACTAAAGAATATCATACTGATACAAAAGATAGTATTGGGGGATATTGTCTGCCATAGAAGTAGGGGGTGTGATAGGGGGATTCTGGGGACCTTGGTGGTGGAAATATGCACTGGTAGAGGGTTGGGTAATTGATCATTGCATGACTGAAACTCAAATAGGAAAGCTTTGTCACGTCTCAAAGTGATTAAAAAAATAATTTAAAAAATAATAAAATTTAACATTCTGAATTAAAAAAAAAGTAATGTGGAGTTCATGCCCAATTCGATCAGCTTAATCAATGGCTGAATAAATAGCAGTCCTCCTACATAAAAATGAAAAATAGAATATAATGCTGAATAAAGTCAGTCAGAAGCAAAGTGATAGATACTGAATAATCTCTCTCATATGTGGGACTTAAAGAAACACAGCAAGGAAACAACAAAAGTCCAAAGTCCAAAGACGAAAAATACATATCAAGATAGCACCAAAAGTCCAACTGACTCACAGAATTAGGTTGATGAGGTAGTTTTTAAAGGGAACAATGTTGGTGTTCTTTGGGGAGAGAGGTGGGTACACAAGTGCTGAGTTTTGTGTTGAAACTATGTGCATGAGAAATTATCATTAACAGTAGTGTAAATCACATAATCTCAATCAATAAACCCTATCTAAAGTAAATATAGCTGAAATTTTTCAAATGAATGAAAAATTCAGGAAGCACAAAGAACACCAAACAGAATAAATATTTTAAAAACACGGTGTGACTCCAGTGGCGCAATCGGTTAGCGCGCGGTACTTATAAAACAGTACGCTTGTGAGCCATGCCAGGTTGTGAGTTTGAGCTTCACCTGGAGCAGCTTTCAAAAAAAAAAAAATTGGGGGCTGGAGCAATAGCACGGCGGGTAGGGCGTTTGCCTTGCACGCGGCCGACCCGGGTTCGACTCCCAGCATCCCATATGGTCCCCTGAGCACCGCCAGGGGTAATTCCTGAGTGCAGAGCCAGGAGTAACCCCTGTGCATCGTCAGGTGTGATCCAAAAAAGCAAAAAAAAAAAAAATCAAAAACACAAGATATGTCACATTATCATTGCAGAAAACCAGACAAAAGAGGATTTTGAAAAAGACCAGAAGGAGAAAATCTTATCTACAGAGGAACAAGGATCAGAACTGGATCAGGGGGCTGGAGTGATAGCACAGTGGGTAGGGCGTTTACCTTGCACGCGGCTGACCCGGGTTAGAATCCCAGCATCCCATATGGTCCCCTGAGCACCGCCAGGAGTAATTCCTGAGTGTAGAACCAGGAGTAACCCCTGTGTATCGCCGGGTGTGACCCAAAAAGAAAAAAAAAAAGACTGGATCATATTTCTCTTAAATCCTGGGGTCCTGAGATATACTAGGGTGCTTACCTTGCACATGGTCAACCCAGGTTCAATCTCTGGCTTCCCATATGCTACCCTGAGCACTACCAGGAGTAATTACTGTATGCAGAGCAGGAGTAACCCCTGAGCATAGTTGGGTGTGGCCCAAAAATAGACAAACAAACAAAAGTAAAATGATGGATGTAAGAAGACAGCGGAGTGGACTATTTTAAGTAATATAAAGCAGTATGCACGAACCTATAATATTGTATACAGTGAGATTACCTTCAGAAGTGAAGAAATAAAGACTTTCTATGGCAAATAAAATTTGCAGGAATTTACACCACTAGACCTGCCTTGCATTAAAAACTTAAAAGAATTCTTTGGAAAGAAGAAAAACAAAGTTACCATATGCTCACACCTATATAAGAAGGATCTTAGAAAGAACAGATGAAGCTAAAATAAGACATTTCATTTTTTAATGTTTAATTGAGTAATAGATCAAGGTGATTCAAGATAATTAGAATGGCAATTTATTACATATTTTGTATATTGGTAAGTCAACTGAATGACCACAATGACACAAGAAACGAGAGTAACTTGTTGCAAAACTAAACAGTATTTTACCATAAAATCCAGCAAAAATTCTCCACAGTATTTGCCCAATATACTTGAGAGCAGTGTGCATATAAAACCCTCACAATAATGTTTACATAGCTTTATTCATAATCAATAAAAATGGAAGGAACAATGATGTTCTTCAATAGGTTAATTAATAAACAAACTGGCATAGACATATGGAATATCATTCAGCAGTAAAATTAAATCATGACAAGACAGGGAAACTTACATGCATATTGCTAAGTGAAGAAAAAATTTTAGCTAAAAAGTATCTTGCATGATCCTGTCTATGGGCTATTCTCAAAATATCAGAACAATGATCTTTAGCCAACAAAAATATCAGCGTTTATCAAGGATTTGTGGAAAAGAGGTGAATTTGTGGAGTGCAGGAGAGTTTTAGGAGAATGACACTATTCTAAATGACAACATAGTGGGAAAATTTTGTTACTATGAAAATTCATAAAATATAATACAACCAAGAATGAAACATATATAAATTGTGAAGTTTAGTTAATAGCAATGTATCAGTATGCTTCATTAATTAAAGCAATAAACTATAGTTAATGTACCATTCTAATGCAAAAGGTTAATAACAGGGGAAATAGTGAGGAAGGAGGGCTTATGGGAAATAAGCACTAAATGATCCATAAATCTAAAACCATTCTAAATAATAAATTTTAAATGCTTTTTTAATCAAGGAGAAAATAAATTAAAGTATTCAAGAATATAAACTACACACACTCCCTCAAAACCCGAACATGCAAACCGTTCTGCATGCTTCCAGATTCTAAATCACACTCTCCACAAAGTCTTTAGTCCCTTTTGGCTTGACAGTCTAACCCAGCTCATATCACAATCCTGCTTTGGAGAAGGTAATTGCTCTTCTTTTGTTATATAGCTTAGTGGTTCTCTAAATGCAGTCTGAATAAAAGCTTGCTTAGCCCTCGACCTCAGGGAAAATACTCTGAATCAAGTCTTGGGCAGGTCTCTATATTCTTCACTTTAATTAAGATCCCTGAGGCACTCTCTGAGGATCCAAAGAGATATAGAAGGTGTTTAGTTATTATTGTTTTATCTCTTCAATCATGTTACCCAATTCTTGATCTCAAGAAGAGTGTTTTTTGAGAACTCCCTGTCAAGGCTCTTCTTTCCTGCCTAAAATGTCTTTGCCCTTGAAGGAATCAAACACCGGGTTGCCCCAACAGCCTTGTTGTGGTGCCATAATGCTTTGTGTCAGGAATATGCAAATCATATTTATTTAGTGAGGGGATTATTCATACTAAGGAGTACCATGCAGGTCCTGAAGATTATACATCTATTCATGCATCCATTCACCTACACATATGTCCATCCATCCACTACCCACTTATCATTCATCCATTTATCTATCCACCCATACCTATATTCATCCAGCCAGCCTCTCCCACCACTATTTACCCAGCATCTACTATAGATTTGATCGTATATGCTGTGTATGGGCTGGAGCGATAGCACAGAGGTTGGGCTTTCACCTTTCACGCAACCGACCTGTGTTCTATTCCTCTGCCCCTCTCAGAGAGCCCAGCAAGCTACCGAGAGTATCGAGCCCTCATGGCAGAGCCTGGCAAGCTACCCATGCATATTGGATATGCCAAAAACAGTAACAATAAGTCTCTCAATGAGAGACGTTACTGGTGCCCGCTGGAACAAATCAATGAGCAACGGGATGACAGTGATGCTGTGTACATCCTCTGGATGAATCTAATCTAATCCATGAAGCAGAAAATTAAGCACTAAGTTGTGAAGTTTGTTTGGCAGTGAACATGCATGGTGCTGTGGGAGTATGTGCAAGAACATTAAATAATTCTATGAAGCCAATATTCTGGAGGAAACCTCAGTGGCAGGTAGTAGCCAGTGCCTATTCCAGAAGCATCAGAACACATGCCCATAGAAATTTGACAGGTGACTTTAGGAAGGTGGGACAGAAAGATGGAAGAGGGCCGGCAATGGAGAGCATGAGTACCCAGAAAAAGGGTTGAGAGCACAGAACAGTTAGCCTGAAATGAAAATTGAAAGTCTGATATGAAAGCAGAAAGTCTGTAAGATGAATGACCTCCAAAGATGGTGCCAGATTTTCTCATTAGAGTCCTGTGACCTCCAGGGAGAGTCTGAGTGAGACTATAATCCTTAAAAGTAGGAAATGGGCCTTCAAGGAACCAAGGTGGTCTAATTCTGGTCATAGAGACATAAGGCCAAGGCAGAGTCTAGTGTCAAAAAACAGGGTAGGGCAAAGCGAATGGCAGTGTACCTAATGGTACCAAGGTGAGCTGCTGGCCTAGAGCTCCTAGAAACATTGCCAACAGAGTGAACGGCCACAGTCCAGACATGGGCAAAGCTTGCAGGGACAAATACAGCAATGAGAACAATGGCTGAGGCCATGAGGTTCTGGATCACCATTCTGGACATATATTGGAGAACTATTAGAAATTTAAGAGAAAATGTCAAGGCCCTGGGATTATTGTTCCCCCTGCCCCTGATAATTTATTAAAAATGCATCTTAAGCTTATAGAAAAGATTCAAGAACTGTAAAAGGAACTGCCACTTTCCCTCCCTTGGGTTTCCCCAATTATTTATTAGCACTGATTATCTTTGCTCGTATGCATGCATGTGTGTGTGTGTGCCTCTCATATTGCTCTTTCTGAACAATTTGAGACGCTCATCATCCCTAAATAGTCTCTTCTTTTTCCCAAAGCACAGACAACTCTCTGAATGAAGTTAAGGGTGACTCAACACCACCATCCAATCCACAGTCCCATTGAGATTTCCCTAAAATATTCTAAAACTGTCTCGTTATTCTTTCTACTCAAGCATCCAATTCCTGGTTATGTTTTAATCACCTGCAATCTGAAATTGTTTCACTGCCATTCACAGTCTTCAGGAACTTCTGGGATGTTTTTGTGTTGTGGAATATTCTCATCCTTGTCCCTGACTATTTCCTCACTACAAGGTTTAGGACACCCCTTCTTAGTTGGAATATCACAGAGGCGGTGCTGTTTGCCTCTCACACATCAGAGAACACTGTGAATGCATCTCAGCTCTGATCATGTTCACCTTGATCACCTGGTCAAGTTGGAGGTCCATAAGACCCTTTCTCCATTACATTTTCCTTTATGATAGATAGTATTTATCAGAAGCAGCTCTGAGATTGACCGCATTTTAATTTCCATCAAACCATAGACCACTCTCCACTAGCCTTAGTGTTCATTATGCCTCTCACCTGAATTTACATGACACTACTTAGGGTTGAGTTAGTTGAGTAGGACCTTTGAGTAGAAAAGGTTAGGGTGCAAAAAGATGCACTGGGGAAGACTTCTGTAAGTTTTGTGAAAGAAGATCAGAGCCAGAGAAGTCTTCCAGAGCTGTCAGATAATGATGGTTTATCCTTCTCAGTGGAGGACAGAGGGAGGGTGAGAATGTTGAAGGGGTAACTCAGCTTGTAGTACACTTCTCAGAATGTTTGGAAAAAGAAAAGTGGAGTCCTTGTGCAAAATTACCAACAAAGGAGTCCCATGTCTTTTGAGAAGGAACCTGCCTTAATGTCTTACTTCTATCATTTTTATTCTTTTAGTTTTGTTTTTATAAAGTTGTTCACAATAATTTACTACATTCAGTATTTCAACACCAATACCACCATCATTACACCTTCCCACCACCATTATTTCAAATTTTCCTATCACCACCCAAGCCTGCCCCATCAGGTCTATCATTGTATCACCACTTAGGTTGTTTTTTTTTTAAATAAAGTTGTTCACAGTGATTTACTACATTCAATATTCCAACACCAATCCCACCACAATTATTTCCAATTTTTCCAGCTACCACCCAAGCCTGCCCCAAAATGGTTTATTTTGTATAGCTTGTTATGATTCTCTAAAAAGATTTTCTTAAGAGAACATGTGTGAAGATTATTGAATCTCACTCTGGAGCCATTAAGTTATTGTATAAAAGATTACCAACATGTTGTTAAGGTGTTAAGGTTAAATTTTTTAAAAAAATATTTTCTTATTAAGATTAGTTTTCTCCTACTTTACATCCCATCTGATGTAGTGTGCTACTCCTGGTATACCAGTGGTGAAAAGTATAAGATGTAACTCAGCCGCAAAAAGGGGCCATGCATACTAGAAATTCTAAAATTTTTGATGGGGTGATATTGCTGGGGTTAAATTTTTAACTGGATGGTGACTCTAGGGTCGGGAGGCATCTCTGTAGCTCACTGATGTCTTTCAAGATTCATTTATGAGTCTCTGGACCATGGTAGGTTAACCAGTTTATTTGGTGCCAGAGGCAGAAGAACAGGGGGTTGGTGGGGAGGTTCTCCATCCCTGACCCCATGAAAGCCTCATGATTTTGTGACTTCTACAAAACCCACATACCTGAATTTCTCAAGAGATCCATTCCTGGATGAGGCTTGTCCAAGGCTGTGGAGTCCGGACATGAGTATGGCAGCAATCGGGTTCTGGAGGTTTTCAGCTGCCAGGGTTTTGTTTGGGCAGGTAGGATACTCACCCGCCCCGCCTCCAGGGTGACTGGGATATGATATTCGGCCTGGTGCAGGATCAGGAGGCATCTCTAACCCCACTCAATTGTGGGTTTTCTTTTCTTTTAATGCAGAGAGTCTCTTGCCTGCACACCTGGCTGTCTTCCCCAGGGCCCCTCGGAGGGGATGGGTTCCAGCTTCCCTCCCCACCCAAAGCAGAGCTCCTGGTGGCCAAAGACCACCAGAACCTAGCTACAGCCATGCTGGAGGCCCCTCTCCACACGTTCGGACAGGCCTCATGCATGAAGGTTTCGGCAGAGGAACCCAGGTGTGTGTAATCCCATCAACGGCCAACATCCAGAGAGAGACTTAAAAGCAAGCTCTCAGAAGTGTGCAGCCACTTTGCGGCCACGCAATATCTTTAGCCTACTTCTCCCTCTGGGAGAAACTGGCAATCTTCTGAGAGTTTTCTGTCCCCATGGGATAGCCTTGCAAGCTTCCCATGGTGTATTCATATGCAAAATCCAGTAGCAAGCTGGATCTCATTCCCCTGACCCTGAAGAGCCCCCAGTGCAACATCGTTAGGAGGGCCGAGTGGAGATAGACTTCTAAGATCTCAGGAAAAGGACGAAATGAGATGTTACTGAGCCCGCCTGAGAAATCGGTGATTAACGGGATTTTGTGATTCGTGAATGTAGGAGTACTGCTATTTATTCAGACATGAATTAAACTGATTGAAATGAGCATGAACTCCACATTACTTTAAAATATGTTTTTTTTCCAATTGAATATCCATGACATAGACCACTACAAAGCTGTTCATAATCATATTTGGGTTTCAGTCATACAATGATCCAGCACCCATCCTTCCACCAGTGCACATTTCCCACCACCAATGTCCCCCATTTCCCTGCCACTATCCCCCAACCCTCCCACCCCCAGTCTATGGGAGGCACTTTCCTTCTTGCTCCTTCTCTCTCCTTTTTCTTTTGTGCATTACGGTTTGCAATACAGATGCTAAGAGGTCATGGTGATTATTTAGGGCATTTTTTATTTTTATCAGGATGGTAAGGTTGAAGTAGCTTTCCAACTGGATGACAGCTTTGGGGTGTGGATGTGACTGCTGAGGCAGCTGGAAGCACAGGGATGTTGGGGCAGGTAGCCCATCCCAACCCTAAGAAAGCCTGGAGATTTCAGTCACAAAATCCGCATACCAGAATTTTCAGCAGATTATGTCTCAGTGAGATCCATCCTGAGACTCTGGAGTTATGCCAGGGGTATGGCGGTGATTTTGGATTGTTGAAGAAAGCAGCTGCCAGAGGCTCTGCTTGGGTGGGCACAGGCCAGCCCACTCCCCTCCGAATTTCCTTGGTCTGTTCAGCCATGTGCAGGTCCGAGCTTAACTGTGGCTTTTGATCTCTTTCGAGATTTACCTATGGGTCTCTGAAATAAGGCCAATAAATGAGCTTGTATAGCTGAGCCAGAGGTGGTTTGTGAGTATGATTCCCACATACCTAACTTTTGGCTGCTTAATTTCTTGGTGACCTTGGTCGCAGGTTATTGGGGTTTGGCCAAAGGCACAGCAGCAATTTTGAGGTACCAGGAAGCCTGAAGGCACCATCAGGCTGCTGATGCACTTGCTCCACAGGTACAGGTTGACCTGCTAGCGGTACCATAGCCCCCTCCCTCTACCCCCACTCAGTTGTTGACTAAGACCATTGATCTGGGAGAACTTAGAAATAATTGGAATGCACACAATCTGACAGATCATTTATATTTCTGTAATTAGCAATCTGAGGGGTACATTTTCATGACCACCAGGATCTCCAGAGTTATTTTTGAATTCTATCATTTCTTCATATTTACTGGTTACCTCAAGAAAGAATTTTCTCTTTATTCCATTTATTCACTCATAATTCACTCACTATTCCAGTATAGACCTAGGTATTCTATTTTATTCAGTGGGTTGTAATCTATATCTATCTCACATGTTTTTATGGTCAATTTTTCCTGTATTTAGCCTGTGAGTGCCCGTTCAAGAGTAAAGTTTGGGTGTTTCGTGTACTGTGGCCCATTGCTAATAAAGTATCATTGAGTCTAGACTTTATTATTCAGTATCAGAAAATACACATAAATATATTCATGAGCACATACATAGACTAGCATATATACATTTTATTTTATTTTATTTTTTATGGTTTTTTTTGCCTTTTTGGGTCACACCTGGCTATGCATAGGGGTAACTCCTGGCTCTGCACTCAGGAATTATCCCTGGTGGTGTTCAGGGGACCATATGGGATGCTGGGAATCAAACCCGGGTCTAGACGCGTGCAAGGCAAAAGCCCTACCCACTGTGGTATCATTCCAGGCCCACACATATACATTTTAAAACCATGTATTCACACTGATAACTTACATTTCCATTTAAGTGTATTTGTTAAGTGTATTTGTGTAGATTTTCTCCTCCATGTTTATGAATTCCTATTCCAGCAGTGAGAATGATAAACTCGGGTAGTGTACTTACTTCTTCAGCCATTTACTATTTGCCTGACCTCTGTCTATAGACCAGTTTCCTGACCACACTGACCACCTCCTCAGACTTGATACCTACTCAGCTCCCAGCCCCAATTTTTCTTCAGCTGCCTCCTGGGTCCTAGGCATGCCAAAGTCTCCAAGAAAAGGGAAATATGTGGAGGAAATATCTTTTTTATTCCATTCCTTTCCCATCCCTTTTCTTCCTTTCCCTTCTCCTCCTTTCCCATTCCCTCTCCTCCCCACTTCCTCATCCTTCCCATCTCTTCCCTTTATTATTATGCTAACCAGAGGTTACATACAAAGTCGTGTTGTCTCTGAGGGTTTACACACCTTTTTTCTCCATTGCTGGACTTGCATCTGTGCTAACCAGAGGTCCAACTCACCTACTTGCATTCACATGCATTCCAACTGTAGTGTTTGCTGGGGTGGTTGAGGTACATGTGTTCATGGTGGAGTTGGGGACAATGGTGGGACTGTACTCCTGACCTCAGTGATCACACATCTTTAGTGGTGGTATTCAATAAAAATCTGTTGTATACTCTGATGCAGTGCATATGTGGGGGGGAGGGGAGTGGGGAGGGACGAAGTCTGGAAAGAGCAGAGGGATGTGGAGGTGTTGAGTAGTGTCCCCATTGCAAAGTCACTAGGACCATTCAAGAGCCCAGCACTCCAGATCAAACTGGAGCCTCCCACTTGTGCTCTTGAACCATCCTTAGGCCCCCACTGGCAGTTTTTAAAGACCCTAGGTAATTGCACTGAGCAGCCAAGGCAGAGAAAAGCTATAGGAAAGAGTAAATGTGATGTTAAAACTTGATTGGCACACTGTGTAGAGGAACTTTGTTTTCAAAGTCTTTTGGTTTATATTATCTAAGTGAACGTTTGCAATCTGCTTCTGGAGTAAGTAGTCTACTCAAGAAATAAGGCCTAAAATTGTCCTCAGTGAGCATGCAGTAGACAGGTCAGGGAAAGGAACAATATGACAATAGTGAAGAGAAGTGATCACTCTGGAAGGGGACTTAGTGCTGGAAGGAGGTAAAATTATGTGCATGATTCTCCATCAGCAACGCTATTGTAAACCATAGTGCCTAAAGGGAAAAAAGAAGAAAGCAGCTGCCATAGACGCAGGCTGAGGGACAGGAGGGAAACTAGGGACTTCAGTAGAGGGAAGTAGAC
The DNA here is from genome assembly GCF_027595985.1 of Sorex araneus. Lineage (NCBI taxonomy): Eukaryota > Metazoa > Chordata > Mammalia > Eulipotyphla > Soricidae > Sorex > Sorex araneus. The sequence continues at coordinate 239,341,339 of NC_073302.1, forward strand.
ACTGGTGAAGGGTCTGCTATTAGAACATTGCCTGAAACTCTACCAGGATTAATTTTATAACTTTGTAATTCCTGGAGATCCAATTAAAAAAGAAATAAAACTATCAGAAATAAGCAGTGTGTAAATATCGCTTATGTGTACCAGAGACAATTTTTTTGTATAGTATGAATTTATAGATGGCATGAGGTCCTTGGGGAAACTCTAGCAGAAAAGCTGACTTTGAGCACTTATTCTCTAAGGACACTTGTTACTAATATATATTATATATATGAGTTAATATATAATTATATAACATATAAAATAATATATTATATAATAACACATATCATATTATATAGAATAGATGCTTAGAATATCTAAGATGAGATAAATGTTAGACTGATGAAAACCAAAATTATTCAAGAAAATTATGTGTTACATAATAGCATTTAAAAAACCCAGATTACTAAAAAATGACAGTTGACATTGGACGGATTATAGGATGTTGAACTGTAAACTCTATTGAATTTTTCTATTACTTGAAATATAAAGAGTACTCACCCCAGCAGATCACCCCAGCAGAATGACATTTCTAACAGGAGCAAAGAAACACTAGAGAAGAGAAGAGAATAGGCAATATTTTAGTTCCCTGACATCATGGAGGATGGGAAGTGGTTTTATATGTATATGTATATGTATATGTATATGTATATGTATATGTATATGTATATGTATATGTATATGTATATGTATATATAAGCCAAAGACCTCTGGAACCCAGCCACAGCCATGCTCAAGGCCCCTCTCCACACATTCGAACAAGACAAGCCTCACACATGAAGGAACTGGCAGAGGACCCCAGGTGTATGGGACTCAGGGCTGAGATCTCCAAGCCTGCTCAGATTGGGACTGGGCCTCTTCCATCCAGATCCCCCATTTTCCAGTAGCTAGGTGGTCACACCCAGGAACTGCCCCGGGCGCCGTGTAATCCCACCAATGGCCAACATCCAGAGACTATAAAACCAAGCTCCTGGAAGCAAGAGGCCTCAAAGACATCTTATAGTCTAGTTCTCCCTCTCAGAGAACCTGGCAAGCTACCAAGAGTTTCCTGCCTGCATGGGAGAGTGTGGTAAGCTCCCTGTAGTGTATTCATATGCCCAAACCAGTAACGATGGGGTCTCACTCCCTGACCTTGAAAGAGCCTCCAATGTGGCACCGTTGGAAAGGACAAGTAAAGAGAGGCTTCTAAAATCTCAGGGCTAGGATGAATGGAGACATTACTGAGACCACTCGAGAAAATCGACAATCAACGGGATGATGATGATGATAATGATGAATTCCACATTTTTGGCTCTTATGCATAAAGCTGCTATTTGTGTGTGTGTGTGTGTGTGTGTGTGTGTGTGTGTGCGCGCGCATATGTGTATGTGTAGGTATGTATAACAGTGATTGGGGTGGAACCAAGGGCCTCACCCATAGAAGGGAAATGCTCTACCTTTGATCTACAACCCAGTCTTACATATATTATATAGACATCGTCATATACTATATTTTAAAGTCACAGCTCCAACATTTATCTGTCTTCCACCTGGCTGATTGAGGACTCATCCATCTCTTTATCTCCCTTAAAGGTGTCATGTGTGAGATCAACATATGTTCGTTTTCAGGAAGATCACCAACTCTCTAAAAAAAATTACAATTTAATCAAAACAATGCTGAAACCCTAGAAAATGTTATTTTTATTTTATACAATATTACCGAGGAAAATGATAGTGGAACAAAATGTATTTGGACTGTTTTCTTGCCTTCTAAAATGAATTTGTTTTTGTGTTAATTGTAGGTTCTCATACAATTTCAAGAAATGACACAGAAACTCAATGACTACACACGACACAGCTGGAATTTGAATCCAAGCATTAACTGCAGCACTCTCAGCTTTTCTATGTTATGCTGCAAGGTTGAGTCAGTTCTGAATATATTTTTAGTTAGCATTCCTCAAAGGGTAGTGAATATTATAGAAAAAAATCATTTTATGAGCCAAGTAAGTTTGAGGAGATGTTCATTCAGTTTTTAGAAGAGTTTACTTTTCAAAACATGTGTTTTATAACTCCAAACAGGGAGACAAAATTATTGTTTTCATATTTTTATTTGGGGGCAGGGGTGGGTTTTTAGGTGATAGAATACTTTACAAAATTTTTGTTCTTTGGAATGCATTTTGCAGTACTCAGTATTATGTCATATCTCTAATCTGGCAACAGATGTATATGTACAGGAGTTCAAGTTTCATTTTGCTGAGTAAACAAAGACTATGGGAGCAATTATCATGCATCACACATTTCAGAAATACAGAGAAATTCCATGTATTTGTCACCCAGTTTCCTTCAAGGAAATTATCTTCCAGAGCAATAGCTCATTATCGAGGCCGGGATCTTGAGAGCCAGTATACCCTGGCAGGGGTCGCTGTCTATAAGCCTTCCTCATCAGTTTTCATCCACCCCATCCTCTCCTTTGTCTCTAGAAATCATGAATCCATTATGCTATTCTATAATTTGTCATTGAAATAATCCTAGACAGATGGAATAATAGAATCTGTTGACTTTTACAATAAACTCTTTTTATTCAACTAAATTTTCTGAAAATTCATCGTGGTGCGTGTACAGTGTATTCCTTTTTCTTCATTTGTGGCATGGATGGACTACAGTTTCTCTGACTATTCACTCATTGGAGGACATCTTCATTATTTCTACTTTTTTGGTTTATTGAATAAAGCTGCATGCATCTGTGTACAGGGCAAAAGATAAAGTACATCTAAATGCATGGCCAGAGATAAAGTACATCTTGTGTATACAGGGCCAAAGATAACTTAATGGACTGGGTGCATGCTTTGCATATAGGAAATTAGTGCTGGAACTCAGGCACCATGTGGTCCCCTGAGCATCAATGGGAGAGACCCCCAAGCAGTAGTCACCAAGCACTACTAGGTGTGGCCAAAAATAACCTGCCAAAATTTGAGTAAAGCCTTTTGTGTAAATATAGTATACATTGCTCTGAGATAAAGGTTTCAAAATGCAATTGCTGGATTGTATGGTATCTGCATGCTTAGTTTATGTTTTTATCTGCATAACACTGTATGTAGCACTGTCAGCCCATTGTTCATCGATTTGCTCGAGCGGGTACCAATAATGTCTCCATTGTGAGACTTGTTGTTACTGTTTTTGGCATATTGAATACACCATGGGTAGCTTGCCAGGCTCTGTCGTGAAGGCAGGATACTCTCGGTAACTTGCCCGGCTCTCCGAGAGGGACGGAGAACTCAAACCCGGGTCGGCTGCCTGCAAGGCAAACACCCTACCCGCTGTGCTATTGCTCCAACCTCATAAAATTAGTTAGGAAGTTCTTCCTATTGCTCTATTTCTGGAAGCTATTGTATAATTTTTTAAGTATTCATTAGAAAAAACATATGTATATTTGGGGGTATATTTGATTTATAATTTTTCTAAGTTATTAATTAAATTCCTTTAATAGTTATAGGTTATTAAAATTCTATATTTGATAATGAGTTGGGGTTTTTGTTTGATTTGGGGACAGCACCCAGAAGTGTGTAGGGCTTACTCCTGGTTCTATGCTTAGGAATCAACTCAGGAAACCATATGGAGTGCTGGAGGTTGAACCTGGGTCAGCTGCTTGCAAGATCAGCAACCTACCTTCTGTACTATTGCTCTGGCCTCTATTTTTGTTTTGCTTTTCTTTGGGAGCCATACTCAGCAGTACTCATGTAATACTCCTTGAGAGACTCGGAGGGGGTCATATGGGATGTTTAAGATCAAATCTGGGTCAGTCAAGTGCAAAACAAGTTCCTTACCTACTGTACTATCTCCAGCCTCTTATAATGAATTGTGGTACCTTTGTGTTTTTAAGAAAATGATTTAGGGCTGTAGAGATAGTACAGAGGTTAGGGTATTTGCCTTCCATCCCAGCACTGCATATGGTACCCTGAACACAGCCAGGTGTGGCCCTCTCAAGAAGATTTAAATTTTATAAATGCAAATTAATTTACATGCACAACTGTTAATTTTCCATGTGTGTAGAATTGTTTGTAGAACCTCCTTATTATTCTTTGATGTCTGCACATTTTGTACTTCTATTTCCCATTTTATTCCTAATTTTGGTAATTTCTCACCTTTTTTTCTGTCCGTATTGCTAAAGATTTGCCAATTATTTTGGATTTTTCAAAGAACCAGCTCTCTATTTGTTTTTCGATTCTTCTTTTAATTTCACTGAATTCTATTTTTTTACTATTTCCTTTATCTGCTTCATTTAGGTATATTTTGCTCTTTTAGGTTATTTGTTGAAGCTCTTCACTTTTCTGACATATATTTCATGCCATGCCATAAATTTAATTTCAGAATCATTTTATGTGTCCCACCAAATTTGTATGTTATATTTTTTATTTCCATTTTATTTAATTTCCCTTGAGACTTATTAGACTCATGAACTAGTTAGCCACTTATTTAGGTTGGTGGGGGTAGCTGGGCCACACCTGCTGGTGCTCAGGTGTTATTCCTTGTCTGTGCTCAGGAATGACACCGTGAAGCTTGGAGGACTATATACCATGCCGGGGGTTGAGTTGGGGGCAGTTGATGCAAGACAAGCTCTTTAACCCCAACTCTGTCCCTCCAGTTTTCCCTTTTCTTTCAGTGAAGCACAATCTTTTTTTTAATTTATTCTTTTATTGAATCACCATGTGGAAAGTTACAAAGCTTTCAGGTTTAAGTCTCAGTTATACAATGCTCTAACACCCATCCCTTCACCAGTGCACATATTCCACCACCAAGAATCACAGTATACCTCCTCCCCAACCCCCCACCTCCCGAGCCATCCCCCCCACCTGTGTAACTGATAAATTTCATTTTACTTCCACTTTACTTTGATTACATTCAATATTTCAACAAAAAACTCACTATTATTGTTTGGAGTTTCTCCCCCCTAAAGTCGGACCTGCTGAAAAGGAAGCATTTGATAATTTGTTTTCCATTGCTGAGAATGAAGAGATATGAGGTCGAGTGGACGCACTAGTGGCCTCACGGTTTTGGATTTATGTATTTTAGTAACTAAGTCCAGAGAAATATCTGCCAGAAATTGCATCATTGCAAGCTTGTACCTCTCAGCTACTTTATATTCCACATATGAGTGCAATCTTTCTATGTCTGTCTCTTTCTTTCTGACTCATTTCACTCAACATGATACTTTCCATGTTGATCCACTTATGTGAAAATTTCATGACTTCATGTTTTCTGACAGCTACATAGTATTCCATTGTGTAGATGTAGAGTTTCTTTAACCAGTCATCTGTTTTTGGGCACTCTGTTTTTTTCCACATTAAAGCACGATCAGTTTTATTAAATGAAACCCTCTTAGAAAGATGTGAGGGAGAGAAGAAGGAAAAGATTATATGTTCAAGAGAGAACATGAGCTTGAAAGAACAAGCGAGCAAGCAAAGAGAGACAAGTGAGCAAAATATGTGCTCAGGGGAGAACACAGGCTTGAAGAACAAGCCTCACTCCAGACTTCTGATGAGCTATTTAGAAGTATGTTGTTAAATTGCAAGAATTTACGATAGTCTATTATCTTTCTATAATTTCTGGATTTGATTCCATTATAATAAGACCTCACACTCTATAATGTTAACTTTTAAAATTGTGTCGAGATTTGTTTTATGGCCCATGAAACTGTCTTGTCTTGTGAGCATTTGCAGCAAATGTGTATTTGTTAACGTTGGGAGAAGCATTTTATAAATTTCATTAACCTGCTCTTTGATTGTGCTGTTAATTATTATACAGTTCTGCTGACATTCTATCAAGTTGTTCTGTCAATTGTTGCAAGACAGGTGATGAAGTTTCCAACTGTATCTGTGTATTTTATTTCTCTATTCATTCCTCTCAGGTATTACTTCATATGCTTTGCAGTTCTGCTTTCTGACATGCTGAAAATGGCTGTGCTTTCTTGGTGAACTGACAGTTTTATCATTAAGTATAATATTATTTCATCTCCATTAATCCACTGTGCTCCACACACTGATGTCACTATAACCACTCTTGCTTTCTTTTGATTGTTTTTATAACATATATATTTATCTATTTACTCTCCACCTCATTACATTATACTTATAGTAAATTTCTTATAGGTAACAGATATTTGGACCATATTTTTTATTTCACTTTGCCAGTGTAAGTCTTTTAATTAGTATTCGACTACTTACATTTAATGTATTTCTTATGTTAGGGCTTAAACTTTCTTTTTGTATGTTTTTTTTCTTATATGCTCTAAGAGAGTATTTCTATTAACTACCTTGCAAATGCAGGTAATTCTGCAGTTATAAAGAATAATTCCATGTTGTACCAGAGTCCTAGGAATGTTCGTTATGACTATTGCTTTAAGTAATTGGCACTCATGATCATTGGATTGGCAAGGGGCTGGAGCAATAGTTCAGCGGGTAGGACGTTTGCTTTGCATGCAGCCGATCCGGGTTGGGTCGACCCCATATGATCTCCTGAGCACCACCAGGAGTAATTCCTGAGTACAAAGCCAGGAGTACCCCCTGTGCATCGCTGGGTGTGACCCAAGAAGAAAAAAAAAGGGAAAAAAAACATTGGATTGATTGAACTGGCAATCAGCAGAGCAGACCAGCAGCGTGCTGAAAACCCAGACAAGTGCTAACATTGCAGTCTTGATACAGAATTTCTTCTTCAAGAAACCTAAGGTTTTGCTCTTAAGTCCTTCAAATAATTAGATGAAGTACCACCAATATTATCAAGTGTAATCAACTTCACTTAAGGTAATCTGTTGTAGACATTAACCAACCAATCCACAAAATATTTTCACAGCAATAGCACTGTAGCACTGTCGTCCCATTGTTCTTTGATTTGCTCCAGCGAGCGCCAGTAATGTTTCCACTGTGAGGCTTATTGTTACTGTTTTTGGCATATTGAATACACTACGGGTAGCTTGCCAGTTTCTGCCATGTGGGCAGGATACTCTCGGTAACTTGCTGGGCTCTCCGAGAGGGACGGAGGAATTGAACCCGGGTTGGCCGTGTGCAAGGCAAACACCCTACCCGCTGTGCTATCGCTCCAGTCCTTTCACAGCAATACCAATATTAATGTTCAATTAAGTAACTGGGTATGGTAGCACAGCCCTGTTGACGTAACCATCACATACTTTGTATATTTTTTTCTACTTATCTAATATGTGAATGCTTTTTTTTAATGAATCACTGTGAGAACAGTTACAAAGCATTCAGGTTAAAGTCTCAGTCATACAATGATCAAACACCATCCCTTCACCAGTGCACTTGTTCCACCACCAAGAAGCCCAGTATACCTCTCATCCCACCCCCCACCCTGCCTGTGTAGCTAATGATTTTCACCTTACTCTCTCTTTAATTTGATTACATTCAATGTTTTGACAGAAAACTCACTATTATTATTAAGAATTTTTTTCCCAACAATCAGACCTGTCAAAAAGGCATCATTTGATAATTCGTTTTCTATTGCTGATAATGAAGAGTTTTTGGATTTCTGATATTTTAGTAATTAAGTCCAGAGAAATTTCTGCCAGAAGCCGCTGGGTTCTGAAATTAGTTTGTGTGCCTCCGGGTTCATGGCTGTTCGGGAGCGAAGGAGCCTTTCATGGGCAGCCGCTCGGGGTCTCATCTAGGTAGGGACCAGTGCCAGTACCGCCCCCTCCTTATCCTGAGATTTCCCACGTGCCCCCTCACTGCAAGCTCGTATCTCTGTCCAATGGGCTCTAAAAGGTGGCTGTCGCCATGCCCCCACTGCCGAAAGGAAAGGCCGAGGGACAAAAATCTTTCCCCTCCTGGGGTGGCACAGGGCCATAGCTTAGTTCACAGTTGAGAGGCATTTCTGTCAGAAGCCATTGGGTTCCGAAAATGGTTTGCCTCTGGGATCATGGCCATTCAGGAGTGGAGGAGCAGTTCGTAGGCGGCCACTTGGGGTCTCATCTGGGCTGGGGAATATGTGAATTCTTTTAAAGAGGTGAAATTATGCCTTGGGTGGTTGTTTATTTGCCCAATAAATGTATAGAAGTTTATTTATGAATTGTGGGAAGCTGTGGTAATCTCATGTGGCAATTTAATATTCCATAAATTGGTGGGGAGAGGGTAGTTTTTAAAACCTATATTATGAAGTATAACCAAATTGCAATTTAGAACCCCCAGCTTGCTTTTGATATATCTCAGGCATTTGAAATTACTTATCTATTCATAGTCAAGCTGTTTTTAAATACAATTTCTTGTGAAGAAATCTCAACTCTCCCAGTCAGAATCAGGAGCTATTTGTGATATATTTTACAGAGATAGTATCTTTTTTATTTAATAACTTTGTTAATTTGCTGCAACAAATTGGAGACTTGTCAGTATGTGATATGCATGAAATTAAATTGAGAATTAGCAAGACTTTAGAGCAAACAATTTGTCAACATTTGAAAATGCTGGTGGTTAATTGCCTCTTCATAAGACAAAGTTTGCTACCAATTTAAGCAGTGAAGACATGGGGAAAATTATTTGGAAAATGATTACAACTACATAACATTTCAGATTTTAGCACTTGCATTATGAATTATTGTATATTATGCACAATGTCTTTATATTGATGAACAAACAAAAATCCCAGTGGAACCTCAATACCTTGCTCGTGAAAAAAAAAATAGCACCCTACATTAATTATTTCATAAAGGTAGGTAAGACTTTCTCATTAAAAGCAATTAGATAATTCCAGAAAATAAGAGAGCAATTATAAAAGGCATTCTATGAAATTAAGGGGGAATATGGGATGGGCTGGAAGTGAGAAGGTCCAGGATGCTGTAGGACCAGAAACACATGCCCTATGGGCCAGAGTATGTGCAGTTGCACAGGGACTCAAAGGAGGAAAAAAAGGGCTGGAGTAATAGGACATCAGGTAGGGCATTTGTCTTGCATGCGACTGACCCAAGTTTGATTCCCAGCATCCCATATGGTCCCCTGAACACTGCCAGGAGTAATTCCTGAGTGCAGAGCCAGGAGTAACCCCTGTGCATCACCGGGTGTGACCCAAATAGCCAAAAAAAATTAAAAAAGAGAGAAGGCAAAAAATTAGTAAGAACTGGAAAAATATAAGAAAACACTGTATAGCCAGTCAATGAGAGAAGCTCTTCCAGAAGAAGCTAACAGTCCGGGTTAAGGTAGGGGAAAAGAAATGAGAGATAAGGGCGGTAGATGTGGGAGGAAGGCTAATATATTGAAAGAGCACTAAGGGTCTGTGAGGCAGCAGGTGTGAATGGGGTAAAGAGCACAGGGGCGGCTGGAGGCAGGACCAGTCCATAAAGGAGAGGACATAGCCCAGCAGTCCAGCATGAGCTCCAGGCTCTAACTCCTTCGATATTTCACCAAGCCTGCAGGATGCAAGCCTCGATCAGTCAAGATTTTCCATGCATCCAGGGTCCCAATAAAACTGCCAGGTAGTTCCTGTAGAAGGAACATTCCTCTAATACCTCATCAAGGATAATTTGTGACAAGAGACCTCAAGGTGATCTTGGGCAGAGAGAAAAGCTGGGAGAAGAGAAGTGGGAAATTTCTATCTCCCCAGAGCTGACATTGTTTGACTGTCTGATGAAGGGTTGGCAGTGAGAGCCATTTGAGATTGGAGGGAGTGGAGTTGTGATTACAAGGCACAGGCTCACACACAATGGAAGGAGCAAAGACCAGAGGAAGGTAGCACGCTGCAGAGTATTCTACAGGGAGAGAGTCAGGAGGGCTACAATAAACATGGGTTGGATGATTGAATAACCTACTGCAGCATAAAGTCATTAGGTAACCTAATAAGGGATGCTGGGGATTGAGCCGGGAAAGGAGTTCAATATGTAACTATAATACATATTTCAAAAACAAAACCAAAAATTGTCATTCCCCACTTTTACCTATGAAAAGGATCTGGTTTCATCGGTCCAGGTGCTTTCACACATCCAGGGGGCCCCAAGACTGATTGTTGAGAGTTGCTGCCTCTCCCTGTCCTGCTTGCTAGACTCAGACTCCCCAACTGGAACCAGAACCAGAACCAAAACTGGAACAAGAACCTGTCTTTAGCAGAATCATCTACATCTGAACACAGTAAGTGCTTAGTAAGTGTAATTAAGTAACCTACGGAGGGCAGGTGAACTTGGAGGCGGACCATCTGTCCCTAAAGGAATTTTCACTCTTGCAGTTGAGTATAGCACTGTTAACTCCAGTGCCTTTTGAAAATTGGGACACTTTTATAGGTTTCCCTCATCATAAAAATATAAATATGCCAACAGAATAAATTTTAGAGGATTCAGCTACCTAACTCCCTCACCAGGAAACAATCCATGAAAGACCCCTGATGATCATCAGATAGGAATGTTATGAGGAAGAGAAACATTTCTATATGATCTCCCCCTAGAGAAACATAGAGAAAAGAAAGGAATTTTGCCCTTTATGCATATTCCAGTGTCAAATGCTATGTTATACTTGGGGAAGGAGTGGTCTCTGGCCTATAAAAGTGGCTGGAAATTCAGGATCATTCTCAGGATCCCTCCCATCTGGATGGCAGAAAGTTTCTCAGAGTCTTAAGAGTATTTCTTCCTGATACATCTCTTGGATTCACCAAGACTGCCTATGGACCGGTCCTACATTTTCAGCCTGGCACCAGCGGTTCTGCCTGCATAATACTCACTTGGACATACACTAGAGTAGTCTTGCCAAAGCTGTCTGCCTGCCTGCCAGTCACTGTGGCTCAGTCACAGGAGAACCTTCCCTGGATTGATGGATCCATGAAAATTTTTGTGTCCAACTTTGTATGACTTTCTGCATCCAAGGAAGTACACAGCAGAGGGGAAAACTTTGAAGAGTCAGGTCCCCAAGAAACTTACTCCACCCTGTCTATGTCCCCATCTTTGAATATCCAACTTCCTCTTTCCCTATTGTCAACTTTCATCTTTAACTTTCTCTCTCCCATTCCTTTATCTTCTGGAAAAATCTAATTCACTCTATATTAGTCTGTGTTCTCCAGAAATAGAAAAAACCAAATATACACATAATGTGTGCATGTGTACATAAACATGTGTATATGTGTATGCACTAATTTATAAGAAATTTACCCATATGCTGAAGGAGGCTGACAAGATTCAAGATTTGCAGACTGCAAACTAGAGACAGCATTGAGAGGAAGCCTTGGTCTGATGGCAGGAGAAAACCAATGTCCCACTCTGAAATCAGGCAAAGAGAAAATTCTGCCTTGCTCAGCCTTTGGTTTTACTCAGTCTTTCCTTGGATTGGAAACAGATCTCCATGTTGAGGAGGATGACGTTTTTTCAACATGTGCAAACGTAAATATTATATGTGTCCAGTACGACCCTTACAGTCACACCTACAGTGAAGAATTCCATGACCCAGTCAAGTTGCTAAATCATCACACTCCTCTTCAAAGGTGTGCCTTGAAAAAAACACACTTACTGATGTTTGTATTCTAGGCACCCAGAAAATTTCCCTCCATCATCAACTCTTGCCATTAAAGCTACATTTTTTCCATCCTGGGGAAGAGAGATTCTAGACCCCTTTCTGTGCAATAAAAATATCATGCCAAGCATTTTTCATTTCAATTTTCTACTTTCACATTTATTTTAAAAATGAAAACTAAATTTAATATGTATATCTAACCCAGTCTATCCCAAATACAGCCAGTTAACATAGTGATAATATAAAAATTGGAGATATTTTTGCATTCATTTCCCCCTCCAGACTAAGTCTGAAAGGTAGACTATGTTTGTATCAACAACACATCTCAATTCAAATTAGACACAGTTCAAGTGTCACACTGCACAACACAAGATCCTGGAGCTGGGCTGGGAAGTGAGTTACTAGAAAGGAGAAACGCTCATTTGAGTAATAAACATAAGAAACAGACTGAATAAAGCTTAGGGTAATTTCTCAGTAGGCCACTGGGCCACATTAAGTGTTTTAAGATCACCCACTTCTTAGGAAGTAAGTCCAGCTCATAAGAGAGGACTCTTAAAAGAAAATAGATAGTGATATGGAAGGAAAAAAGGGAGGAGCAAAAAAAAAATTACAAATGTGACTTCAGTTACCACACTTCAGACTCACCTTTCCTCTACTTCTTAATTGTGCTCTGTGTAGGCAGGGGCCACTGGGCTCTGTAAGAAGTCCCAGGAGGGCCCAGGACATGGCTTAAAGGCTGGAGAGCTTGCAAAGCTCAAGTTGGATCCTGGCATGGCCCCTGCTCCAATAGCAGCACGTGGAACCCAAACAGTAAACTCTTAGGTCTGCCCATTGACCAGTACTGTCAGGAGTGGCCACAGGCCCCATGAGCATGGTTCGAGAGCCCTACCTTTTTAAAAAAGCAAAGAAGGTCACAGAGCTAGAACCCTCATCTGGACTCTCCACCTCCTCTTTGCTTCCTTTCAAAGACCCAAGATCCTAGGGTGAGTTTTAGTGGCAAAGGAAGTTCTCACACTAGGCTACACATTGCTTCTACCCAGAGAGCTCAGAAGCATATCAGTTTCTGGACCATATGAAGTGTTATATAATATCTGCACTATGACTAGGCAGTGGAAGATCCCTATCCTTAGATATTTAGGGACAATGGCTTATGATGTTATGGCTTATGGCTTATTTTTTTCCATAACCACTTTCAAATGGTCCTGGGGAAAAAATGTCTTTAATATTGTATCTGAGTGTGTGTGGAGAGACAAGCGACGATAAAAAAGAATTAGGTAAAAATCTTACAATGGAGTAAAGAACATGTGAGTGCTTTTTATATTTCACTTTATTTTTGCTATTTTACTGTAAGCTTGTGAAATGATTTTCCAAAGGAAAGTTTAAATGAGAAACAAGTATCTTCGGGGCCAGAGAGATAGTATAGTAGGTATGGCGTTTGTCTTGCTCATTACTGGGATTCAATCCCCAGCCCCTCTCCTAGAGCCCACCAGAGAGATCTCTGAGCACCAAGCCAGGAGTAAGTTCTGATCACAGTCAAGTGTGGCTCAGAAACAGAAACAAAACATCTTCATTTCCCAGCTCCACCTCTGAAAAGGATCTGGTTTTGTGTTGTCACAGCCAGGGTGGCCCAAGGCTGGCTGCTGAGAGTTACTGCTTCTCCCTGTCCTGCTTGCTAGACTCAGATAAGCCTCCAGCTGGAACTGGAACCTGAACCAGAACCGAAATCAGAACCTGTCTTTAGCAGAGTCATCAGCATCTAAACACAAGGGAACATAGTGCTTTCTGGGTGAAAGACCCATTTAGAAGCAAAAGTCCTACTGGAGACCAAGCATATCCTGGGGAGGGGGGGAGGGGCTATGGAGGACTTCTTGTCCCCCCCACAGTGTGACTATAGCCTGTTTGCTGGAAATTCCTGCTTGAGGGAGCAGGCTCACTGATGTGTGACTGTGCCAGTGGCGGGCTACCCCCTCGACAAAATGCAGGGCTGAGAGGTGGCTTGCCTGTCTTCTTTGGGATGAGCATGGGGGGGACTGAGCTCAAGAGGTTGGCTGCTTGACAATAAGCCCAGGAGGGTATATACTCCATCCTCGTGATAAGTTGTGAGCCCACTCGGCTCTGCTCCCACCTCTGGTGACCAGAGAGGCCAAGCCTTTCCTCATTTCTCCATCACTGTCTCTACCTGGCCCTGGAGACCAGTGGCTTTTATGTGCACTGTATTGTAGCATGAGCAGGACAAGGTGGGAACCGCCTACCAAGCTTCTAATGGGCAATTTTAGAGGCCATTAGAGCTGACTTGCCTGGCCTCCTTCAGCCCCTTCAGATCCTGGAGGTATCCCTGACCAGCTCCCCCTCTGTGTATAGTCCCCCAGAAGTCAGCAATTTCAGTGGGCCACAAGCATGCATATTTCTCTGCTTCCTAGACCCATGGCTGCCTGCCTGGAGTTTTGTGTGGAAATACCCACGGAGGCCTGTCCATGATAAAACTCAGCTTCCTGCTCTGAGGTTGGGTGGACATCAGGATTCCAGAGACAAGGGCACTCCTGCTTCTGTTGTGTCTCTGTACAAGCCACTGCCGCCTGCACACCCACACAGATGAGGATCCCAGAAGTTGTAAGGCAGGGACCAGGGCACACTTGAATGCAGAGCAGTGAGAACAATCCCCCAGGGAGACTCCTAGCTGGGGACAGTAGGAAAGAGGGTCTGAACAGAATATGAAATGTGGCCCTGAGTCCTCACCCCAGGTGCAGCACCCAGCTCCAGCAAAGTCCTGGGAGCAGAATGCAAAGATGCACTCAGATGAGTGGGGAAAGAAAGGAAGAGCCCTAGGGAGAAGTTACTGAGGAAGTGCAGGGCAAGGACAGGGCAGAATGGCATGCGGACAGGTCAAAGATTGAAGCAGGAAAATTAAAGGCAGAAGGAGGAAACAGGAGGCAGGACTTCTGAGTGACCTATTCTAGGAGCTGGGCAGAAACGAATGGGTTGTAAATTACAAAGGTATGACAAGAACAGAGCAAGAGAGCAAGTCTGATTAGGTACCTTGAGCAGAAATAGAACAGGGTCAAAGAAACAATTAGCAAACATCCTATATGGAACTTAAATTGTATTAATCACTCATTGTACCAACTACTTATATATTAGCAGCCATGTTAACAGCCATTATGTATGTTAGATGAAAAATGTTTCCTTAAAACTAATGTGGTCAGTATTTAGCCTATAAAAGCTCTTTTTGAATGATATTCAAAGTTCAGCCCGCTTTGATGATAGCCAGGTCAAGTCCATAAGCATAAAAAAATGATTTCTTTCTCTGACTTCTCAGGTTCTTCCTGTTTTTCCTTCCTTCCTTCCTTCCTTCCTTCCTTCCTTCCTTCCTTCCTTCCTTCCTTCCTTCCTTCCTTCCTTCCTTCCTTCCTTCCTTCCTTCCTTCCTTTCTTTTTTTTTTAGTTTTGGGTCTGTGCTTAGGAGTTACTCCCAGCTGCAGAGGGAGCATTTCTGATGGGCTCAGGCAATCTTATGGGATGCCGGGGATGGAACCTAGGTTGCCACATGCAAGGCAAGCACCCTACTACACTGTACTATCGCTTCAACCGTGCTGGCTGTTTCTTGATCAGAATTCTGTAAGAAGATAGCAGCTCAGAGGTGGCATCTTAGAGCTGGGCCATAACAGGAAAGCAGGATGTGAATTGCTGTAGGTGGAAAGCTCTACCTGACAATGAATATGAGCCAAATTCTTTGTCTTGGCTTCATACAAAATGGCTTTCTTTCAGCAATACTTAAGGCTTAAGACCAACTCCGACCAGTGCTTAGGGAGATCCTATGTGGTGCTGGGATCAAATCAGGGTCACCCATGTGTAAGCAAGTGCCTTACTCACTGTACTATTTTGCTGGTCCCAGACTGACTTTCAAGGGTGACAGGCAGCAGGTGACTGAACTATCACTTCCACCAACTGGCCCTTTTTTATCTTCTCCCAGGCGTCATTCAAATGCGTGCACTCTGGGGATTGGAGGGGCTTCACTGACCCAGGTAAAGAAACACATTGGAAGGACTCACTTCAGCCACAGGATGCAGGCGACTCTTAGGAGAAAGCTGAGCATCCCTGCTCCGTGAAACATCTAATGGGGTTTTCCTGGGGGAGCTCCCGGCAGCCTGAAGATAAAGAAATCACTATCCAGGGGCCTGGACTTACCCCAAAATAAACCTCTGACTCCGTCTGCTTCTCTTTTTACCCTTCACTTTTTTGTGTGTTCAAGATACACTGAAAAGCACCCCCAAACCCAAAACACTTTAGCAAAGATTTTTAGCTACCAGCTCCCCTCTCGATTAGCCGCAATGCACACATGTTGCCTCCGTAGACCATTGCAGCCTGAGTTTATTTCTTTTGCTCATTCTGTTGCTGCAGCAAGTCAGTTTGCAAATGAATCTGCTTGGTGGGAGCCAGACCATGAAGTCAGTTTTCCACCAGAGGAGCAGAAAGGTTGGGGGAGGGCAGCCCTCTGCAGCTTTGCCTCTGGCGAGGAAAACTGCAGAGCACACACCCCCAACAGAAGATGGGGTGGGCTAAAAGGGGGCTGCCTGGAAGGAAGAAGAAACAAAGGTTTGAAGGCTGTGCACACACATCTGCCTTTCAAGGCCAGAATGGAGATGGAACTGTCCCTGGAACTAGCTTCGCACTGACCAGGGAAATTCCTGAGACCTTGGGGAAGGTGATGGGGACAGGGGCCCCGGGGAGCTCGCCAGTCTCAAAGATTCTTTCAAGATAGAAGCAGAAGCATTTTTTCTGTGTCTAGGACAAGTTGGAATCTGCCTTGTTAAAGAGTTTATCATTTTACCTGTGTTGATGGATCCATAAATTCTTCTACAGGGGTAAAGCTTATTTTCTCCTCTGAGCCACAGGGCACAGGAAGGCATGTGACAGGCATTCAGTGACCTGATCAAAAATCAGCACGTGTTACAACGTGTCTCCTTAAATTTGATGCACCCTGCACAATTTTCAGAGTTTGTTGGTCTTGTCAGAGGAAAGACTCAGCTCCGGAGTCTTTACGTTAAAAGTGTAAGAAAGATAGGAGAAAGACTTCAACATTGTAGGAGGGTTTTATGGTTTGCATTTTGTCTTGGCCTGAGATTTATGCTGAGTTGTTGGAATGTCACTTGTTTGTGATTTATTTGAGGAAACATGAAGGAGGAAAAACAAAATCCCCATATTGCATCATTTCTCCAAGTCACTGTGGTTGATGTTGTTTTCTGCTGCCCGCCACACATGCTTCTGTTCTCCTTCCAGTTACGGGAGCAGCCCGTTGGGTCCTGGACCTCGGGTAGGAGCTGGAGGAGCTCCCCCCTACACATCTCATCTGCAAAATCCATCTCCTCTTTACTTTGTGGCGATGAAACACCAGACCAGTCTGCACGGCTACAGCTATGCTCGCCAGAAAACAAAAAATAAACAAAGAACTGCAATATTTAAAGCAGAGATCCTCCAAGGAATGGGTAGGGTTGATGGAGCACTTAATCAAGTTTCCTTTTCCCTTTTATTTCCCCCAGGCATTGAAACCCAAGCAGGAGTTGGTCTTGTTTTTCTTGCCATTGGTTTTCTTTTGCCTTTGCAGAGCCTTGCTTAGAGGGAAACCTCAACAGAGCTGAGATTCATTGTCAACCTCTTTGCCACTTGGGTCAATCTTACTGGGGCAATAGATCTGCTCTTCCCAAACTTTCTCAGCACCATCATTCTCCTCTGGTACTGCAGGAAAGTGATTTTATTTTTTCAAATATAGAAACTGGAGCTGTGGGTCCCAACACAGGAGAAGCAGGACTGAGCCGAGTGAAATTACAGCCCACAGGCACTTTGCATCTGACTTCCAACAGTAAACGCACGCTGTGTTATGAATAATAAAATCCAATCTAGTAACTCTCTCTCTCTCTCTCTCTCCTTTCTCTCTCTCTCAGAGTGGTTTCCTGACACAACCATGTCAGTCCATGTGCTGCTCTGGAAGGCAGGTGCCAGGCACTCACATCTCACTGGTGTCCGCCCCCATGCACAGACAGGCAGGTGGTGTGAATTACGTTCCACTGGCCTCAGTGGCACTTGCCCCATTCATTCTTCATGCTGCCTTTGTGAAAAATACACAATGTGGTGAGGGTTAGCAGGTAAGAAAATGTCATGCTCTGCTAATCAGAAAAAGGTGACAATGTTCTCCAGGGCTGCAACTCAGAGGGATTCAATATATTCCAAACACTCACTGCAGCTGGGCCCTCTGCTCCTGGACCCATGTCTCTTTTGCCTAGTACCCGGGTCTGCTGTGAGCTGAGCAGGATCCAGCAGTGACATCCTGGCCATCTCTGACCTCCAGGCCTCTCTGCAGCTATGTCCTACCACAAAGCAACAAGGAAATGCTTATCCTCAGTCCGTGCTGTGCCAGAGCTTTGAGACTGAACCATGTATATTTTCCTTATTACTGGATTTCTCCTTCCCTTTCTTATCCATGGCAGTCTTTTGCTTTTAGTCTTTCTAAGTTTCATTATTTCATATTTAAGCTCTCCCATATTTTTCCTTCATCACTCTTTTTTTCTATGACTCTATTCATCTATTTATTTTTGTCTTTCTTGTACAAGAATATGTGAGAAGATATGAATATTTTCCTAGCAAAATTCAACTTATATTGAGATTTTCTAGAAAATTGCTCCTGTGATCTTCACAAATCTTGTCTACTTTCTGCTGGCCTATTCTTAATCGCTGTTGAGCAAGCAGTGGCAGAAAGAACTCCTCCAAATGCATTTGATAGCTGACCTGACTTCTATTGATCCCACGGACTCTAAGTCAAATCAGTATTGGTGTTTGGTTATAATCATCTTACTTTTTAAACATTAAAAACGTGGTCAAATCTCATATATAATGCTCTTAGGACTACCTAAGAATCTTCAGAGGCCTGGTGATGGCTTGTTTTCACTTATATTTGTAATCTGTACATATTTTGGGATTTAAGAAATACCAAATCATGAAGGACCTTGAAGAGAACTTCCTGTGGTGTGTTTCCAAGAACTGGATTAATATATCTCAGCTGGACATCTAAAATAAAAAGAAAGCAACTTTTTCCCTGTTAACTGATACTAGATACTCAACTCTTATTGCCTTTCCTCTCAAACAGACATAAGAAAAGTTTCAATAAGTGAGGATTGACTAGCTCTGTTTGCCAGCCCAAGTATGGTGCAAGCACAAAACAGAGATCCAATAAATATATTTTTGAACATCTTTACTTATATAATTGGGGGGTGGGGAATCCCACACTTAGTGTGCTCAGGGGTCATACCCTGAGGGACCATATGTGGTGCCAGGTTTCAAACCAGGATCTTGGCATAGGCTGGTGCTTTCTGGGCAAGGTGGAACATCTTCGTACTATCTCTTGATCTCCCAGTAGATATATTTTTGAGTAGATAAATGTGCAAGTCAACTGAGGTTGCCATGGATGGTGCTAGAGGATCATGTACCAGAGTCAAATGCTTTAGAGCATGGTTCTCCATCTAAGGCTGAGGAAGAATGGGGAAAGGGCAGAGAAAGAAGAAATCATTGTGACCTGGCCCATATACTTCAAACTCTTTACTATTCAAAAGACACACTTCTATTTACTGCACTCAATATTTATTGCAGCATCCACTATGTGCTGGGTACCGCACTAAACTCCAGAGAATATCAAAATATGAAGGGTGTCATTGCAACCTTAGGGTTCTTCATATAGTAAAGAAACTAATAATTGCTTAAATGAAAAAGTTATATTCCCAGGTACCAAATTTTTAACTGGGCTGAAATGATGTCTTATTCTTTAAAAATATGGGAGCAAGTCAGTTCCTTACCATTCCCTGTGGGCACACAATCCTTTGCTGGAACAACACAAGCAGGGTAGATTGTCCCCAGAGCCTGGAGAAAGGGCTCTACTGGGAGAAAGTCTGTAATCCTCTTTTTTTCCTTAGGTTCCTTGTGCTGTTTACCCTTAAAGAAATTAGCAGGGCTGGAGTGATAGCACAGCGGGTAAGGCATTTGCCTGGCACGCGGCCGACCCGGGTTCGATTCCCAGCATCCCATATGGTCCCCTGAGCATGGCCAGGTGTGATTCCTGAGTGCAGAGCCAGGAGTGACCCCTGAGCATCACTGGGTGTGACCCAAAAACCAAAAAAAAAAAAAAGAAATTAGCATCTTTCTCCTACATTTGCTTGAAATCTGATGGACATTGTCACCTCTTAACCTTGCCAACTCCCTCATTCCTATTTATCATAGAAGCTTGCAAAAACCTTGCCAGTCCTACTCCCTGGGTCCTTAATTACTTTAGAGAAAGGCCCTTGTCTAGAAAGAATCCTGAGAAGTGTCCGGGGTATTAGTGAACACATCCTGCTATGGCCCATCTGATTGAAAGCCATTTGACCAGTGGGCTCATGTACTTGTGCTGCATTAGTGGCCGTGGCTCATTCTGAGGGTCTATGTCAGCTCTGGTCCCTTCCCAAATTCCAGCCTCTTGACAAAGGATGTGACTCAAGACCATTGACATCCTATGTGAGACTAGCAGTCTCTCCTCTGAGTTCAAAAATGGCTATGCCATGGCTTTTCAGATGGAGGAAAAGAGTGCTTGTGTTGGGGGTGGAGCAATAGTACAGCAGGTAGGTCGCTTGCCTTGCACACAGCAACCTGGGTTTGATCCCCAGCTTGCCAGGGCACAGAACCTGAGCACAGAGCACTTTTGATTCTGATCACTTTGACTTGGGAGAAAGCTCCTTTTTCAAGGTCATTTCTTTAAATTGAGCTAAAATTCTCCTCTCTTCCACTTCTTCATTTGCTTACTTTGCTCTCCTCTCTCATTTTTTTACTCTTTGCTTCAGTTCTTTCACTAAAACAAAACAAAACATGACCACTCATCCCTTCTTCTTCATGGTAGCTCCTTTAATATTGAGGTTATTCTTATCTCTTAGTTTTCCTCTTTCCAAACTGAACACCCAGCACTTCTCTTTGTGTCCTGTGGTGTCTTCTCTAGAACCTTCAGCATCCACATTGCTCTTTTCTAGATATATCATTTCCAGTGACCATCCACTACAATACTTACAGAATAACTCTCCACTGTTAGTTGACCAACATACTTTGCTACTATTGCTTGTTATCAGGAACTCTCTGATTTAAAGGATTCAGAGTTACAGTAGTCACTTAAAGGAGACATGTCATTCTGTTGAAGTAAGCCTTGGCTAAAGAAAACCTCCAGGTATTTTCCAAAAATGAGCTGTTCTTAGATCATGTCTCCTCCTTTTTACTTTTATGTAACCACATTCTGGGCACAATAATAGCTCCGGTGACATAAGGGTATGGTTTTCTTCAAATGTGTGTCAAAGTCATTTCTGACTTTCTCCTCTAACCCCAGGCTCAGATTTTTACCCTGACTTGCCAACAGGAATGTAAGATTTCCAAGTTCAGTAGCTCCATCTGGACTGAGTCAAGCTCTCAGCTTCTTTTATAAATCAAAAAAAGAGAGTGTCACACCTTGTGCTTCTAGGGGATTATTCTTAGCATGGTGCTTAGGGTTCCATGCGGTGCTAGGGATTGAACTCAGGAGTTCCAATGCAAAGGCTGAGTTCTGGTCTTTGAGCCATCTACTGCCCCCCAGCAGTGTTCTGGGGGGTCACTCTGGCAGAGCGCAGCCCAGTATCAGTGGGGGTGGTCCAGGACCACCAGGAGTACAGCCAGTGTTAGTCAGCTGCACCAGAGCATGCTGCACCAGTGGTGCTGGAGAAGGACCTCAGGGCCTTGCACTCACCATGCATTTGCTCTACCCCTTGAGCTCGTTCCATCTCCCCCATCTGCTACTCTTTCAAATCCACTGTGTACCAAGCACAGCCTATAGGAAAAGTCACTTCCTAATGAATGTTGGTTGGTTGGTGGAACAGATGCAATTGCAATCAACATGTTCTTTCCAGAACATTCCTGGCTCCCATTGAATGTATAGGCCCCTTCCATGTCCTATGTTCTATCTCTTTAGAGGACCAGGAATTTATCAAGTCATAAACAATCTTCACCCTCTGTAGACACCTGAGAAATTTTCTCTCTTTAAAGAAAGAGACTTGGTGACAGTCCTTATTATAATTAAGTTACTAGAACTACTTTATAAGCATTAGAATATTATCGCTCTAATATGTTTGTATAAAAAGGACATTGAGAAAAACCCTGAGCATAATGATAGCCTGTGGCATCAACAACGTATCAGTATGGCCAGAGCTATTTCTGAGAAAGATTTAGTCTTATTTGAGTCCCATCGGGCTTTTGGAAGTAACTTTCAAGTTATCTGAAATGGCAAATCTTTTCTTAAAAAGATAGAAGGGATGAAGGATTTGGGATGGTGGGGTGGGGAGGAAGGCACAGTGAGAGACTTCCCCGAGTGTGCCCAGGGGGCCCAGGAGTTCTCTCCATGATTCTTGGCTAATTGGATTGGTGGTTCAGTGCAAGGGCCCACGAGGCAGTGCTGCTGGAGATTTCCCAGACCTCACAAATCTTCACATTGCCACATCCTATGTAATCACACTTGAGAGACTTCAGTGTTTCTTAGTAAAAATCAGTGATAATGATGATAAAAATGAATGAATAAATACCCATAAAATGAATATCATAGAGCCTGGACACAGTGAAATGAAATGGGGGGAAAATGTAGTGGTGGAGATTGAAACATGTGGTGGTGGGGCTTAAACCAGGGTTGGCTACATGCAAGACATGGGTCTTACCTCCAGACTGTCTCTCAGGCCCCAGGAGGAAAGATTTTACAGTTCATCTTAGAGCCACATTTGTCAGAGCATTTCTCCTTTGGTGATTAAGTGGTCTCCTACGCCACCACTTCAATGCCAGAAGTACCCATGTGAACTGGTTTAACCGATCCACTAGTGAGTCTTGAAGTCTGATTCAGTCACTGGTGATCCTGACACCAAAAATATTTCAAGAAAAGGCTGGTAATTACTAGGTGGAGTGGTGCTTGCATTCATCTGCTCCCTTGCTCAGGTTAGAATTGACTGTCCAAGCTATTCTTTGATAGCTGGAAAGAACATGCTGTCTGGTCTGCAGAGGAAGGTCTTGAAGCCTACAAGGGCTGTCTTATCTAGTAATGAAAAGGCACAGGGTCTTCTCTCAAATAGACAGGAGAGGAGAGCTTCAGGGAGCAAGAAAATTAGACATTTTGCTCTTACAAGAAATCAAAATAGTAAACAGGAAATGACTCTTCGTTTTTCTTGCCTTTAGCTGTCCAGCTTGCTCCAAACCTTGGTTTAGGAATTCTCAGCATTTTGGCCTCTTGGGATGGACAAAGTGAGCTTAATTTCCTCTTCCCTAAAATTGTTATAAAGCTCAATGTCTGGAAGACATTTGCAACACTAAGAGATAGTGAATCAGTAACCTGAAGAAAGACTTGCACCTGTTGTAGCTCAGTATCTTGTATTTAAAAGAAAGTGGTAAGTCTAGTTTTTTGTTGTTGTTGTTGTTGTTGTTGTTTATATGTTTGGGGGCCACACCGGGGATGCTCATGGTTTACTCCTGGCTCTGCATTCAGAGATCACTCAGAGATCACTGGTGAGCTGGGGATTGAATCCAGGTTGACTGCTTACAAAGCAAACACCCTACCCACTGTACTATCTCTCCAGCACCTGAATCAGTGAGTTTAATCAAAGCTGTCTCCTGAACTTCAGTGCTATCGGAAGCAATGAAATGAAGAAGGTGGGCCAAGTCAAGTTGCCAGGAGGGAATCAGGGGGTGCTTCTAAACATGACTGTGTGTTTGGAAGCAGCTCATCACCACTCCTGCCATGATTTCCCCAATCTTGGAAACTCCAGGTCCAAGTCCTGCTAACCCCAAAGTCTACTTTCAGACAGCATTGTGTTTATAGGTCTTATCATAGTTAAGAAAACAGATGGAACATCAGCTCAGTGTGGCCACAAAACTCCACAGTGCCACTTCCTATGTAATCAAAGGCAAGAGACTTGAGAGGCCTTAGTGTTTCTTCCTAAAGAATGGTGATAATGCTAAAAATGAACCAATAAGGGCCGGAGCGATAGCACAGCGGGTAGGGCGTTTGCCTTGCATGCGGCCGACCCGGGTTCAATCCCCGGCATCCCATATGGTCCGCCAAGCACCGCCAGGAGTAATTCCTGAGTGCAAAGCCAGGAGTAACCCCTGAGCATTGCTGGGTGTGACCCAAAAAGCAAAAAAAAAAAAAAAAGAACCAATAAATACCAAAAGAGTGATTATTACAGAGCCTGGTACACAGTGAAATAAAGGGGGAAATGCTTATGAAAAGTTTTACCAAGAAACTGGGGTGATAGTTCAAGTGATTGAATTGAGTCCTGAGTTTCAGCCCCAGCACTCCATGACCACCCCACACAATGCAGCAGAGCCCTGAACCCCACACCCCACACCCCTATCCCCGCCCTGCACAGCATGGAGCCAGTAGGTTGTCACAGCTGAAAATGGCCACTATAAAAATATTTAAGATCAGCTATTACTGTCAGAGTGGAAATGGAAGTTAGATATACTCTGGGTCATATGAAGCTCTTTCCAAGGACTCTGAGTATGTTTAATGAGGCCATGTGTTCTATGTGTACAGCCTATGATATGCGTCAGGCAGTGGTGAGAAGAGAGAAACGTTTCAGCAGCAGCCTTCCTCTGGAGAGTCTTTGCCCCCAGTGATCCAACGAAGGAAAACTGAAGGTGTAAACACACACTCCTCTTCTGGACTACTATGAGCCACTCTTTGCCTGAATAATTGAAATCTACACACAATCTATCTGTGCTGATACCTTCAAAATCCTCTGTGACCAAAAGTTGTTTTTATAAGAATTTTGGAAAGTAGGACTGGGGGTACGGCTCAGAGCATTGGCCTTGCATCATGAGGCCTTGGGTTTGACCCCCAGCACTGTAAGCAAACTCACCAACTCACTAAATAAACCAAGAGCTTTGGAGAGAAAGCTCTGACTCTGAGTGTTCTTACCTGTACTCTCATCTTGTCTAGTTTCTGGAGAGCTGTCAAGTAAAATGACATGCTGTGGGGCCAGCAGCAAGGAAACACCCTAGGAGGAATGATTAAAATATTCCACAACCCTAATGTTCACCTCTTACATCATGAAGCTGGAAGCAGGGATAGGGCCCAAGCACAGAGCTTTCTGAGGGCTTGTATGTATGCATGTGCGTGCGTGCAGTGTGTGCATGTATAGAAGTCTCTCTTGGCATGTATGCATACATGTATTTTTATGTGTCCTGTATGCCTCTGTGTGTTTGGGAACTGAAACAGTCTGGAGGCTCAGAGGGGGGGGAAAAAGTAGTGTGTGCTATTTTTCATTGCTTAGTACTGACAGGACAAAGGAATGATTAAGATAACTGAAAAGAAAATTGGTCCTGAGAGTGTGCTGTGAGGGCATGGGAAAGTGGTTGTCTGAGACAGACACAGGGATATACCCCTTTTCCAGGAACCCACAGCTGGGCCTGGGGAATTCAGACCCATGGGGTCCAAAAGGGAATGTGGGGAATGGGGATGCAAATCCCAGTTCTCATGGACTTCAGTCATTTTCTCCAGATCAAAGCTGGGGGACTGTGTAATTGTCACTCCTCTATGCTATGGTCTTAAACCACCAGTCCAGAAGGTCAGAGTTCCCACTGGGCAGACACCTGCTTTGAGCCTGTCCTGGGCACATTGGCCTGGTAGCAGCCTTGACTTGCCCATCTCTCTAAAGAAATGTTTGGGGGTGCCAAAGCCATGGTTCTTCCAGGAGCAACAGGCATTCTGGTTCCAAAAATCTTGGTGGACTCACTCTCCATAGTCACAGGGTCAGTATCTTGGTAACCCTACACTCCACAGTTACAGCGTCAGTACACCGGATAACAATCAAGCAAAGAACATGAAGAGTTGAGCTAGCAACAGGAAGTAGACATAATCTCCTCCTTGCTGCCTTACTCTCCTTGTCTCAGCTCAGCCACTGGGGTTTCGGGAAAAGTCTGTGGGTCCCCTCCTGCCTACGGGTTCTTCCACAACTGCTCCAGCCTGGGCATGGATGAGGAAGATGTTAAAGGCCTGCCATATCACCCTGTCCCCAGGAAATGATTCCTCAGCAACTCCTATTTGGGACCTGGAGGCAAATTCGGTGCATGAAACTGAAACAGAAAAGTGCCACTTTAGTAAGGCCACTCAAGCAAGGCCCACTTCACGCAAGGTCAGTTTCATGCAGGTTCATTGGAGCTGATCGTGAGGAAGTACTTCTCTCCCTCTTCTCCCACAGATCTCAGTGTCAGGGTGCACATGGGGGGAGGCCAGAAGAGCCTTGGCTCTGGAGGGAGATGTAGCTCCTGGGACTTTCCCCAGCCCAGGAGTCACTCAGCATTATGCAGAGAGTGGCAGAAAGAAGAGCTTGGAGGTAATTCCTTTTGCTTCCTTGCACTGATGGATCAATGGGGGACAGTCTATTTACAAACTGCATAAGGGCATCTCTAGGGAGCAGACACAGCGCTCCTGCATACAGAGCAGGAGAATCCCTCCACAGCTGCTCTCAGGGAGAAGCTGAGGGCTGCTCAGAGCACCAGGCAAACTCCAGGTGAGTGGTGCCAGTTCTGGGAGTCTGGACAGTGCTAATAGGAAGAAGGAACAGGTCAACTGTGGGAGCAGAACCCTCTCTAAATGTTTCTGTGAAATCCCTCCCTTCCTGCTGGGCTCCTAGGGGTGGTCCTGCTGCCGCAGGCTACAGATCTGTCTGCGGGCTCCCAGTTGCTCTTACCATGTCCTTGGTGCCCTGCCCATCTGTGCATTTCCAGATGGGCCCACTCATAAACAAACCTGTAGCTGCTTCCTGAAATGCCCAGGTCCATGATGGCTCTCAGGAGAGGGGGCAGGAGAGGGGGCAGACAAATCCCAACCCTAGCACATGCTCTGTCAAACACAGTCCCTTAAAATGATGCCACCAAAGTTCAGTGTTCAGTCCCGGGGGCTCCATGCAGGTTCCATGCCTTGGAGGAGCTGTAGTGTGACAAATTTTTTTTAGAGTCACACCCAGTTGTACTCAGGACTTACTCCTGGCTCTGTGATCAGGAGTCACCCTTGGAAGCTCAAGGGACCATATGCGTTGTTGGGGATAGCACCAAAGTTACCATTTGCAAGGGAGGGTTACCATTTACCTCCAGAAACTCTCTCTCTAAAATCTCTGATTTGCTTTTTCTTGAATCAAACACTGCACTTAAATGTAGATGCTTAATGTGCTTTATATTTTTGTGGTGGTTTTGGGTCACACCCAGCTGTGTTCGGGGCTTACTCCTGGGTCTATGCTCAGGGATCAGTCCTGACAGGGCTGCAAGGCAAGCACTTAACCCCTATGTTATCTGTCCAGCCCACAAAGCTCTTTGAGCAAGCCCCTGCCTATTCTAGAATATGGTCTTATACTTAGTTATTTGTGTGTTTGTTTGTTTACAGGGGCCTGTGGATCAGTCCTGGTAATCCTTACTTAGCCTGGCATCTTTCATATTATTTTAATGGGTCTGCACTCAGACCCAATGATTACAGGACCATCTAGGGGTCATACAGTTTGGGCTTGAGCTTAAGGCCTTGGCCTAACCACCTCCCTCCTCTCCCCTTCCCCACTATGCCCCTTTGCGCTCTTGCTCAGGCTTGGGAACATGAGGTAAACACAAAGCAAGTGGCCAGTGGTTTGGTCAGTCGGCCATGCACCATGTGCTTCCAGAGAACTACTAGCTCTACTGGGCCCTGGCATGTGACTCTGAACTTGACCATCTTCAAGGCAAGGTCTGTGGTAGAACACCTGCACAAGAGAGGCCAGCCAGAGGCATGTGATCCTGAGGACAACAAGGCTCACTGGGCAGAGCAGGAGAGAAGGCTGGATGGTTCCGGAGCCTGAGGTACAAGGCTTTGACTCAGCCACTTCTCTGGACTCTGGGTGTGGACTCCTTGATGTGAGTCTGCTGGTGAAGAATTCAGCAGTTTCCCCACAATGAGACTCATCTGATCTGTTTTGTCTGTCTTGATAGGGAATGATGGGGAACATGGCTGCTGAGGAGACAGGAAATGGAATGTATGGTTGCTGGGAATGTGAAACAGGGTGGAAGTTTTTCATATCACTGAAAATTCATTGACCGCAGGTTCTGGTGATCCATGTTGGGATCTATGTTGGAAGGAAGTGAAAACGGAATATCCAATAGTTCCTATTCCTTATGGCAGTATTAACAATCACCCTAATAAGGAAAAATCTAAACATCCATTTGTGGACCAGACAGGGTATAGATGCTATTGTCTATGATTTAGCCATGAGAAAGGAGATCCTGATATCTAAAAACTCAAGGACATTAGGCTGTGAAAAATCGGAGGAAGATAAATACTACATAATTGCATGATCTTTAGAATTTAAAAAAAAAACAAAACTCAGAGAAACAAAAAACAGATCAGTGGGTGAAGCTGGTCAAAAACTTATCAACTTTAGGAGGCAGAGTAATTGTACAGTGGGTAGGGCACTTGCCTTTTACATGGCCAATCTGGGTTCAATCACCCCATATTGTCACCCTATTCTACCAGGAATGATCCCTGAGTACATAACTAGGACTAATCCCTGAGCACCACTGGGTCTGGCTCCAAAACAAAAAAACTAAAATTACCAACTTTTAGTTAGAAGATACCTTAAATCTGGAGATCATGAGATAGACTATGGTGAATATCATTAGTAATACTGTGTTATATATTTGGAGGTTGCTAAGAAAGTAAATCTTTAAAATTCTCGTCACAAGAAAAAAAAGTAACTGCATTGTGATGGATGTTCACTGGTAACTGAAATTATGGTAATTATTCCACAGTATGTTCAATCACTGTATTAGATCTCTGAAATTTAGATTTATATGTCAGCTATCTCACAATAAAATGGGGGAAGGAAAGATCAGAGTAGTTCTCAGGTAAGTCAATCCCCAAATCCCAGGACCACAACAGTGCTTCTCAGAGGTCATGGTGCCTGCCTGTGAGCCATCTCTCCCTCCCTCTGGCAAGAATTCAAAACTAACCATGTGCCAAAGACTCATCTGTAATAGGGGTAACTGCGAAGCACTCCAGTCATGCCTGCAGAATTAAATTGATTCTGAGACAGCTGAGCCACTGCCCAAACCCCTGTGTGCAAGAAAGAACAGAGAGAAGACAGCATTCAAGCTGGACCTGGAAGCAAAAATCAGACTTTTCCAGTCAAAAAAGAGGGAAGCTTAAAATAGTCCATTCTGAAACTGAGAGCTTGTTTGTATGGAAGAGAGAATTGGAGGGCATCTGGCAGCCAAAGACATCCACTTATCACCCCACAGAGGATCTGCTTAGATACACAGTCCTCAGCTGGGGAGTTTAGAGGGGCAGGGCGAGGGGCAGTTAACAATACTATTAATAATGTTTTCTCATGAACATAATTCTAACACCACACCTGTAACCAGTCTTCTGCCCCCTAACTGTCCCGAAGGACAACAACCCCCTCCCGTCCACACCCCAATTCAACTGTGTGGATTAGTTTCCCCATTATGTTGCCTTTGCATTTTTGTTGCTGCCTTGCAGTGTATTTTGAAGTCCCACCTATGAGAGAGATCATTCAGTATTTGTCCCTTTCCTTCCAACTGACTTCCCTCAGCATGTTATCCTTTAGCTTCATCCATATTGCTCAAATTGATTCTGTTCTTAGAGCTGCAGAATATTTCATTGTGTGTGCGTATATATACTACAACTTCTTGATCCATTCATCTGTACTTGGGCATTTGGGATGTTTCCATAATAGGTGAGCAAGCCAAGGCCCAGAGAAGGCTCATGCATCTTCAAAGAGCTTGTTGTTGACAGAGGGGTAGGGTTCTGCCACTGTGAACTCGGGTTCATGTTTTCAACAGTCAAATTTGGGAGCAGAAAACATTTGAGAACTGAACTCAGAAGATATTTCATTTAAATGAGTAGAAAGAAGGGAAATGGGGCACTAAGGATGCAGGAATGTCCTAGGTTAAAGACCATAGAAAGGCAGTAACTCCTCTTTTTATGTTTTCTTAACCAAAGGGATAGTTGGTTCTTTTTTGGGGGGGGGGCAGGGAACGTGTATCAAGTGTGCAGGGAGAATAAACAGGGACTGAAGCAGAGCAGGATGAAGAGATGATTACCTAGAGGTGATTATCAGGACCCTCCTCTTGACATTCCTTCTCACATCCGGTTCTAATCTGGCCCTGTCTTATTTCCCCACCCCTATCATTTATA
Source organism: Sorex araneus (assembly GCF_027595985.1). Taxonomy (NCBI): domain Eukaryota; kingdom Metazoa; phylum Chordata; class Mammalia; order Eulipotyphla; family Soricidae; genus Sorex; species Sorex araneus. Next base: position 239,371,091 of record NC_073302.1, read on the forward strand.
CCAAGATTCCTGAATGAGATGGACACACATATCATGTTTAACACTGAAAGCCCTTGGCCTATCTATAGCTTGGTGTTTGTGTGAAAACAAGGGAACTTCTTAGACTGCAATTATTTTGGTAATTTGCCGGGTATAGGGTGGGGGGTTGGGGGTAGGGGGTGTTGTGGTATTTTTCAGGACAATAATTTAAACAATAGTATAGAAAACAGGAATAAATCATATATGGCGGCTAGGGAAGTGTGCCTCTGGATTCTTGTACTGTGTACCTTTGATTAGAAAAGAAAGAGGACATGGGGGGGAGGGTAGAAATGTAAGAACATCTGTGTCTGTAACTAATTCGAAAGACGTGTGATCAACAAACGCCTCTTTTCTCCAGCAGGAGTGGCTCATTACTTTTGTTGAAAGGCATCCTGGCAACCTTTCTTGGGAAGTGCTCTGAGCAATATAGCACAAGACTTGCATTTGTTGGGAAAACTTCCTTTACAGCCTTTAGACCCAATTCCTACAGTAGAAAGTGGAGACCTAGCCTCAAACCAACTAGGGGCTTTAAGAGGTCTTCAACATTTTTGCCCTGCTTTCCACACATTTGTACAAATAAATGTCATTCTCCACAAACTTTGTTCAGACCAGATGAAACCAGGAAACTGAAACCCAGAAGTTGAGACATCAGCAGGAGTCCTCCTTAAAAATGGTCCAGATTTCTTACATTGCTCTCTAGTAGGCTGTTGTCTTCATTGATGACATTCAAAACCCGCTAGCTAGAAACTTTGACCTCTGTGGTATGTAGAGGATGATAATAATGTATGCATTTCTGATCAAGGGAGGAGACAAAAATAAGCTAAGGAAAGTTTAACATCTCTGAGAAACGTTTTAAGACAATCAGAGAAAAGGGCAAAGGTGACGAGGTAAGGAAAAGCACTTTTGGGAGGAGTTCAGAGCATCCCAGTTGGAATCCCAGGTGGGGGAGCATTTAATGAAGGACTGGAACTGGCCTGAGGCTGCCCCGACCCAAAGAACTATAGAAGCAAAACTTTGAATTATCATCACCTTTATTTCTTTTTTTTTTTTACCAAATTAATTTTTTTAATTTTATTTAATTTTTTTGTTTTTATTTTAATTTTTAATTTTAATTAAAAGTTTAATTTTATTTATTTATTTATTTATTTATTTATAATTTATTTATTTTTAATTAGAGAATCACCGTGGGGGTACAGTTACAGATTTATACACTTTTGTGCTTATACTTCCCTCATACAAAGTTCGGGAACCCATCCCTTCACCAGTGCCCATTCTCCACCACCCGTAAACCCGGCGTCCCTCCCACCCTCCCCACTCCCACCTCCCCCCCACCCCACCCTGCCACTGTGGCAGGGCATTCCCTTCTGTTCTCTCTCTCTAATTAGCTGTTGTGGTTTGCAATAAAGGTGTTGAGTGGCCACTGTGCTCAGTCTCTAGCCCTCATTCAGCCCGCAACTCCCTTCCCCCACATGGCCTTCAACTACAATGTAGTTGGTGATCGCTTCTCTGAGTTGCCCTTTCCCCGGAACGTGAGGCCAGCCGCGAAGCCATGGGGTCAACCTCCTGGTACTTATTTCTACGGTTCTTGGGTATTAGTCTCCCACTCTGATATTCTATATACCATAGATGAGTGCAGTCTTTCTATGTCTGTCTCTCTCTTTCTGACTCATTTCACTCAGCATGAAACTTTTCATGCCCATCCACTTAACTACAAAATTCTTGACCTCCTTTTTTCTAACAGCTGCATAGTATTCCATTGTATAGATGTACCAAAGTTTCCTCAACCAGTCATCCGTTTTGGGGCATTCGAGTTTTTTCCAGATTCTGGCTATTGTAAACAGTGCTGCGATGAACATACATGTGCAGATGTTGTTTCGATTGTACTTTTTTGCCTCTCTGGGATATATTCCCAGCAGTGGTATTGCTGGGTCAAATGGGAGCTCAACCTCTAGTTTTCTGAGAATCGTCCATACTGTTTTCCAAAATCATCACCTTTATTTCTTTCCAAAAATTTCCCAGGAGTTGCCTGTCCTTCCCAAGCACCTTTCCAAAGGCAAAGAGCCAAGCAGCCACCGTCCTGGGCAATTTCCGCTCTCTCCCTCACCCTGAGCCAGCAATCTACGCTGTGAAGACCTGGGGCCCAGACTACTTGCAGCAGGTTCATTTTCTGAGGCCACACCCAAAATCCTTCTCCGTAGACAGAGAACCGGGTCTAAGTCATTCTTACTCTTCTTCTCCTTCAGAGAAACTAGAAGTACTGTACAGAGTCAATAATTAACATGTAACTTAGAATAACATTTGATGGAAGAAATAAAAACATGGACTTAGAATGGTTTTTACAGTTTCCAAATCATTAGTCACACTGACCTCTTCCACTATAATTTTTTATATAAATTTTTTTCTCTCTTCTCTCTCAGTCCCAGAAACCAGAGAGCCACAGCTCTCTCAGCCACTAAGACCTGATGCTGCAAGGCCCCTGGATCCCTCAGGCCAGGAAATTTTCCTGCATTCAGCATTCCTGTCTGAGGAAACTGCAGCCTGACCCCATCTCCTCATCTCCAGGTGTTTTGGTAAGCTCCTCACTGCCTTCTGTTTTTGTAACTGGGTTCTTCACTTAACTAAGACAATCCATGATGGGGGAACAAAGAGGTATTTATGATACTGACTGATCAGACACCCGTGGGTCTAGGCTAGGCAAACACCTGAAACCTTAGATCAAGCTCAGAGGTCCCAGAGCCTGTTTTTTTGGGGTATTACTGCAAACTCATTGTTACATTGCTTCATGCTCAGGCAACACAAACAGCACACACACATGATGACATCTTATCAGCATGGTTACAGGAAGTTTCCTAAAATCGGCATTTTCTTTGCTCTTAACAGAGAAGTTCATCCCAGGTACAGACTGGTTGAGTATCTTTTTTAAAGTTTCCACCCACAAACTAAATCATTCTTTAAAGTACATTCTTTTATTAAAAAAATTTTTAATTAGTGAGTCACCGTGAGGGTACAGTTGCAAATTTACCCATTTTCATGCTTGTGTTTCCCTCATACAATGTTCGAGAACCCATCCCTCCACCAGTGTCCATTCTCCACCATCAATGAACCCAGTATCCCTCCAACCCTCCAATCCCATCACCCCCCCACCCCACCCCACCTCTGTGGCAGGGTATTCCATTTTGTTCTCTCTCTCCTTTGGGGTGTTGTGGTTTGCGATAGGGGTATTGAGTGGCCATCATGTTCAGTCTCTAGTCTACTTTCAGCACGCATCTCCTTTCCCGCATGGAACCTCCAACCACATTTTACTTGGTGTTCCCTTCTCTATCTGGGCTGCCTTTCCTCCAGCATGTTAGGTCAGCTTCCAAGCCATGGAGCCAATTTTCTGGTATTATATACTACTATTCTTGGGTGTTAGTCTCCTACTCTGTTAATTTATATTGCACAGATGAGTGCAATCTTTCTATGTCTGTCCCTCTCTTTCTGACTCATTTCACTTAGCATGATATTTTCCATGTTGATCCACTTATATGCAAAGTTCATGACTTCATCTTTTCTAACAGCTGCATAGTATTCCATTGTATAGATGTACCAAAGTTTCTTTAACCAGTCATCTTTTCTTGGGCACTCGGGTTTTTTCCAGATTCTTACTGTTGTAAGCAGTGCTGCAATGAACATATAAGTGCAGATGTCATTTCGACTATACTTTTTTGCTCCTCCAGGATATATTCCCAGAAGTGATATTGCTGAATCAAATGGAAGCTCAATTGCTAATTTTTTGAGAAGCATCCATATTGTTTTCCAAAGGGGCTGAACCAGTCGGCATCCCACCAGCAGTGTAGAAGGGTCCCTTTCTCCCCACATCCTCTCCAACAGTGGTTGCTTTTGTTCTTTTGGATGTGTGCTATTCTCTGTGGTGTGAAATGGTATCTCATAGTTGTTTTGATCTGCATCTCCCAGATAATTAGTGATGCAGAGCAAATTTTCATGTGCCTTTTGATCATTCATATCTCTTCCTTGGAAAAGTTTCTGTTCATTTCTTCAACCCATTTTCTGATGGGGTTGGATGTTTTCTTCTTGTAGAGTTCAACCAGTGCTTTATATACCCTTGATATCAACCCCTTATCTGATGGATATTGGGTGAATATCCTTTCCCATTCTGTAGATTGTATTTGTATTATGGTCACTCTATCTTTTGCGATGCAGAAGCTTCTTAGTTTAATATAGTCCCGATTGTTTATCTCTGTTTCCACTTGGTTGGTCAGTTGCGTGTCATCTTTGAAGATACCTTTAGCTTCAATATTGTGGAGGGTTTTGCCAACCTTGTCTTTGATGTACCTTATAGATTGTGGTCTGATGCTGAGGTCTTTAATCCATTTTGATCTGATTTTTGTGCATGGTGTCAGGTCGAGGTCTAAGCCCATTCTTTTGCATGTGGTTGTCCAGTTATGCCAGCACCATTTGTTAAAGAGCTTTTCCTTTCTCCACTTCACATTTCTTGCTCCCTTATCAAAGATTAGATGATCATACATTTGAAGTTGTGTGTAGGGATATTCCACCCTGTTCCACTGGTCTGCGGCTCTGCCTTTGTTCCAGTACCATGCTGTTTAAATTGTTACCACTTTGTAGTAAATTTTAAGGTTGGGGAGGGTGATGCCTCCCATCATCTTTTTCCCAAGAATTGTTCTAGCTATCCATGGGCATTTGTTGTTCCATATGAATTTCAGGATTGCTTGATCCATTTCTTTGAAAAATTTCATGGGTATTTTCAATAGCTGTTAGGCAAGAAAAAGATATTAAAGGCATCCAGGTAGGAAAAGAAGAAATCAAACTCTCACTATTCGCAGATGATATGATACTATATCTAGAGAAGCCTAAAACCTCTACTAAGAAACTCTTAGAAACAATAGACTTGTACAGTAAAGTCGCATGCTATAAAATCAATACCCAAAAATCCATGGCCTTCCTATTTGCAAACAATGAGACAGAGGAAAGGGACATGAAAAAAGCAATCCCATTCACAATCGTACCCCAGAAAATCAAGTACCTTGGAATTAGCTTAACTAAAGAAGTAAAGGACCTCTACAAAGAAAACTATAAAATGCTACTCCATGAAATAAAAGAGGACATGAGGAAATGGAAACATATTCCCTGCTCATGGATAGGGAGAATCAACATTGTCAAAATGGCAATACTCCCCAAAGCATTATAAAGTACATTCTATAAATCAATTATAAAACCAAAGATATATATAATGAACTTCCATCATAATGCTGTGGGAGAGCCTCATTCTAAAGCCCCTCTGTGTTGGCCTTAATTTTTCCCTGCTTCTCAAAGGAACACTTCATCATTGCAGACAATCTGAAAATTCCAACATAAACCAATAAAATGCTCTGTTTCCATGGTTCCACCACCCTCCAGTTGGGCTCCTTACCACTCTCCTCTTCCCACAAACCCCCAATTCCTAATCTTCTTTCCTGGAAGACTCTCACATTAGCACTTTCAGACTTCTCTATCTTTGGGGACAAATATTAGCATAAGGGTTAGCATATGACAACCCATATAGTTTTCAATCACAGGCAATCCAATGAGATTGGGGTTATACTTAGTTTGCATAATTTTGGCAAAGGAGCAAGAGGCACCATGGGAAACTACTGTGGTGTTTAATGTGTCTCAAAGTAAACACAGTTCAAAGGCCTTGGAGAGGAACATGGTTTGCGAACATAAATGGATAGGATGGTAGGATGGGAGACAGAGTGGATTACACAGAGAGACGTCAGCTTTCTGCAATGGGTGAGTTGTGTTCTGCTCCAACTGAGAAGCATGAGGTATATCAGCATTTATCAGCTGGGGGTCAAATGGGTCCCCAGTGGGCCTCCAGCGTTCCAAGAGAATCACAGATGAAAATCAAATAAATGGGAATCCACAGCTTGAAAATTAGGGGACCAGCCAGTGGAGGGGAGATCAAAAGGGGGTCAAGGGAGAAAAGAGGTTGAGAAACCTGATCTAGATGATTTCCCACATCTCTGCCAGCTTTGTATAATGCATCTATGGTTTGGAGCAGTGGACCTCCTAAAAGTTATCCAAAGGCGAGGAGGTCCACTGTTACCATGCCCTGAGGGTCTCCCTAAACTCCTCCCAAGTAGCGCTGATGAATTACATAAGGACACTTTGTTCCTATCCTGTCAGGAAGATGTGCAGCTCCTAAGACAGTGAGTCCTAAAGAATGGTTAATTCCATATGGGCCAAGGTGAGCCAACATATGGCAGTCAGGGAAACTGAATAGTTGAATTGCTACTATCCCCAAATAGATGACGCTCTTTATTTACATGCTAGTCCAAGAGTGAACTGCAAACCTATAGGAGTAGAGCTAAGTACATGAATACTTTTTTTTTAACTGTGGGAAAAGAAACCAAGAACATGAGACCAAGAACATGTCTATGGAAGAATTAGGATATAGAAAAAATCCTTCACTAGGAGGCAAGAAGAGAAGGTTGGGGAGGGAGGGTTGTCTTTTCCAAGTCTCTCCCTGATGTGCCCATCTGCAGGTCATAGCCCCATACCCCATATCCACCTCCTCCCAGTATTAAGCCCTGATTTGCATTCACCCACTCTGAATTGAAACCTACTTCATAGGATAGCCATGAGCCCAGTGGATTTTAACAGAGATCGTGGTAGGAGGAATGAAATGGGACTGAGCAAAACATTGTAGTCCTAAACATCTTAGTAGACAGCTCTCTCCTGATCTTTGTTCCTGGCACTAAGTATTTCCTCCTTAAATAGTTCTTTGATTGAACAACTTTTAATTGGGTTCAAACTCTCGTCTGGCACTGGCTGATATCTGCCGGAGTTCCAGGGGAGTCTGTAATGTAAGATTCTCCCCTGCCACGCCCCCAGCTGAGACACAGGGCTGTGGGCCAGGCTGGTACTGAGAAAGCTATGCAGAGGACACCCTCAAGCAGAGACGCTGGCTGTGTAGCAGAAGGATGAAAAGGACAGGAGAGGACCCCAGTGTACCACAAAACTTTGCATTGAACACCCTGGATGGGCTTACTTATTGATTTGTCATTAATTTCATCTATATTATGTTCACCTCTGACATCCATGGGTTCAGGAAACTTATTATCAGCATCTTCCTGCCAAAAGTCCGTCCATCAGATGCTTGAAGGCAATAATTCTGCAGGACTTGATCTTTCCTCCTTAGGTTAAGTAACCCTGAGTCTCTGCCTCCGGGCCCTCTTTCCAATCTGCCTTCTTTATTTTCATTTGTGTCACTCTTTCTGGATCGTTTTAAGTTTATCAGTATCTTTGGAAAAGTATAGTCATCAAGCTGGCATGTGGCTTCCTAGGAGTCTAATAGAGAAGCATAACAAAAAGACTATTTCTTTGTCCCACTAAAATGTTTGAAAAAGAAAAAGGTTTCACACATTCTAGAATCATTTTGGAATAATATAGCCCAGTACACCACAGTATGGTTGTACTATTTCCCTTCTCATGATAAGGTTGTTGTATTTGGGGGAGCGGTATTCACGCTCATAAGTTCTCAAAGGCTGCTCCCAGCTTAGTGCTCAAGGGTCACTCATGGAGGTCTCGAGGACCCCATGGGCCTAGAATTGATCTGGGGCCCCCATATGTGTAGTATGTGCTCTCGACCCTTTGTGTTGCCTCTCTGGTCTGGGATCAATGTAAATTTTCCCTTTACTTGTGCCTGCTGTTTTCCAGCCATCCTTCACCTGAATCTGCACATTTTGGCCAAAATCTACATGTTTGCATTGACCTCTAACCATAACTGGACATAATCTAGCTTATCTTAATCATCTTTGCATCTATTTTTTGAGAAAGAGACTCCAGCAAGTGTTCAGAAGAGCTTTTTCCTAGTAATTTATGTTGGCATGTGGATTATCTTGAACTGAGGTCAATTGTGACTCATGGGAAACTTTTTCTGCTCCTTTAATGCCCCAGAAGTATGAGAATTGAGAGTAGCCCTGGAATTTAGAGTTATCTCCAAAAGTAACTCTTCTATCAGAGAAAGAAAGGCAGCAAGACAATAGGTGATTACAGAGCATCTGATCTTCACTATGTGAGTCCTCTCTTCTTTTTCAAGTCCAGATATATATCCTATTCTCTCTTTCTCTTTCTTTTTTTTTTGAGTCACACCCAGTGGTACTCAAGTCTTATTTTACTCTCTGTGCTCAGGGATCACTCTTGGTGGGGCTCTGAGGCCCATAGACGCCAAGGTTCGAACCTATCTAAGCCAGACGCATGCAAGGCAAGTGCCTTATCTGCTCTACTCTGGCTCTAGCCTTCTATCCTATCCCTAAGCTCAGGCTATAAACACCCTCAGTCTGGCCCCCATTTGCTTTATTAATCTACATCTTGGGTCTCCATATGTATGCGTTTAGTTTTCTTCTTTTCTTTGACTTATGTCTGATGTTAGTTTGGTTGTTTGAGCAACCAAAGAAGAGCCAAGAGTGGTAGGAGAAGCTTTTTTGTTGTTGTTGTTGCTTTGTTTCACTTTGTCTCCCCAAAATCCTGGATCCTATCCCTCTTTATTCTTGCCTCCATCCCACCCCCACTATCTGCTTCTAGAAAATAAAGTTCTGGGCATCTTTATCTCAACATTATTTTAGTGACAGTGAACAAAAGTTTTGGAAGTTGCTGAGAGACAAGCTCTGGAGGTTCTTTATCTACATTTGAATGATCCATGTTGAGTCTCTTTTCTGATAATGTAATTCCCTCCTTTGAAATCCCACTTGCTTTTTCTTTCTTAAGAAATATCTTTGCTCTTGGGTCTTCTCTAAGTAGTTACCATTGGGATCTCTGGAGTTACTACGAAACCTATCAAATACTCATGACCCCCCCTAATCTCTAAACTTCTTAACTTAGGATTCTCTCTGAACCCTGATGTGATGATTGTTAAATTGTCACTTTTGCAAGACCGTCACCCTTTATCAATCGAGAAAAATTAATTTCCTTCCTTTCTGGTATAAATTTAGTTTTTCTCATTTACCCTTGTTGGGAAATTGGAAAGGTGTTAATTAAATTAGAGGTTTCACACTGATTTAGAAGAGTTTGCTGTGGAAAGGAGTTGCTAAGAGATTTTCTCCAAGACTGTGAAGTAGCCTCGGAATGGAAAGTTAATAGTGATGTGAGCACATAAATTTGTAACTTTTAAAACATATAAGTATTCATTAGGTCTTTTGAAACAAAATCCTGGTTAAAACATGAATTTTAACTCCAAATTAAAAAAAAAACATAGTTCTCATTGAAAAAAAACTTACAGAAATGTGAGGGGAGAGAATGAGAAAGACATGTTAAAGTGTTAAAGTGAGAACACCAGCTTTTCTAGAGGGGAAGAAAGCCCAAACTGAGAATTTCCAACAGTGTACAATTCAGTTGCTAAAGACTTAGAAAATAATGTCACATTTTTCTTTTTGCATGAGAATGGAGGGGGAGGAAACTGACACCCTGATGTGTTTTTTTTTTTCCATCAAAAGTTTCAGGAAAAGTTAATAAACTTGTTCCTGGAAGATTTCATTCACAAGAGGGTACATTCTAATGGAAAATTGAACATTTTGAAGAGCTTCTCTCTATTTCATGAGGACCCCATCAAGGACATGGGGACATCCCAGCACCCTGTGGTACAGTGAAGAGGCTGAACCAAAGAGTGTTGAAGCACATCAACCCTCTTACCTAGTAATGACTCAGCCTGAGGTAACAGCAGAATAGAAAGGATTCTGTGTGAACTCTTTGCCAGTTCCAATTTGAGTCCACACTATCACTCAATTTTTCCCACCAAAAGTTTTAGCAGCAGGAAACAAAATGGAGACCCAAAGATTTTTGCAAACACAGAAATCTTCCAAAGGTTTTGTTTTGTTTTGTTTTGTTTTGTTTTGAGGTTGTTGTTGTTGTTGTTGTTTTAATTGGCTTACAAAGAAAAGAATTTTCACGGTGCTGGAGGTTGGAAGTTTAGGATTTAGGTGCCAGAATAACTCTCAAGATAGCAAACTTGAGAGACCCCTCTTCTAAATGAAGATGGCCAACTCCTGGTTCTGTCCTCACATGGGCAATCAAGGAGAGGACACAAGCTCTCTCCAGACTAGTTTTGTTGTTTTGTTTTAGAGCAACACTTGGCAGTGCTTGTGGGTTGCTCCTGGCTCTGTGCTTAGGGGATCATATGGGATGTTGGGGATTGAGTCTGGGTTAAGATGACTGAAAGGCAAGTGCCCTACCCACTATCTTTATGGCCCCCAGTCTCTCCTGACTCTTTTATTTTATTTATTTTTATTTTTTTTAATTTTTATTAGTAAATCACTGTGGGGTACAGTTACAAACTTATGAACTTTCACGTTTGTATTTGATTTACATCCCTCCACCAGTGCCCACTCTCCTCCACCAATTTTCCCAGTATCCCTCCCACCACCCCCACCCCAAACCCCACCACCCCACCCTGCCTCTGTGGCGGGGCATTCCCTTTTGTTCTCTCTCCTGTTGGATGTTGTAGTTTGCAATAGAGGTATTGACTGGCCATCATGTTCGCTCTATAGTCCACTTTTGGTACATGGCTTTCAACCCGAGTGGGTCCTCCCAATATTCTCTACCAGGTGTTCCCTTCTCTTTCTCTGCTGCTTTATTTTATTTTTTTAATTTAACTTTTTTATTGAATCACTGTGAGATAAGGTCACAAAGCTTCCATGATTGAGTTTCAGTCATACAATGGGAAATCACTGTTTTTGAAACTATTTCTTTTCCCCCAGTATGAATGTAGTTGCTGACACACTAACATAGTGGGTGAAGCTGCAAGGTCTCTTGTTCTGACAGCACCAAATGATGGACATGATGAGAGAGCCAGACCGTTCAATAAAGAGCAAGAGAAGCTTGTAAGACCAGTGGGTGATAGGCGAGAGAGGCATGAATTGTACTTGATGTTTCATGCCCCTGATTTGACTAAGTGATTTTGACCAGTTGCACTGTTCATTCATTGATTTACTTTTTTAGCCAACGTGTTCAGAACAACAGTTAAGTGCCACATACTGTAGTGAGAGGTAAGAGTGCCAAGGTGGTGGACATGGTCTCTGGTCTCAGATTGTACCCAAAGCAGGAGGATTGTGTTCTTCGCGGCACTGTTTACAATAGCCAGAATCTGGGAAAAAACCCGAGTGCCCGAGAACAGATGACTGGTTAAAGAAACTTTGGTACATCTATACAATGGAATACTATGCAGCTGTTAGAAAAGATGAAGTCATGAACTTTGCATATAAGTGGATCAACATGGAAAGTATCATGCTAAGTGAAATGAGCCAGAAAGAGAGGGATAGGCATAGAAAGATTGCACTCATCTGTGCAATATAAAAGAACAGAGTAGGAGACTAATACCCAAAAATAGTAGTATATAATACCAGGAGGTTGGAAGCTGGCTGGCCTCACACGCTGGGGGAAAGTCATCCCAGATGGAGAAGGGAACACCAAGTAAAATGTGATTGGAGATCCTGCGCGGGGAGGGAGATGCATGTTGAAAGTAGACTAGAGACTGAACACGATGGCCACTCAGTGCCCACACTGCAAACCACAACACCCCAAAGGAGAGAGAATAAATTGGAATGCCCCGCCACAGAGGCGGGGTGGGGCGGGGGATGGGATCGGGGGTGGGAGGGATACTGGGTTCATTGGTGGTGGAGAATGGACACTGGTGGAGGGATGGGCTCTCGAACACTGCATGAGTGGAAAATAAGCACGAAAAGGTGTGAATCTGTAACTGTACCCTCACTGTGACTCACTATAAAAAAATTAAAATTAAAAAAAAATTTTTTTAAATTAAATCCCCCCCCAAAAAAAGAAAACATGATGCTTTTCTCCCACACATAATGCCTCCTACTCAAAGGAGACTGTAAATATTTTATTTAATTATTATCCCCCCCCATAACCATGCCACTGGACTACAGGCCAGGCTGTTTTCACTCGGGGCACCCCAGAGGAGGGCAGGTGAGAGCCCTCCCATCCCAAGGGACTGAGCCCTGGCAGCTGACCTCCACAACCCAACTGCCACCATGCTCCAGGCTGCTTCCCACACACTCAAGCTGAGCATATGATTTGTTCACATATGAGTGAACAAATTCCTGGACTGCACGGCTGCAAAAGCAGCTGCGCGACATATAATAAGACACTCTCTACTCATTTTCCATAATTACCACATCATATTTGATGGGGTTCAGACAGTAGGCAATGAATCATAGAGGTAAATATATATTAATAATATATAATAATATATATATTAACAGATATATACATACCTCTCAGAGAGCCTGGCAAGCTATCGAGATTATCCCGCCTGTACGGCAGAGCCTGGCAAGCTACCCATGGCATACTTGATATGCCAAAAACAGTAACAATGAATGTCCTCATTCCCCTGGCCCTGTGGCGTATTCGATATGCCAAAAACAATAACAATAGGTCTCATTCCCCTGACCCTGAAAGAGCCTCCAATCATTGGGAAAGACGAGTAAGGAGAGGCTGCTAAAATCTCAGGGCTGAGTGTAATAGAGATGTTACTGGTGTCCACTCAAGTAAATCAATGAACAATGGAATGACAGTGATACAGTGATATATATATATATATGTATATGCCTGACTTGGAACACCTGTAAAGATGATTAGAGGCCTCCCCCAAAGCCTCCATCCCTCTTGGAGAGCCTGGAAAGCTACCAAGAGTATCCCGCCCGCGCGGCAGAGCCTGGCAAGCTACCCATGGCATACTTGATATGCCAAAAACAGTAACAATGACAGTCCTCATTCCTCTGGCCCTGAAAGAGCCCCCAATATGCCATCGGGCTACACTAGCACATGACAGGGACTAATGGCGACATTACTGTCACCCGCTTGAACAAATCGATGAACAATCGGATGACAGTGATATAGTGATACAGTGATTTTGTTTCTCCATGAGTCAATTTAGGGTCACAGATCTCTACTCCCTATCAATGATTTTTCCCTCTTGATTTCAGTTGATTCTCAAATTCCTGAACATAGAACTTATCTTTGGAAAGACGTTTATATAGGATTCTTATAGGACTATAAAAATACTGAACGATTCCTTTATGGGGCTTATGCAAGACCAGAACCCAGGCCTGAGCATATCTGCCTACCTTCAGACAGTAGGGCACAGCAAAGCAATGAAATGCAAAGACCCCATGCATCTTCAGCTATCTAAAACTGAATCAGCATAGTCACTACATGAAAAGAAATCCTTGAATAAAACAAGACTGAAAAAAAGGAAATAAAAAAGAAAAGGGAAAACATTAGGATGCCACATGAGTTGAGACCCATTCTCAGTTATTGCCATACTGTACAATTTTAGGTTGACTCAAATCTAATAATTTGGTTTGAATCTCATGATTTTGTCAGGCTCAAATCTCATAGTCGAGATCCGCACTCTGCTAGTCAGCCATGTGACCTTTGGGCAAGTGACTGAAACTCTCTGTGCCTTAATGTAATCATTTGTCAAAGGAGGGTAACACAATCACCCTACCTCACAGACTGATCAGATGAGAATTAAATAAATCCATATTCTTAAAGCGCCTGGCTTCTAATGACCATTCAAAAACTATTCATTATTGACAGCAGAGCAATAGTACAATGGGTCGGGCATTTGCCTTGCATATACGGGCTGCCTAGGTTTAATCCCCAGCATTCCATTTGGTCCCTTGATTCCCACCAGGAGTAATTCCTGAGTGCAGAGCAAGGAGTAAGCACTGAGCATCATCAGGTGGGGCCCCAAAGCAAATCACACAAAAACAAAAACACTTATTGGGGCTGGAGAGAGGATACAATGGCACTCCTTGCACACAGTCTGCTCCATTTGATCCCTGACACTGAATATAATCCCCTAAACCCAGCCATGTGTGCTCCCCAAACAAAAGCAAACAAATAAAAGTCATAGATTATGATTATGGGAAAAGTCAGGAGACCAGGGTACAAAGGTAAGTCTGTTGTCAGGCTCTGTGAATGCTCAACTAAGCATTGCCCCGGGGAGCTAGGTATTAAACCCAGGGGAAGGGGAAGGAAAGGTAGAGGGGTTGAATCTACATCTGCCTCAGGTCTCTCCTATGGGCAGCAGGAGTGTATATTGGAGGAGCAGGAAGAGCAGGATCTGAGCAGGAAGACAATGAAGGAAGAGAAGAGAAGACCAAAGGAAAGACAGGGTCTCTCAGCCCTCCTGGCCTTTTTTTTTTTTTTTTTTTTTTTTTTTTTTGCTTTTTGGGTCACACCTGGCGATGCACAGGGGTTACTCCTGGCTCTGCACTCAGGAATTACCCCTGGCCGTGCTCAGGGGACCATATGGGATGCTGGGATTTGAACCTGGGTCGGCCGCGTGCAAGGCAAACGCCCTACTTGCTGTGCTATCGCTCCAGCCCCCCCTCCTGGCCTTTGTAGCTGCTGGCCCTGACAACAGGCTCTGTGCCTACTTCTCCTCCTGTCCAGGGTGTGCAGAGAGGGCTGGGGAAGTCTGGGCACAGCCAGCATATGACTGGGAAATATTCCCTGGCTGAGCCTGGCTGGATAATTAAAGAGGAAACAAATGCTGAAATCCAACTGGCAGATGTGCTTGCAGTGCTGAGAGAGATTCACAGAACATCGGGGCGCCATCTGGGCTGAGAGCCGACTGTTGGGATAATGCAGTTCTCAATTAAGAAGGCGAAGTATCCAACTCCCTGGGCCCCACCAATTGCCCCTGAATCTAGTTAGCTGTAAGGAAGGCGACACATGGAATCCCAGAATAATGCTACGTGTATGCTCTGTCTGCTGAGGAAGTAATCATTCTGCTCTCTGCCTGGCAGATATGTGTGTGGGGGTCACCTAGGGCTAACTTTGTGTACAATGTTGGGAAGGAAGGAAGGAAGGAAGGAAGGAAGGAAGGAAGGAAGGAAGGAAGGAAGGAAGGAAGGAAGGAAGGAAGGAAGGAAGGAAGGAAGGAAGGAAGGAAGGAAGGAAAAATGGGGGAGGGAGGGAGGGAGGGAGGGAGGGAGAGGGAGGGAGGGAGGGAGGGAGGGGGAGGGAGGGAGGAAAGAAGAAAAGAAGGAAGAAAGGAAGGAAGGAAGGAAGGAAGGAAGGAAGGAAGGAAGGAAGGAAGGAAGGAAGGAAGGAAGGAAGGAAGGAAGGAAGGAAGGAAGGAAGGAAGGAATGGGGGAGGGAGGGAGGGAGGGGGAGGGAGGGAGGAAAGAAGGAAGGAAGGAAGGAAGGAAGGAAGGAAGGAAGGAAGGAAGGAAGGAAGGAAGGAAGGAAGGAAGGAAGGGAGACAAAAGATATATACATACATGAATACAAAAAATATGCATATGTATGTCTGTGACAAAATTATGACTTATAGATAGAAGAAAATCTAATTTTCTGATATTGAGATTCTAATTTCACATAATATATAAGGAAGACTCAGTAGGAAAGCCCCATAGACTCTCCAAGGAATGTTCTTTGCTCCCAACTGGGTTCCTCCTTATGTCTTTGTCCCTCCAGAAGTGAAAGAGAAGCCATCTCCCAAGACAGTCTAGTGTGTCTGTCTTAACACATAATGACCTTTCAGCTAAAAAGCAGTCTGGGCCTCAGCCTTTTTGTTATCGCTGTCAATTTTCTAAATGTCTCCTGGCTGGTGACATGCAGTTAGATAACATAGTTACTGTAAATGCTTTGGGATATTATCAGGGGAAAAAAGAAAGGAAGGGAGATATTAAATACAATGGGAAATTGGGATTTTTTAGCTAAAGAAGGAAAAGGGGAAGACTGGAGAGATAGTACAGTCTTGCCTCACAAGCAGCTAGCTCAGGTTTTATTCCTAATACCCCACACGGTTCTCAGATCCCTGCTCAGAGAGCTCCCTGAGCACAGAACCAGGAGTAAGCCCTTAGTTCTGCTAGGAGTGGCCCCCAAGCCAAATGATGGTGATGATGATGATGATGATGATGATAGAAAAGGGGAAGGAGGAAAAAATATTGACTGCATAGCTCACGTAAAGTAGGCCACACTAGACTCAAAACAATAAAAACTGGATAATTCAAACAGGTCCCAACACGGAGGTGGCAGAGATGGCATGTGAAGACATTAGGGAACCAGGGTGCCTTCCTAAACTAACCATGGTGAGGGAGGTGAGGCGGGTTTATTCTTTGTGCTCAGAAAGTCAGAGCATTAGCAGACTCCTCTCAGGAACAGAGACAGGGCAGGCATAAGGCACTGGCCTCATTAGGAGATGTAGGTGGCCGTGTGGTCGGGACTGCAGGCCCACCTACAGCCACACTGGCCATCCAGGCATCTGAGGAGCAGATTCATGAATCAAACCAGGTGTGTAGAAGACCGAAACCCCCACCAACTTATAATTTCAGGCACATAAAAGAGCCCCATGGAGAACTACCAGACCGAGTCCTTCTCTGATGTTGACAATCCAGGGCAGAAATATTGATTTGAAGCTGTGATGTTTGCGGTCATTTGTAACAGAGCATAAGAGAACTAAAACACCATAGAAAGAGTCTAAACAGAGTATTCTAGAGGGAACTTATGTGGGAAGAATCAATCTGGCCACTAATTAGAGAGTAGATGGGAGTGGAGCAAGATTGGGGATGCAACAACCCTTTTTGGAAAATGGCCATAATGGCATGATAATAATTTGCAGCATTCTGTGAGATAGATAGAGAGCAGATGGGATGTGTCCAGGCCCATTTGGTAGTGATCAGTACTGTTCATCACCAGGAAAGGAAAGGAATTGAAGGTGTTCTGAGTAGGTAGGAGAGGGGGACACAGGCAAGGCAAAAGATTCATTTTTCAAATGAATACTCAGGATGCTCTCCTAATTCTATCCTCTTGCTTAGGAACTATCACACTTAGAACTGTCTGACCAAATAAAAGCACAGTTGTTTAAGGAAATCAAATGTGAAGGTCACTTTTGGGGGAAGCAGTTGAGAGGTGATTTGACCACAGTAACAGGAACTCAAGATCCTCAGGATTTGGGCTTTGCCAACGGTAACATTCATTCCCAGTTTCCTCTCATGGTCCAAAGTGGGAATATTCCACTTATTACCTCTGAAATTCAGCTTCTCAAAAGAAGGAAAGAACAATGAAGAGCATGTCCCTCCACTTGAAGACTTACTAGGGGCAAGAGTGATAGCACAGCTGAGAGGGCATTTGCCTTGCACACGCCTGACCAGGGTTCAATCCCCTGCATCCTATATGATCCTCTGAGCACTGCCAGGACTAATTCCTGAGTACAGAACCAGGAGTGTGACCCAAAAAGCCAATAAATAAATAGTTATTTGAAGACTTATTAGAGCTACACTTTGCTTCCTTTTGCATCTCATTGGTCAGAATGAAGTCACATGACCACACCTATCTATAAGGAAGGCTAGGAGAAACAGGACTATATTACTAAGGGATGAGAATGGATCTTGGGGAAATATGCATCAGTCACAAATGCCAAATTCCCACTCCAACCATACTCCATGAACAGAAAAAAGAACAAACCTTTTTTTCCAACAGAAATCCAGACAGAAATTTGCATCAAAACCATGCGTAGGATTCACTCCTTCTCACATCGCTAAGGTCCTTGTCCCCCTCTTCCATTCCAACCACTGCTCTGCTGACCAGCACTGTAGGGATAGTGCAGTACAGAAATGGCTAAAAGAAGAACTTCCCATTGAGCACTCCTCCTACACTAGATATGCATGAGTTCTTCCATAGGTTAATGCCACCGGCCTGGAGTTTCTCTGCCAGGCTCATCTCTGAGACCATACAATGTCGACATGTCATGAGAAACCACTTATCAGAAGGATACTGCCCACAGAATAAGACTTTGATCAATGGGAGAAGCAATAAGGTGGAGAAGCTCTCTCATGCCCATGAATGGGCTATCATGAGATGCATTCATTCCTTTATAGAGGCTGGTGCCAGCTCCTTAGAAACTTTCACTGGCTGCCCCCAATTCAGTGGCTTCTCTTTTGGGGGTGCTACTCCTCCAAAGGAGCACACACACTTTGGGCTCTGCTTTCTTCATTCAGATCTAGGATCCTCTGGTTACTTCCTAAATCGTTCCTTTACCCAAAGCTGACATCTACTGATTGTCTATCCCTTGAAGCAAGCACAACTATTCCAAGAAGTTAATGAACCACCCATCAGCAACTGCTTTTTTAGAGTTTTCTGCTATTATTATGACTCTAAGGCTAGTATTTCTGCTGCCTCCCAATCTTGCTTGCTCAGTCATGGCATATCCTGAACATGTAAACAAAAAGTTACATCATGGCTGCCAGCCGGGTCAGCTGAGTCTTGAGAACCAGTGTCGGGTTCATGCCAGGCACCACACTGCAAAGCAAACCAACAGAGCAGATCCTTCCCATCAGCGTTCATAGGTGAAATTCAGCTCAACTTACAAAGTCATTACTCAAGAAAAATAAATGAGCTTTTCTCTCCTCCTTCCCTGGCCCCTTGACTGGTGTTTTCATGAACCTGAAAAAAATGTGTTTGCTCTTGACAACACCCACCTTCAAAACATAGTCTTGCAATTCAGCTAAATTTTCTGCTGAGTCAGTCAGTGGGAACAAATGCCGGGGTCCAGGGCAACCACAGAAGTGAGTGAATATGTGCGTGGTCTGTGAATGAGTGTGTGAGTGCATGTGAGAGTATGTGTAGTGAGTATGTGCGTGTGATAGTGTGTGAGTGCATGTTTGTGAATGATTGTGTGAATGCTTGTGAGTACATGTGAGTCGGGGTGTATGTGTGGATGTATGTATAGTGAGTGTGAGTGTGCATGAGTGTTTGAGAGTGTGTGTCTGTGAGTGCATGTGTGTGAAAGATTGTGTGTGAGTGTATAAGAGTGGGTGTAGTGAGTGTGGGTGTGCATGCATTTTCTCTGTAGTCTCTCTTCTAGAACCACAAGCCAAATAGGGTGCACTTCCTAAAACAAAGCCCACATTCCCATGCCAGTCCAAAGAACTGTTCTAAGCAAAACCAAAACCCCACACCAAGTCTCCTGCATCAAAACCATGGCAAGGGCTGCTTCTGGGATTCCACCTGCCTACCTGCTCTTGATTTACTGAATATTCTGTTATAGCCTTCAGGATTTTTCAGTGCAGTATCAGCAGCAGGGTACACATTAAAAGATCTTCCTGGAGCGATAGCACAACAGTAGGCTGTTCACCTTGCATGTGGCTGACCCGGGTTTGATTCCTCCGCCCCGCTCGGAGAACCTGGCAAGTTACCAAGAGTATCTTGCCTGCAAGGGTAGAGCCTGGCAAGCTACCCATGGTGTATTTGATATGCCAAAAACAGTAACAACAAGTCTCAAAATGGAGACGTTACTGGTGCCCCCTAGAGCAAATCGATGAGCAACAGGATGACAGTGATACAGTATACAGCGAGCCTTCAGTGTGTGACTCCTATATGATTCCAGTTCTCCTGCTTTACAGAAGGAAATATTTCTCTATGTTTAATTCATGCCACAAATTTGGGGCTTCTAGAGAGGCGGGTCCTCATTAGTCAAGTAGGGTTTCCATTACCAGAAAGCTTGAAAGGAAGGGTGTTGACAGGTCCTGGGTCAAAAGCCAGGGGGAGGGGGCAGGGAGGGGAAGGGAGAGAGCAGGTGCAGGGGCAGTGGCTAAGAGAACTAGACAGAACTCAATGTCTAAGCAGAAACAAGCATGGTCTCAGGTCTCAGGCCCTCACTCAGCATTACTTCCTGATCCATAAAATCAGAGCAGGAATCTGCCTTCTGGAATTCTGCTGGCCCACTGACTCTGGGACTTTACAGAGCTCCCTAGTTGGTGGACAGAATTAGGACATCTGCCCAGGAAACCTGACTTCATAAGACAACTTGCAGACTGGGCACTAAGGCGCTTCACAGCAGAGCTAAGGAAGCCAATAGAGAATCCAGAGAAACCCATGTTTGTGAGGTAGATTATGATATGAGACAAGTAGTCCCTAGGCAAAATTATGGCACAGCCAAAGTGTAGTTCCAGCATCGACATAATCTTTTTTTCTCCATACTCTGAGTTTTCAAGGATCTAGCATGGATGACTTATAATTTAGTTGGACCTGAGAGTAACTTTTTTTTTTTCAATCAAAGGTGCTTGGGCACATCAGTCTTAATTTTTCTCTCCATTGTGGAGTGAAAGACTTTCCCCCATGGAGCAGGGATCGCAGACCAGTGATTGGCCAGCAAGCTGCCCATTGGCAGCAAGCTCTAACAAGGTCAGCAAACTTGATTTCATTCTTTCTGGTGTCTAGGTTTTGTAAGTCACACCCACCCCCCACCCCCCACTGTCTATTTATTGACTGTTAACTTTTCTTCAAGAGCCATGAACACAGTTTCTATGCCCACGCCCTGATGAAAAGAACTGGTTGGTACCCAGATGTTCCCAGTCCTGCCTGAGAGGGGCTCACTCCAAAAGCGGGTACATCCTGAACATCCGCCTGGGCAGCCCGGAGGAGCTGGGGGCTCCCTCCCTCACCTTGAGGTCACCTCCGGAGCCCGGGTTGACCCAGGAACAGCAGGCGCCATAGTGAGCGAGCGGGGCTCTCCTTTCTCTGCTTGCATTCCGTCTGATGAGACAGAGGGCAGCCCCGTGCTGCAGCACCTCAGTGGCATGAGCTGATGTGCTCCGCGGTGATGGCACGGCACACGCATCATCTGCTCCACTCTGGAATTCCTCCATTTCAGATGCACGCCGGTAGGATTTCATAATACTCCCAACCACTCCCAGATGGATTTCCTCCCTGGGACGTAGACGGAGCAGGAAAGGTATGTTATGACCCAGCGCTGGGCTTTCTGAGCAGACAAAGGCTCTTGTCAAACAGGGACCCCCTAAGTCTACGCATTCCCCACAAGGTAGGTCAGAGCAGCAGGCTTCTAAACCACATAAAGCAAGGCCAGGCATGGGCGCCAGCAGGGAGCGCTGTGCAGCGCTCAGCTCCGGAGACCAAGAGTAAATAGGACTCCGGATTTCAGACTACTGACTCAGGTGGTTCAAAGGTGTTGATCAGAGGAGTGGCCAAGACTGGAGAAACCCTGAATCATGCTGGGCACTTAGCTTGTCACGTGGTTCCCTAATCATGCACTTAGTGAGACTGTGCCTGTGCTCTTAGTCATTTCCTGATAGAAAACAAATATTTGAGCTTAAGGCTCAGAGCATTGGGTAGATGCTTGACATTTTCTCTGCTGCATCTAGGGGCCTTGGAGAGCCTTGTACGCAGCAGCCTGTGCAAGAACTTTGTTTCCATAGGTGCTTTGCTCTGCGAGCCAGTGACCTCATGCATTAAGAATGTCCTTCCTGGCTCTCTTGCTTTGTCTCCACTTGCTCTTCTGTCTTGTTTGTGTAGTATGTGCTGAGATAAACGTTTTGAAAGAGCCTCCCCCCCCCAAGTCTAAGGAATAGCCTCTAATCCATTTTACTGTTCTAATGCCTCTGGATTAGGCTCAGGGCATCTGGGGAGCTGGAACAATAGTTGAAATTTGGGTTTAGGGGCGTGGGTCCTCTGGGGGCTCTGAGGATACCAGGTCTTCTCCTGAAATCAGCACCTCGGCCCTGG
Organism: Sorex araneus; assembly: GCF_027595985.1. Classification (NCBI taxonomy): domain Eukaryota; kingdom Metazoa; phylum Chordata; class Mammalia; order Eulipotyphla; family Soricidae; genus Sorex; species Sorex araneus. Next base: position 239,392,658 of record NC_073302.1, read on the forward strand.
AATGAACACAGGCAGTGCTCCCCATTCGTGGGTGTTTGAAGTCATATTCCTGGGTCTAGAGAAAAACAGTGACCACCAGCTACCAGAACAGGCAAGCAAAGAAATTCCTCAGAATGGTTGCTTCACTACAATGATCTTGGTATCAGACTTCCGTTTCTCTGAAACCCAACACACACACACACACACACACACACACACACACACACACACACACATTCTCTCTCTCTTCAGTGATCACATTTCCTCTGCCTTCCTACATTATCTGCCATGTCTCAAGTTTAATCAGCTCCCCCCCCACCTCCCTTCACCCCATCTTGGCAACAGAACCACTGGGTTCGACTTTTATGCTAAAGTTACATAAGTCCTGCAGTTCTGAGAGAATTGAGTCAGCAGGACAGGACTGACGAAGCATTCCCAGGTTGGCCACAACGGGGCCAAGTCTCTGGTCCTTATTTTGGCTTCATTCCCATGGAAATTCAATGCTCAATAAGAACTACAAGCTTTATACACGTAATTATGAACAAAGGTTTTTAAAAGGCTAGAGGGCAAGAAATAGGAATCTGCCTCTCTGTATCAGCAATTACCCTCTGCTGATAACTATAATAGCCCAATTGTCCCTGTCTCTGCTCATGCCGGCACAGGCAGAGCTGCCATTCCCTCAAGTGCCCTCTTCCAGGCCCTGTCCACTCGTTGTTGAGGCCTTGTCCACCTCTCATAATCAGCTGCAAGGGAAAGGATAGCTGGACGTCTGGAATGACTCTGCATGCATTATCTATCCCTTAGGGCTCAGCTCTATTTGGTGTTTCCATTATAACATTGTCTGAAATAAATTACTTAAGATGAACACTTCGCTATCATTTCTTTGGGAGGGGGGTGAGCTCCCAAGCAATTCTCAGGTGGCCCCAACTATGACTCCAGTCATACTTGACAAACAAGCCTAACCCAGAAATGGCTGCCAGGACCCAGCAATGCAGTGCTACTGGAAGTGGTTCAGGGGATCAAACTCAGGTTCATGTGAATGCATGCTATGTGCCACCAGTCCCAGAGTCTCTCATAACCCCATAGTACAATGAGACGGCATCTCAGGAGGCATCAAAATGCTGAGTCATCATGGGTGCCCCTTAAGAATGAGCCTGGTGGTGGGTTTAGAGAGCAAGAAGTGAAGCCCAAGAGAGATCTGTGAGCTGAGCATGCAGGAAGCCCTGTTTGATTCCCAGCATCATATGGCCCCAGAGAACTTCTGGGAGAAATCTTGGAGCACAGTGCAGGAAGTAGCCCCTAAACACTGCTGGGTGTGGCCCCAAAACAAAACTAAACAAAAACAGTAAAGGACAAGGGGAGTCCTGTGTCTGTGAGACATTCCGGAGATCAGTTCCACCAAGATTACAATCTTGGCTCCAATCTAAGGACTGAAAAAGACACGTTAAAAAAAAAAAAACGGAAACTAATGCTTTGTGAAGGTTCTCAACCCTGGTTCCACGTGAAAAATACTTCAAGAGTAAAAGTTGGTGATAATTGGATCACACTGATTTGAGCAGAGTTTATGAATGAACAAGTCAAGGCATCAGGGTTTTGCAGGGAGGAGGGGGTGAAATGCTCCCAGATGATTCTGATGCATAAACAGGAGTAAGAATACACAAGTGTAACAAGCTCTGTTCTCATCACTAAATAGAAAGAAACTGGAAGATACCCCTAACACTGAAGACATCATTTCAGTATTAAATGAATAAGGTACTGGTGATAAAATATTGATGTTAGTAGCAAAGAACACTTACTCTGTGCCAGCACAGTGAACTGATCTCCTTCCTTACATAAGTTCACTTCATCTGATACATTCCCTAAGCAGGACTTATACTGCTAGCCCACAAGGCTAAGAATCAGGGTTTATTGTGTGAAAGGATGTGAGTCTAGGTAGGATGAAAAATGCAAACATGGGGAAGACCCTGACCCATGCAGCCTGACCCTCAAATTTGCTAACTTTGAGTAGAGAGTCTAAGACAGAGACTCAAGAGGTAGAAAAGCAGAATATGACCGATGTTGGAGAGCTACAGAGTGTGACAGAACCATGGAGGTGAGGATGAGTAAAGGTTTCAGAGAGAAGCTGCCTGAGCCTTGAAGATGGCACCCTGGATTCAGATGAACAATGATGGGAAGGGGATGATGGTAGGAAGAAGAAAATCTCAGGGAGAAAATTCTGTGTACACAGTAGAATGCCATGCAGCTCTGAAATCATGCAGTTTGCTCCAGTGTTGTTGAAACTGGAAGTTATCATGTTGAGTGAGGTAAGCCAGATAAAGACAAACACAGGATAATATCTGGGGCTGGAGTTATAGCACAGAGGGTGGGGCATTTGCCTTGCATGCAGCCGACCCAGGTTTGATTCCCAGCATCGCACATGGTCCCGTGATCACCACCAGGAGTAATTCCTGTGTGCAAAGCCATGAGTAACCCCTGTGCATCACCAGGTGTGACCCAAAAAGGAAAAAAAATACAGAATAATATCACTTAACTGTGGTATATAGAATACTGGACAAGGGAATATATTACAGTAAAGAGGGGATGTCTAGATCACTATTAACCCCAGTGTTTAGAGAGGAGACAAGCAGAGATGGAAAGAAATCAAGGGGGTAGGACAAGAACAAAAAGTAATGGGCTAACAGGCATCAGGGCTTCAATTATGCCAGTGATATGGGTGAGTGGTATAACCAAATATCCAAAACACAGATTCAACAGAACTGAAAACATGAGATCGAAGCAGCAACCACTAGGTATTTGAAATGTGCCTTTCCAATTGACAGGCAGGAGTGAAGTGGGGGTCGGGGAGGGAATCTGACAACACTGGTGGAGGGAAGTTGACACTGGTGTTGAATTATTGTATGCCTATCACTCAACTATCAGTAACTTTGTAATTCATGGATTTTTTAATTAAAAATTAAAAAGAAAAAATTTAATGTACAGAAATCTGAGAAAAACTGCTGAGAATTGGCTTATTGGCTCTTGTGATAAAGGTTAGAAGATGTAGGGATATCAGTAGGAAGGTAATCGCTGAACTGTGAGAGTCTTCAATGGGATGGAGAAGGCACAGGGCACCATCACGTGTCTAAGCAGGGGGAGTGTGATGATTCTGTTTCAGGGAGTGCCGGGCCATGCCAGGAGCCCTTGGAGTCTTGGAGAGGCTGTTCCCAAGGAAATAAGGCAGAAACTGGCCTGTCAGGGAATCCAAGCAGAAATTATGACCCCTGCCAACGTAAGTAGCATACAGTCCTAGTGTTTGGCCTTGCCTGCATCGACTCTCTGCTCTTCATAAAATGACCTCATGTCAGGAGCCAGCCTTTGCCTGAGCCATACCACATCAGGGGACTAATGTGCCACTTCTTTTTTATTTATTTATTTATTTATTTAGGGCTGGAGTGATAGCACAGCGGTTGGGCATTCGCCTTTCATGTGGACAACCCGTGTTCGATTCCTCCGCCCCTCTTGGAGAGCCTGGCAAGCTACTGAGAGTATGGAGCCCACTCGGCAGAGCCTGGCAAGCTATCCATGCATATTGGATGTGCCAAAAACAGTAATAATAAGTCTCTCAATGTGAGACGTTACTGGTGCCTGCTCGAACAAATCGATGAGCAACGAAATGACAGTGACAGTGACAGTTTATTTATTTATTTATTTTACTTTGTATGTGGGGCTGGAGCAATAACACAACAGGTAGGGTGTTCACCTTGCAGGCAGTTGACCCGGGTTTGATTCCTTCGCCCCTCCAGGAGAGCCCAGCAAGCTACTGAGAGTATCTTGCCCGCACGGCAGAGCCTGGCAAGCTACCCATGGCGTATTCGATATGCCAAAAACAGTAACAATGAGTCTCACAATGGAGACTTACTGGTGCCGCTGGAGCAAATAGATGAGTAATGGGATGACAGTTATCACAGTTGTAAATGTGTGTGTATAGTTTTTATTGAATTACCATGAGATACATAGTTACAAAGTGGTTCATGATTGTCATTTCTGTCATTCTTTCTTTTCCTAAATTGAAGAATGTTGGGGACTAGATAGATAAAGGATTCTGACAGGAGGAGTAGTTTATGGGATCTTTTGACCCAGAATTTTGACACAGGAGGCAGAATACTTTCCTGGCACGGATCCTGTAACTACTCTGTCTCTGCTCCCTCTTCCAGAAAATACCCCTTAGAGAAAGCCCATTACAAAGATGTTTGTTCTGATAAACTAAGGCCCTCAGATGGGTAAAAGTCTAGCTCACAGAGATTAAGGTAGTTAGGCCTTTGACCAAAGGACACTGTTCTTCTCGTTCTGATGATTACTGAAGATGATTAATAATCAATACTGAGCATTAAATATTGTATGTGGAGGACAGTTGAGGTTCTTAGTCTTTGAGACTGTAACCCCCCTGGCCCCTTGTTTCTCTCCCTCTCCCTCTCCTTCAGCCTCTCCCTCTTTTTTGTGTTTTGCATCACACCCAGAGATGCTCCTCCTGGCTCTGAACTCAAAAATCACTCTCGACGGTGCTTGGGAGACCTTATGGGATATAGAGGATTGAACTCGGGGCTGGTCACATGCAAGGCAGATGCCCAACAGGCTGCTGTACTATTGCTCCAGCCCTGCTTTTACTCTTATTTCTGACTCTTTTCTTAATCTGCGTGGTATCCCTGCTTCAGATCTGTTCACCTGAGGCTGATCCCTGGCAGAGGAAACATTGGTTTACAACATTGTCTATATTTTAGGTATATAGATTCATAGCTGTTTATTCTTTATAGGCAGTGGTGGTTGCCCAATATGTTAGTTGTGCTAACCAAGAAGGAGTGCCACTGTCTTCTCAACATAACTTGGGCTCTTGTTGCTTGTGTGTTTTATAGAGTGTATATATGCATGTATGATATATATGCATTGTTTTCCTGTATGTATTGTATTCTTAGTGTCTGTGATTATACATGATATTTTTGTTAGCCATTAAAGAAGAGAAGGATAAAATAGGAAAAGAGACACCCCCCCCTCCGGGCCAGATGTGTTATGCTCATATTTCCCAAGCCAAAAGCTCTTCAAACTCTTCACTAGAAAAAAAAACTTCTGCTAGGACTTAGGATTCTGAGAATGTGGCTAATGGTAGCCAATTCAAAGCATACATTTCTTTGTGGTCTTATGTTACATTTTTAAATGCCACATGAATTTTGCATGCCTGTATGTGGATATTCGTATAGTGCAACTATGATGAACTACCTTTACCACTTGATTTTGTGGATTTGTGGCTAATGGGCACAGACCTTCCTTTACAAGAAGCCATCATCACTATTCCATCTGGGATGGGATTATTGTCTTGGACACCAGTCTCTTGAAAGACACCATTAAGCTGTGTGTTTCACTATGATCTAAGAAAATAGCTTGTTAATCTTGCTTTGTTTTTTATGCATAGGTGAGCAGCTGTCAGATGTTGAAGTACTTAGTAGTAAATGGTGAGATAGTGTTCTTGGTAGGAATATTTTTTTTTTATTTTAGAGCCACAGATAAATATCTACCTTAAAATCTAATTGCCAACTTTTCCATATGGCCACATTTACACTGGGGAAACTGAGGAATTGATGAGAGGGATGAAGGCCTTAATCAATGGATCAATAAGTAAGATAACAAGCAGAAACTGCCCTAGATTGATATCTTTGTGAAAATTGAGTACATCTTCATTTAAAAAATAACAACTCTTGGTCCAGAGACTTTTGACCTCTTCCCTTTCCAAGGTCATGGCTTTCTCTCAAATTTTCAACTTCTGACCTTTCTTCTGTCCTTTCTAGCTCAAGTTCTCTCTTCTTTCCCTCTTTTTGGGCCCTGTGCATCCCACTCACATTCATTTCACCCAGATAAAGAAGTGAAGAGATTCGGGGCCGGAGTGATAGCACAGCGGGTAGGGCGTTCGCCTTACACGCGGCCGACCCAGGTTTGATCCCCGGCATCCCATATGGTCTCCCATGCACCGCCAGGAGTAATTCCTGAGTGCAAAGCCAGGAGTAACCCCTGAGCATCACTGGGTGTGACCCAAAAAGCAAAAAAAAAAAAAAAAGAAAAAAAAAGAAGTGAAGAGATTCTATATTGCCATCTCAGACCTTGCTTCCTGATTTCTCAGGAGACGTGGCCTCTTAAATGGAGTATGAAGATGACTGTTTATTTCCTAAATTCCCAGTTCTTTGGTTTTCTCACATTTAGCAAAGACCTTCCTCCTCAGCAGATCTTACCAGAGAGTTTAAATGGCTTACCTGGGAAATAGGAAACACCCTAACCACCAGATCTTCATGCTGGGGAGAGTCACAAGACTCTTCTCACCAGAACCTGCTCTGAAGAATCTGCCTTAAACTCAGAACAACCCTTCAAGTGACCAAATAGCAAGGGGATCACTCAGGCCAGCAATGGTTTAGGATGTAGAGTGGTTTAGATAATGGAATAATAATGAGTCATTTTAAATACCCTTCATCATGTTCCAATGCCAGTCCATCCATTTTTCACCTGGTCAAACTATAGCTGATAAATACATTAGTCATTCGCTGAATAATTCTTGACTTCATTATGCCTCTATCAGGGGTCTCTCATTACAGAGACACTCACATGTCTACCCAGAGGAAAATTTGTGTACTGACTGCCCAAATCTGCCATCTTACCATCCACTTCCTGTTTACTGCCTCAGACTTGACAAACCTGTATGTGCCACTGCCCAGGGCACAGTAGAATCACCAGAATTGTTGCTGGATGACTTTTTACTCTAGGTTTTGATAGTGAGGAAAAAGAATTACTTCTTTCAAACCTTGCAGGTACATCAGAACCATCACCTGCCTCAAGAAATTGGAAAGAAACTGGAAGGAAGGCAAGAAAGACAGCTCTTAACTTCAAGTCTGCACTGAAGGAAACCTCTCTGAAGAGAACTGTCATTCACTGGAATTCCTCAACATAATTAACCTTCCTAGAACTAGTATAGAGGTAAGGCCTTCACTTTGTGTGTGGCTGACCCAGGTTTGGTATCTGGAACTGCATATTATCTCCTGAGTTCCACCAGAAGTGATCCTTGAGCACAGAGCCACAAGTAAGTGCTGAACACTGCTGGGTATATATCCCAAACCAAGAACAAACAAATAAGTTAACAAAAAACATAATGGACTGTCCCAAAAGGGTTGGAATTCTTTCATTCCTTACATCAGGGTTGGATCTGGAAATTGGAAGGAAAATGCTGGTTTCCAATTAGGTGACCTCAGGATAGGGGCAGATGAAGGAGCAATAAACTGTCCTGATCAATGTAGAGTCATGGGTGGGCGAATGCCTGCACGCTGATTGAGCCCCATTGATCCTTGCAGGGTGCAGACATCATTTCATCAGCAGGATCTCTGCAGGCACCCAAGCTGCAACCTTTAACCACAGGTGTATCCAGACCACCATGCTACCATAAGGCTAGCAAGAGCATCCATGTCATGGAGCAAGAAACAAAAGTCACATCAGAGCCAGTAGAGAGCTCCCTGGGTGACAAACTCTACCAGCAACCAGAATTAACACAGAAGTGCTATAAAAAATGATGCATTATTTTTACTGTAACCACCCATCCTCAGCTCTTCTAGAAAACAACTTCAAACCTTTCTACCTCCACGTAAAATTGTGAGCAGTCATTTTCTTCCAGAAATAAACATCATTTAGTGAGGAGTGTGTCCAAACTAATGAAGCCTTATTGCTGAATTTCAAGTCTCTGCCAGATGGACCAATTACATGAATTATATAGGGGGGACATTTAGAACAGACCCCGTCGATAAATACTCATCATGAAAAGGGCTTGGAGTGACATTTCACAAAGACTGTCTTGGGCAGCCCAGGCTCTCACTGACTCTCATCTGAGTGACTCACTATTCTCTACTTGTGAATGGGATTTCTTATAGTCTGGGTTATAGTTATCACTAATTCATTTCTACATAATGATGTGTGTGTGTGTACGTGTGTGTATACATCAGTGGTGACATCATATTTGACCCCGTATGCCTCAAAAGCACCACTGATGGGCCTCCTTGATGCTCTAGTCTGCCCTGAGTTTTCATACAATCACTTAATTCATAGCAATTGAAATCCACAATGTGACAGATACTAGCTGACACTAGAGATACAAGAATGAGAAACTCAGTTCCTGCCATTAGGGAACATAGAATTTGATAAGAAAAAAATAAGACTATTAAATCCACCATGCAAGTTTAGAACATGAGGCACTGGAAGGCATGGCAAAGACTAATCCTGAAAGAATACACTCAGCAGGCCTGGCTAGATTACAGAAGACAAAGTGTGTAGTGTATAACTCACTTACAGAAAGTAAAGTTCAGGGGCTGGAGCGATAGGACAACAAAGAGGACCTTTTCATTGCATGCAGCCAACTCGGGTTTGAATCCCAGCATCCCATAGGGTCCCTCGAGCACTGCCATGAGCAATCTGAGCTCTGAGCCAGAAGTACCCCTGAGCATTGCCAGGAGTGACCTAAAAACAAAAGCAAAAACAAAACCAAAGAAAAGGTAAAGTTCCATCACATTGTCTTGGGCAGTGGAGCTAAGCAGAAGAAATGTGCCTAGGGTATATTCCACGTTTGGGAAAGGAAGCAAAAGATTGGGGTGGACTCATCTCTTACATGTATGTTTGTAAGGAAAGATGGTGTGGGGTGTTATATCAAGATCTTTCAAGAGAAGATTGGAAAGCAATGAGCCAGGTAAGGACCAGCAGTTTAAAACTAGTCTCCCAACCCTCTCTCTTTCTCAGTCTCTGTTTCTCCCACACTATTGGAGTGCCATTCTTAAGAGCGCTTCCTGAAGAGAGCCTTAATCATAACTGAGCTCTTGAGTTGTTATTGGCATGCCTAGAACATGGCAGATCCTTAATAATTGTTCGTTGAATGACTCTAATAAATGGAATGGCTGCTTACATGTCATTCCTACACTGGAATCTGTTAGGGATCCTCAATCCTCACTGAATGAAATCCAGTGATCACAAACATGCTACCCTATGCAGATATAGTTTTTCTTCTGTCCCTATCTCTGTGTCTAGATCCTCTTTTTCAAGCCTGTGTTAGTTTGGTAGGGCAGCCATCACAAAGTGCCACAGACTGGAGGGCTTAACCAATTAAGAGAAAAGACGCAATTTCCTCATGATCCTGAAAGAGGCTGAAAGCATCCAGGTTTCAGTAGGGAAGTTTCTTGAGGCCTTTCCTCTGCTTGCAATGCCTGTTTTCTCTCTGCGTCGTCTTCAGTTTATCATCTCTGTATCTATCTGGGCCCAGATCTCCTATTCTTATACGAACACCAATGCTACTGAATCAGTACCCACTCTATCTTCATTTTAACTTAATTCCCTCTTTCAAAGTCTCTCTGTCCAAATAAAGACCCATGCTAGGGATGGAAGGCTCTAATTTCAGCACACAAATTTCAAGGGGTTACAATTGAGTAGATATCAAAGCTGTATCTCACTACATTCTTCTTGCTTTTACACCTCCTCATCTTGTCTCTGCTTCCCCACCCTCTTTCTCAGGTAACATTACTTCTATTATCATTAGTTTGTCTTTTTAGTATTCTGTTTTGTTTCATAAATTTTATATCCTTATAGTGCACACATGGGAAAAATTTTCCAATACCTGTCCTTTTTCTTAGACTCATTTCACTCTGTTTATTCCCTCAAATTCCCTCCATTATTCTGCAAACAGTCAATTTTCATCTTTTTATAGCTGAATAATATTCCATTGCATAAATATCGATCTAATCATCTATCAACAGACACTTTAGTTGCTTCAGTATTTCAATTATTGTAAAACATGCTGCAATAAACATTGGAGTGGATACAATTTTTTGTGTCAATTTGTCAACATTTTAATCTAGTCTTTGATAGATACACAAAAGCACGATTGCTGGCCCACATGGTAACTCTGTCTTTTACTTCTTAAGCACATTTCATCCTGTTTACCAAAATGGTGGCACCAGTTTACATTCCCACTAGCAGTACACAAGAGTTATTTTCCCATGCTCCCTAGAACACTTGTTATTACTGTTCTGTTTTTGTTTCGGCTACTGCTGCACCCAGTCCTCGTGTAGGCAGGGAATTTTCTCTACCACATCCCCAACTATTGCTTCTGATGTAAACAGTTCTCACAGGTGTGAGATGGTATCTCATTGTTTTCTTAATTTGCATTTTTCTGATGATTGATGATAATGAACATTTTTTATATGCCTATTGGCCATCTGCAGTTCTTCTTTGGAAATATGTTTATTCAAATATTATGCCCATTTATTTTATTGGGTTGTTTATTGCCTGTCTCATTACTTTCTTCATAACATCTACCCTGATTTTCCTCTTTACTCATTTATCTCCTTCCTTTTCTACTCTCCACAAATATTTTTTCCAATTACATATGCATAGATAGGCATCCCAGAAGCCACTTCTTTTCTTTGAAGAGCCATTGCAATATTTTCCTATGGTTTTTACCACTTTTTACTTTACACTATATTGCCATGGATTATGCTATATCATAATATCAGGAACTATCTTCACCAAGAGTGCAAATGTCTCCTCTCTTTCTAAATAATCTCAGTATCTCTCATCTGGCTTTGTACAGAGCCTTGAATAAAGTATATGTTCAATAAATATCTAATAAACAAAAATAGTGAAAGTTAATTGAAGTAGTCATTTTAGTATAAGATAGTTGAATATATAAAAGATAAATATATTTCCTGCCAGAAAAATAGTTCTTTGAGAATGAGGAATAAGAATTATATGATTAATAAATGCCTTCTGGTCATACTAATGATGCATATCAGAAAAGCTGACTGATCCCATAACAGTCTTACTCAGAATGGATTTGAGACAAGGGTTGTAGATGTCATTGCTGAGAACAACACTTTTTGAGCTACAATGCCTGGATTTGATTTCGATTCTGTAGATCTGAAAACCTTATGTAACTTCTCTGTGCCTCTCATCTATTAAAAATTATATTATACGACATTGCATTATATTATATGACTATTACATAGATTTCTATCCCATGAGCTCTTTTGGCACTTAGAATAGTGTCTGGCATATAGTAACCTCTAGGTAAATGTTAGTTTTTACTCTCCAGTGATTTCGAATGTTTTTTAAGCACCACCTCCTGCCACTCACACCTACTCCTTAAATGGGGATCATTATGTTTTAGGGCATAAATCTGAAAATTCTTTAAAAACATCACACTTTACCCAAGGACCTGCAATTAGCACTGGGTATAATTCTCCTCTCCATGTTTCCGGACATTGTGTGTCGGGGGATGCAGGTAGGACTTGTTCTTGTAGTGGTTGGGCTTTTGTGAAATGTGACAGGCAAGTCCTTAATTATTCTTTTTCAAAATGTCAGAACTCACTGCAAGCAATTGGGCTTGACAGTTCAAGGGCTAATTAACTCCAAACCCAGCTTCTTGAGTGGTCTCATTTGCAATTCTTGGTCACTTAATTTCTTGAGTCTTTAAAAAAAAATTCCTTTTTCAGTTTTATAGAAAGTGAGAAGGCCATGCAACAGATATGTGTTTAGGGATAGGGGGCAGGCAGACAGAAATGGAGTCCCTATGGAGGAGCAGGGGAGTCGTAGGCGTTCCTGGAAATCCTGTCTGGAGTTTACCCCAGAAATGAAGATGGCAGCTCAGTGTATGGGAAAGTAGTGCCAGCCCAGCACGAAATGTTGCTGGCTCGGAAGCAGCATATTCTTTCTCCCATCTCAGATGAGAGGCTCTCCCCAGTACCAGCCTCCTGGATCCGAAGTCCTCATTGAAAACAGAACAAGGCTGAGTGAAACAAGCCCGATACTTCCAGGACAAGTACTGATTCTATTCATGAAATATATAGAAGAGACAAATTCAGAGCACAGAAAGGAAATTTGAGGTTTCCTCAGTAGGATAAGAGAGGGAGGAAGGGAAAGTTGCTGTTCAATGGGGAGTTTCTGTTTGAGGTGCTGGGATCAAAGGGTTGGGGATGTGATGGGTGGCATCAGACAACATACTGTTCTTGCCACCAAATTGAACACATAACATGGTCTAAAGAGCAGACTGTGTGAGGTACTTTCACTGAAATATTGAAAGGCAAAATATTCCATCCCTTGCAGCACCTTTTGACAGTCACTGCTGAGACATGGACTGATGCCAGTGGCACCAAAACTCAAGGTGTTTTGCTGTCCAGTCTCAGACATGTGATATCCTAGTCTCTCTGCCCAAAGGGTTGCTCTGGCCAGTCTGTGTCACCTTCAGAAACTGCAAATCAGAGGCAGCCTTCTCTGTCCAGGCTTCCATGGCCCCATCCCTGATCCTCCCATGAGAAACTCTGTCTTTCTCCCTTGGGTCTCCATACCTCATGCTATGGCACCACTCACCACATTTGATGGTGATTTAATTTCCTTAGAAAAAATTGGAAGTGAGAATCCCTACAGTAAAATTCACCCCTTTACTGTCATTTCTGTGATTCTTAATGAATAGTTAATAGCATTGCCAGCACTTCTATTATGGCCCTCCCCTTACCTCCAGCCTCTGACAAAAACTATTCTACTCTTGCTCTCTTGCTTGACCTTTTTCCAAAATGTCATAGAAATGAAAGGTTGGAGTAAGAATTATGGTATATTGGAATGATTTGTGAGAGGGGACTCTCGGGACCACAGTCAGCTGTGCTTAGGGATTACTCCTGGCTCTATGCTCAAGAATCACTCCTGGCTGTGCGCAGGGTTTGCTGTGTAAAAAGCAAATGCTTTAGCTGTTCTACAATCATTCTGGCCCCCACTGAGACTATTTTAATGAACTGTTTCATGTTCTAGCAAACTTGTAACATCAGGAACCTTGTCTAAATCATCTTTCCTAGAGCTCAGCCCTGTGTGTGGTCCCTGATAGTGGCATATGGCTACTGGAGAAATTAATGAATAAAAGCATGTGCATGTTCTAGTGTTGCAGGGCGACAGGAGGTTCTTTTGCATCCTTAGAATAGATTACAGGTATATTGGTGTTGTTAAGGAATGACAGAGTCAAATGTCCAGACCACAGAGTCAACAACACTGAAATCAATCGAGAGACCCAAACTTTAACAACCAAATTTAAACGGTGCCTGTCAAGATGGCAGGCTGGGGTGGGGGTGGGAGGAAATCTGGAAACATTAGTAGAGGGAAGTTGACACTGGTGGTAGAATTGAAGATGGAATATTGTATGTCAAAATCCCAAATATGAATAACTTTGTAATTCACAGTGCTTTAATAAAATAAAATTTTGAAGAAAAAGATTAGATTACAAAGTAGCAACATAGTACAGGAATGAAGCTTTGTTGAAAGGGATTTTGGGCCAAAAGGAGGCCCAAAAGAGGAGAACCAAAAAGAACTCAAGAACTCTCTGAAAGAGTAGTCTTTCATAAGGATCTTGGGTTGTATGCAAAACAGAACAAAACAAAACCTTCAGGGGCTTTTTAAAAAATATATATTATTCATGAGTTTTCTGAGGAATGGAAAGAGGTTTGTCTAAAACCAGTGTTCCCCTGCCCTGCCCCCTCCCTTTTTTAGCTTCTTATAAGCCTCTCTCTGGTTGGTGGAGGTTGGCCATCTCCAATTCCGCTGGTATGGACAGGTCTGAAACCTACATCCTGAGATCTACTGCGGAATGCCAGCTACATGGCGAAGAGAGGGTGTGAGACCATATTCTGCCGTCTCGCTGGTTCCTTGTCTCACTTGGACAGATGGTGTCTTGGCTGGGGGGAAATGCAAGGCTCTAGGAGGGAAAAGAAGGCACTGGGAGCCAGGTAGTCACATGCAGAGATTTCAGCTGGGAGGTGAAGCTAGCCCAGCCCTTCCTTCCAGGTGACCAGCAGGCAACAGAATGCAGTGAGGCAAGAGGCACTGGGAGCAGCCTGGCCACCCCTGAGCCAGCCTCAGTCACGCCCATGAGCAGTGGTGCTAGACAGGGCAGGACTGCTGTTGCAAGTACCTCGGGGACACTGGGTCAGGTCTTCTGGGAGCAGTTCAGAGGCCTCCAACAACACTCATCTTGGCAATAATAAACTAGCTCAGTAGGGGCAGAGAAAAGCAGGAAGCTGGGGTGAAGGGGCAGGGTGAGGGGAGTACCCAGATCCAACTAACCTTTGCCCTCTCATAATCCCTCCCCTTTCCAGCTCCTCCAGCTCCACCTATAGCCCTAGTATCCAAGAATTTTTTGCCTGTTCTAACAGCTGGCAGCATTCCAGGCAATCAGGCATGACAAGGGGCCAGATGAGTCCCTGCCGTTCTTTCACTGTGATTTCCTGTTTACCCTTCCCAGAAGACACTGGGGAAGTCCTCAACTCCCTATCCAATCTGGCTCCCGTGGTGTCAATAGGAGCACAAGTCCCGCCTTCTTATTACTTCTCTTTCTTTCCTCCTTTATTAAATCTTTTATTAGCTCCTCAACAGGAGCTCCCAGAAGACCAGGGGCATAACCAGGTTCCTCAGGTCATTTTGCAAACATCATCCATTATTCAAGAGAAATCGTCCAAGAAGAAGGACCACATGGTAAACACTTAATAAATATCTTTAAGTAAACGGATTCAATAATTCATGGCCAACAGGTATAGATGGTCAAAGCTTGCTCTATCTTTCTCAGCACTTAGTTTGAAATGGTCACTGCCTCAGTCATAGGCTAGGCCAGACAGAAGAGAAATGCAGTCATTAAAATATTGCAACTGGTGAAATGACTACTGGGCAAAAGGGTAAAATGACACTTTTTGTTTCAGGGCCACATCTGGCAGTGTCTAGGATTTACTCCTGGCTCTGGGATTACTCCTGGTGGGATTATGTGACTATATGAAGTGCTAGAGATTGAACCCAGGTCTGCCATGTGCAAGGCAAATACCCTACCCACTATACTATTGCTTGTACTATTGCTCCAGCCCCTGGAATGACATTTAGAGAAGGGTCTGGAGATATAGTTCAAAGGACTGGAGTGCAAGTTGGAGCTTTAGGTTCAACCCTCGTATTGCCATGGTCCCCTAAGTTACATTCAGGATCTACCAGAAACAACCCCTGAGTCTGAGCCTGGAGTAGCCCCCCAACACCAACTAAATTACATTTGGAGAATAAGGTACAAAAAAGCCAGCTCTATTACTTGATTTCTTAGCACTGTATCAATTGATAGTCTACAATCACAATTGTTAAAAATTAATATACACTCACTTTTCTGTGGAAGAGAATATTTTTCAATCTTATCAGGGGCCAAAGACTCAGCATTTTTCATGCTTTTCACATTGAAGTGACATGACCTTTCAAATTGGATCCCTTGTATCCTCCCCCTGAGAACTGTGCTTTCACTTTCTCTTTTAACTCTGTACCGCCCTTACGTCCACACAATGAGGAAGCAGGCCTAAGCAGGGAAGTTCTGCTGTCGTCTCTGCTTCGTGCATAGAGAACCTGGCTGGAAAAGGCACTGTAGGGAGGAACGGAAGCCAATTGCTGGGGAAGCCACCAGCCCTGATTCTCTTCTGGAATGGTACCACCTGAAGGTGAGGTTCACAGCAAATCATTAAGCCCGGTCCATGGGACATAAATCCACAATGAGGATACATGGAAACTCTCTGGAAGGAGAAAAGGCATCTACAAGTTCCATTTCACGGTGCAAGAAGGAAGAGGTGAAGACTCAGACTGGAGGCTTTGCTGCCTCTGCATATGTACTCCCCCCATCCCTTAGCCCCCACCCCTTGCACCCACACACAAATCAGGTCAGCCTGCTCACACCCAGGGTGTGATACATCAAGACTAGGAAGGGTGCTCTAGGTCAGACATCACCCATCATCCTCAGCCAGCGAGAAACAGCCCAGACTCCCAAGTCAGTGGAGTTGGGGTTCTGGTTCCATTTGAATTACCTGTGATGTTTTCCAGAAGTTTCCTCATTGCTCTGTGCTTTTCTTTTAGATGATAGGGCTAGTATTTGCCCTGTATTGATAGCACAGCAGCAGAGTATTTGCCTTGTATGCAGCCAACCTGGGTTCAATTCTTCCGCCCCTCTCAGAGAGCCCGGCAAGCTACCGAGAGTATCTCGCCCGCCTGGCAGAGCCTGGCAAGCTACCCGTGGCGTATTCGGTATGCCAAAAACAGTAACAACAAGTCTCAAAATGGAGACATTATTGGTGCCCACTCGAGCAAATCGATAAACAATGAGATGACAGTGACAGTGAAATCCAAGATAATCCCAAGTACTCCATGAGGTATTCTATACTAAATGGCCTTGTGAAGACGGTAGATACAAGGGTCAGGGGGATTGCCCCATAGCTGGGAGACTGCTTCATGAGCGGAGGGGAGAAGGCAGATGGAATAGAGAAGGGATCACTAAGAAAATGATGGCTGGAGGAACCAGTTGGGATGGGAGATGCATGCCGAAAGTAGATAATGGACCAAACATGATGACCTCTCAGTGTCTGTGTTGCAAACTATAATGCCCAAAAGTAGAGAGAGAGTATGGGGAATATTGTCTGCCTTAGAGGCGGGGGAGGGTGGGAAAGGGGAGGTATACCTGGGATATTGGTGGTGGGGAATGTGCACTGGTGGAGGGATGGGTATTTGATCATTGTGAGATTGTAACCCAAACATGAAAGCTTGTAACTATCTCACTGTGATTCAATAAAATTTAAAAAATTAAAAATAAATAAATAAAATAAAAGACCTTGTGAAGCAAGAAGGCATAATTCCTTCCCCCTCTGTCCACCTGCAGGTGAGGAGGTGGTTGACTGAGCCATCTATCCTACACACACAGTACAGGGACCCCATTTTATTTTATTTATTTATTTATTTATTTATTTTGCTTTTTGGGTCACACCCGGCATTGCACAGGGGTTACTCCTGACTCATGCACTCAGGAATTACTCCTGGAAGTGCTCAGGGGACCATATGGGATGCTGGGAATCAAACCCAAGTCCTCTGCATGCAAGGCAAATGCCCTACCCACTGTGCTATTGCTCCAGCCCCAGGGACCCCATTTTAATAGGGGCATGATTCAGGAAAAGTCTAGAATGTGGAGTACTGCAGAGACTGATTCTGCAGAACAGAAGTAACAAATAAGTAAAGAAGGGTAACTAGACCAAAGAAACTAGAAATAAACTATCACTGTCACTGTCATCCCGTTGTTCGTCGATTTATTCGAGTGGGCACGAGTAACATCTCTATTACATTCAGCCCTGAGATTTTAGCAGCCTCTCCTTACTCGTTTTTCCCAAAGATTGGAAGCTCTTTTAGGGTCAGGGGAATGAGACCTATCGTTACTGTTTTTAGCATACTGAATACACCACTGGGTAGCTTGCCAGGCTCTGCCGTGCAGGCAGGATACTCTCGGTAGCTTGCCAGGCTCTCTGAGAGGTATGCATATATCTTTTAGGCTCCATAGAAATAAACTAGAATATGAAAAATCGTAATAGAGACAGAAGACAGGTTTAGTTCTCCAGGACACCATCAGTAGTGGTGCCTGAGCACAAAGACAGGGATAAGTTCTAAGCACTGCAGGAAGTGCTCCTTCACACCAGAAGAAATAATATATAATTTCTAAAAGTCTTAGACCTTGGCCCAGTGTGCTGGTCCACTGTCTAACATCAGGACCTGACATAGGCTCTGTAGGCTCTGTGTGTGTGTGTGTGTGTGTGTGTGTGTGTGTGTGTGTGTGTGTGTGTGTGTTGTATATGGTGTGTGTGTGGAGGAAGGGAGGAAGGGGCGTGTCACCAAGAACAAATGT
The DNA here is from genome assembly GCF_027595985.1 of Sorex araneus. Classification (NCBI taxonomy): domain Eukaryota; kingdom Metazoa; phylum Chordata; class Mammalia; order Eulipotyphla; family Soricidae; genus Sorex; species Sorex araneus. Next base: position 239,410,392 of record NC_073302.1, read on the forward strand.
GCAATCAGCAAAAAAACGCAAAATAAAATAAATAAATAAATAAATAAAAACACGCCAGAAGAATATAAGAATGGGCCTAAGGACAAGGACAGCCTGTCCCCTGGCCTGGGAAAGGAATTTGAAAAGCCATCAGCCCCTGCATGCCCCCGGGACACAGGGCGCCGGCCAGCAGGTGGCGTGTCCGGGGTCCTGGGCGGACACGCCGGCCTCCCGGCTGAGCCGGCGGTAGGGCGGGGTTTGCTCAGGCGTCCCGGGACCCCCTTGCCTGCTTCCTGCTTGCGGGTCGGCATGGGGATGAGAGGGTCCTTTTCTCCTCGCCTCCTCTTACCCGTTCTTTACTTTGTGTGCGCCTGTGCCTTTTTTTTTTTTTTTCCTTTGGCTGCTTAACTTCTGCACACCCGGCTGACCGTTCATAGGTCTGTTTGTTCTGGCGTTGCTTGGTGGGAGCATTTGGACACAGAATGCCAATTAGGAACCGCGTCCTCCTGCTGAAAACTCAGCAAAAAAAAAACCCCAGCCCACTGATATCTACTGGGTGGGGGCTCTGGGGACCGCAACGGCATTTTGAATGATCCCTGCCCACCCCCACCCCAACTCAGACTTGATGAGAATGAATCAAATAAACACATGTCTGCATACTATCCGTACCTAATTCAAGAACATGCTGGATAAATTCAAGCATTTGAACAAGACTGCCAATTTTTTTTTTCTCATTTAACAATCTGAGTGGCTTAGAGTCAGTACCAATAAGATACGGATTTCCCTAGGGGAAATTCCCTTCTGATCTGCATATTGAGTTTTAAGCTTTTTAGTATATGCAGATTCTGAGAATCTTCCTTTTCACCAGAGGTAGGGTTTTGTTTGTTTGCTAGCCTTATTCTGACTGTTCAGAGTGCTTATTACATTAGCTTGCCGAAGTTTGCCTCTGCTTCCTACACTTAGGTCTTTAGTGATCTTGGCATAAGACAGGGCCAGACATTCCCTCCACTTCTGATCATAAGACATTCCCAGAGTTGTGTCTGAAAGCAAAAAGTGGCAGTTTCCAGGCCTCTTGGTGCCCTTCAGACCTCCCAGCCGCCACAAACAACACCAGACATCCAGCCTCAGTCCTCAGGCTTAAGCAAAGGCTTTCTCCTCTCAGGCCTTCTCTTAAAATAATGACTGTTGTTATTCTCCAAATAACCTCAGCCAGGGGCTAATTACTAAGCATCCGCCATCATCACCTCCAAAGCACACTGACTGTTAGGTGACAGGTAGCAGGAGAGAAAAGAGATGTCAGAGATACATAGATTCTCTTTTCTACCCAGCAAGTAGAAACCAGTGAGTCACACACAGGCTTCCTCTAAGGAACCCAGCTATAAGGGGGATTCAGTCCCTTGACATCCCTAAAGCCTTTTGCTCTTGGCCCAGAGCCAAGTCAAATTGTAGCATTGATAAAAATCTGTTACACTCCGGCTACTCGGTAATGTCCCCTTGAAGTTGTCACAGACTTTGACCAGGGCTGTACACTGCCAGGGAACTAGGTATAAAATGTGCTTGGGAACAAAACTGGTGCAATGGACATTAAGGTCTAGGTATGAGGGAGCAACTAGTTTTGGGTAAAGAGACCCAATTAGGACAGGAGCAAGTCAGCAAAACAAAGTTCGCCTCTCCTTCTAATAGGTACAGTTTGAGGATTTCTTCTTCATTTTCCTAGTGCTAACACCATTGTTTCATGTTCCCTGAAAAAAATGGGGAAGGGCTGGATATATGGTAGTTTAGTAAGTACTCACAAGAGGGTAAATTGTATCTCCTCACCGCCAAAAAGGAGATACTTAAGTCCAAATCTTGAGTACTTGTAACTATGACTTTATTTGAAATTGGGACCTTCATAGGTAGTATCAAATTAAGATGAGTTCCTAACCAGGTTGGAGTGAGTCTTAATTCAGTGACTAGAGTCCTTGTTGGTAGAGGGAAACCCAGACACAAACGTAGACAGAGAGAAGACAGCTAGATAAGAGGAGGTAGAGGACATATAGACTTTGGGTGATGTGCCTATAAACTGGGGAACACCAAGACTTGCTAGCAACTGCCAGAAACTAGGAGAGAGAGGCATGAAATTGATCTTCCCTCTGAGCCTGTTGCAGATAGCAAACCCAGCATCCCCGCTGAAGGGAAGCTGTGTCATCTCTGAAGGAATGGAACCTGGATTTGAGGCTTTAGAACGATGAGAGAAAAACTTTCTGTTGTTTAAGACACCCAGTTTGTGTTACCTTTTTAAACATCGCAAACTGCTAGCGAGGTCACTGTGCCAGAGAGGGTCAATATAAGTGGACAAGCTTTATAAGCCACTGCACATGTCAAGGGAACAGTTTTTGATCTCAGGGATGGCGGTCTGACTTTATTAGGACTCATGCTCAAACTTCTGTGCTGGGAGTATTTGGGCTGTATATTTATTCCGTACTCTTTATAGAAAAAAAATGATGGCACACAAACATGCTCACACAAAATTCCTCCCCTGAGTTAAATTGTTTCTCTGCCTTGGGGGATCCATACCAGGCAGTATTTAGGGCTTAACTTCTGACTCTGCTCTCAGGGATTGCTCCTGGCAAGGCTCAGGGACCACATATGGTGCTGGGGATGGAACTAGGGTCAGTCACGTGCAAAGCAAGAGTCCTACCACCCCCCAGCTGTACTATTGCTCTACCCCTAAGGCAGAGTGAAATTTAATTCGCTAGATAGAGAGATAGATAGACATTGGTCATTAAGAGCTTTCTATTTTTACACTAAAAGATGACCCACAGTTACTTTTCTTACGGGTTTGACAGCAATGGTGCAGTGTTACGAGCCCTCTGAGAGACTAGTCAAGCCCAGGTCAACACCCAGCAGGATCAGAATCTGCTTCCTGGCTCTTGGTGGAGAAGGAAATTGCCCTCTATTTAAAGGCAATTTGAGAGAGTGATCATCTCCTGTTTGGGAGAGTTAAGCCTCTGTTTCTGAGCCACTAGAAATTAGACATCTCTCACCCAACCAGAGGATACTCCCCCTCCCCCACTTCCCTGCCCCACCCGCCTCGGTCTATGCTCCCCCTAAAGATATCTGATGACTCTTCCGGTGCTTTCCAGAAACAAAGGCGCCTGACTTGAGAACTTGGGCCTCCCTGTTGATTTTATTTTTGACTTAATTATCAGACTTCAGGATTCAATTGAACTAATTGGTCTGATTTTCATAATCATGCTGTCATTTTTCATCCACCCTTTGGAACAGCCCTGAGAGTACACTAAGTAGAATCCAATGCTGCTATTCAGGCTTCTGTCTGACCGTTGTTTTGTTCTTGGATTTTGTGTTTGTTTTTGGCAGTAATTGATCTAAACTGAAATTGTCAAAGGTCAGAATTTCCAAGCAATTTTATAAGAGGTTGTATAATCACTAGGAAATAGGTACTTCTTTAAACAAAAATTTTGAAAGTAGAATATACAGTCAATTTATGAGTCTAGTTATTTCACTTTAATAAAATTTTTCAAACAGTAAAATTGCCATTTGTAAGATCATTTTTTTTATTATAAAGAGAGAATAACTGGCACCAACATAGTTGAGAACATTCCATGTCCTGGAATTGGCAAGGCAGGCCAAACTATCCCCTGAGTGTCAATTGGCCAAATAGCACAAGAAAGATCTTCTTTAAAACAATATTCAAAATAGCCTTCTTCATGGGTATAAAGTATGTCTGCAGAAGATGCATATTCATTGCATATATATTAAAAACAAATAATCCTGAGCATTGAAACTGAACTGGAAAAACAATATAAAATGTCAATGTCAACAGAGTTCTTTTTCCAGAGCTGGCTGACTTCTCCTTTTTAGCTTTTCTTCTATATTTTATATGCAAGTGTGTCATTCTGTCACAATGGTAAGAAATAATAAATATAATTAATTGTTAAAATGATCTAAGAGCAATCCTGATGCCATAAAACATGTCCACAGACAGCTGGGATATAGCCACGGTAGACAGGACCTGCTGTTATACTGTTGTCATGGATGAGGAGTGGCCCAATTTGGGTGAAAATGCTCCTACCAAGGCCAAGAGACAGGCCCGCAGCAGGAGGCTGTCCAGGTGAAGTCCCAGCTGGCCAATGGCCCAAGACCAGTCTTCTCAAGGCTGCAGTGTCATGGTATCCAAGCTGGCATCATTATTTTTGTAGCAGCCCAACTCATTTTGTCTTTAATCCCATCCCAATTTGATGTGTTCAAATGAAATGCTGAAAATTTTTAGAGCAGAGAAAGCAATGAAGAGTCTGGCTCTCCAATCTGTCCATCTGGAGAGATACACTTTGAATGCAAAGAACTCTGGCACCTTCACAGTTGAGAACTTTATGTGCCCTGGAATTAGTAAGAGAGATTAAACTACTTTCTCATAGGATATTTGGCCTGAAAGAATGAAAAATATTGTCTTGAGAGAGAGAGAGAAAAAGAGAGAGAGAGAGAGAGGCAAACAGGGAGAGACAGAGAGAGACAGAGAGAGAAAGACAGAGAGTCAGAGACTGTGACAGAGAGACAGAAAGAGAATCTTTCCTTTATTACAAGAAGTGTGTTTTGCAGAGGATATAACAATAGAACAAAAGTATCAGTCCTGGTCTGGAGATAAAATTCAGAGGGTAGGGTGCTGCTTTGCATGAGGACAAGCCAGGTTTAATCCCGGGCACCACAAATGGTTCTCTGAGCACTGCCTAGGAATGATCCTGGAGCCCAGAGCCAGTAATAAGCCCTGAGCACTGCTGGATGTGACCCCAAAACAAAATACATGCATACACACATACACACATATGTATATATGTATATACACGTATGTATACATGTATACACAAACAAATCCTGAGGACAAACGGACTGCTTAGGGGAAGTTCATCCATTTATTTATTTTCTCATTTATTCCTGCAACTAATAGTGTCAACACATTTGCTATGTGTGCAAATCTTGACATCAGTGATTCTCAGAGCATGAACTTGGAACCAACAACTTCATTTTGTACTGAAAACTTGTCAGAAATAGGAACTCTACACTTTCTCAACCTCAAAGCTATTCAATTACCATCTTTAGGGGTGGGGGCAGCAACCCGTGCCTTAACAAGACTCTGCAACATCCCCGTGGGCATTCAAAGTTTGAAGACCCCTGGTGTCCGGTGCATGTCTCTTGCCATGAGGAGTAACTGCTGTCAAGAGAGTCATGTAAAGAGACCTGAGTAGAGTATGGACAGAAGTCTTTAGTTCTTGGGACCCAATGTTTCAGGCAGCCCCTTGCCCTGTGGCCAGGGCTTTCCAGAAGCTATTTCTTTGCAGTGAATGCCTGATTCTGTGGCAGCTGCAGTGTTTATTTCTGTGAGGCTCAGTAATATTACTCCCTTAGGATGTCAGACAATATGCGATAGTCTCAATCCAATATGCTATTGATTTGAAGTATTTTTTCAATTGGCTTCTAAAAGGAAGTCAAAAGACTGAAATTAAAAATATCTCTTTCTTGCTGATGTTCTCTGATCAAAATGTCTTTGTTTGTACTCTTCTAAAATGGCCAGAGTCCAGTTCTCATGGCCCAGCTTCAGTGTGCCAAGAGGTATTCTGGGAAGCTTAAATGGCTATCAAAGATGTCAGCCAGTAGGTAACTGGAGCCACATGACTCACACAGCACAAATACTTCCTACTTACCGTGACATGCACTTATTTTCTCTTTTCATCTTCCCTCTTTCTTCTTTACTTCCTCACATCCTTAGGCAAGACAGTAGTGGCTCTGGAAACAAGCCCCCATATCCCCGTCCCCCCCCCCCCCGCCGCCACTATCAAATGCAGCAGGCCTGGACACAGCTGTGTGGGAAGCAAGGCTGCCTCTGATGTCAGCCACTCCAGGCCCTTCCAGGTCAAAAGGACTTACTCTGCTGCAGAATCTGTTGTGTCTCGCATATTTTCTGCTGTTCTAGAGAGGAATGTCCAAAGGGGTGAGGCTAAGAGGTTAGCACAGCTATGCAGCAGCAGCTGGCTGCTGACTTCAATGCTTCTTAAGGGCTTAATTTGGGATCCTGGCAAAAAGACCTTGTTTTGGATAGAAAATGCAAAAAGAATCCAGTTGAGGTTGCTTTCATTGCCCACAAGACCCTCATCCTCCTCATAGGTTTCAGTAGAATTGGGGTTCTATTTCTAAACACTGATGTATGGCTTCATTTTAAATTCCATCACACAAGAACTAAATGCTTGGTAGTCATGGCAGCAATTGAAAATAATACAACTACAAATAATACAAACCGTTTATTTTTTCAGGGGCGGGGGTTGCATGCAAGGTATTAGGCATTGTACTGATATTTTATAGAATTATTTTGTAGCAACTTTTTGAAGGCAATTTTATTATCCTATTTTGCAGTTATAAAATTAAAACTTAACTCGAGTAATGTACTCAGAGTTGTAGAGTAAGTTGTAGGACAGGGATTGGAATTTAGATCGCCAGACTCCAACATGCACTGGTGCCTCTCTTATAGAAGAGGGATAAAGTGATTGCAGCCCATTTGGCTAAGAACACAAGATTTTGGGGGGAAGGTGGAGCCTCCGAAGTGGTACTCAGATCTCTGGGCCTCCCAGGAAATTCTTGACCAATCAGACTGGTGGTACAATAGGAGACCCAGGGACGCAGTGCCAGGGATTGTCCCAGTCACCCCAGCAGTGCTCTGAAGGACTCCATGACCATACCTAGGTTCAGGGGACCCTCCAATGATGGGGAATGAACCTAGGTTCATCACATGCAAGGCACAAACCATAAATCCTGTACTATATCCCAGATTCTATCTTCTATAAATGTGCAGTGAAGATGAAATCACTGATAGTTCTTCTCAGCCTAAGGCATATTCACTCATACATGAGAGATTCCAGAGTTGACAATACGTTTCACTTCACTTGCTAATCCCAAAAATTTGTGTGCAGTGCTAAGAAAGGAGCTGAGGCCACAAGAGCCCAGGAGCAAGGAACTCCTGATGAGGAGGGAATCAATCAGCCTGGCCTCAGAGATTTCACCCCAAGGTAGCACGTTTCCTATTGCTGATGCTTCATCTTAGAATAGAGGCTCAGTCCTTGAATTTAAATCATAGACTGGGTTAGTCATTATCAAGAAAAATGAAGGATTATGAAGATGGGCTCAGTAAAATATGATGGTTCTTTTTGTTTTGTTTTTATTTTTAGGTTCAACAGTGCTCCTGGATTTCTTCAGGCTCTGCACTTAAGGATCACTCTTAGAGGTGCTCAGGGAACCATATGGGGTGTCAAGGATAACATTAGGTCAGCTCCATGTAAGGCAAGCCACCTTACCCCTGTCTACTATTGTTCTGGCCCCTTAAATATAGTGTTTCTGCTTAAGATCTGTGTGAGCCACAGGAAGCGTGGGGAGTGATGAGAGCCTAGGCTAGAGAACACTGAATTCATGATCCAGGCATGCCTCGGTGAAAAAGAAAAACCTGAATTCAGAAGTTTATAAATGATGAACCTCTTGGCTTTCCAAAAGGACTGCTAAGATGCTTTATAATAGCATCTCATCACAACCCCACACATCTCCAATGGCACAAAGGGATTTATGTGCAGGCCCTGCCAGGTTGGAAGAGGAAGCAGGGTCAGAAGATGAACTCACGGGAGAAATTTCTCATTGAGAAGCTGTCAGAAATAAACTTTTCTCAAATAGGCTGGAGTGTCCAACTAGGAACACTAGGATTCAGTGCATCAACATTGAATATACTAGAACAATGCATCTCTCAAAGACTTAGTTACAATACTTTTGAAGAAAAGGACATTCAGTGTAGAAAGATCTTTATGCCCTCCCAGTCTGTGTAGCGAGACTCAGTCCAACCTGGACTTCGATGAGACAATATTGTGTCCTCAGTGTCATCTGCCTCTCAGAAGCTTTGACACTTTGGGGCAAAACTGCCTCTGGAATCAGTCATGGTTGGATTTTCCCAAGGCATCTGGCACCTCCTTGACCCACCTAGGGCCAATCCTGCAACAAGTTCTCAAGGACCCAACTAACATGTGATGCTATTTATTCAATTAACAAGAGTTTTATGCAGCTTTGCTCAGAATGCTGGGAGCATCTATTTGATTTTCTAACTGTATCTAGATATTATGTATTTTCAACTGTTAAAACCATATGAATGTCACTGTTCACCAATTAAAACAATAATTTCACATTGAGAACATCTTGTACATTCACTATAATGGAGGCATGGCTTATATTTAGTAGAGCTTACGAAGTACATCTGCAGTGTAATCTATTGCCAGCAGAGGTGACCAAAAGGTACACAATCAAAGTTTGAGAACATGCTTAGCTAATCTGACATTTCACTCATCATTGATAATATTGACTACAGAGACAGTTCTACTCTGAGTTACCTGATTTGCAGGATGTGCGTGGGTAACTATACTAATTCAGTAAATCCTGAATGACCCATGCAGAGCTAGTCAATTCACAAAGGGGAAAGAGGCAATGTGTTGGGATGCATTTTGAAAACAAAGAGCATCTATATCTATACAGGTCTATCTCTCCTATTAATCTGGAAGAATAAACTTATAAGACAGAAATATATACCTTAAAAATAAATTTATTTTACAGGCATTTTTTTCACAAAATGCTAAGAAGGAGTAGGATTTTGAAAATTTGGCTTGTGTCCAAAAAAAATTAAGCTATCTAAAAATTTTTTTTATCTTCCTTTTTAATGTTTTCCTCTCCTCTTCTACTCTTCACATTTCTGGCCAAATCTAAAACAACCTGTCCCCTTTGTTGAGCTTTTGTAAGACACATGTTGATAAAAAACATTTTCAACTTCAAGTACACATGCCCAAATATTTGTTACTGAAGCTAAAGGTTCCTGAACCAATCATTGGCTTTATTCTGTGCAATGTGCTCTGATGTCTACTAATTCATTTTGTTTTTCGAAAATGCAGGAACTCCATTTGAAACACTGGAGGAAGGTCTCTGGTTGTGGCAATCTTCTCTCCTATACTATCCAAACAGTGCACAGTGGCCACATGTGGGTGTCTTGGGTTCTTGAAAAATGCCAGTGTGACAGAAGAAATGAACTTTCAATTTTGTTTTAAATTAAAGCTAAATAGTCACATTAAAATTTAAATAGATATGGAAAAAAGAGTTAGGAGGGTATCCTTTGTCTAGTGGTGATGATAAGGAATAGTTGACTTTGGGAAAACTGGGATTATTTGCTAAACCAAACACACCTCTTTCTAGGACCCAGCATCTCCAGCCTCAAGAATAGATTCAAGAAAGAAACGGCATGAATGTTCACCCCAGACACATAAAATAGTAATGCAAAACTGGAGATAATTCAAATGTCCTTCAGTGGCAAACATGTTTTTAAGTGTAGGATACTAATATAATAAAATGCTACAGCCATAAGAAAAAAGAAATAAGTGTCCGCTAAATGAGGATGATATTCAGGTGAAAAACAAAGCCCTGTGTTAGAGTAAAACTGTATGATTCTACTTACATGACCAAGGTTAACTTATGGTCATAGAAATCAAAGTCATGGTTGTCTCTTCCACTAATGACTGAAAGTAACACAAAGGAACTTCCAGGGATGATCAAAATGGTCTAAGTCTTGATGTGGGTATTGTGTTTATGGGTGTAAACATATGTGCAATGATTCCTATTTAAGTATGTTGTATGTCAGTTAAAAAATGTTCCAGAAAATGTTGGATCTCAGCCCCTAACCTGGAAGCATCTGACTCCCTAACTTGGCAGATCTGACTGCAGTCTCGGGAGCAGTGTGGAAACAGAGATGTCAGCCTTCCTCCAAGTGGATGACTCCCTCACAGGAAGACAAGACAGTATTACAGGGAAGCTTCTCTTCAGCCTGATGCCCTTGCTCCTCATGCTAATATCTTTCTGCCTTTGGGTGGAAGAGCTGATAAACGTGTACATCAGATCAAATCAATGCATCCATTATCCCCCAGGCTTTTTTCTCTTTGGTTCCTATGATTCTCTGTTCTGCTTTCCCCACCTTTTTCTGCTTTGCAAGAATCATAGTATGACATGGTTAGAATCAAGGAGGCTTGAAAGCTATTTTATGGTCACAGACTGATGCTTTGTCTCACCTCCTCTTTTCTCTCCCTGCCTCTGAGAAGACCAATAACAAATATTAGGTGGACTCATCCACTCATCCAAGGACACAGATCAGAGGAACTTCAGGATGCTGTTATGATCCTTACCTGCCAGACACTAAAAAGAAACTGATAGCCTGAAAAGAGGAAAAACACTTAGCTCACATAGTTCAAGCATGGATGTGGCTGATAAGCACCAACACAGTGTGGTCAGTGGGTGCCCATCCCTCATGTGGTCTTCAGCCCAGACAGTATGAGTGTGATACAGTTCAGCTTTATGACTAGGATACAAATAGTTCTATACATAAATCTCAAACCAGCTACTTCTTATGATGCCTTTGAGATTAGCTCAACAGAATCTGCAATATTAAAGGGTTATGTTTAGAATCACTTCATTCCTGAGATTGTCACAGGGCTCCAAGAGATGACTACTGGAGAAGTATTCTAGTCCCTTAGATTGAAAGAAGTTGTATTTTAATAAATTTTTGAATAGGGAGTCAGAAAATAATATATGTTTGATCCCTATCAGAGAAAGTTTTGTAAAATAATAAAACTCAAATTATTGAAGCATTAACTGTACTTCATTGTTTTCATTTCAGTTTTCTCTAGAGCATCTGGCAACCAGATGACAAGAATTTCCAGTTTTGATCAAGTATGAATGAGGTAGATTATTAACCAGGTAACAAATTAAATCTAACCCAGCAACATGATTGTCCAGCTTGTGCGTTCAAGCCTGACCGTTTCCCAAAATGTGTTGAAAGGTAGTGGATGCTCTTTTGTAAAATATCCTTGACTCTATCAGACTCTAAGTTATCATATACAGTTTATTGGTAATTATGAAACAAAGTCTAGAGTTGAATATTAGCATTACTCCCTCCTATCAATTAGCAACTATTTCATGACTAAAGATAAACATTTCAGTTGCCACTAAAAATCACTTCAATGATTTCTATATAAATATATGTGTATACATATTTGCACGGATTTAGTTTGAAATTAAATGTGTTGTTTAATGCAATTTTAATATTTAATTTATAGCTATCTTTGTAAATAAGTATAGACTTGCTCTTACATATATATTATTATGATCATATAGTTATGTCAAGTAACAGTCTCCTAATGCACACTTTGAATTAAGCTAGGAACTTGAAATCATTTCATGAAGACAAAACCTATACAAAAAAAGTAAGGGCAGTTAAGGGACTCTCATTCACTGCTGCTAGGAAGGTTGGTTGGTCCAGCTTTTCTGGAAAACAGTATGAACATTTCTCAAAAAAACTAGAAACTGAGATTCCATATGATTCAGCAATACCACTCCTGGGAATATACCCTAGTGGCCAAAAAATCGCAATGTAGAAAAGCTATCTGCACTCCCACATTCATTGTAAAACTATTCAAAGTAGCTAGAATCTCAAAACAACTCAAGGGCCTGAGAACAGATGAATGGATAAAGAAACTATGGTACATCTACACAGTGGAATACTATGCAGCTGTTAGGGAAAATGAAGTCATGAAATTTGCTTATACATGATAGACTTGAGAGTATCATACTGAGTTAAATCAATCAGAGGGATAGGGACATAGAATGATTACACTAATTTGTGGGATATAAAAAAACACAGTATGTGAATAATATCCAAAGACAGTAGAAACAAGGGTCTGGAGGACTGATTGATGGTATGAAGCATGTCACTAAGGGGGTGAGGGAGTGCAGTTAGGACAGAGAAAGAACACTATGAGAATGATGGTTGGAGAATGATAACTCTGGACAATAACTGAGTGCTGAAGGGAGGTAAAGCAGTATGCATGATACCCTTTCAGTAACAGTGTTGCAAGCCACAGTGCCTAAAAGGAAAATGAGAGAGAGAGAGGCACAGAGAGAGAGAGAGAGAGAACAAGAGAGAGAGTAGAGAGAGAAGAAAAGTGTCCGCCATAGAGGTATGTTGTGGGTGGTAGGGAGGCAAGTGGAAGGAAATTTGGAGACATTTGGTGGTGGGAAATGTGCACTGGTGAAGGAATGGGTGTTATATCAGTGTATGACTGAAATTCAATCATGAGCAATTTTGTAACTATATAATAGTGATTAAATTTTAAAAAATTTAAGCAAGGGAAGTTAATCTTTCCAAAACAAAGAAAACTAAGAAAAACAAAAGTATATTTTCATTATTTTCTTAAAACTCTTATCAAAAGGCATATATAACACCAGCATAGAATTGTGTGGTGTTTTCCCTTTATAAATTTAAGCTATTATTTAAAATCTGTCACCTGCTCACGTGAAGGTTCTTGGTTTTTCCAGACTTGTTTTGGTAGGTGGTGTTGTTAATTTTGTTTGTTCAATCCTATTTGTGGCATATGTGAGGAATGAGAATAGGAAATGATACAAATAATGAACTCAAGTGAACTTGGCTTCATAAATAACTATAGATCTTAGCAAAAGGCTTTCTTTGCGAGGAATAAGAAAGCCTATTAAACTGTGAGTAGATGGTGTATGGAGTGTTAAGAATCAACCTGAATTGGGGCATCATAGTGACAATAAGTTGGAAAATCAGGGAGGTCACCACTATTGAGAACAGCACAGCTCAGAGTCAATAGGAGCAATATGCCATCAGCCAGGTCGGAGCCACTGACACAGGGAGAATTAAGCTCTTTAGGCAGACAATGAACAATGATGCTCCCGAGGCTTCACATAACCTTCATTCAGCAGAGACCAAGACTAGTTTTGAACAATTTCTTCGTGCTCATGGGGTGTACGGTGTTCATCAGGACAGTCAGAGCAGCCTTTTCTGAGCTAGACATACTTTACTTCAATTCATGATTTCCAACGTTAGTAAAGCAACGCAGGAGGGGTGGGCTAGCAATTCAAATTGCATCCCATTCTGCTGACATTCTGAAAACTGCGAGAAAGACTTTGTATTTCAAGGGCGGAAAAGAACCTCACAAAAATTAAAGTTCATGTGAAGGTAAAAGATGAACTGAGACAAGGAAGTACTTACTCTCTTGGGAAATGACACAGGCTGCATCTAAACAACACCAACCATATGGTGGAAAAGAAGAAGTTACATTTTCCAGATGTTTTATCTACGTGACATGAAAAATCTCTTTGACTGAGTATTTTGCTTTTCACTCTTGTTTGACGGTGTTTAGAAATAGACAAAGTCACAAATAGGTGAAAATGATAATTAAATGAAAGGTGTGCAGAAATTCATCGTACAAAATGTTTTTTGGTGATGTAGTCTTTTAAAAAAAAGTTTTAGAGTTTTCTTCCAAGTAAGATTTATCTGATGGTTTCATATTTATGTAGGACTTACGTGGGCTTTTTTAGTCAATTTTTGTCTTTTTGCTTTGAAAAAAAATTTTTGACATTAGGAACTGTTGAGTTCAATATCTAAAGATCAAAGAGAAGGTCACAGCTGACATTTGGAATGTCCTCATTATAAAAAGCTTGTTTCTGGCAGTTATTTTAGAAAAATACTTATTTAATCCAAAGTAGAAGCTCATTCACAAACTAAGACTAAGAAATAAAAATCATGAAGTCAGAGAAAAATGCCCACAAAGATAGCAGAAGCAGAAAAAGAGTCACACAACTCTCACTACTTTGAAAGTTTCTCTGATTTGAGATCATATGAGGGAGAAATTTGGTTGCCAGACAGAGGCACATGAATTTCTTTCACTAGCCACCAGGAGCCATTCAATATTTATTTTGGGGGTTTTGTTGTTATTGTTGTTTATTAGTTGCCAGCAACAGAAGCCTCTTTGCTCAGTCTAAGGAGAAGGAGAATTTACAAACAATATTATGCAACTTATAGAATATTCAGGTCAATTAAACATCCAAACTCCAGAGCTAGATAATGGATGCTGCTTTGTTTTTGTTTTTGTTTTTTAATGAATCACCATGAGGTACAGTTACAGACTTACAAATTTTCGTGCTTATATTTCAGTCATACAATGATCGAGTACCCATCTCTCTACCAGTGCCCAGTCTCCACCACCAATATTCCCAGTATCCTTCCCACCACCCCCATCCCACCCCCACCCCACCCCGCCTCTGTGGCAGACACATTCCCTTTTTCTCTCTCTCCTTTAAGGTATTGTGGTTTGCAATGCAGGTATTAAGTGGTCATAATATTTGGTCTATAGTCTACTTTCAGCACACATCTCCCATCCTGAGCTGGTCCTCCAAGCACCCTTTACTTGGTGGTCCCTTCTCTATTTGTGCTGCCTTTTCCCCCAGCATGTGAGGCTGGTTTCCAAGCCATGGAGCAATCCTCCTGGTCCTTATCTCTACTATCCTTGGGTGTTAGTCTCCATTCTTTTACTTTATATTCCACAAATGAGTGCAGTACTTCTATGTCTGTCTCTCACTTTCTGACTCATTTCACATAGCATGATACTCTCCATGTTGATCCACTTATATGAAAATTTCATGACTTCATCTTTTCTAACAGCTGCATAGTATTTCATTGTTTAGATGTGCCAAAGTTTCTTTAACCAGTCATCTGTTCTCGGGCACTCAGGTCTTTTCCAGATTCTGGCTATTGTAAATACTGCTACAATGAACATACAAGTGCAGATGTCATTTCTACTATACTTTTTTGCATCTCTGGAATATATTCCCATAAGTGTATTTCTGGGTCAAATAGGAGCTCAATTTCTAATTTTTTGAGAAATGTCCATACTGTTTGCCAAAAGGGTTGAACCAGTCGGCATTCCCACCAGCAGTGAAAGAGAGTCCCTTTCTCCCCACATCCATGCCAACATCCGTTGCTTTTGTTCTTTTGGATGTGGGCCAGTCTCTGGGGTGTGAGATGATATCTCATTGTTGTTTTGATCTGCATCTCCCTGATGTTTAGTGATGAAGAGCATTTTTTCATGTGCCTTTTGCCCATTCGGATTTGTTCTTTGAGAAAGTTTCTGTTCATTTAATCGCCCCATTTTCTGCTGGGATTGGATATTTACTTCTTGTAGAGTTCAAGGAGTGCCTTGTATACCCTTGATATAATGGATACTGTTTTAAATACACATACATCAAGGCTCCTGATGCTCCAGAAACCCTCACCATGCATTTTTCAGAAATGGATCCTTAGGCACTTCCTGATATTACTCACTTTTGGTTCCACTTCTCTTGCAGGATCCTGAGGCATCAGGGTTCACAGAAGTGAAATCAGAATTCTGAGCCTTAGCTGCAAGGAAGTCTGGATTATGAGGTTTCTGCTTTAGAAAGTCACTGACCCCAAATAGGGCAAATGTCTGATAATACTGTGTAGCCATTTTCAAGAAGTGTCCACCACAGGTATAGACAATGGTAGCTGTGCTTTCAGAAAATTAATCTGGCATGATGTGTGTTGCAGAAAGGGGGTGAATTTGAGAGGAAAAGGCTAAATTTAAAGAGTAAAAATCAGGAGCCTGCTGTTATTGTCAGAGAAAATAATAATAAGAGGTTTCACTACATGGTTCCTGTGCTGTGGAGTGACACAGGAAGAGTAAGATTCAGGAATCAATATAGAGATCGAGTTGACAACATCAGCACGGACAGTTGATGTCATCAGCAGGAATAAGGAAGTCAAGAACACATGTTGTTCTGAAGGGGAGGGTTTGAATCCAGACACATTTGATTCAGTGGGCAAAATGCATGATGCCATTGGATAGATAGATCTGGAGCTTCAAAGAGAGGAATCCTGGCAGAGGTATTAGAGTTACCTGTAGAGAGACAAGCGTTGAAAGAACAGGCCAGGATGGGTATAGTATAAAGTTACTATTTTCATTTCTTTTGTAATTGGCTTCTCTTTTTGTGTGTGTGTCTGCCAATGTTCCTACTTGCCTGCTAGCATGATTTAAGGAGAATTTGACCCTCAGTTTCCCTCCACACCCTCTAAACTGCACCTGCCAAAAAGAAAAAAGAAAGAAAAAGAAAATTAAAAATAAAATGAAAACATTAAAAAAGAACCAGTTGAGGTTCTTTCCTCATCCAAATTATGCATTCTTTTCTGTTTGGAGGAACTTACCACCTATCATCGAATGATTCCCAATTCCTTTCATTTCTTTTTGGTATGAGGGACACACCCACCAGCGCTCAGGACTTATTCTTGGTTCTACGCTCAGAGATATTACTTTTGGCAAGGGTCAGGGACCCTGTGGGGTGTCAGTAACAAACTCTGGTCAACCACATGCAAGGCAAACTCCCTAACCACTTTACTATGTCTCTAGCCCCCACTCACTATACTATGTCTCCTATTCTTTATACAACCATATCTTGGGATTTTTAAGATTTGATTGTTTGTGTCCAGGTGGCAATATGTATCATAAAGAAAGAAAATCAAGCCTAGTTTTTATTGCAGCCATTTTTCAGCTAGTCTAAGAAAAAATAAACAAAAACAAAACAAACGACACACTTGGTAGATCAAAAAAGTTCACCATGAAAGAGAAAGTCTCTGAATCTTAAACCTAACATTTCTCTCTCTCTCTCTCTCTTTCTCTGCACCCGCCCAGGCATGTGAGTACCATAGAGCTCCAGCACGGGGCCTCCATTTCTCAACATCCTGACAATGAAGCTTTCTCTGAGGCCTCTAGAGAGAGACCCTCTGGCACGTGAATGGAACGTTTGTAACCACAGTGCATAAACTAAGAAGTAGGAACCAGCATTTTCTTTACAATCAAGGGACACATTTGTTTGGAAGGACAGCACTGAATGCTCCTTGGAAAAGGAGCCTGGGCAGCCTGCTCCACGCTGACAAGACAGCAGGGCCATTGACACTTGGTCACTGCATTAGTGATGCACTTTTTCTTCTGAGAACTTTCCTTCTGATGCATCGTCTTCTAAAAACTGCCAGAGCCAGACAGATTTACACACACAGGCAGACACCTTGACGCAGAACCAACTCTCCAACTTGTCACTTACTGAAGAGTAAAAGGATCTCTAGGTACTCAGAGAAGAAGAAGTCACCCAGTCATTGAGCCAAGGGAGTAAAACCATCTGCCCTCTGCTCAAGGGCAGAGGTTGAGCAGAACTTGCCAAAAAGAATCCGGAAGCCCAAGGCATTATTCTTGAAGATCTTAGAGTACAACAGATGAGCATTATTTGAAACAGTCCTTTATATTGTTTCTGACATAGAGTCTTTTGCTAGGTTCAAAAGACACAACAGGAGTGGGGCAGGGGGGAGGGGGGAGGGGATGGGGTGGAAGCGTGGGAGGGATACTGGGAACATTGGGGGAGGGGACTGGGCACTGGTGGAGGGATATAAACAAAATGCAAACATGAAAGTTCATAAGTTTGTAACTGTAACTCATGGTGATTCGCTAATAAAATGTATATATAAAATAAAAAATAATTTAAAAAAGACACAACAGGACCATTTGAGCAGGGCATGGATGGGGGTTTCCTTCAGGAGATGGGAGAAGGGGCTGTAGAGGGTCTAACCTGGCATCTCCACTCTGGTTAAAAATGGTCTGTAAGGAGATATTCTACTGTTAGAGTTTTCCAGAAATATCTAGATATGGTGACCAATGATGAAAAGGGAGTACAAAGACTTGCTTCACAGAGCTTATACATAATAAGTTTTGACCTGGGTTTTTGACTTTTATATTTTTGATTTTAGAGGCAGTGGAATACTCATAGAGGATCTTTCTCAAAAATGAAGACCAAGGAGGAGGTGTTGTGAACGTGGTCCACAAAAGTGGAAGGCAAGTCATCATACAGGGGACAGAGCCTGGGAATAAATCAGTTAGTGGGTACAGAGAGCAAGGATCCCTCTCCTTCCCTCCAACTGGATTTTCTCAGTCCTTTTAGAAGACTTCTAGAGCCTCCTTTTACTGTACCCAGTAGGGTGCCATTAGCGGATTATCCCCAACAGCCTTTTAAGGCACTTGGAATTGAGACTAGGTACTTCTACCCAGCACAGCCAGTGGAAAAAAGAAAGATGTGAAATTTGCTGCCATAACCTTCCAAGTCCTGCAGTGGCATAAATCCAAGGTCAGTCTTTTCCCCCCAAGCAAGCCACAGAAAGTGAATGCAGAAAACTGCGTTTGCCTCATGGCCCTGCAGACCATTAGCAGTATCCAAGCAAAGATTGACTGTCCCATCCTAGAACAAAGTTCCGAAAGACCGAAAGCAGCAGATAAAGAGAGGAGAGAGAGATTTGGCTTGTCAGTTGCTCAAAGGGTGTCAAAGGAAAACATAGGGAAGGCTGGGGTGGGTGGGGGATCAAGCCCAGAATTCCAAGGTGGTGAAGTTCTGTGGCTTCTTGCATCTCTCCAATCAGCCCTGCACAAAGACACCATTGACTCTCCCTGGGTGGTCCCAACCAGCCTGGAGGTGGAGGTGGAGAGAATAACACAAAGGACAGGACGTTGAGCCTGCTGACCTTTCACCTTATCATATCTTCGAGGGTGGTCTGGTTCTCATTGTGCTTCAGAAAAACTTCTTCCCTCCCCTTGGGAGGATTTGCCTTCCTACCGTCCTTCTTCCTCTGACAGGCTGTTTGACAACAGTATCCGAACATCTGCAGAGACTTTCACAGACCACAGTTCACTATCAGCTAATTCTCACCCAGCCCAGTACTAGATCCAACTGACTTCATGATGTCAATATGTAGCCTAAGAACCAGAGTGAAGAAACTTGTCCAGTACCATCCCATTTAAAGAAAATCTGATAAGGATCAGGCATGTGTTGACTGCTTACCACCTTCCAGATAAATGCTTATGTGGATTTTTAAATTTCATCTTCACATAAGCCCAGAGTGGCAGGGATGTCGCTGCTTCCCAGTCCAGAGAGATGAGGGCTGAGGCATGGGTGGCACACGTATATTCGTCCTTTGACCTTGATATTCTGGGAACATCCACATCCAGGAAACCAAATATTCTCACTCTCAAGTCCTAATGCTTCATCCTGTTTGAGTTTCTGCCATGACTAGAAGTAGAGGAAAGCAGAATCTGAATCCTGCTATTTTGGGATCTTTCTGAAAATCACGTTCTGATCCCCCAGATCTAGGAGATCTAGTTTTTAAAATACGGATCACATCTATTGGTGCTCAGGCCCAGAGGTTCTCAGGGGCCACTAGGCCTATATTCAGGAATGCTCCCACATAAGGCCTGGGACATAGATTTGGTGCTGGGATCAAACTCAGGACTTCACACATATTACACGTGTGCTCTCCACTCAAGGTATCTCTTGGGCCCAGTTCTGCATTTTATAATAAGCTCTCAGTTGCTGCTGAGACAAATAATGGACTGACCTAAAGAGGGTGATGATGTTCATCACGGTGATTTGATTGCCAGAATTTAGTATTCTGGCACACCTGTGCCACTCTGACTCTTAAGGTACTTTTCTCTTCACATCCTTCCTAGCTAGTATATAAGCTTGCAGTCTTGCACAACCGTTCTTCAAGAACAAATGGAATACTCTCTGGGGAACGCTTTCAACATGGAAATATCTCCCTGCCCCCTACCTCCCTTTGTTGTCTCAATGACGGGGTTCCCACATCCATGGTGCTCACACATTTACGTGTTGTGCGTGAAGGAGAATGGGGTGCTGGCACCCTCTGCACACAGTAATCTCAGCTCACCATACTCATCTAGTTGTGGTTCTTGCACACATTCGGGCAGTGCACTGCAGGGAACACCTGAGTGTTTGTATCTCATGGTAGAATGCTGCTTCATGGTAGAATGGGGCTGGGGGTAGGCACAGAGTATGAGTCAATTCATCTGTTCTCTTATCCTTTCCTTTCACCCATTACCTAAGCAATCCACATCTGAAGAAAGGAAATGAGCCAGCAAAACCAGCATACTTCAAGGCAATGCCTCTCCCGACCATTCCTCCTCGCCATGCCTGTCCAGGTCAACTTCTAGGCCTACCACACAAAGAACAAGCATAAGATTGGTTCTCTGTCTCTATCTGGGACCTCAGTGTCCCAGTTTCCTAACATACTTCAATCTCTACCACAACTCCCATAGTCTAGAGGCCTAAAATAGGGCCTTTCGTGGCAGAATCACTTCTGATGCCACAAGTATGCACAGGTATGCACAGGGGGAACATACATGTTTTTCTCTCACTCCCCTCAAGCCCTGAGCCCCATAATCTAGCCATTCTGTGCAATCGCTGAGAAATAAGAAATCTTCAAGAAGACCCCTCTCCCTTTAAAGATTTTCAAAGACCATTTCCCTGTGTGGTTCCGTTTTCCCCTGACTTTCTTCCACAGTTCCAAAGAAAGCCTCACATTGAGGAAAACTAGAAAGGCATGATTCAGTAATGTCAAATGCTCTCAGGATTCCTTCTTCCAAAGTCTTTGTTAATTGTACCCAGTATCTATAGTGATAAATTTAAAGACACATGAAACAGCAGGATTTCAAAGACACTAGACTATTGTATTGTTTCATTAAACTGAAACAAAGGAGCAGAGGCCTAGGCCTGTCTCCAGGCAACAGAAAATGCCAGTCACAATCAGGTGGGGTTTCGGGTGGATTTTTTTAATGGAGTTTCACACACTCTGTTAAAAATGGAAGAATTAACTCACAAGTATTCAGATTCAATGACAAATATTTTGAACTGAAAATACATTTTTGCTGTACTTTTGATTCTTTCTTTTTTTTTTTTAATCTGGTGTGCTTTGGTTTTGGTACTTTATTAATTGGTGGCAAAATAAAATCTCACATACCAGGAAAAAAATGAATACAATAGAAACTCAAAAGCCATGAGTTAGCTAATTTCTGGGGAAAGAAATTTATTTTCAGCACTAAATATCAGCAGATCAATTGGCAATATATATGCTGGCATTCTGACATGTGGCCTTAATTCTGTTCCTATTACCAAATGACTTAGCTTTGCTGTGGATGTCAGGCCTGAATCTTCTTTTTAAAATATCCAAGGCAATCAAATACCAGTTAAGGCAGAACCGTATGCAAGGGACAACCCCCTAAGACCTATATCGGGAAAACCGCCAAGACCTCCCAGTGGGGACTTTGCCCTCAGCCTCTAATACTGGCCTTGCCTCCCTCTGGCCCAGCTTGGACCTCAGTACTCAGATTTGATTCCTTGCCATTCTCTCATGCATGAACACTATTTGGCAGGAGTTTTCCTGGCTGACCTCAGAATTCTCCTCCGGGTATAGTTTTCAGTCCTTGACCTAAAGATAAATGTATGCTAGCAAGCAATCAAGCATCCTAGAGCAGTGCTGGCCAATATGGCAACCACTTGCCACACGTGGTGATTTGAAATCATTTGAAATGAAATAAACACTAAAACTCCTCAGCTCTCAATTCCACCAATCACATTTCAAGGGCTCAATAGACATCAGTGCTCAGTACTGAGTTATTGTTTGGGGACCACACCCAGCCGTGATCAGGACTTATTACTCTGGGCTTGGTGACTGGGAGTGGCACCAGTAGTGCTTGAGGGACAATGTGCTCCAGCTCTTTGAGCTATCTCTGCCCCCACTCCCTTTCTGATTGAGAGACTCTTGGACTTCCAGCCCATCCAAACCTGCTGACCACCTTGACTGAAGCATCTTAAGCTCCTTCTTTTGAAGGATGTGAAAGTGGAATGGTGGAGGTTGGGAACACTCTTGCTAGCATGCTCTTGAAGAAGTTCCAGGAATGGTTCGAAATTCTTGCCAATGACTCCAAAGGCCAAGAGTGCAATGTGAGATCTCTAAAAGTCACAAAAACTCCCTCAACACCAGGGAGTTGGATCATCAGTGAAAAGGACTGAATCTGAGGAATTCACAATAGCTCAGGAAAAATGATTCTAGGAATAGTCCAATACCTTTCTAAGTACACTCAGCAGGACAGAATCTTGTTATCCTATGTTGCTGTGTACCTGTCTCTCTAACTTGCAAGGCATCTGAAATACTACCATTAGAGATTTATTCGTCTGGGTTAATAGGTGTCTTCTTTAGTCTCAATGCAGGAACAGAGGATGTTCATGACACTGATGGACATAAAAGAAAGAGACTCACTTGACTTACTATTACCTTAAAATAATCTGATCAATGACAGAAGGCACAAAAAATGATACTCAAGAGTGTCTTAACTTTTGTTAGATTAATAACAAGGAACTTCACGGCAGAGCCTTGCAAGCTCCCCGTGGCATATTCAATATGCCAAAAACAGAAACAATGATGGGTCTCATTCCCCTGATCCTGAAAGAGCCTCCAATGCAGAACCACTGGGAAGGATGAGTAAAGAAAGGCTGCTAAAATCTCAGGGCTAGGATGAATGGAGATGTTACTGGCGCCCACTTGAGCAAATAGATGAACAACTGATGACAGTGATATACAGTGATACAGTGAATAATGAGAAACTTACTTTCTTTTTATCATTCCTTTCATCCTTTCTTTATTTTTTTTTCCTTCCTTACTTCTTTCCTTCTTTTTTCCTTTCTAGATCTGGTAAATTTCAAGGGCTATTCTTGATTCATTGCTTGACAGTCATGCCTGAAGGTATTCAGAGGGCCACACAATGCCAGATAGTAAACCAGAGCCTTCTATAGTCAAAGCAATTTCTTAGCTCAGTTAACTTAAAAATCTTAGGGAGGGGGCGGGGGCCTGGAGCAATAGCACAGCAGGTAGGGCGTTTGCTTTGCATATGGCCAACTCGGGTTCAATTCCCAGCATCCCATATGGTCCCCCAACACAGCCAGGAGTAATTCCTGAGTTCATGACCCAAGAGTAACCCCTGTGCATTGTTGGGTGTGACCCAAAAAGCAAAAACCATTAAATTAAATTAAAAAATAAAAAACATTGGGGGCCATGTATAGCTGTGCTCAGAACTTATTTCTGGTTCCATAATCAGGAGTGGTTTCTGAACACAGAAGATCATACGTGGTGCCAAAGATCAAGACTGGGTTGGCTGGGTGCAACGCAAGCACCTTCCCTGCTGTACTATCTCTCAGTTTCTCTCAAAAATGACTTTTAAATGTTACATATTACATAATTATCACATTGCCCACTGGTGTTTGAGACAGACCTGATGAATTAGTTATAAACTCTTAATGTTAGGAATATTTTAAGAATACTTTTTTATATCCACTCCAAAGCATATTTGTCCATCATAAATTTAAAATTAATTTGTAAATTATCAAGGCAATTTTCCCACTTAATTTGGCTTCGTAAGAAAAAACTATCTCTTCTACAACTTACAATTCCAAACAAAACTTAACTTTGTTTACTAATTTATTGATATATTCATTTAACAGCTATTCCTGTGACCTTCTTAACAGTGTTCAGTCTCTACAGAAGAAACAAGTTGAATGACACTCCTTAGTTCAGCCATTTGATAAGTGACTTGCAATCGCAGTTTGGATCTATAACTTCTAAACAGAAGATTCCTAGCCTTGCTCTCTAGGATTTATATTCTCTCTCCCAAGTTTCTGAATCTTCATCTACTCATTAGAATTCATGTTGGGTGCCCCATGATGGAAACTTACTATAGTTGTGGTTTATATCAGATAGAATTCAATTTCTTTTTCAGGTAAAAAGAATGGAAAATGTGGCCTCAAGGACAAATGCAATGACCATCATGTATTCCCGGGTCCTCAGTTCTGTTTCTGCCAGTTTTAGTCCATCATTTCATGACCTAGTGGCTGTATTCTTAGTAACAGGGGGGAAACAGTAAAGTGGCTGGAGAGAGTATAGTACATAGGGTATTTGTCTTACACGTGGTTGACCTGAGTTTGACCCTCAGCACCCCATGGGATCGATCCCCTGAACCCTGCCAGCAGTGATCCCTAAACACAGAGCCAGGAGTAAGCCCTGAGTACTGTTGGGTTTGGTCCCAAAACCAAACCAAACAAAACAAAAAAGTAGAAGGACATTCCTTCAAAACTTTTTAAGTGGTTTCCTCTTGATCTCCTTGGTCAGAATTTAATTCTAAGGCTATACCTTGCAACAAAATAAAATAGAAAACTTCATGTCTTTCTTATTAGGTTTCTGATCCAAAAACGAAAGAAGAAAATTGGCTGGTAGGGTGGATACCCAACAATCTCTAACACCTGCCATAAACTATAAACTGTGGCCAAGGAATGGTTCTGCTCCAAGGACTCTACCTCATGTGGAGAGGTAATAAACCAGTCCCACTGATGATGGAAGCAAGAGCAATTGTACACAAAGGATATTATTCACTTCACTGATATCGCAAAGTTATAGTCTGGTGTTTTGCATGCTTACTAGCTACTGTGAAATAGTAAAACAGATGCAGCAGACATGACTATTAAAATTATTTCTATATATTAAAGCAAAACCCTTGCAAGAGGCAATAAAATGGCCACAAGACACTAAAAGCTATACAATTATACCAACTAAGCTTTTACTTTTTTTAAACCCACAAAACAAAACATTAAATAAGTCATAGTGACCACGTTTTTTTTAAATTTCCAATTATCCTGCTAATTGTAAAACCCTAGAATAGGACGTGGAAAATGGGGGAAGTGTTGCCATGAGAACCCTAATTTTTAGACCATAACTTTAAAAGAATCCATGCCTTTGGTTTTCAAGCATAAAAGGAAGAAACGGAGCTGAGTGGAAAATGTCAGTTTGTGTACAACTCACAATGGCAAGGTCCATGGAGACTTTGATGCTAATATATGACAGCATTAAGAAAGGACCAACTTATACCTCACCTGCTGCTGATATTCAACTGGGGCTAATTAAGCCAGCATCAGTGTCTGAAGAAGAGACTTGCTTTCTCATATGAAGAAAAGCACTCCTTTAAGTTTTGCCCAGATTATACTCTCAACACATGGAAAGAATTTCTCTTAGATATTGATCTATTAAACCCAGTCAACTCTGCTGGTCACTCTAGAAATGTATATTCTCTCACTCCACTGGCACATACTGTAGGCTTCTGGCCAGTACTAGCTACAAAATGGATGGAAGCACTGGGTCTTGGTGGAACCCAAACAGGAAAATAGCAAAGACGGATGCAATAATCTTGTGGCGGAAACTCTTATCTCCCCATATAATTTCTCCCTTTTGCATGGTAGTAGAATTCACAATTTGAGGAAACATAAAATAAAAGTCACACTTTACAGTTGTTGCTGCAGTATAGAAAAAACAAGAACATTTGTCCAAACTCTGGTCCATGAGATATAAGTGAAAATGGAAGAGAGGTTCATGTGTTTCCTTTCTTTCTTTTGACAAGATTATAAATGCAATGGATGGAACAGCAGCAGCAAGCTTGGACCAGGAAACTCCACATGTGAAAATAAACAACAACAACAAAAAAGAGATGGGGTTCTTTTGAGGTCTTCTGAAAAAAATTAGGGCAGAATGAACTGCTTATGTTCTATGGGCTCATAGAACATAAAAAAGAATCTTTCTTATCTACATAAATATGCTATTGGCAGCCAATTTTTAACTCTCACCATACGCAATAAATAAAGTTAGCCAGAGTTAAAATAGCAATTATGGGAACTAATCTTTCTTGCTTCTATCAATATACTGTTGACAATATGCTACCAATATACCGTTGGCATTAATAAACTATCAGCACCAGTATGCTCTTGAAACCAATCTGAATCCTAACTACATGTTACTTTTTAAAAAGTTAGCCAAAATCAAAACAGTGACTAGAAGAGTAAAAGTGGTGTCTAGAAACGAGGGGAATTGGTTTTTCATCTCCAGGGCCTCGTTTGAGATTCTCCCTATAGAGACGATCATCCTTCTCTGCCCTTTCTCCACTTCCTTAAGAGACCCTTCATGGGAGCAGCTGTGCTTCAAAATTTCACTAATCACTCATCGTCTACTGGGATTTACCAATACTCATCTTCTACAGAGATTTACCAATCCTACATTTCATTCCCTTGGGATCTAGAAGGTGACTGGCAAGGTAATGGGCTCATTACATCTGTACTAATATTCACAGGAAATAATGGAAGTTTCAAAATCTAATATAGCATTCCAACAGGGACTTGGATGTCTAGACTCAAGGATTGACTAATGTGGGCACCCTAGCAGGCAATTATGGTAAGTCTTTTCAGACAGGCGGGCAGGCCGGCTTTTTGACACTGACATGAGAAATATAGTTCTGCAAACTGACAGGGAGCTCCACGTTTACATACATAGCATGTCAGATTCAATTAAGATCCCTAGATACACATCTCAGCTTTCGCCTTACATGGCTTATTTGTGGAAAACCCTATCCATAGCGTTCAAATAAGATAGATGGAACTGGGGAAGAGAAAGTGTGGAGGCTAACAGTTTAAAACTTTTCAAGTTTCCAAAATTGTAGTCTTTTGATCTTCTCATCATGGAAACTAGAAACAGCATTTAAAAAAGACCCCTCAGCTGAACACACCAATTGCTATAGGAAATTATTAGACTCCCACCCTAATCTCTTCAGCTATCCCTCAACAACCCCCAAATAAACATCTAACCTAAGTCAAAGCCAGATGTACCCTAAGCAAATAGCACTCTGGACAAGTGCTCAGGCTCCTGTGCCTTCAATGTTATTCTGACCCTAATGCTCTTCCACTGGGAAGTTATAGGACGACTACTAATTGACATAAGATCATGTTTCTTACTTCTGCCAACCATTAAAATAAAGCCTACCAATTATTTGTGAATCAGCAATGATTTTCTGTTATTTCAATAACTTACATTTAATGGATTTCTGCACTTCTTATAACTGAGAGCTAGCTGTCAGTAGTAAGGAAATACAAATGACCACCCGAGTCATCAAGTGCTGCTTGAATAAACATCCACCTTTTCTTGACCTCTACTGGCACCACTTCTAGTAGAAATACAGTAATTTGAGCCTATAATCTGGACCCCAAAGCAGCAGCTTATTACCAGCATGTAATTGTAAACCATCTTCCTTGAAGATAGCAGTCCCTTGAAAAGCAAGACAGGCCTTAGTAAGTAGAGAGGCACATAACCTTACGGTAACCTCTTATCTTACTTTTCAGCTCTCCTTATCTGACCATCCTCTTCCTTCTCCCTCTCTCTTTCATCCCACTGTTATTGATAACATTGGATTTCTGGCAGGAAATTCGAGATTTTTTTTTGTTTTTAAGCCTACCAAAATTATCTGCAGTTACCCACAACAACATCAAAAACCTTAAGCTACTTCCCCGTCCTCTGTTTTAACTATAAGCAATGACAATTGTAGTTTATGGTCCTAAAGTCCCCAAAACAGACATCACAGACATCAGGAGATGCCATTAGTTGGCTGAGCAGCACTCTCCAAGAATCATGGGACAGAAATCATCATGTGACAGAGCAGCACACAATTAGATGGTAGACTTGTTGTGGGAGGCAAGACAGAAGGGGAGAAACAATTAGAGAACAATGGCAATTGCAGATAATTGATGATGATGTCATGCCATAAATCAGCACTTGAAATAACAATGCACATGCCTAAAAATAGATCTCAGGTGAGTAAGAAACAAGGTGGGTAGAGTGGCACCAGGACTGGAAAGGTCTAGTGAGGTCAGTATGAGCCATACCAACTGCAGAGAGTTTTCAGAACAGTTGAAGACCAACTTAATCCCAGTAATATCTTGGGGGAATTTTCCATTTAGAAGCATTCGGCATGTACTAAAAGGAAAAAGGAGTCTGATGAGTGCTCTTCTTACTTCTTCAAGAGTGGGAAGTCACTTGGGCCATTTGGTAAGGATGACCCTTAACCCTCTTTTGTACCCAGCTATAAGAGAACTTGGGATTTTCTTCTTTAGCAAAATCCTTTGGGATGCAAGGGGAGGAAGGAAAGAGCAATACTTCCACAAAAAGCTATTAGAGGGTAATAAGTGAAGATGAAATGAGGTTTTAATTTTACTTGTAAGCTATATTATACATATATGTGTCTCATTCTAATCTTTTTGTAAAATGAACAATAATTTAGTTGCAATAAAGTCAATATTTAATTACCCAGGAGTTCAACATAATTTGTCCCTTTGCAAATGTAAAATTCTTGCCATTAGGAATAAAAACCCAGTCTAAAGTGAGTAAGAGTTAATTTATAATTCTAGAGTTGAATAAAGGTTGCTTTTAACACTTTCTAAAATAGACTAAGATTTAGGTAGCAAATGCGTTTTTAAAAATAGAAGCTGCTTTTAATATGCTTTAGAGTGTTGGGTTCATCACCTAATGACTTTGCATTGCATGAGATGGAAAGGGAATGTCCAACATGCTTACTGGCCATGATGTGTGGCATTCAATTAAGCATATTTTGTTATTTCAAACAAAAATGTTAGACTATTGTCTGAAAAATACAGATTAGTTGAGCATTTCAAACTTTTTATTAATTCATCCTGTGCTTTCATTTTCAAATGAGGTGAGTTTCAAATATACAATGGGAACTATTTAATGTACAGTTTTAAAATTACACTGGGCTCTCCCTAAAACTCTTATCTTAAGATTCTATATTAGATTTATTTTCAGCTGTGCACTTTTTTAGCATATTATCTCAGTCAAGATCTCTGATATGCGAAGTACAATTACCTCACCACATCAAACAGGTCTTCACTGATGGATGAAACCATTCTGTTTCTCAGGGTCAAAGAAATAGTACTACAATGGGTAGGTCGCTCATCTTGCACATGGCAGACCAAGACCTGATTCTCTGCACCACCCATATAGTCCCCTGCGTCCCTCCAGGGGTGTTCCTGAATGCAGAGCCAGGAATAAGCCTGGAGTAAGTATACCATTCCAAAATAAATAAATAAAAATGAATAAAGAAATAATAAAAGCCTTCCAAGTAGGAACTTATAAAAGTGTATACATAAAGAAATGGCTGCCATTTGAGTTCTGTAGTTTGAACACCTGTTATCTTTCAGGCTTTCTTTCAAAATAGGGCCTCCCAGAAGTGTTCACAGGCCACCAGGACCATGCCCAGAGGTACTCACCATGTAGTACAGGGATGAATTAAGGACCTCAAGATTACTCTTATCCCCTCTGCACTCTCTCTCTCTGGTCCCTCTAACTCTCTTCACTAAGTGATTAGCACATTAGCCATTTGTAGGATACCACTGGCTTTACCCCATGGAGGGACACTTGGTATAAGCCAAACATAGCTAAACCAAATTATTTTATATGAAATAGAGCTTTCAAACAAATCCTCAGGCTTCTTCTGTGCAACATGAAGGATTCTTTTACAAAGCCAATAATCACTTTTGATAATGCATGGGTTTTGCAAGTCTGGGATTTAATCCATCAACTGCGCTGAAATAAAGTTGACCCTTCTTTATTTGTTACCCCAAGGGTTGGTCTTTTGGCTTCAAAGTTGCAGTGCTGGCACATAAGCCTGCCAGGATTTGTGTTCTTAGAGAAGATGCACAAGTTGTGTTGTGGTGCCTGACTGAGGCTGCTCGGCTCTCACACCTCTGCCTGCTACTTTCTGGCTATGGTACCCATGTATATTTATATTCTCAGTTGCTCTCAGGGAACACAACCCTTTCAGTAGTGGTTGTATACACATAACAGTGGTGCAGCAGGAAAGAGCTTGTGGTGTCAGGAATCTCAGACAGCAGAGATGACAAAATCATGTGCTCAGTGCATGTGGGACACCAAAGATTTGAACCTGTGACCATATGCTTTTGAGATAGGCACTTTAAGCCCATGTACTATTTGGTTTGATTATAGTTTAAAGAATAAAAAGACTGGAGAGACAGTACATCAGATAAGGTGCTTGCCTTGCATCTGACAAATCCTGGGTTCAAGTCCCCAGAACCATATAAGGTCCCCTGAGCCCCACCAGGAATGATCCCTGAACACACAGAACCAGGAGTAAGCTCTGAGCATCAACAACCTCCCCCAACCCCAAAACACACACAGCACACATGCAGAGAGAGAGAGAGAATAAAAGAACCAAGACCTGAATGCTCCAATCACACTCTGGCTTTGACAGAGGTGATGATTAGAGACAAGAATACTTTGATGTCAATGGAAATTATGAAGGTGGAGTGGGGGGAGATGTCACCAAGTCATGTGCTAAAAATCCATAATTTGATATTCTTTTTAAATGCATAAAGCCCTTTGAGCAGTTGCAACCTACAGACATAAACAAGCAAACAAAACCCCAGTATTTCTCAGAGCTGAAAAGGTAGGAATCTATCCAAGGCAGCTTCTGTTTTCAAAGTGGCAGTGACAAAAGCAGATGAATCCAGCACAAAGAGATTGGTAGCAGAGGAGGGAGTGCTCTAAACTGATGTAAAAGAAAACCACAGAGTTGGAAAAGAACAAAATCAGTCCATAAAGTGAATTTTTTCAAACCTTGAGAAGGGAAAACTAAGAAGAACTCCTTCCTCCCAAAGAAGGCTGGGCTGTGTCCTTTCTGTGCCTCTTTGGTACCCCTCACCCAAATGCTTCTGTCTTGTACTGTTGCCATCTAACTAACTCTCCAGGGAGACAAAGAATCTTGCTTTGTCCCCGATAGACCTTCAAAGCAAACGAGCCTTTTGTCGGAGAGTGCTTTCACCTTCACAAAACACTGATACACTTTCTCCAAATCAGAGGAGATCTGATGGTGAGAGTGGAGGCTAGCTTTTCAGACAAAGAATTCTCCTTCCTGCAATCAAGACAGGATCCATTTAAAGTCTTCTGCCCTGGGATTAAGACTTCTGTGTTGGTGCCTAAACCTTGTTTTCTGGGTTTCTTGCTAGGACTCTATGTCAACCAATGAAGAAATAAGGGGGGAAATATCTGATCCCTCCTAAATGCACTGCCCTTCCTTCCAGCAGTATTTTTTATTTTGTATTTTGGTCTGAAATTTTGTATTTTGTATTTTGTATTTTGTATTTTGAGACATAGGTCTCAAAATTTTTAGCAGTACTGGGGAGCCTTCAGGACCACTTAAATGTTGCCCAGGATACCATGTGATTCCTGGAATCAAATCCATACTCCACATGGTCTATTCCTACCCCCAAAACCTTTAGTTTTGACTGCTCATCTCACTCACCCTTTGATCTTCCCCTTCAGGTTCTCTAACTCCTCAGGATGCTTTACTGCTTGAAACTGAGTAGGAGGGCATTTCAAGGAATCAGTCAAAGATAATAGGAGGGTTCTGAGCTGTTTCAAAGAGTTCTGTTTTCAGAAATCGTTCAGAAATCATGAACAAGAGCACTATTATGAGCATTTAATTATTTCTATGAATACATTACAAACTCCTCCATCGCTAGAATGTAATAACTAAAAACTGCCTGATAATGAAATTTAAATGAAGTTCATTCCAAAATGAGACTTTTGAAATCATCCAGACAAGCAATGGCATCCCCCACGGCCATCCTCCACTTCTGCTTTGGCTCCACAAGCATATCAGGAGGGCTATTCCTGTCACATGTGGCACACCAGTCCCTTGCCTGTCACCTCAGCTCCAATATCTTGGTTATTATGTAGTCCAAGGGTAATGCCAACTACTTCAAGGAGGTTGCCAGATTCCTAAAGGTAGTTTTAAATAAGTTAATTAAATAAATAAATAAGACATAATCCACCTTAATTGCAAAGATTGATGAGTAGCACAAAGTAGATTGGCAATAGGACATTTTGGCAGCAGAAGCATTGACGGGCAGCTATACTCATCTATGTGTTCTACTGTCTGCACAATTGAATGTTAATCTAGTATCTTTGCCAATGTCCTGAGATCTGGGGTCTAAAGTTAGGTGGATTGAGCTTTAACTATTAAAAGGTATGGAACAATATTGAAGATGCATTCAATTTTGATGACTCATGCAATTTATAGACTTTATTTTTTTTTTCTTCTTGGTTTTCCCCTGAACCTTGAGTTCAGATAGATTGTTCTTTTGTATGTTCTCTATTTAGTCTGGCAAGACAGAGAATTTGGGGGAACTTATTCTACCATAGATAAATGTATTCAATATATATGTGTGTCATCTTAGATGCAGGAAGAATGGTGGAGTCGAAAAGATGTGCCTGGAGCTGGAGTTTCTTCGTCCTCTTAACAACTTCTTCGACCATTCTTCCTGCACTAACATATGCCTCAGAGACCTGGGCCCTATGAAAATAGGATAAGAATGCTATTTGGGTCTCCCAAAGAGGAATCAAAAGAGCTATGCTTGGAATATCACATTTCACTCAAGTGAGAGAAGGAATCCAGAGTTCTGACCTCCATCGACGATGGAGAATCAGGGATGTTGTCTTGTTTGACAAGGCATTGAAAATCAGATGGGCCGGACACGTAATGAGATTTGGAGATGACTGCTGAACTAGAGCTGTTACCAGCTGGATTCCACGGGACATCAAAAGAATGCCTCGCCGCCCACCTATGAGGTGGTCAGACTTCTTTGTCAAGACCCTGAATGAGCGGTTTGAGGCTCTTCATGTTCCTGGAGTGAGCAGACACCATTGGGCTATACTAGCACATGACAGGAATGAATGGAGATGTTACTGGCGCCCGCTCGAGCAAATCTATAGCAACAGGATGACAAATGATATAAGTGATCATCTTAGATGTATGAGTATGTATGAGTCGTGATGAAACTATAGGGATCTATTCACTGTGATATGAATTTTGCTATGAAACTCATATACAAAGGTCTGTGATACTGGCAAAGTGTGATAATTGGGAAGATGGGTGAGACGAGTTCAGATTATATATGTAAATATATTACAGATGAGTCCAAATATTTAAAGGAAATTTTATAGATAAGAAATAATAAAAGCCAATCTATAGAAATTATTTTTTCTGTCTTTATTGTCTTTCCATATATTTTCATATTCATATTTTCATATTCCATAGTCCATATATTTTTCATATTTTATATGAAAATATTTTTTATATTTTTCTACTTTCCTTTGCATTCATGATTTTTAAACACACTTGTAAACCACATATCCATTTCAATGCCTCTTTAGAACTTAATCATTCTTCATTAATTCTTTTTTTTTTTTTTTGTAAGGGTCTGAGTTAGAGAAGTCCTTTAGATAATGGAATCAATGGAGATTCCAAAGGAGCATTGTGGTCATGACCCAGTTTCACCAAAAATGTGGATCAGAGCTAACTTGGGCAGGTCCAGTGGGGTGGCAGTGCAGGGTATGGCGTATGTATCTGTTAAATGGCTTTCATGATTATTAAGGGTTGCCTTTAATGGGTAAACAAATAATACTCTGGAATTCCTCCACACAAAAGCAGATGATTTCAAGTGTTGTGAAAAGCAAGTCCAGGAGAATACAGGCAGAAAAAAAGAAAATTCCAGTAGGGAAACTTGGTGTTGATTTCAATAGAGGCTAAACATTTGAAGAGACCTCTTTTTTGGGTCAGAGAAGTTTAACTGGGATCTCTGCCAAAGCTGGGCCTGGAATCAAGGGTCCAGCAGCAATGCTGTTCTGGCATGCAGACAGCACCGCTTGGCCGAGCTCAGGAGTAGGCAAAGTGGGACTTTGCAGAAAATGGGCAGCAATCAGGGTAACAGCAGATAAAAACAGACCTGACTTGTGAGTCTGGAGTTGTCCACGCTGTGGAATCTGAGTCACCTGAAGCAAATGAGGGCCTGTTTTATGGCCTATAAATACCTGCCCATATACACACTGCACCGTGCCAAAGGCCATTGGGAGGAAAGTTGTTTTTATCACCACATGGCAGAGACTGACCTTCATATGTGTTGCTAGCATGATGCTAACCTTTAGGGGAGGATAAAAAGCACAGAGAGAACGACAGACTTTTTGGCCAAGGGCTGAAAGAAGAATTTCAGGCTCCTCTAAGGCCAAAGCAAAGACACTGAGGTGTGTGATGCTGATGTCTATACTGGGCTTTTCATGCAGCAACCCGTCACACCGATCACTTCTGCGTTCTTTATTACTAAAACTGGGTTCCAAGGGGGCTTTCATATTGTGTTATATAGATTTGTCCCTGCAATAATATTATCTTTTTTGGTGATCTCGTCTTTTTAATGGCTGCCTATTGTGGCCTTTGCAGAGGGGCATTCTGCTAGTGTTGATTCTACCTTAAAACAGATCCACAATTCAAGTACTGGGCTTCCTCTGCTGCCTTTGACCAAGAGAGAGGCCCGTAATAATCCAAGCCATCTTTCCTTGTAGCATGGTAAAACTCTCTAGGTGGATCCCCCAGAGATCCTAGGTATCCTCCCAGGTATGCTCATACCCTGATAGAATTCATTGTCTGAATAGCAGCCAGAGTCAGAGTCATTTTTATTGAACCAAAGTCAAAAGTAGATACTGTTCTCTGAATTCCTCCATAGTTTTCTCATGCATTAATATTTAGTCACATTCATGACGAAATTAATATTTAGTCACATTCATTGCTGGGCCCCCAGAATTTGTACCACTAGTCCTTCAATGTTCTATCTGCTCTCTCTGATTTCATCTCCTGCCATCTATTCCACATTTGTCAAGTCTAAGATGTATCAAGCTTTTCTCATTTCTTGCTGTTGTTTTTCTTGGTGGTGTGTGTGTGTGTGTGTGTGTGTGTGTGTGTGTGTGTGTGTGTGTGTAGGGGGGACTGGTAGAACCACACACATCAGTGCTCATGACTTACTCCTAGATCTGTGCTCAGAGCTCACTCCTGGCCTCAGGAGACCATGTATGGTGCTGGGGATTGCAAGGCAAAACCCCTATCCACTGTGATATCAAGCTTGGAGACTCTCCTCATTTCTTGCACTCATCAAGCCTGTCCACATTCAAGGTGTTGAAATGCTCTAGTCCCATCACTTGGAAAATCCTTACCCCAACTGCTGGAGGAAGGCTTGTTGTTATTGTTTGTTTGATTTAATCACAGACCATTTCAAAAACTGCAAGTTTCCAAATATAATTTACTATATTTTACTACTATGGAAAATCACAACATTTGCTTAAGCAAAGCAGTCACAGTGTTTTGCAGCTGTGTCAGAGTCTGAAAGAATGCAAAACAGGAAAAGGAACTGAGGAACTCAGGTAAGGAAGAAAACAGGTGACTGCCCTCAAGAGGTCTCTGTGTTAACCTTTCCTTAGCAATTTTGACAAAGTTCAGGTTCTAGACATCAGTTTTCCAACTACTCATTATGTGGCTTTTCTTCCTAGACTTCTTGCCCATCCACCATCCCTTTAAGTTAACCCTTCTGCCTATCACTATGTCATTTATTCTCTCTCATTTAAAAAAAATTTTATTGTATCGCCGTAAGATAGTTTGGGTTACAATCTCACAATGATCAAACACCCATCCCTCCACCAGTTCACATTCCCCACCACCGATATCCCGGGTATTCCCCCCTTTCCCACCCTCCCTCTGCCTTCATGGCAGGAAATATTCCCCATATTCTCTCTCTACTTTTGGTCATTATGGCTTGCAGCACAGACACTGAAAGGTCATCATGTTTGGTCCATTATCTACTTTTGGAATGCATCTCCATCCCAACTGGTTCCTCCAGCCATTATTTTCTTGGTGATCCCTTCTCTATTCCATCTGCCTTCTCATGAGGCAGTCTTCCAGCTTTGGTGCAATCCTCCTGGCCCTTGTATCTACTGTCCTTGGGTGCCAGCCTCATGTGATGTTATTCTACACTCCACAAATGAGTGCAGCCTTTCTATGTCTGTTCCTCTCTTTCTGACTCATTTCACTTAGCATGATACTCTCCATATATATCCATTTATAAGCAAATTTCATGATTTCATCTCTCCTAATGGCTGCATAGTATTCCATTGTGTAAATGTACCAAAGTTTCTTTAACCAGTCATCTGTTTTAGGGTACTCGGGTTGTTTCCAGATTTTGGCTATTATACCCATCTGGTAAGGGATTAATATCCAGGATATACAAGACACTAGTAGAATTGTATAAGAAAAAATCCTCCAACCTCATCAAAAAATGAGAAGAAATGAACAGAAATTTCTTCAAAAAAGAGATACAAATGGCCAAATGAAAAAATGGCACATGAAAAAATGCTTCACATCGCTAGTCATCAGGGAGATGCAAATCAAAACAACAATGAGATAACATCTCACACCACAGAGACTGGCACATATTCAAAAGAACAAAAGCAACCAGTGCTGGTATGGATGTGGGGAAAAGGGACGCTCTTTCACTGTTGGTGGGAATGTCGACTAGTCCAGCCTTTCTGGAAAACAATATGGACAGTCCTTCAAAAACTAGAAATTGAGCTTCCATATGACCCTGCAATACCACTTCTGGGAATATATCCCGAGGATGCAAAAAAGCACAGTAGAAATGACATCTGTATCTATATATTCACTGCAGCACTGTTCAGGATAGCCAAAATCTGGAAACAACCTGAGTGCCTTAAAACATTTATTCTCAATACTTATAACAATGCAGCATGGCCCTACTCCTATTAGCCAATATTTGTTCTTTTTTTTTTTTTTTTTTTTGCTTTTTGGAGGGGGAGGGGGCAACCTGGTGGTGGTCAGGGCTTCTTCCTGGCTCTGCATTCAGAGGTCACTCCTGGCAGGGTCAGGGCACAATTTGAGGTGTCAGGAATCGAACCTGGGTCAGCCATATGCAAAAGGTCAGCCATGCCTGCTGTACCTTTCCCCCACCCCAACCAAAATTTGTTCTTAAGGGTTTCCATCACGAAAAACAATTTCCCTCCAGATTAGTAGAGGTATAATTTTTTAAATTTTTTTATTAAAAAAATTTTATTAGTGAATCACCGTGAGGCACAGTTACAGACTTACAAACTTTCATGCTTGCATTTCAGGCACCCATCTCTTCACCAGTTTTCATTTTCCACCACCAATGGTCCCAGCATCCCTCCCACCACCCCGACCCAGCCCGTCCATCCCACCCCATCTCTGTGGCAGGGCATTCCCTTTTGCTCTCTCTCTCCTTTTGGGTGTTGTGGTTTGCAATAGAGGTATTAAGTGGCCATCATGTTCGGTCTATAGTCTACTTTCAGCACACATCACCCATCCCAAGCAGGCCCAGTAGAGGTATTATTGACCACCAACATGATCTAGGTTTAAGGTATGCAGCATAGTGCTTTCACTTAGGTTTGTCTTCAATAGAAATTTATTTTCTCTTAGGTCAAGGGACTGGAAGTCTAAGAAAGATCAAGGTGGGAGGGCTAGAGGTCAGGAGTCTCAAGCATATTAGTGGTAAAGAGGTGTGTTACACGTGTATGCATATGTCTGAACTTCAGGTCCAACAATACTGGAAGCATAAGACCCAAACTACAACTAAACTTACAGATGTACCTGCCAAGGATGTAGAGTGGGAGAAGGGAGGGAACTTGGGGACATGTGTGGGGGAAGCTGACACTGGTCCTGGAATCAGTGTTGGAACATTGCATGCCTGAAACTCAATTCTGAATAACTTTGTAAATCACAGTGCCTTGATTAAAAAAATTAATTAAAAAAATAAATAAAGGTGTGGGCAGTTTGGTTTCTTCCGTCCCCTGAGGGCAGCCTTCCAACAGCTGCTCCAGCCACTCCCCCAGCTCTGCACACACTCGCTGTCCCGGTGTCTCCTCCTCTTATTTGGTGGTCTGTCAGATATCAAAGGGATTCACTCTGTCAGCTTCCCTTTACTTAACTTACCTTTTTGTCAATACCCCATATCCAGTTTCATTCTGAGGTACTTGGGATTAAGACTTTAATACACAAAATTTGGCTTATTTTTTGAGCTATCTGTTTATGTTTTTGTTTTTGTTGTTTTGGGGGGTCACACCCAGTGGTGCTTAGAGGACTATGGAAGCAGTGCTCAAGAGACCACATGTTGTCAG
This sequence comes from Sorex araneus, assembly GCF_027595985.1. NCBI lineage: Eukaryota > Metazoa > Chordata > Mammalia > Eulipotyphla > Soricidae > Sorex > Sorex araneus. The sequence continues at coordinate 239,448,112 of NC_073302.1, forward strand.
AGATCAAACCCAGGACCCGGACATGAAAAGCACACGCTCCAGTCTTTGAGCGCCCTTTCCAGAACACTCTATTAATATTTTAAAGTGTTATAAGTCTCTCAAGGGATTCTTCCCTTTCTCCTCCCTATCCTCATCTTTTCAGAAGAAATGTAAGTTGGAGACCTAGTAAGTGAATCCAGCTGGATTGTTTGCAGCCTATGAGGCAAGTGAATTTATTGGCTGATCAGAGCATAAATTCTCACCAGAACCCCATTTTCCTTTGTCTACTTCTATGAAGTGAATTTTAGCCCCATCATTAGGTATATTGAGCTAAAAACAAAAACTGAAAGGCAAGCAATCACTTTAGCTAAAGGATTCATGGTCAATTGTCTGTGGACGTGGCTCAGCAAGAGAACACTTTCCTTGCAAGTGTGAGGCCCTGGGATGATCCCCAGCACACAAATATTATGCATCTAAAACACACATATAATTACATAAAATATGTGTATATATGGTTCCAAATAGCCCTATCCTTGATATGAAAGCTTTGCTATATCTTGCAGTCATCAGGAAGCTTTTACAAGAATGAAGATAAACACACCCATGATATTATAGATAAAGATCAAACAAGGAGCCAGCTCAAAGGCATCCCAACCCACCACAGCACAGGCATCACCGGCTGTTCTGAGAGTCACTGCACAGCCCCAACAGTGGCAGTGAGCTGGTTTATAATTAAGAATTCTAATTTCATGCGTAGTCTCATAAGAACCATTGCCAGTATGATTTGTTTGTAAACTTGAGCCCTCTCACACTGGATTTAGCAGAAGCACTAGGGCAAGAGTCCTTGTAGAGAACGTGCTCATTCTCAAACATCATAAGGGTTGGGACATTTGAAAAGGAAAGACCTCCAACAACATAGCCCTTCCCCAGAGTACTTTTTTTTTTTCTTTTTGGGTCACACCTGGCGATGCACAGGGATTACTCCTGGCTCTGCACTCAGGAATTACCCCTGGCTGTGCTCAGGGAACCATATGGGATGCTGGGATTTGAACCCGGGTCGGACGCGTGCAAGGCAAACACCCTACCCACTGTGCTATCTCTCCAGCCCCCAGAGTACTTTTTTAAACTCTTACTTGGCATATTCCAAAGGAATCATATTCTTCCAGGTAGACTCAAGAACTGAATATAAACGTAAAGACCAGGCAAAATGAGCCTCAAGAAATCAGGTTGGGAAGTAAAGCAACTGAGACTTTCAACAAAATCATTCTTTATTTTTCTCATGTGCAGCCTCGAAAGAAAGCTAAATTTGAAATTTGACAAAAACCCCCTTTAGAGCACTCTAAAACAGGAGCCTGGGACACTTACCTTAATAAAATGATACTTTTACACTAATAAATAACAGTAGCATGGTTTTCATTTGATTTGATATTTACTTGCATTTGTTTGCTACTTCACAACATTAAACTACTTATAATTCTATTTGAAAAGAGAGAAGGAATACCATTCCAGGTAGAAGAAAAACCAAGAGTGGATTTGATAAGAAAGAATTATATCCTTTAAAAAAAAGGGAAACACAAGGCAAGTAATTAAGTCAATAATTTATTCTAAGTCTCTCAAAACCACACATCTGTCTTGGCTCTTAATGGAGGAAAAGTGTATATGTAAGAGCAAAGGGAAGTGAAGCTTGAAGTCCTAAGAATTGGACTCAGCTCTGTGGTATTGAATTAGTACCACTTGGAACCTTTTCTGATCTTTCACTGCCCTTCTTATTCCTTCTCAAGAATTAAATAGACCTGAACTTGAATCCCAGCAACCTTGAGAAAGTTATCAGACTTCTGATTCTTTTTTTCTTTATCTGTAAAAATGGGTATACAGATGTGACCTCACAGCACAGTTGCAAAATCACATGAGCTAAAATAGATAAAGGCCCCAATGGTACCTGTCACGTGGAGGTGTAACCTGGGCAAAATGGTATTGTCCCAAAAGGCCTTCCTGCCACCCTGCCTTTTCCTTTATACACTGCTCTTTCCTTTCTTTCCTTTAACCTTGTTTCTTTTTTTAACATTAAAAGAGGTAGATGTTGGGCTAGAGCCCTAATTCAGTGGGTAGAACCCCAAGTTTAGTACCTGAAACTGCATATGATCCCTTAAGCTCCTCCAGGAATGATCCTAAGCACAGAGTCTTGAGTAAGACCTGAGCACCATAACGAGTGGCCCAACCCCTGCCTCCCCGCAAAAAAAGAGAGGATATATGTGTGGTTGAGTTCAGGAAGGTTTGGGTAACTGTGAATAGGCGTAGGGTTTCTGGGGTGGGGAGAATTTCATGTTCTTTGCCTTTCTTACTATGGGATCAAAGCCTTGTGCAGTATGAAAAATTGCCAGTAAAAGAGCTTCACAAATTCATTCATGGCCATGACTTTGTAATTGATGAAATTCCCCTTGGGCAAATTAAGCAAATAGCCAAGACCCTCATTTACAAATGTAGGAGCTGAGAGTTGGAGGATATGCTGAGTTCCAGAATACTTGCCCTGGACTCCTCAGAGGAAAAGGAGAGTCACTGGAGGGAGTCCTGCCATGCTCTCACTTTGCCCAGCGCATAGGGCCTGGCTTTGCTCCTCTCGTATCTTTTTTCCTGTTCACTTGCTCATCCATAGATTTTCTATCTGAGTATATCGCTTTTGCATCTTCCACTTCACAAGGTGTTCAGCATGTACTCCAGGTAGCACCAGGAGTGGGGGATATATTTTCTTGAAGTTCCCCAGGGTTCAGGGGAAACTCAATTCTTTGACAAGATAATGAATGTTGGAAATTCTCAATGAAGGTGGAAATGTCTGGAGTTCACTGTTTAAATCATCTGCATGCCAAGTGTGTTCTGTGAGTATCACTAAGTTACAGTGCTGTAATGCTTTAAAATACTTACAATATAAGGTATTTGCTGGAGATCCTTCATGTTAGATTTTCTATGAATAAGAGACCATCTCTTTTTCTCAACTTTAAAACGGGTTTGGAACCCTTGTGTGTTTTCATTTTAAAGCTAAGTCTGAACATACGTGATTTCAGCTCAGTTCTGCTTAAAGGCAGCAAGATACAAATTCCACTAAGTAGAATGTGGCGCGTGCTTCTGGGGCTTTAACAATTAGTAAAATTACCCTCTCACTCTTGCTCTCTTCCCTGGGATCTTGATCTCAATGAGATACTTACACAGTGACATTAATGTCACTTGGGTATAAGATCAGGTATGGAAATTTTACAGAGGAGAAAATAATAGCAGGAAACCTACAGAGGAATATCTCACAAAAAACCCACTCACAAAGACAAAATAGAAACTTCCTCTTCAAATCCCCATAGAATCTTGCAACTGTCAGGACTGGCTGTACTCGAGAACAAGAGGCATCTTTGTTTACAAGTCAGAAACACAATAATTCCCCACTGACTCTACCTTCCTAGCTTACCCAAGACTATCTGATGACTCTCATAAAGCAATATTTTCCCAACAGGGGAATGTAAGGGACTCCTAAGAGACACAGACCTCAGCTACTGATCTTTCCAAGTTTCTTCAATTTTCTAATCCACTTGAATTTATTGAGCATCTATGTACTGGACTCAAGTAAGGTTAGAATTTTGTTAATACTTCCTTTATGTTCAGCAAAAATGCCAAAATCTTCTGCCCCCATACCTCATTACTAGGCTGCTGCTTTCTTCTCCCTCTTCTTCCTTCTCCTCCCCTGTATAAAAATAAAAAGAAAAGGCGCGGGCGAGGGAAGGGACGCCTCACCGCACCGTGCCAGGCACAGGGCCTAAGGCAGCAGCCGTCTCTCCCGCCACCCGAGTTCGGTAGCCTCCGGCCACTTCCCCCACCCCGGGGAGGTTGATGGCGAAGATGTGGCAGGCGAAGGAAGGAACGAAGCCATGATGGTTGGTCTCACTTGCAGTTTATTCCAATCTTCTCTCTATACACTCTCCCCGACCTATACACTTTGCGCCCTCTATACACTTTCCGCCTCTATCCACTTTCCCCCCTCACCTCCTCTCCGAACCCCCTTTTATTGATCATGGCCCTTCCAAAGGGCGCAATACATTGACGTCACTAAAGGCACCAAAAGATCTTACAGGAAGAATGTTGAGGCAACATAATTCTCTTGTATCTGCAGGCCGTTAATCTAGGCCCCCCGGAAAGAAGATACAAAACCAAAACGGAAGCCTTCTTTGGGCTGAAAGCACTCGGATTTACATCCCAAAGACCAGGCTGGGCTGCAGCCTGGAATCTACAAAGTCAAATCATGCCTGGCTAGCACCTTAGATCTGTGGGTCAAAGATCAGCTAGGTTTCTGTGACAAAAGGTTTCTGTGACAAAACTCCAGAAGGCAGCTGGAAAAGGGGAAATATTCCAACACTCCCCCTCCCCCCATCTCTTCCTCCTCTTCCTCCTTCTCCTCCTTCTTCTTTCCTCATTTTCCTTTTCATCTTTTGAATTTAGGAGTCACACTTAGTCAGTACTTGGTGGCTAGTCCTGGCAGGCTTGGGCAACCATGTGGTGACCAGGATCAAACCTGGGGCTCCTGCATGCCTAGCATGCACTTCAATCCTTTGAGCTCTCTGGTGATGGTTCCTTCTTTTCATACATGTCTCAAATGTCATCTTTTCTATGACCTTCTCTAACCATATGCCCTAGTGCTGGCCCTGCCTTCTGCCCTGCGCATTTTATTACCCTTATTTATTTTCTTTAAAGACTCATGTCTGCCTAAAATTATCCTGAATATTTATTTGTTTACTTTTTGGATTTATTAGTTGTCATCTCAACTAAAAACACAACCTGCCTGGGAGCTAAACCTTGTCTGTCCTGTTTGAGGACACCGCAGCAGCTGACAACAGGCAAAAATCAGATTATATACCTGCCCAGGCTACATCACTCCAGAAATACTCCAATATATTCTCCTTGGGCCATGGGAGGCTAAAGTATGATGGAGTTCTGTAGATGTTCATGTACTATTTCTGAGTGGACATTTAATATCAAAAGATGAGTAGTAGTTACCCAAATGATGCAGAGAGAAGGTACACAGGTCAGAGGAACTGATCACTCGATGGCAGAGATGCCCAAAATAATTTACTGAGGGGTTGGAGCAATAACACAGCAGGTAGGGCATTTGTCTTGCACGTGGCCGATCCGGGTTCAATTCCCAGCAACCCACATGGTCCCCAAGTACTGCCAGGAGTAATTCCTGAGTGCAGAGCCAGGAGTAATCCATGTGCACCTCCGGGTGTGACCCACAAAAGCAAAACAAGCAAACAAACAAAATAATTTATTGAATTCTTGTGCTTGCAAGTACAACCAAAGAATTAATGGGTGAATACCAAATAAAATATTAAGAAGGGGTTGGGAGAGAGAGAAAGAAAAACAGAGAGAGAGAGAGAGAGAGAGAGAGAGAGAGAGCAAACACCGAGGAAGGAAAAGAATGAAGGTAATTAGGGTAATATTTTAAAGCAGAGACCAAAAGTATAGTGACAAAAATGAAACAGTGACTCTTGAGTAAATCAAAGCTGAGTCCAAGCCCCAGTACCAGTGTTTCTGAGCTGTGTGATTGATCTCTAAAGGCACCGCTCACTCTACTATAAGGATGAATGTTTCCAGGTTAATTCACCTGGTACTAGGCACCTAGATTCTAAGATCAACTCAATGGTTCCCAGAAGGGAGCAGTGATAGTGTGGGTGAATTAGGTAAAGAGTGCCAATAGTGAAAGGTGAGCTAGATTTCTGTGTATTTTTAATGCAATATGCACAGATATTGATCTATAATAACAAACGCACATACAATTTATGTAAAGTTGTAATATTATGCTGCTTCCAAAAAATGGAATATCAAGGTTTTCAGTGAGGTATTTGAAACTATTGGAATGAAGGAAGTATCGAGATAAGAAGGGACATAAAGACGAGCCTTTGATATTTTTTTTAACTCTGCCAGAAGATTTTAGTGTGTAGCCAAGCTTAAAAAGCACTGCAGCAGGAAATAGGTGAGATATTAAACTTAGATGGGAACACTCCATATTTGTAGAGTTTATAAATTTCTTTTGCATACATTATCATTTGGGCCTCATCTCCACTTGATTCTAAGCATACACTTTACTGCTGAGCCTGATCTCTGGTCTCTGCATATATTATCTTACTAAATGTTTGCAATCGTTCTTGGAGTTAAGAAGTATGCCAAGGTATAGAAAGAGTGGCCAAAATCAATACTAGGAACCAGGTAGCATGCAGAAATGAGTGAAGAAGATGGAGTAAGAGTTAAGAGGGGTCGGAAAATTCAGGAATAGTGGGATAGTAGAATATTATGTAATTTTTCTCTTTGTTTTCTTTTGTTTGTTTATGATGCCAGAAATGGAAACCAGGGTTTCACACATGCAAAGTAGGTGCTCCACTGCTGAGCTGAGTTCCCAATCCTGTGTGTGGTTCTGTTAGAGAGAATGATAGTATTTCTAGAATATTTTAGCACTGTACTCAATGCTTTACAAACTCTATTTCACATGGCCTTCAGGACAACCCTATGAAGAAGATACTTTTACCAACCCTATTTTACAGCAGAGATGCTCACATTTCCCAGGTTAAATAAACTTCTCCACAATGCTATGAGTGGCAGAGTTGGAATCTAATAGCATGAGCCATGACTCCAGCCCCATCCAAGATGGAGGGAGTGGTCAGCTGCATCAAGGACTTGAGGTGGAGGTGGAAGATGACCAAACCTGAAATGTGCTTGTGGTATTTGGCCAGTAAACATCTTATGCTGCAAAGTCGAAGTGAAGGACTCAGAAATGCAAGAAGGATGCATGCTGCAATGAAGTGGAAAGGAGGCCCATGTGAAGAGTGTGAGTGTGTGTGTGTGTGTGTGTGTGTGTGTGTGTGTGTGTGTGTGTCCCATAGCTCCAGCAGGCACCTCACAGTATGCCTCAATTCCCATCGAGCTGAAATTGGAGGGACAACCTATGCTACCCCAGACTTGTAAAAAAATAGACATTAAGAGAGAGGCCAAACAACACAGGAGTTTGAGTTTGAGAAGAGCTCTGAGAAATGAGTCAGTGCCTGTTGCTGCTTTTTAAGATGGAAGAAATTTGAGCTCAGTGCCATGTGATGAGAAGTTTGCAATGGGCTCTTTCCCCACCCACTTATCAACAGGTACCTACTTCTCAAACTTTCTGATTTGAACTGCAACTTTTGTGGCCACCCAAAATGAGGCCAGGGAGAGGGAGAGCTGGAGATGGAAGAGAAAGAAATGTTGTTTGCAGAAACAAGGTTCTTGAGGTAGATGAGGTCCCTGAGCCACAACAGGGTCTTAGGATGGGTGGAGGTTTATCCTGCCCAGGACAATGATAAGGTGGGTGAAATGTGGGTGCTGCAGGATTAGGGACTGGGCAGGTTTCTAGGTTGGTTTCTTGAAGTAAGAGGCCCAGAGATCACAGTTTAAGGTTCAAATTCCTTATTGGATTTGCTGGACACTATTAGTCTCCAGACAGCCTATTCTTGGGTAGGGTCCCATTGGTCTCGATGAAAAAACATAGCCATTGTGGATAGAGTGGAATAGAACATGATCAAGTAAGTGGAAGCAGATGAAAATCTGGCTTTGTCATGTGACTACCATATCTGAAAGTGTTAATATAGCATAAAAATAGTGTGACAAATCCATATAACTATCTCTCAAAGGGCCTATCTCTGGATCCTATTTCACGATGACGATTATAATAGTAGTTTATTGTTAAAAGCTTTGCAATGCCTACAAAGTTCTGTTCTAAATGTGTATAAGTATGTGTGTGTGTTTGTGTGTGTGTGTACATATTTGGTTTTGTGCCACACCTCACAGAGCTAAGAAGCTAGTACTGGCTCAGTGACCATTGAAAATATAGTGCAGTGCCAAGGATGGATCCTGGGACTTCAGTATTCTGAGCATGCACTCCAGCCTGTCGAGCTATTTCCACAGCCCCCGAAGGTCTGCATTTTATATCATCACCTAAATATACTCCCTTTTCTACTTGCATGACTCCAATTTTTATTTTTAATGGATAAGAAAATTGAGTAATTCACCTATGTTTTTACATCCATAAATGGCACAGTTAGGCTCTCTAAATCCAGGACTCATATTCATTACCAATGTATTCTATGACCCTCCCTGCCTCCTACCCCCTTGCCCCTCCCCAACACACACACAACTTTCACTATAGTAACTTCATTTAAGGTTTTTTTTCTGGTTTCTTATTTTTAAGATGTTTATTCCCTATCCCCTTTCATGGGACTGTTGCTGAAGACACTGTCAAGCTTGCCATGATTGGGATCACACACGCACACCTGGTTGTGTGGTGCTCATGCAGATTCAGCTGCGGTATTCACTAGCAGTTGCACATCAGGTTCTGGCTCTGACCCAATCGGACCCAGCTCACCCAGTCTGTATTCCAATAGTTGCTGGCACATCTGCCACCAAAGGTTGAGGTCCTCATTGAGGCCCACATGTTATGGTGGTGGAACTTGTCTTAGGTCACGGTGGCACTCTCACACACACTCACCAGAACCTGTACTTCTTGGCCATGTCCCTAACAGATTTGTTCAGTTACAGTACTTCCTTGGGGTCTAAGATTGCATTGCTGGTGCATTGCTTGTGGCACCAAGGACTATAAGTAGGAGGGCTGCCAGGCTCCAAATGGTTGAGCTCCACAATTGTACTTGATCATTAGGACTCCAGGGATTTGAGTCGTGACCATCACTCGCAAGGCAGGTGTGTCAAACCACTGCACTGGTCCTGCAAGCTTGTTATAGGTTCATTTTTAGGTTTATTATTTGGATTGTGACTTGAGTCAAAAATTGTAATCATGGGGCCAGAGTAAGAGTAGTATGGGTAGGGCATTTGTCTTGCTCATGGTCAACCTGAGTTCGATCCCCAGCATTCCATGTGGTTTCCTGAGAACCACCTGAATTGTTCACCTCAGAAGTAACTCCTGAGTGCAGAGCCAAGAATAACCTCTGAGCATCACCAGGTGTTGCCCAAACCCCCACCTGCTTCCTCCCCACCACCAAAAAAAAAAACACAACGAAAACAAAACCAAGCAAGCAAACAAAAAAAGTTATTATGATTAGGGACCCAAGAGAAAATACAGAGATTAAGGGGCTTGCCTTGCATGAGGCTTGTCCTTGTTTAATCCCAAGCACCAGTAGGAGTGATCTTCAATTACAGAGCTGTCGGGGAGGGGGAATGGATCTCCAAGCACCACCAGGTGTGACTCAAAAGCCTAAAAATAAATGGCAATCTGCCCTGAAGGGTCCTAAAATGCTGAACTAGGTGGTCCAGCAGATCAGGACACTGGTTCTTGGATTGCCAATACCCCCTGAGACACACCAGGTCCCTCTGTGAATGAAGCATCATCAGCATTTGGGAGGAGGTACATGATAGTTGGATTATTCAGTTTAGGAACCATGGTGATGAAATTCAACCACATGGCCAGTTGCTTAAGAGGACTGACTCAAGCACAAGATCAGTGATGACAGAGGCTACTCTCTAGTACCAGCATCCTCCAATTGTGGGGCCCTCCCCACCAATATGATGCATTGGCAGCCTTCAAGAGCAAATGCAAGGCATTGGAGACATCTCTTCTTGATTAGTTAATCTCTCCTTTTCAATAGGAATGTAAGTGTGCATTGATAGACAATGTCACCATCTCTTCAGGAAATAGAAAGACATAAGCTGAACCATGTGGAACAACTATGGATCAACCAATCCAAAGGGGGTAACCCTTGTATCCAAAAAATGACTCTGATAGGGGTTAGAGAACTAGCAGAAGTGATAGAGCACCTGCCTAGCATATACAAATCCCTAAGTTCTATTCCTCTGGTGGTGCTGGCTGTGGTCCTTGATAAAAAATAGGGCAAAAAAACAAACAGAATTTATACTTCATTCTTGGTGTTAAGAAGAGTTCTCTTGATTACACTAATGGTGATATGGGGGAAATGTAATAATATATGATTTTAATTTTTATTAGTTTTGGCATTAAATTTTTTCCATTGACTATCCTACATAGGTGATAAATTTTTTTCCTTTTTTGTGGGGGGGGCGCAAATCCAGTGGTAGTCAGGGGTTATTCCTGGCTCTGCACTCAAGGATTACCCCTGGCATTGCTTGGGTTACCTTATGGTACCTTATGGTTGGCCACATGCAAGGCAAGGCCCAACCTACTATATTATCTCTCTGGTCCCTGGTGACACAATTTCTGTGACAGTGAAAAACAAAAAATACTGCTGAGTTTTATATTAACTAGGCAATACATTTTATACTTACTTGGATAATATGAATAACAGAAAATTATATAATAATTCAACAATTACATAATGCCACTAGGAATTGTTCTGTCTTTGTTACTTGGAACATACCGGAGGAAACTCATTCTCTCGGTTTATTTCAAAATACAGAGAAAATGTGGCTGCTTCTCAAGAAGTTTTTACTTCCTCATTTGTTGTAAAAGAAAGAAGAAGATGATATGATCTCAAAATTCCCTTCCAGCTGTATTGTTTGGTGATACAGTTGTGTGGGCACAGAGAGGTGAACTCAGGAAAGATACGTGGAGCATAAGCAAGAGAACAACACAAGTATTGCTTTGCTGGTGTCCTGTAAATTCTTACACTGCCCAACATACAAATTGTATGTTTGCCAACAACAGCTGAAAATGTGTCACCATTAAATATGTAATTCTTGTTTTTTTTTTCCCAAAAGTTAACTCCAGTCATTGCACAAAAATTGTTTTTCTTTCTCTTGGCTTATTTTCTAAGTCATGGGAGAGCAGTTCAGTTGAGCCTTGAATATCATCTCTGTGCTAATAAGACACATCTCTAGTCCTGAAAAGAACATTAAAATCTAATCCTTGACATTACAGAATCACAGGCTGGGAAGGGGATTTAAAAACTTCATCTCTTCCATGCACATTGAATAAAGTTTTTTGGATACTATTTAGTCATTCTCTTAAGCCCTATAGACACAAAGTCCGTGGTCCTTAGGAGTGTACTGATTGTTGGAGAAATGGTATAAATGATATAAAAGTAGATATATGTAACTGAAGAGATAAATAACAGAACTGAAGAGATGGTACCAAACTAAGGCTTTTGTCTAGAATGTAGCCAAGCCCTAGCTCTGCATATGATCCCCCTGTGCCTTGCCAGGAACAAGCCCTGAGCTCCAAGCCAAGAGGAAGCCCTGAGTACTGCTAGGTATGCCCACTTGCCCCAACACCAAAGACAAATTAAATTAAAAATATAAGAATAAAAAAACAACAAGCTGCCAACCTATAGCTAAATTGAATGTGGCCTACCCCACTCACAAGTGGTGGCCAAGGGGCTGTATTATGCCAGAAAATTATTTACAAATAAGAAAATATTTTCTGAATATTATTAGATTTATATTTGTTCTCAAATGACCTCTTAAAATCCAGGACCATGACAGTGATTAGAGCCTGATAACATACTCCAGGGGAGTGGGACTTAGAGAGTGGGTGATTGTGTCTGTCCCCCAGCTCTTGCAAGAGAGATAATGAATGCCTCCCATCCAGGGACCTCTCCTGAGTCCCTCATGACACCATGCTCACTGTTTCTGCAGGCTCCGGATCCTTCCTTCATAAATGTTTACTTACTTCTTACACTTAAGGAAAGCCTCCATCTGATAGAAGTTATCAAAATGCAAAATGAACAACTGTGGAGCAGAGTTTTTATTTTTAACCTAATAAGCTAGCATACACAGGCAGGCACAACACCAAAATGTCTAAATACAAGGGTTTTCCTCTCAGGCTGGAGTGTGTGTGTGTGTGTGTGTGTGTGTGTGTGTGTGTGTGTGTGTGTGTGTGTGTGTGTGTGTGTGTGTGCGTTACTGGAGCCGTGCTTCAAGAGCAAACAGTTGCTTTTACTTGGATTGTATCTTTACTACGAGAGAGACGACAAGATTATCCTAGAGAGGTCCAGAACTCAAGTGACCACAGAACCCTGAGACTGTGTCAAAGGAGGGTGTATATCATATAAATATGTGAATACACCTCTAGATGGGCTGAAGACTTGGGAGTAAGGGCAGTCGAATTGGTATTCTTATCCATGGGTCGCATTCTAAGCAAGTAAGGCCATTTGGAAAATAACTTGGCTGTCCAGTTCAAGAGCCCAGGGAACATTCAGAGACTTTGACTTGGTGGTAAATTATTTTGAACTCTTGTCTAAATTAGTCATTCAGAATGCAGCAAGATTAATAAACATACAGAACAATTGCAAGCAATCTATATGTCCTCCAAGTAGACAGTTATTGTGGAAGTTAGAGTACTTGACTGCAATGTAATGGTCTACAACTTTAAAAATAAAAATAAATTTTATTTGAATTTTTCATTTAGTATTGATATGAAGAATATCCGGGGCCCCTTGGAGGGGGTGGGTTGAGTTTCCCTCCCTGCCCCGAGCAGAGCCCCCCACAGCCGAGGACCTCCAGAACCCAGACACAGCCACGCTCAACGCCCCTCTCTACATGTTCGGACGAGCCTCCTCACGCATGAAGGAACCGGCAGAGGAACTCAGGTGTGCTGAGATCTCCTAGGGCTGAGATCTCCAAGCCTGCTCAGATCGAGACTGGGCCTCTTCTGCCCAGATCCCCCATTTTCCAGTAGGTAGGAAACTGCCCCCAGTGCCATGTAATCCCACCAGCAGCCATCATCCAGAGACTATAAGACCAAGCTCCCAGAAGCACAGCCCCAAAGACATCTTATAGCCTAATTCTCCCCTTCGGAGAACCTGTAAAGCTACCAAGAGTTTCCTGCTCTTACGGCAGAGCCTGGCAAGCTCCTCATGGCGTATTCATATGCCAAAACCAGTAACAATGATGGGTCTCATTCCCTGACCCTGAAAGAGTGTCCATGCGGCACCATTGGGAAGAACGAGTAGAGAGAGGCTTCTAAAATCTCAGGGCTAGGACGAATGGAGACATTACTGAGACTGCTCGAGAAAATTGACGATCAATGGTTTGATGATGATAATGATGATGATTGATATGAAGAAGGTATGTCACACCATAAATATGAAATCATGTATACAAAACACCTGGAAGAAAATCCACCTTAAAAATGATTATTGTTCTAATTCTCAACTCTCTGATACTGATGTTACTCTTCATTTTAAAAATAAGAGAGAAAACACACAGTCTTGACAATATATTGACATGCAACAGAATGAAAAAATGTCCCCTTTCGTTTGCTAAAACTCTGTGGCATGTGAAGGAGAAGGTATCAAACTAGCATCCAGAGAAACAGCCCTATTTTCTAATCTGCAAAATGAAGACCTGGTGTTCCTTGTCTCCAAGACCTTTTAAGGGTTTTTAAATTATGTGAGTTCAAAGATCCCATATGACAACTAATCCTAAGCTTACACACAAAAGGCACTATGGGAGTTCTGAGTGTTGTTTTTTTTTTATCTAAAAAACAAACATTTTTATGACACTCCCCAGTTTAAAATCTTTAGAGGCTCTCACTTGATTTCAGAGTTAGTCCAGCCTGTTTAGCCTGAACTGCAAATTCCTTGGTAATTGGCCTCCATTTCTCTCTTTCCCCAATCCCCATTACCCCCACCCATGCCCTTGCTCCCAGGTAGACATCTGAGCTTCAGCCACCACCTTTCCCTCGACCTCACCTGTGTCTAGGTTTGCCGTGTGTCTTCTCTTCCTGAACACCTTTCGTGTTCTCTTGCCAATCACCTGATTCAAATACTGATACCTTGAGACAGTGTTGACTTTATCTCCTAATGTACTTTTAGAGTACCTGGTGTTTTTTCCTAATGTGGTATTTATCAGGTCATCATAGGGTATTTTAATTTTTCCCTTACTTGTGAGTCTCTCCTGAGATTCTGAGCAGGAAAGGAAAGTCTTAAGATAAAGAGACTTGAACTGCTTCAGAGAAGTCACTGTTTTGGTTACTCAGTGAATGCAACAGGGTGGGAGAGTTGAGAGCAATAGGAGATGATTTATTCCTTAAATCATCCTTACCCATGGGTCCTTTTTATAAACCACACTATCTCTAAATTATCACTTTTCTCATAAGGGGAACTTGACTGGGAAAAAGGAAGGGAGCAGGATTTGGCCTTGATGGTGTTTTCTTTCTTTTCTTTTTCTTTTTTTTCAAATTATCCCTTTACATTTTACATAAACACTGAAATTTACAAAGTTGTTCATGATGATTTGTTACAGGTACTCAACATTCCAACACCAATTCCATCACCATTACACCTTCCCTCCACCATTGTCTTCAATTTTCCCAACCAACTATTATGCCTTGACCTCATAGCAGGCCCTTAATAATTGATTATATATTGCTTGTTTTCAATAATTTGCTAATAGAATGATAAAAAATGTTTCCTTAGAAGAAGATTAGTGAAGATTGTATCTCACCATGAAGTTATTAAGTCCTTGTTTAAGATATTACTACGATGTTGTTACAGGGTAAGCCTTCTATGTTTATATTTTGTTCATCGAGATTGGTTGCCTTCTACATTACTGGATGGTATTTCTTGACCATGGTGGCACAGGAGAATTGCTTGAGTGAGCTTTGAAAAATGCTTGTCTGGTCTAGCGCTGGAGAGTCTTATCTGGCTGATATGTGGGTAGGGCTCAAACACCTGCTTTTTGAAATGGCTCCTTTTTACTTTGGTGGGAATCAAGTTGAGAATGTCTGACTAGGCAAGCAGAGGATTAAAGAGGCTGGTTATATTTATAGAGTGAGTATTTAGGAGCTCCTCAGGAATAAAAATAGGTTAACTAGCATGTCCTATCTACTCCCTGAAGGGGTTGGACACAATTTACATCCCCAAATCCTTCAGAGCACCATTCTCAAATCTGTAAGTACACATACATTGATTCTGCTTCAGCAGGAGTAAAGAATAGAGGAGGAAAGTTCACTACAAACTAGTCAGAAATGTATTCCTAGTTCTGGGGGCTGAAGTGGTAGTACAGCAGGTAAAGCATTTGCTTTGCACGCAGTTGACCCAGGTTTGATCCCCAGCATCCCATATGGTCCCCCAAGCACCATCAGGAGTAATTACTGAGTACAGATCCAGGAGTAAGTCTTGAGTATCACTGGTGTGACCTCCCCTCCCCTCCCCATCCCCACATCCCAAAAAGAAGACAGAAAATCTGTATTTCTGGATTCAAAAGAGAGACTATAGATGATTTCAGTAAAGAGTCAGCACTTATTGAAATCCTTTCTATGTTAGGGTCTTCACATCAGTGTTAGGGAGTTTTACATGGATTCTTTCTTGAAAAAGAAGTATAGACATGGATTAGAGAGAGTGCAGGGATTGAGGTACTTGCATGAGGCTGACCTGGGTTCAAACTTAGACACCACATATGGTCCCCTGAGCTCCACCAAAAGTGGTCCCTGAACAAAGAACCAGGAATAAGCCTTGAGCACCAACATGTATGGACCAAGAACAATAATAACAAAAAAAAAATTCCTCACCCCCATGAGCACTTGCATTGGGAGATATTTTTTAGAGGCTATGGATGTCATAGCTATTTTGTTGTTGTTTGTTCTGGGGTCATACCTGGCAATGCTTGGGGCTTACTCCTGGGTCTGTTCTCAAGGATTACTCCTGATGGTGCTAAGGGGACTATATGCAACACAGGGGTCAAACTCAGGTTGACCATGTGCAAGGCAGGTGTCTTAACCCCTCTATACATTACTATTTGCTGTCAGATACCCCTACCATTGTAGGGAGCCAGAGCACATTGCGCATGCGTGGCGGCCATGACAGAATGACCTCATATGGGGTGATTGGCGAGAGCCAATAGATGAGTGCCACGTCAGAGGCGGGGCAACCAGGCTATATATAAGGACTGCCGTTACCCGGGTTGGGGTTCTCTCTCTTTTTGTCAGTTAACTGAATAAACGGCTGCAGAAGGATCCTCAACCCGTGTCGTCTCACTCTTTGCTGGCGAAGGGAAATCGCGACACGGGCGACGAACATACCATAATGACAAAAATCACCCATTCGAAAAGAGTGATCCCTTTGGTTCCTCATAAGCTGTTCTTATGGAACTCAGCACTCACAGATTCTTAGAGTGAACCTTAGAGATTTAGTCCAACCTTATCAGATAAAAAAAGGAGTCTCAGCCAGGCAAAGTGTCTTGGACAGAATTACACAGCTAATTCACAACTGGGTCAACTTTTGTGATTTCCTATGAAATTACTTTCCTAGCAGAGAAATGCTGCATCACTCACTTCCTTCAAATAAATTCTGGAGACAGATTCCCACCATCAAGCTGTTTCTCTTCCTCACTATGTCCAAAGGGCCCTTTTCTCTAACTTCCCATCAGACCTGTCTGAGTTGGAAGCAGAAAATAGAGTGTAGAAAAATTTTATCCATGTCTGATGGAGTACCCTATGTCTCATGTCTGTTAGGGAAATTATGAAGAGTTTTATCACAAATCATGTCTCAGCCCCTCTTAGAGGAATGACTAGAAACACCGTTTCAGATGACTTGAGCTTTTGAAGAGGTCATCTTTTGTCATGGTGGCAGGGGTATTGGGCAGCAATTGTGATGAGTCAGCCTGTCAGGGTCTGGAACTGGAGTGGGAATTACACCCCAGACTGTGCAACTATTGGAAATCAGTAGGAAGAGTAAGTTGATGCTTGTGCTAGTTCTACTGTCTTCTGGTTTTTGTCTTTCTACTTCTAGTAGCATTTAGACCCAGCAGAGCCTTGGTCAGGCCAGTCATTAGATAAAATTTGGGCTTAGAGACTAATTATGGAGTGTCTTCAAAATTGATTTCAAGATTCCTTATGAACTCAATCAAAGCCTTTTCAACAGTTCTCATGACCTAGAGAATTATGAAGAATGAGCAACTGAATACCAGAAGGCCAGAAAAGCCATGTAGTCAACTCAAGAAATATCTAGACAAAATGTAAAAGTTTTAATCAAAGTGAAAGTAAAGCGAAATTTATCAGTTACACAGGTGGGGGGGGCTAGGGTTGTGGGGGGGGCTAGGGTTGTGGGGGGGGCTAGGGATGTGGGGGACGGGGTGGAGCTATACTGTGATTCTTGGTGATGGAATATGTGCACTGGTGAAGGGATGGATGTTCGAGCATTGTATAACTGAGACTTAAACCTGAAAACTTTGTAACTTTCCACATGGTGACTCAATTAAAAAAAAAGTAAAAGTTTAATCACAATGAGACTTGGATTTCTATTTCTTTCAATTCTTTGTCTTCTTGGAGAATTTGGCCTAGTCTCCTCTCTGCTTACCACCCTAACTCATCACACAATGATGTAGTAGTTGGAAATTCCCCAACCAGGCTACTCAAGAGGCAGGTATTCTAAATGTCCTGTGAGTTTTCATTCTGATGAGACAAACCTGACTGCAGAGATTGCTGTGCTTGATGACAGGTTTCCCGACAATGAATTCCCTGAGGACAGTGCTCAGATTATTCATTTTTACACTCCCCATGCCGAGTAGAATGCCTGCCACATTTGTTTGCGGATGAATGAGAAGTAACATTTCACATCGAGTGATGCATTACTGTTTACAAAGTGATTTATTTCTCATGCATGAACTCATCCTCAGAGAGGGCCCCTATTTTACCCCTGGAGGGTGACAAGACTGTTTTACAGATGAGGTCATAGAGCTGTAGGTTGGAGAGGTAGCTCTGACACTTTATACAGCTGTCAAATTGAGACTGACCATCCTAAAATACTCAACTAAAGCAATGAGAGAGATATGGAGAGCAATTTGGATTTATGGGTTTGGCTTTTCGTTCATAAATCTGGGGCAGACATATTCTCCACTGAAGCTCTCATCTCAGTACAGATAGTTCCCAATTTATGATAGCGTGGCTTTTTTTGACTTTGTGTGAGTCAAAATTCAATAGAAACAGCAGTAGGCTAAGCAGTAGCAGTGAGCCATAGATCTCTGTTAGCATTTTTGACAAGCAATTTTGATGTATGGAGAGCTTATTAGGATATATTTCTGGGAAGTCCAGGAAGCTCTGCAATGTCATTATTTTATATCTGCTAATCAGTGCAGATGTGTAGGTTTCCAATTTAAATTTGAGTTTGATATGGAGGGACTAGTCTGATAGTATCATGACTCCTCGTCGAGTAGCTATTTCCTGATATAGATTTGGCATGACGCACAATGGTATCTCAGACAGCTTTTGGTCATTTCGATTAACTAGATTGTAGCTTTATGGCTCTGGGTCTTCCAGAAACACATGTTCAAACATTTCCCCTCTGCCGCCTCCGCCCCCTCCTTAATGAGATCCTTGTTCCTGTTGAACTTCTACGACCTTATTGGAAATCAATGATTGCTTCTGATCTTCCAAACGCGATGTTGAGGAGACCAAGCTGAAATCACTAAATAAAATGCTTTGAGAATTCAGGATGTGGAGCGCGTGCTGTCATGAAAATGAATGCTTCTGCTCGGAGGGAAATCATATTTTAACTCCGCGTGTCCAGTGTGCACGAGGGAATTTCTCTGTGCAGAACGCTTTTTCGCAAACGACTTCCCAGGATCACACTGCGCTCCGGGTAGCAGGTATCACCGTACTCCTAGGGCGCCTGCTGGGAGAAAGCAAGCTTCCTTCCCTAGCAACGGTTGCCGGGGGCAGGGGGGCGTGACTTCCGTGACGGACGGGCACGCGCCCAAGGCGGCCCGCCCCCGCCCCCGCGTGGACTACACTTCCCAACATGCTCCAGGGTGGTCTCCGCGGTGACGCACTGGGTGTCCGCGGAGGGGGAGGGCGGTGGCTCCGGGTGGTGGAGGTGGTGGGGGTGCGGGGGGTGCTGTTCTCCCGTGTCCCCGACTCGCGCTCGGGCAGTCGCCGCCGCCGCCGCCGCGCCGCCGCCATGTTGGCTTGAGGGGCGATGACAGGAGGCGGCTGCGGCCTGAGGGACTGAAAAGTGCCGGAGGACGAGGGGAGACGCCGCTCGGAGACGAAACCCGGAGGGGGAGGACCCCGGCTTCTTCCGGGGACCCCGCGAAGTCGGAGTCGCGGGGAGCCCGCGAGGCCGGGAAGAGGCGGAGGCGAGAGAGCAGCGCCGCGGAGCCCGAGACGATGCGCCCCGAGAGCCGCCGCCGCCGCCCGCTGGCGCCCGCGGCCTGAGCCCCCGACGGGCCGAGTGGCGGGGCCCGGGGGCGGGGGGCGTCTCCGCCGCGGCCTCTCGCTTCGCCGCCCGACTCGTTCCATGCCCTTGAGCGCGGGTCTCGCCGGCCCCCGGCGGTAGCCGAGTCGCCGCCACTCGGCGCTCACGCGTCCATGTGTCGCCACATAGTTATCTATGTACAGGCGCGGCGGGGCATTTTCTTCCTGCTTGCGGAGGACTTGACTCGGGAGCAAGCGTGAATCACTGGCGAAGGAGGAAGGCGGATTTAACCCCCTCCCACCCCACTCCATGTCCGTGTGTCACTCGGCTCGGTCCACCTGGCGCGGCCGGTCCTGGGGCTGCTGCTGCTGCTGCTGCTGACGACGACGGCGACGACGACGACGGGGGCTGCTGCTGCTGCCGCCGCCCCGGGACTTCCCTCCGGCCCCGGCCACACTCGCCGCGCGGGCATCGCTCCTCTCCGCCCCGGCCGGCGCCCCCGCTCCCGGACAACTTCTTTTGTGGAAAGGCACAGACGCAATCAAGATCGTTACGGTTGATTTCTGTGGCTTAAAGACTTCTCCTTTTTGGTTCCATCTTTTTTCATCTTTTTTCTTTTTTTTTTTTCTCCACGTAAACATTTGGGTGTAATATCAAACGACAAGATGTCCAGTAATGTCCCGGCGGATATGGTAAGTGACGGCTAAGTGTTGGCCTTCTGATTGCATTGTGGTTTCCAGTGGTATCTCATCAGAAAGGATGCGGCTTTTTGTTTTTATTATTATTATTATTATTATTATTATTATTTTGCGGCTGATGTGGCGGGGGTGGGGGTGGGGGTAAAGGCTTGCTGCGGCACCGTGGGAAAAGGCTCGGAGCTGGGCGGTTTGCAGAAGTTGGAGGTGTGGGTCCCTCCTTTTAGAAAGTGCGGCTTGAACTAGGGCTCTGCTGCTCTCTGCTCTGTGCTCTTGGGAGCGTTTGGAGACCGTGCAGAAAGCGGCGAGCACGCGAGCCTGCAGCCGAGAGAAATCTCTCCCTCGTTGAACACTTGTCCCTGAAAGCTCTGGGCAACGTGGGTGCCGGTGGGCAGAGCTGAGGACGGCGTCCGCGACAGGCACCGGGGGAGACCGGAAAGCGGGGACCTTGCTCGCCGGCACTGACATCATTCATGCAATTAGACACAAACTTGGTATTCACCAGACGAGGAACGTAGTCTACCCTGTCAGGGCTTCCAGAATTTGCTGCGAGCTTTTTCAGAAGTCTGGATGAACAAGTTATGGCCAAAGAAATCTTAAGATGAGATAGATAGACAGACAGACAGACCAGGACTTCCCCCCCCCCCCCAGCTGTTTAGCACTGTTACATCATTGGGTTTTTCAAAACTCATAAAACACATTTTTTGAGTCTTGATCCTTGCGTGTTGAGCCCTTGAGACAAAATGCAGACTTGTTTGTTGACGTTCCTATTTTTGTTTGTTAAAGATTGTGAATCTGTTAACAATCACAAACTTGCAGTGCTGGGTGGTGGGTTGGGTGAGTGAACAAGGACACTTTACAGTCCTAGAGATTGCAACTCACAGGGAGATGCATAATTGTATTTACGAAAAAATACCGAAGTTAAAATGTTGTCATGCTCACTTACCTTAGCATTTGAGTGTCTTTTGTAGTCGAGGGAGAAACAAAATTGAACTTTAATGATTACACTTTAAAATGTCATGTTTCTGTGAACGCAGACCTCAGGTAGAGACTTTTTAAAAATAAAATTTAAATGGCTCTGAATTTGGACCTTGGTTTAAAGAGGTTTGACTCCGGTTTGAGTTCTCATTGCATTTGCTATTTAAATGCCAAGGAACCCCTCAAGGTTTTCTCTCCTATAGTGCAGGTCCACCTTACATTCTCCTTCTTGCCTCAAAACTCCTACTTTGTCCTTTCAGTTTTCCTTCCTGATGTGCCCAGGAGAACGGTCTCCTGCTACTTATGGATGGCTAGACACATTTTCCTCTACACTGCTCTGAAAGGTGCCTGGAGAGATTCTTTGGGAGCTGGAAAATGCTATTTCCCTCCTTTGTGGGCTCATCACCTCCAGCAAAGATTTGCTCTCTAAAGCCTCCATTTTATCTCATCATGCACACTGCAAGATATGTTTACCCTACGTCTTGTTTATTCTGTCACAAAAGTTACAGTGAATGAGGTTTGTGTCGTTAAATAAACAGTGCTGCTACTTTCTTTAGGCCACATGGATAAAGAAAAACTGGAATGTGCTTAGTATTGGTAACATATAGAAATGATTTGGGGAATATTGTTTCCAAGCCAGAGAGAGAAGGCTTGGAAGCTAATGTTCAGATCAGAGAACTGGGAGCAGTTGCAAGGCTTTATTAACAGCCTCAATGATAAAATACAACTGTTTTTGCTGCAGACTGTACTTTAAGGCCTTGATGATTCTTGGTGCTTTGAGATCCTTGATTAAAGGTGATATGCAAGGGCAAAGCAGTATTATGTAATAAACATATAATGCCTGATGATGCTTTTTCAGAGTGTGTCAAAGGTACAGTTTAGATTAGATTATTCTGAGTATTTTTATGTCTCACTTTCTAACTGTTCAACTTGATGTAAATCATGAGGTGTTTTTTCCCCTTTGAGTAGAAAAAGCCTTAAACAACCTTCATTTGCTGTTACTTACATTGCATTCTTGTTTAAGAAGTGCCTTATTGATTAGCACTTAGAAATCCCAACTCTTTGAAATATAATGTAGTAAATATTAGTTAGAGGTTGTCGATAACTCCTTCATATATGTAAATTTTTTGTCAGTAATTGACCATTTACATTTTCATTTATGACTTAAAGTGGGAACAGTTTTACCACTCTTTAAATTTTGAAAAACCTCAATCTTCCACTACCTCTTTCTACAGGTCAGCTTTTCCCTTGCAGCCTAATGGTAAATTGGTCAGGATACATACAGTTTTGGAAGAAGTATGAATATATATTTTTGCTAGGTGGAGTGAAATTTTCAAGTTTCAAGATGTTGACAGTATGTGCTACTTAGAAGCACATGTTAAGTTTTTTCACATGCTTATGGTTTTTGTCAGTCATATAGGAAAATCCTGTTTGGAGATAAGGTAGGGCTTTGAAATTATAATTTCTGTCATATTTTTAATAGAGATAATTTACTTTTCAGCTACAGTAATTACTAAATCAATCAATGCTTTTGGTAATGTCTAGTAGTTGTGATTGTGATTCACTTTTTAAAGTAGGTATTTTTGCTTTTTGTTTTGCTTTGTGTAAATATAACTCACATTTTGTTTTTAAACATTTAATTTTTGTGCTTACCTGGAAGAGTATTTCTGATTCAGAATGAACAGGGAGTGGAACCTCTAGGGAACAAATTTATTTTATTCTTAAAGAAGCAATACTTTTCCAATTCAGGTTATGTAGACATGACTTGGAAATTTTAAAAACTGTACATACACAAAACAGTTGCTTTTTTTTTGCTAAGTAATTTGAGTTTAGATTATAATTTACTAGCAATCAAGTGCTCTCTTATTTGTGAAAAATGAAAATATCTGAAAAGACTGTCACCTTAACACATTGTATTTAAGTAAACTCATTGTTATTCTCTCAGCCATATCATATGTTAATGGGTAAGGATGCTCAGAAAATGTTTATTTCTGTTTGTATTAAGGCCTAAGGCTGAGCAGTTAAGGAGGTCATTTTATTTTCTGAATGGGGAAAGTCATCAAGAAGTAAATTATTATATTTATATAAGTATTACATGTAACATTTAGCTACTACTTCAAGTTTTGGAGTCAAGTTTTACATTATGATATCATAAAATTGAAAATTCAAGAAATCTTGGTAGTTTGAGAATAATATAGCAGTTTCGGTGTTTCAAATTAGATTATCAAGCAGTTAAAGAAATACCTTTTTTTTTTTAACTATTAATGTAGGAGTAACAGATATTACAGTTTTTAGTATTAGGATTGAATGAGATCATTTGAGTTTTTTCAGTGGTTGATAAATACTTTTATTGTAAGGTTCTATCTCTTCCATTTGTGGAAGAAATATGGAGCCCTCTGGTGGACAGGAAACTGCTGAAACGAATTTTCATTAAAAGTGAACTTTTATCATTTTTCTAAATTAAAATAAAGATCACAGATAATGTAGAGTGAAACTTACACAGGACATTTCAGTCAAGCACAAAGTCCATAGACAAGAAAAATTAATTTTGAAAGGGAAAAAAAAGCGTTTTGAGATCTAGTGCCCCCAGTTGTCTCATATAAAACTTCTTTTTCTTTCTCTTGCTAAGGCTGTTATTCAGGTCTCACATTGAGGTTTTATGAAGCTAAAGGGTAGGTTAGTACTATTTACATATATAAAGATGTGACTTAACAAACAGCTTGATAAATGCCATATTTTGGATGGAATGTTTCTCTAAATTATTTTACTGAAGTGTGTCTTCTGTTGTTTTGAGTTAGGTATTTTTATTAAGACAAGTGATAAATGATTCTTCCTCAGCTTTGAATACCCTTTCTTTCTCACTCTGAATTCTAAGTTAGAATCATGTCCCTCTTCTGTAAAAATAGGATTTTGTTCACTATAGCCCTAGCCTATAATGATCTTTCCTTCCTGTGACTCATTTTCTGTCAGTGTATTTGACATACTTATACAATGTCAAATATGAGTGTGCGTCATATTTATTATATCAAGCATAGTTTCTAAAAGAGATTAGACATAAAAAAGCTTAGGTGATTGTCTTGACTCAGGAAGCTTCATTCTGTTGCTTAGGGGAAGATTAAAATATTGTCACGTACTGTCCTTATGCTGTGTTAAGTAGGAAGTTTCTGATATCTGTTTTTATTACTGTCTTGAATATGAAAAATAAGGCTAGAATTTATGTTAAGTGAGTGGATTTGCTACTAGCTTTCATACTCCGGAACAGTGAATGTATTTTAGGAGATTCAATCTCTATGTTAGAGATTGAATTTGGGGGCTGCCACAGAATTGAGATGCCCTCCCACTGGCCCAGAAACCCTGCACTCATATATACTTCTTATAGTAAAACTCTTTAGGAGTTCCTCTCATTCTGGGGCAAAAATAATTGAAAGTAACCATAGAATTCATGTTAGCTGGAAACCCTGGGTAATAAGTGTTTTCTCGAATTGGTAACCTTTTCTGAATTCTGGAAGGCTGTATATGGAATGAACAATTTTAGATGGCTGTTCTGTTTATGTAAGTATAGTACACATGATTTAAATTATATTGGGGATATTGATTGAATATTGATTCAGTTTAATGATTATTAATCATCATTGGTCATTGATCATTGATGGTAATGTAGCGTAATTCCCTATACTACCAGTATAAATACCCTTAGAATCTATGATTGTATATAGGATTGTATATATCCTATATAGGATCAATAATTTACAAAATGAAATTAGATGACACAAGTCAGTTGAGATAAGGGAACAAAATTATTAGAACTTCTATTTGTGCATTCTTTATATTTTTTGGCCATGCCAGTGATTGAACTTGGGTTTTTATGCATGCTACCCATGTTCTCTACCACCTGAAGCTATCTCCCCAGTTCCCAAGCTCTGTTGGTATATTTGTGCCCCCAAAAGGAGGGAAGACCCGCATTTTTATAGTACTGTATAGGTTGATTCTGAGGGTCTTTTAGGTTTACATTCAGCTGGTGAGTGTATTTTTATGAGAAAAGCCGTGTCTGAAAGGTAGAGACACACAGCAGTACTAGATATGTCTGTTTTTTTTGCAGTTTGTCTGTTATAGCATTGTAGCAGTGTCGCCCTGTTGTTCATCGATTTGCTCAAGCGGGCACCAGTAACGTCTCATTGTGAGACTTGTTGTTACTGTTTTTGGCATATCGAATACACCACGGGTAGCTTACCAGGTTCTACCGTGTGGGTGGGATACTCTTGGTAGCTTGTTGGGCTCTCCTAGAAGGATGGAGGAATTGAACCAGGGTTGGCCGCGTGCAGGGCAAATGCCCTACCTGATGTGCTGGCGCTCCAGTCCTTGTCTGTTACAATGTAATAATATGATTATATTTTTAAAATACTTTGTAAGACTTTGTATAGAGATGGGGAGCTATGAAAAGAGTTGTAGAACTATAAGCTAAATGACACATTATTTTATGAAAATTAAGAATTCTAGATGCTAATCTTTTCTATGATGACAAGAAGCTCCCATATTTTGAGACAACAAATACAAGTTTTCTCTTAAGGACAAAATTAACCCTCTAAACAATAAATGGGAAAGTATCTACTTTTTTAGAAGAAACTAATGTTATGGGAAAAACACTCTGAAAACATGTTTAGGCCTATTTCTATTGAAAAATTTCCATATGGAGAATTTCACTGAACTTTATGTCTCTAATTTTAAAAAGCAACATTTTACTGAGTCTGAAAAATTTAATTCATTAGGAAACATTTAGTAACGTCTACATCAAATAACTTTTAATAAAAGGCTTTTTCTTTTTATATTTCATGATCGAATGAGAATGCTTTAGCAAACCAGTGAGTGACATCCTTTCCTACATGATGGATTTAAAATGCATCTTGTGTGCTAGGTTTTCAGTTATGACTGCACTTAAAGCCAAGATTAAAATGTAATGAACTTCACAGATTTAAAGCCAAGAATTTTAGCATCAAAAGGCATATTCAGTAATAGTGCTTTCATTGAATACGTGTATGCTAATTATATTTTGGGTGGTTATCAGATAAAAACTATTGCAAATAGTTGATAGTTATGACAATAGCAAGAATAATTCTTTAAATTAATTTCTCTTTTTAGCAGTTTTATAGTATTAAAATATATAACAAATACACATAAATTGCAGGTATGTGCACAGGTACTTTATGATTGGACTGTCAGTTAAAAATTTTACTGCTAGTAGAAAAAATTGGGCAGCCATTAGTCACTGGACAAGATAATTTCAGATTTCTGAGCCTTATTAGTTTAAATTCTTGCGTTTGAGATACATGGTTTTTTTCCTGTCATTTTTTTTTTCCCCTGGTGGTTAGTCCATAGCATACTCTTTAGGATTCTGACTAATTTGCTATGGGTATGGAAAGTAGGTTTCCAAATATTATTAGGACAGACAAATGGTGCCCAAATATTCTCTTTTATTCTGGTTGCTTAGAGCTCTGTTGACTTGAGGCACTTATTTTCTGCCACTTATTAGTATTATAGAGGGGCATGAAGATTCTGGATAATGAAGAGCTAGGTAGTATATTTAAAAGATTAAAAAGTTACATTTATGGTGGGAAGGGATGCTCGAGCTCTGTGGTCAAAGCACCTGCCTGAGTGGTCATAGGTGTGGTCCCTGGCACTGCCTGAGTGCACGGAATATGATCTGGGATAACCTGTGAACATTTTGTGAACACGTAGGTCAGCCTCACAGCCAAATGTGCAAAGACAGCAACCAAGCAGCCTGTGGGCCCTGTGGCAGGATGGCGAGCATGTGTGTGCATATGACAACTGCAGTGTGTGATTCCAGTGAGCTGGAGTGTAGACCCTGAGTACAGGCTTACAGTGACGCATGCAAACCTTGGGGAGTCTCACTGTCTAGTGTGAGCACCTTAGCTATGTATGTGCCCCTCCCCCACACACAGAGCAACAAAGGGAAGGGAAGAGGACTTTTTTTTTTCTTTTTGGGTCACACCCAGCGATGCTCAGGCATTACTCCTGGCTTTGCACTCAAGAATTACTCCTGGTGGTGCTCGGGGGGACCATATCAGAATCAAACCCGGGTCGGCTGCGTGCAAGGCAAATGCCCTACCCGCTGTGCTATCACTCCAGCCTCTTAAAACGAATTTAGAAGCTGTTTTGTGTGTGTGTGTGCTTGGTATTATTACCAGGCAGATATGTGGAATTTTACATGATTTACTTCATTCTTCTTGTGACCTGGGATAGTGAGTCTCTGGACAAAGAAACTGATACTGCCCACCAGGTACAGATCCCTGGGGTGCATCTGGAGTGAAACTGGAGCTGTTTATGGAGTTGCTGCAACAAGCACATACCTAAACAATCATTGGGTTCCCAGTAAGAGGGAGCCGGCTGTGCTGAAGGATTGTAATGAGAGGCTAGGGAAAGGGGGTCTAATCTAGTGAAGGGATCAGTATTGGGTGTTAACAGTTTCTGTTTAGGAAGCAGGAAAAATGAAGGGGCCTGGAGAAGTGAGCTATAGGAAAGATGTCCTTAAAAAAAAGGGACGAAGTCATTTTTTATGAAGTATGTGCCTTGGGAGAAGCTTTGTTAACTTACTGGTTCTATCTATATATTTAAAAGACATTTTAGAGTGAAACTCAAAACTGATTTTCATTTTCTCACATTGTAAATTCTGAAGAGCTTTGGAATGTGTTTGAGGTCCTGTATCACTGTCATCCCATTGCTTATCGATTTGCTTGAGCAGGCACCAGTAATGTCTCCATTGTGAGACTTGTTAGTATTTTTGGCATAGCGAATACGCCACGGGTAGCTTGCCAGGCTCTGCCGTGCAGGCAAGATACTCGGTAGCTTGCTGTGCTCTCGGAGAGGGGCGGAGGAATCGAACCCGGGTCTGCCGCGTGCAAGGCTATAACAGGCAAACGCCTACCTGCTGCGCTATCGCTCCAGCCCTGTAGTTGGTAAAAAGTAGAGCTGGGAGAGGAAGTTAGATCTGATGGCTATAGTGATAAACACACTGAGCCCTCCTACCCCCAAATACCTAAGCAGACATTACTAATCCCTCAGGCACATTTTCTGCAGATTTCTTTTGCACCTACTTAATCTAGTCACTGCTGATTGGTTTTAACGAGCTTGGTAAAGATAACACCTGTTCTATATATATTTGCAAAACACTGTGTAACCTCTGGGTTGCAATGATTTTAATGAAAGTGGATTGCCTTTTTTAAAAAAGAAATTTCTTTTTGGAGCTATATTTGGTGATGCTCAGGGCTTACTCTTGGTTCTGTGTTCAGGGACCACTCCTGGCAGGGCTTGGGGACCATATATATATATGTGTTTGACCAGGATCAACTCAGGTCAGCAATTTGCAAAGCAAGCACATTACCTGCTCTACTATCTCCTGGCTCCCAATGTATTTTAATTCTAACATTAAAAGGAGTTTTCTTTAAACTTGTTGGGTCTTTGAATCCTAAAAGTATTACATAATAGAATATTTTCCTCTAAACAATTTTCTGAATGTAAAGCTATTATTGTTTTATATATCTTAAATTTTGCCTTATGTATTTAGAGGACAAGTTATTGAGTGAAAATAAATTCATGATGTATCTTTTTGTTAGATTAATGCTTTTATTATCTTTATCGCTAGTAATATTTTGTGTTTTAACAGCTACATACTTTTTTGGATTGTGATGGTTTGCTTTGGCTTCTTTCCCATCCTTTTTTCCTAGACCTAACTTTTGTCCTCATACTTAAGATGACATATCTTACTGGGCTCACATTCCTGTTTCGTGCTCTGTGATCACTCCTGGTAGTCTTCAGGGAATGAGCAGTACAGGGGATTGAACCAGTTTGGCCACATGCAAGGCTGAAATAATTCTCCGTGTTATCTTTCTGGCCCTGAATCTTTTAAAGCATTAAATAGTTATTTTGTTCTTGCATTGAATTTGATCATCTGTGTTTTTCAATTAATGCACTTTCTGCTGTATTTAATAGGGTTTGAATTCACTGCTTTGCTTTTTTTTCTACTTGGATCTTAAATCCTTTATAACTTCTTCCTGTTTCTTTTTTCCTTTTTATTAATCAAACAATTTTTATTCCAGATTTTCTTTTTCAGTGTTAGTTTTAAATTCTTTTTATTATCTTTTTTGTTGAGGGCTCTAAAGATTATATTATACCCTTTGAATTATCTGAGTTATTTGAATCTGTCATGAGTTACTACCTTTGCCACTTGCAGGCAACTGAAAAGGTTGTATAATACTTTAGTCCTATTTACCTCTTTCTCTTTGACTTTTTTTGGTAGTGTTTGGACCACACCTAGTTTTGTTCAGAGACTACTTCCTGCTTGTTATGGGGCTGCCCTTAACATCCCTGCTTCTTTTATTTAAAACCCGAATACATCTTTGTTGTTGAGATGATAGTAATCACAGTTGTAGTAGAATTAATGTTATTAAAATAACTGTTTTTCATTTTAGTTTGCCTTCACATTTACCTTTTCTTCTGGAAGTCATTTGTTCCTGTTTTACTGCATTTGTCTTGAGTAATTTTTCTTTTTACCTAAGGAACTGTTATTATTTTACTTTCAGTGCAGTCTTCAAGAATTGAATGCTTTGTTTTTGTTTACCTGAAAATGTATTTATTTGACCTTTTTATAAAGGGATCTTTAACACTTTAGAGTTCTTTTAGAATCCTGGCTCCCATTGTTTCTGTGAGTCAGCTTTTGTTCTTACTGTTGCTCCTTTGAAGTGAATGTATTTTCTGTTAGTTGTTTTTTTTTTTTTAAGACTATTTTCTTTGTTTTTGCTCTTCAGCGATTTTACTTTTGTGTTTTTATGTGGTGGCTTTAATTGTAATTATTCTGCATGGAGGCTATGGAACTGGCATTTTAAATATTGTTTCTATCCACTTCTCTCCTGTCTTTCTGGGTCTGTAGTTACATAACTGTATGTTAAGTCATTTCAGAGTTTCTCTTCTCCCCCTAGCTCCCCTCCCCACCATATCAATTTGGAAATTCTTTACTGATCTACCTTCAGGCTCACTTATATCTTCTCTATACAGTATCAGGTATAACCTAATTGTTGCTTTGGTTTTTGTGTTTTCAGTTCTAAGATGTACATAGTCTGAAGTTGTCATGATGTTTTCATCTGTTTCCTTGAGTATATTAATTATGGTTCCAATGTCCTGGCTCATGACGTGGCTCACCCGTGGGCCTATTTTGTTGTCTGGTTTTGGGTTGTTTGATCTTTCCTTCTAAATGGCTTGTGATATTTTATTAACATTCTGGTGAAAACTTGGAGAATTTGAATGTTGTGATTTTTATCCAGAGAGACAATGTTCTCTGGCAGGCAGAAGAACATTGATCACATTAATTCACCAGTGAGTGATATGCCATGAGGCTGAATCAGGGCAATCAGGAAATCCAGATAACTACACTTCTAGCCCATAGTCCTTTTCTAAGTTCAAAGTTTGGAGTATTTACTTATCAAGCTGTTTTTTTCTAGACAGATTTGTGAGGCTGATGAAGATTCTGCCAATCTTTTTTAAAAACTTGATTATAGCATTATTTTTACCAGATTCAGTCCATTTCAGTCCATGTTGTTTATGATTCCATTTATTTTTGGAGGACAAAGGAAAATAGAGCAGAATATTAGTTTGGCTTTTTGAGATTTCTTTTTGTCTGAAACCTTACTTCCTACTGCCTTGGTTGAAGTGATTTACTACAATTTTGATCTTCTCTGACCAGTGAGAAGATAAAACTTTCTGCTTGGCCTTTCTACAGTGTCCTTCTAATTGGCAAATACCCACAAATTGGAAAATAGAAATTTCAGTGTTATTTCTGTTTCTATGGGCTCTTCACACCTAATGACTTTCTTTTTTAGTTGCTCTCTCAGTGCTTTCAAATAACTGTTGTTCTTATAAGTTTAATTTCACTTTTATAGTTTTCTGTGTGAAATTTGGTCTGATATTGTTGTTCCTTCATAGTTTCACCTAAATGTCCTTTCTTTTGTCTTTCTCCCTTCCACCCTTCACCCCCTCCTGTTTTGTGCTTTGGGAGAGCCAATCCTTTCTCCTAACAGTGGCTAAATATAACTAAAATTAATTTAGTTCTTAACTTTGTTACTTGCCATAGTACCATCAGCCTAGCAGTTGCTTAACGGAGAACATCTAGAAGTCATTGTGAATTCTTCTTTTCCCTGATCACCCAAATCTAATCTGTTTCAAAATATATCTGAATCGCATCTCCTTTTCAAAGTTTCTATTCTACTACCCTGTTGTAAGCACCATCTCTTCTGAACCACCGCATTAGTCTTAACTAATTGTACTTCCATTCACTTTTTGTGGTAATAGATTTTCAAAAAATAGCTTGAGTGGTCTTGATGAGATATAAATTGGATTATTTTCTCTTTGAAAAACAAAACTTAAGGGGCTAGAGTGATAGCACAGCGGGTAGGGTGTTTGCCTTGCACATGGCCACCCCGGGTTTGATTTCCAGCATCCCATATGAACCCCTGAGCATCGCTGGGTGTTACCCAAAGAGGAAAAAAAAAAAGACACTTCCGTAGCTTTCTGTTGAGGAATAAGTTTCCGTAGGATAAAATTACAAATCTTTACCTTCTGAGTTCTGCATGATCTGGCTCCTGCCTATCTCTGTAATGTTATCTCATTTAATTTACTCTTCAGTTAAACTGGGTTCCATTGAGTTTTGCAAACATGCCTCGAACTCTTTCCTGAAGCTAAGAAACACTTAGCAATGTCTTTCCTCTACCCTTTGACATAGGTACCATCTTCTTGACTCTTGTGTCCTTAGATCATTCTTTGGATCACATCCAACAGCTACTTCCCTCTCATCGTTTGTGTTTCAGGGGTTCCACTGTAGCTCTTGTCTCACTTTCATTTCATTTAGTTCCCCAGTAGGCCATATATTATTTGAGGATTGGAAAATACTGTTCATTTGCTCTTCTAGCCAGTATCTAGTATGCTTTGAATAGTATGGCATGTTCTTTGTAAATATGTATGGATTAAGGAAGCAAATGATTTTATAGACACTATACCAAGCTTATTACTTGTACCAGACTTGACCCTGAAAAATAAACAAACAGAACAAGCCTACAAAGAAGCTGTTTTATCGGTGAGGTGGGCGAGGGGTTTCCTGAAGCTTAGCCAGCCAGGGTGGACTTTCTTGTATTCCGAGAGTTTTTTTTACTCTCCTAATATTTTGGTCATCCTTCATCCTTCTTACATTATATCAATCTTGCACCTTATATCCTTTTTGGTTTGGTTTTGAGGCCACACCTCTTGGTGCTCAGACCATTCTAAACTGCTCTGGGGACAATGCAATCAGTGTTGGAAAACAAACCCAGGCTTCTGAGTTATTTTCATGATCCTGAACCATAAAGCTAATTAATTGTGATTATATTGATACTCTGATATTTCACTGTTAGTTTTGTGCCTTTGCTTAACATTTATTAATAGTCAAAATGTCAGAAATGAGATTAGCAATCTATAATGGAGTTGAGAAAGTGTTAACTGGACTTAAATATTTGAAGTTGTGAAATTGTGATGTGGTCATCAAATATTTTAAGCGATTTTTTTGAGCTACAGATTCTCATTATTATGACTATAAATATAGCACTGTAGCGCGGTAGCACTGTTGCCCCGTTGTTCATCAATTTGCTTGAGCGGACACCAGTAATGTCTCCATTGTGAGACTTGTCAATGTTTTTGGCATATCGAATATGCCATGGGTAGTTTGCCAGGCTCTGCCGTGCGGAAGGGATACTCTCGGTAGCTTGCCATGGCTCTCTGAGAGGGATGGAGGAATGAACCTAGGTCAGCCACATGCAAGGCAAATGCCCTATCTGCAGTGCTATCGTTCCGGTCCAGAGATAATTTTATATCAGTACTTATTAGGCTACATGTAATAATACTATCCTTTTTATCTCTGAATTTCAGTGTGTGGAGGATCACAACCTATGGTGCTGTGGGCTACTTCCAGCACAGTGCTTGGGACACCATAAGGAATTGGGTCTCAAACCCAGCACTTCTGCATGTTAGACTTGTGCTCTAGTGCTTTGAGTCATCATTCTGACTCCTGCTTCTTTGCTTTTATTTATTTATTTTTGGTTCGAGGCCAGACATAGTGGTGCTCAGACCATACTTTATTTTTTTTTTTTTAATTTTTATTAAATCACCATGTGGAAAGTTAAAAGTTCTCAGGTTTATACGTCAGTTATACAATATTCAAACACCCATCCCTTCACCAGTGCCCATATTCCACCACCAGAAACCCCAGTATACCCTCCGCCCCCACCCCCTACCCCCTACTGTATAACTAATGAATTTCACTTCATTTTTTCTTTACCTTGATTACATTCCATAATTCAACACAAAACTCACTATAGTTGACATAACTCTCTCTCTCTCTCTCTCTTTCTCTCTCTCTCTCTCTCTCTCTCTCTCTCTCTCTCTCTCTCTCTCTCTCTCTCTCTTTTTCTTTTTCCCCCTCATCCCCCTTCCTGCGCCTCATAGTATGGTGTACTCCACGCCGCGTCGGCCAGCGTGGGGCTTTTGCTTAGTTCACAGTCCAGAGGTGGCTGCTACATTAAAAACCTTCAATATTTCAACAAAAACTTACTGTTATTATTTGGAGTTTCCCCCCCAAGTCAGACCTGTTCAAATGGAACCGTTTCACACTGCTGACAATTATAAATGTTAAGTCACGCGGACGCAGCAGTGTCCGCGCGGTTTTGGATTTCTGTATAAAGTCCAGGGAAAATTCTGCCAGAAATTATATAGCTCAGCTCACAGTCCCAGTGCATTGCTGTAAGAAGTCTCTGAGTTCAAAGTCTTTAGGCGCAGAGGGTCCGATTCGCGCTCAGCGGCTCCGGATTTATCTGGGCCGAGGGCGTGCCGGTTACGCCCCCTACCCCTGAGTTCCTGGGAGCCCCAAAAGTAAAATCCGAATACCTGTGGGTTTGGAGTCACAGAAGATGGCGCCTGCCACATGGGTGCCGCCAGCCCCCCGCTTTCCGTGCAGGAAGACAGGGTGGGGAGGAAAAAAAAATCCACCCCCGGCAGCACAGAGTTGTAGCCCAGTTTGGTGTCCCAGTGCATTGCTATCGGATGCTGCGCTGGATGCCCGAATGTGTTACATCTTTGGAATCAAAGTCTTTAGGCGCAGAGGGTCCCTCAGACCATACTTTTATCTCTATGCTCAGGGCTCACTTCTGGTGGCATTTGGGTAACAACATGCAGTGCTTGGGATTGAACTGCGGTTGACCGCATATGACCCAAGCACCTTAACCTCTGCACTATCTCTCCAGCCCTCTTTGCATTTTTAAGTTCAATTATTTAAAGTGCATTTGTTGAGTACATCCCACAAGCTAGGAATTTTCTAGACTGGTATATAGTATACAGTAAAACTTGACAAATTCCTCCCCTGATGAAGGTTACATTTAAGTAGCAGAAAGACATTAGATAGAATGCATAAGTAAAATGTATATCACATTAGGTGTTGCTAAGTACTAGAAAGAAAATTAAGGCAGAAAGGGGGTGGGCAGGGAAAAGAGTATACCTGTATTATTCAACTTTAACTAGTATAAGCAGGGAAAAGATCTCTAAGGTGTTGACATTTATGCAAAGATTTGAATGAAGTAAAAGGGGAACAGACCATTCAGATACCCTAGGGAATCATATTCTAGGCAGAGGGAATATTGCCTCATGAGTTCTTGATTTCTTTTCAGTATTATTCACTGCTTTTACTGCCAGTCCTTCTTTTAAATTTTAATGTTTCCCAGCAGTGCCCTAGAACACCATATCCACACCTCGGGGTGCTTTGGGGTCCCTGTGGTGCCACAGATCAGACTTATATGTCCTTGTGCATTTCTGCACCTCTGACCTCTGAGCTATCTTCCTGGTCCTTGTATATTTTATTTTTTAATTGATTTTGTTTGTTTTGAGGGAACCTTGCCAACATTGCTAGGGGCTGCTTTTGGTGAAGCAAGAGAGATCATGGGATACTGGGTATTGAACTTGGGTCCCTTTCCTGCACTCCTCTGTGAGCTATCTCCCTGACCCTCAGTTTCCTTTTTTTAAGGAGAGGAGCCTTAAAAAACATAATACTATCAGGGCTGGAGCGATAGTATAGCGGGTAGGGCGTTTGCCTTGCACGCGGCCAACCTGGGTTTGAGTCCCAGCATCCCATATGGTCCCCTGAGCACCATCAGGAATAATTCCTGAGTGCAGAGCCAGGAGTAACCCCTGTGCATCAACGGGTGTGACCCAAAAAGCAAAAACAAAAAACAGAACAGAACAAAAAAAGCATACTACCATCAACCAGGTCTTCATTCTCCATTTATGTACTTACCTACTCTTTTGCCTTTGCACTTTCCACAGGTTTTATCTTTTGAAAATACAGATCTCGTCATCTGATTCTTTGATCTAATAATGGCTGTGTCTCTTGCAGGCCAATGTGATAGACCATTAGTTCATTCAACTCCTTGGGTGGTGGCATTAAGTTTCTCTCTCCATAGTTAGGCTGCAATTCAGTTGCATCTCCCACAGCTGCCCCCTTGTATGTACCTTAGGTTGGATTTATCATAAACCATCTGCTTCACCACTACTCTCCCTTTTTCTTTTCCCTTAGTGTTGGGCAGCACCTGGTGGTGCCCATAGCCTGCTCCAGCTGGTTTGATGCTCAGAGGCTTCTCCTGCGGTGTTGTTTGGGAGACCATGCAATGCTGAACACTCAGGCCTCCTGCATGCAAGAAATGCTCTCAGCCTATTGAGCCCCCCTACTCCTTATTATTAACATGCATGCTGCTCACTTTCTGCCTTAGCCATTGTTTTTTTGTAGCGAAGAACACTTCTCTGTGCTCTATTTGCATCTGAGACCTTTCACTACTTCCATCTTAGCTGTCATGTGCTTTGTCAGCTTATGTATAACAACATACTTGGTTGTATAGTTCTATACCAAAACTGACCATTAAGACAGAGCCAACCCATAGGGGAAAATTGACAGGGTGACCTTTTTCTTCAAGGTTTGTCAGCAGCATAAAGCACAAAGTCCAGAGGGTCAGAGCTATATTAAACCCCTTTTAGGTCTCAGCATCTGCGCCCATAGACTCCTGGACGTTGGTGAGTGTCAGCATTACTTGCTGTATTATCATGACAGCAATTGAACAAGGCAGGTTTACTGAAAAACTAGGTTGCGTTGGCATTTTGGCTTCTTGATCATTGGCCCACATCTATGGCTCTCATAAGTGTTATTACCTCTGCTCTTGCACTTGTAAGTTTTTATGTTTCCTACACTTTTTGTTCTTTGAGGATAGAGAGATACTTTACTTAGCTTCCTGTATCCCATTACTCTTAGCAAAGTGCTTATTACTCAGAGAAAATTCAACAAATGATTTGCCCAGCTTTGTTCAATATGGAACTTCCTGCAGTGATTCAAATATTCTTTATCTGTACTGTAGCTGCTAGTTAGCATGACGTTGAGCACTTGCATGATGATTAGCGTGATTGAGGAACATACATTTTTATTTAATTTAAATTAAATAGATATAAATAACTATTGGAGATTGTACAAGTATAGTTTGCATATTTACCTCAGGACAAAAACAATCTGAGATACATACACACACACACACACACACACACGAATGTGTATATCTACGTATGTTTGTATTTTAAATGGTCAGATTACTAATCTCTTAGTTTTCCTTTTTCTGTTTTCCCAGTGTTAGCATTTATTTTTGCTGCTGTTTTATAACGTATACTATCTGTAGCCTTTTCTTCAGCTTCGCAGATTTTAATATACATGACCTAGACATAATCAGGTTTATAGAATTCTCTTTAAAATCAGCATATCTTTAGTTGTCTTTGACCTTTTATTAATTCCTATAAAGAATGTGATATTATTGATCTAGAATGAAGAGGGCTAATATATTAATATATTTATATATTAATGTAGGTATACTACTTTTAAAAGAACATAAGATTATATTCATTCACCAAGAGAGAAGGAACAATCCCTATATACTTAGGGAGGGAATTTTAAAAAGTGAGCAAAGGAACAGAGTTAAAGGAAAATTAAAAAATTTGATTATCATTGAAAGCCTTTCAGAGAGAAACCCAAGGAGGAATGGTGGTGGGCAAGAGCAAATATTATAGAGAGGTGAAGAAGGTGAGGAGTAACAGTTGTTTTTTTTTTAATTTGGTGAAGGTTGTATGACTCTTAACTCTTCTTCTTTTTTTTTTTTTTTTAACTCATTGTGTGGCTGGAGCAATAGCACAGCGGGTAGGGCGTTTGCCTTGCATGCTGCTGACCCGGGTTCGATTCCTCCGTCCCTCTCAGAGAACCTGGCAAGCTACTGAGAGTATCTCGCCCGCACGGGAGAGCCTGGCAAGCTACCGTGGCGTATTTGATATGCCAAAAACAGTAACAAGTCTCACAATGGAGACATTACTGTTCCCTGCTCCAGCAAATCGATGAGCAACGGGATGACAATGACAGTGACAGTGTGAAATATTTTAGTGTGTTGTAACTACAGAATGTTTTTGTTAAAATTCTCAGTTTACTTATATATTGGCATTGGAGGGTTCAATATGTACAATTTTTTAAAAAAATCATTAACAATTTTTCAATTTCTGTGTCCACAGTTGCCTTTTCTTAACCCTTTCTGTTTGTCAAAATGTTTAGCTCTGTTACCATAGATAATCCAGACAAACGTTAATGGTACTTCTATTTTGCTATGAAATTGATTCTTTTTAATCTTGCATAAGTGAATGTCTCATTAGATAGTAGAATTTTGGTTCATTAATAACCATTCAGTTTATGCTTTGAAGCAGGGTTTACTGGAAACATTTTTTTCTATTAAGCCTTCCATACACAGAAAAGTCAGTGTTATCTAAAAATAGTACTTCTGGCAAGAGAAAGGTGCATGCCTTGCATGTATAAGATTAGTTTGAATCACGTGGTTCCTCGAGCGTTGCCAGGTGCAGCCCTAAAGACCCCTCAAGACCACAGGAGTTGCCTGGGTAATCCCCAGCTTTGCAGGGCCCTCACTTTGACCTGTGGGCCTGGTGGGCTGAGAATTGCCAGGAGCGACCCTTGGGAGATCCTCCTGCCCCCAATTCCCCATAGAAAATTAGGACAGCTTTCCTCACAGAGATGCTGTCCGACACCCAGCTGTCACAGGAAGCAAGCAAATAGCTTTTTCATTTCTCAGGGTATTCTCTACTTTACTACTTTGGGTCTTTGGACAGGCAGCCAGAAAAAACAAACAAGAGAAACTGGGAAAACATTTCCCCGAAGTATCTTTATTCGGAAGCAGTGTGGGTTCACTCTTAGGTTGCAGATAGTACAGAGTGCCGATGTAAGCTTCCTAGTATTTTTATTTTCAGTTTATGCCATCACATGATTCATTTCTAAAGTCTTATTTCTCAATTAGAGTGGCTCTATACATAGTGAAGTTCTTCCTGGAGTAGTTCCAGTGGCTGGTCCAGATCAACAGAAGACAGAATAGTCTATTGTGAAACTGTCAAAGCCTCAGGTCTGAAGAACGAATGTTATCATTACCTGGACAGGGCACCAGAGATTATCACATGGGAGATGTCTCCACCTAGGAACATCAGATACTGCAAAGGCACAAGAGCAGTAGTACCTACTTCTACATTATTCGAAAACAAGTTTTTCATTTTATGTCTGTATTCCTCATTCCCCTGATCCTGAAAGAGCCCCCAATATGCGATCGGGCTACACTAGCATGTGACGAATGGAGATGTTACTGGCATCCGCTTGAGCAAATCGATGAACAAAGGATGACATAATACAGTGATACAGTGATGTCTGTATGTGTTCATATAGTACTATTTTTAGCTAAAGAGTAGCTTTCCTAATTTTGTCACCTTGTTTTGTTACTGTGTAATATTAAACAAAGAAAGGTAAGCCTTACCACCAGTAAGGCTAGACCCAGGGGACACCCACCTTCACCACTGCCCCTAGCTCCACAGGGCATAACTCCTATACAATTTCTAATTAAAAGGAAAGCCAGTCATGTGGTATCAGTAGGTTAGTGATTGCCTCCTAGCAATCAGTAAAATGAAACTTACCTTCCATAGTAAAGCAAATGAATGGGGTTTACCCTTTCTATGATCTCTTAATAGACTTGTACAGTGTTTTCTAAAGGAAAATGTTTATCTGGCGTATCTTCTTATTTTGCCCTTTCTTCTCTGTATTGTTTATTTTATGTATTTGCATCTAAAAACTTTTTTTTGGGTTAGTGTATTCTAATTTTGTTATTAGAAAAGCAGTAACTATGTAAAAACACTTTCAAACATGTAATACCATTTATGAAGTTCTGTTATATAGATACAAATGTTGTTAATGATTATTTCTCTGTTCTCTAGACAAGGGTTTCCTAAACCTTTCCCATGAGGTACCCCTTTTTCTCCTGAGAAATGAAACCCAGGTGAATGCTTCTAGAAACATCTCAGATTCATCTGGTATTTGGTTTTGAATTATTTTTTTTGTAGTTGTCTTTTCAGAAATCTTTGTTGCAAAAATTTTTGCAACCCATATGTTTAAGAAGTAGACTTTAGATTTTGGATGTGTGTACCTTTCAAACATGTTTTGTGTGTTGATTCAACCGGAAATGATTCATCTTGAAATGTTATGATTTTAGGGGGTCTAAAGATCAAATTTAACAATTTATATTTAAGTAGGTTTATATTCACTTCTAAGAAAATCTTTAAGTCTTTGATTTTTTTTTTTATCCCCAAAGAGTAAAATCTACTTAAAATCCTATCTGTACAGTATTTTCTTTTTAAAATTCAGCCTTCTTTCTAGTTGGTAATGACTAATAGAGGGAGGCACCAGTGACTAGAAACACTTTTCTAATTTTGATTCAGTAATTTATTGAAATTGCTAAAATTCAGTTATTACTAAATTATTAAAAACCAAAAGCTCACACTTCAATTCAGTAGAATCAAAAGGAGGACTTTCAGTTTTTTTATATTTGCAAATTTAATGAAAGCTTAGTCTATTCTTTTAGAAGCACCCACTCTTTAATAAAGCCTTTTCTGCAATTAGTATTTTGATATATCCTGTATCTAGTTTTGTAAATGCATGATTTATAAGTATATATGTACATATGGTTATTAGAGGGTAACATTTATATATATCTATAGTACACTTTCTTCAAAAAGAATCTTAAACTTAAATTTTTATAGCTTATTCCCTAGTCTACTTGTAAGATCTAAAAAAAAATCACTAAATTATGATTTCAAACTCTCACATTGTTTTTACTGTCCAGAACTACACATATATGTAAAGGTTTTTAGCTTGGATCTGTTGTCTTTTTACGTTTATAAGCTGTTTTGTCTATTTTGATTATTATTATTTTTTTTGCTTTTTGGGTCACACCCAGAGATGCACAGGGGTTACTCCTGGCTCTGCACTCAGGAATCACCCCTGGCGGTGCTCAGGGGACCATATGGGATGCTGGGAATCGAACCCGGGTCGGCCGCGTGCAAGGCAAACGCCCTACCCGCTGTGCTATCACTCCAGCCCCTGTTTTGTCTATTTTGTATCTTCTAGCAGGCAACATATTATAGTGATTGTCTTTGTTAATCATACCAAAATAATAACATTATTCTTCTGTAGTTCTGCATGAGAGCAGATTTCTACATGTTCTCATGGAAGTCATTTAACAAAGGGCTATAAAAGACCCACTGTGATCAGGTGACAACTGCTCATAAAAAAATCCTTAATTTTATCTAAATTCTTTGAGAACCACTATTTGTTGATGATTCTGTTTTGGGAATTCTGTGCAATCAAATAATTTAGATTATGGATTTTTTTAAAACAGTAATACAATACCATAAACCAAAAGAAAGTTTACAGAAAGTTAGCCAGTATTTTTTGGTGACTTTGCATTAAAGAAGCATAAAGCCTGCCCACAAAGGTTTTCATTCACATACTGAACTATGCTATCTGTGGAATAGTATTCAATAGGTGTATATTCACAAATAAAGGATACACTATAGAAAATGGTAGCAGATTTAACCAAAGTAGTTATCAACAATGTTTTTTTGGAAAGAAATCTTAAGATACCAGGTAAAATTCATTATCTGCAAAACAATAATAGAGTTAGATCAACTAATAAACCTTTGCAAAATAGCTTTCTGAGCAATTTGGTTGCTCAAGAACAATGTTACTCTGAACTGACATAGTACAGCTGTGAACAGTAAGCACATAGTTTACTCCTAATAGTGTATAAGCTTTGCTTAGTCATCAGGAAGGCATCTTAGTTTCCTCTAAATTTAGTGCAATAACATTGCTCAAATTTTAGGTCTTCGTAATAAGGATCTTTGAAAAGATACTGTGTTAATAAGCCACTTTGTAACTTGTAGTTTTCAATATTACTATCACTATCATCCCGTTGATCCTTGGTTTGCTTGAGTGGGCCCAGTAACATCTCCATTCGTCCTAGCCCTGAGATTTTAGGAGTCTCTCTTTACTCCTCCTTCCCAATGGTACCGCATTAGAGGCTCTTTCAGGGTCAGGAGAATGAGACCCATCATTGTTACTGTATTTGGCATATGAATATGCCACAGGGAGCTTGCCAGGCTCTCCCGTGCGGGCAGGAATGGGACACTCTTAGTAGGTTGCCAGGTTCTCCGAGAGGGAGAACTAGGCTATAAGAACTAGGCTATAACTAGTTTGGTTTTATAGTCTCTGGATGTTGGCTGATGGTGGGATTACATGGCGCCAGGGGCAGTTTCTGGGTGTGACCACCTAGCTACTGGAAAATGAGGGATCTGGGCGGAGGAAGCCCAGTCCTGATGCAAGCTGGCTTGGACTCAGCCCTGGGTCCCACACACCTGGGTTCCTCAGCCGGTTTCTTCATATGTGAGGTTTGTCCGAATGTGTGGAAAGGGTCCTTGAGCATGGCTGTGGCTGGGTTCCGGAGGTCTTCGGCTGCTTGGGCTCTGCTTGGGGCAGGGAGTTTTCAATATATAAGTACAATTTGTGTTTGTGGGGTTTTTTTTTTGCGGGGGAAGGGGCACACCCAGCTGTGCTCAGAGCTTATTTCTGGCTTGGTGCTCAGGGGTCACTTCTGGGGGGCTCCGGGGACCATATGTAATAGTGTTGGGGATTGAACCTATATCAGCTACATACAGGTCAAGAGCTTTACCCACTGTACTGTCTCTCTGGCCCCTGTAATTACAATTTAGCTTAGTATGTTGAGTGCCCAGGTGGGCACTTTTGTAAAGGTTTGGCATGTATTTACTCAATAAAACTTATCCAGCAGTTTCATAGGTGAGTAAATAGAAAGGTATTTGTGCCTTATTGTACCAGTTACTGGTGGAATCAGAATTCAAACTTGCTCAGTTTCTAGAGCCTATTTATTGTTCACAATGTAATATCTCAGGAATTCTTTAATGATACACACAATTCATTTTGGAGTTTGATGCTACATCCAACAGTGCTCTGGGATTATTCCTGCCTCTCTGCTTGGGGTCACTCCCAGTGGTGCTCTTAACCATGTAGTGCGGGGGATTGAACCTGGACCTCCTACATGCAAAGATGTGTTCAGTGCGCTGATCTATCTCTCTAACTCTAAAATAGACTGTATTCTTGAATATTATGTACGTTAGAAATGAGAGTTAGTTGTATATGCCTGTGGTATGAGTAGTACAAAAAGACAGCTTTCGAATAACAAATGATAGCAAATAAGCCAAAATGATATGTTTACCATTTCTATTATGATCATAAACTAACATGTTGAGTTGAGCAATGTCCATAGTTCAAAGTTATTTATCTCAAGACATTGAGATAAATTGGGATTTCTTTTCATTTTAGTTTTGTTTTCAGTCTTTTGAGTGGAAAGAACAAAAGAAAAGGGAAAATAACAAGAAAAAATTGAATATACTGTTTTTAGTAGCCAATTCCATTTCAAATACAGGAATCATAAATGTAAAGTAAATTCTAGAACAATAAAAATCTGGGAGTGGTCCAAATCTAGAACCATTCTTTGTCACTTTAAAATGTCTAAGCACCTCTCAGTGAGATTCTGCTAATCTCTGGTGTCTCTTTTTCACAGTGTCATTAGAGAACTAAAAAAGATGTTAAAACACCATATTTTGTGGTACCATAAGTTGAGACATTGTTAGGATTTTCCAAACCCCATAAAATCATTTTGTTAAGATTATTTTCAGAAGGGTTATGGCAGAAGTTGGGGGGAAGGGAGTATTGCCCTTGAGTTTTTCGTTGTAATAATGGTCTTGGATTTTTTTAAATAAGCTTTTAACATTGTAAAAAAAAGTATCCTTTCTGGTGTAAAGAAAAACATATTTGAAAAGTACTTATAAAAGTAAATTTACATAATTTGCAGTGCTTTTGGAGTTTAGTTCATTATTATAAGTAAATAGTAATTATCCAGAATTGGTTACAGACAGTGTAACTGCTTTTAAAATTATGTTCTAATTCCATGAATAGATATGTTAGTTTTGGGTTTTTTTTTTTTTTTCAAACTACTAAAGTACTGTTAACAGCCTACTTGGTTTATTGGACTGGGCTGAATCTTGCGTTTACAAGGGACTTTTATTTATTTATTTTTAAACCTCTATAACCGTTCTTTTGTCCTGGACTTATGTTATGGAAATATACTGCCAGAAAGCAATTTCACTTGGCATTCTTATCCAAGTTACTTTTACTGCCTGGTTCTCCCCTTATGTTCCAAAGCTTTATAGTTTGACACAATTCTTTTGGATTATAGCATTGATCATCACCTAGGTGGTTTTGTAAACATTTTAAGCTTTATGAAAAGAAGCAAGTTTATATAGAATTGGAGAGTATAACAATGGTATAACCATACTAAAAATCATATAATGTGCCTACCATAGCTGCACTTCAGGATTACCAACTCATGGTCATTTCTTTTATCAGGAGTATATGTTCCACATACTCCTGAGTATGTGTGTGGAAGAATGGGGTGAGGGGATGCTTAAGAGTCACTCCTGCTGTCTGGGCTTCCTCCTACGGGTGCTGGACATTGAACCCACATCCCAGCCCTTGGAACTGTCTCCCTGAAACTTATCCTGGATTATTTTAAAGCAAATTGCAAATATCTTGCTACAAATAATAGTTGAGATGTATATATCATATATGTATATGAGATGAAAACTGATTTTTATTTGTTTTCCTTTATTGCTCTTTTCCTTCTCTTGGTTAGCTGTCTGGAGCTTGCAGACATGTCTGCAGCTTGGGGGAATCCAGTGAATTCCCTTGGGCACCCTACACTTGCTTGTCAGTGTGAGGGAATACCCAGTTCTCTTCAGCCAACACACAACTCAAAAGTCGAAGATCAGATACCCATTCAGTAGCAAACTATTTTTGAAAGGTTAAAAAGGTTTCCCAGCGTTTAGAAATCATTTTTAAATATAGAAGTATACTTAAGGTATACTGACCTTAATTTGGGAAATCATTAGGTTCCTGTCTTCCTTTTTTATTGGGAGGAAAGGAAGAAAATAAATAGCATTTTGTTTCTGGTCAAGTGACCTAAGCAGTTGTTCTCTTTTTCCTTTGCAGTAGCATAAATTAGTAGTTATTTTAATAATTGATGTTAAGTGTCTCTGGATTCCTGTGGTTTGAAGACTTTACAGATACTATTAACTTTCTCTTCCTGACTGGAGAGGATGTGTGTGATAGTATCCTTTTTCTCTTAGTCAGTCTAAATTTAGATTTTTTGACCATGAATTGTAAAACGAGCTAGAAATTAAGTGATTGTTTTCTTGTTTTTCAGTTTTTTCTTTGCCTTTTCTTCCTTCCCAACCTCCTTTTCTTGTGTTTCCTTTCCTTTTTTTTTTCTTCCTTAACTTCCTTTTCTCATTCCATGATACAGTTAAGGGTAAATAGTTAAAAATAAGCATT
Organism: Sorex araneus; assembly: GCF_027595985.1. Lineage (NCBI taxonomy): Eukaryota > Metazoa > Chordata > Mammalia > Eulipotyphla > Soricidae > Sorex > Sorex araneus. The sequence goes on from NC_073302.1 coordinate 239,492,820, forward strand.
TGCAAGAAGCAGTTCAGGCAGGATGAAGTTACTGTCCTATAATATTTGTGCTAAATAAAGCAAACATTTAAAGCATTTTATGAATCAGATTTAATTTGGAAGCATTTCCTTATGTTTGGGTATCATTTACCCAGCAACGTGCTCTCCCATCCAAAAACTCCTGGCCCAGAGCTGGGTGGCTTGAGTAGGCTGGAGTTTGACCTGCCCTGTAAGCCCCAGCTTCCATATGGTGTACACACATGTATCTGTGAATTTGTAGTTTAGTACCACTTTTAACATACTTGATCTTCTGCTTACTGAAATCTTTTGTGTTTTGTTTTGGCATCTGTGATTACTTTCTGTTTTACAGGATGGCTTCCAGACTAACATTTAGAAAACTCAAAAACTTCTAGAAAACTCTGGCCTTTGCATTTAAACTTCTATTTATGGCCTTTTCCAGTTCTTGCTCCTCTCATTCCCATCACTATAAGTAGCTTTTACTGTCTTGCCTTGTACTATCCCTGCCTTCCTGGGTAGAACAGAGATGAAAGCAGTGAATTAAACACAAGAGCCAGTCTGGATAGCTTACAAATTTTTTTTAGAGTCAGGGTTTCTGCTGGCTCTACAGATCTTCCACAAAGGAGGCAGAATAGAAATGGAAGATTAGTTATTATAGAATAATTTTTTCAACGCTATCGTACTGAGCTATATGACCAGTCACCTTTTGTTGTATCGGCATCTGAAACGTAGAGGAAAGTGCTTGCCTATTCTAGAATGACGAAAGTAGAGTAGACGAATTCAAGTTACTGCACATGTGGGGGCTGGAGCTATAGCACAGCGGGTAGGGCGTTTGCGGGTAGGCCGACCCGGGTTCGAATCCCAGCATCCCATATGGTCCCCTGAGCACCGCCAGGAGTAATTCCTGAGTGTAGAACCAGGAGTAACCCCTGTGCATCGCCGGGTGTGACCCAAAAAGCAAAAAAAATATCAAATTACTGCACATGATTTTAAAGATACAATGGTTTAACATTATGTACTAGAGTTGTTAGTACAGTGCTTAGGGATTAAGAGGTAATAGCATAGTAGTGTTGTATAATTTTTGTCTTTTTTGGGGGGGTTGTTGCATGTCCCCAAGATAACTTGTATTCCACACCCTAAATCAAGATCAAATATAACACAATGGCAAATAACTCCATATTACCTACTATATGTCTTTACAGTAGTTTCTGCTCCTTAGAGTTTAGGCAAGACCTATTAATTAAAGGACAACAAAGGTTTCCAGTAGGAAAAATAATCACATCAATTTTCTTGACTAAATTAATCAATTTTACTCCTATATGATTTCCAGAGTTCAAAACTAAAGGCATACCTGCTCCTAATTTTAGTTATAATTCAAAGTATTATCTCAGCCTATTGCAAAAGATAAGTTCTCTTACTAGCCACAACTCACTTATGGTGAAAACTCTTACTATTTGATTGATTTCAGAAGAAAGCCCACCCAAAGTCTGTGATTCTATTCCATAATTTGATTTCTTCAGTTACTACAATATTTTTGGTTTTGGTTCTTTAGCAACACCTAGCAGTACGCAGGGGTTGACTCAGTTCTCTGTGGTCTCCTGGCACTGCACTGCGGGGGGAGCATGTGGTGCTGGGGCTTGAACCCAGGCCTCCTGCATGCAAAGTGTGTACTTCAGCCCGTTGCGCTCTCTGGCTCCAGTCACCACAATGGTTTAACCAGGGGAGGAAGTGCTCTAGTTCATTCAAAGTTGATATCTGATTGATTAGATGTTGGAGCATGCTAAGCTTCTCTGCATTAGAAATGTGTAGATGATTTTATCTTCCAGTGTATTGGGTTGGTCCCAAAAGATAAAATTAAGACAATTCTTCCAGTGACTGCTCTCAGCCTTTGCAAGAAAAAAACCAGTTGTTTGCCTAAATATGGGATTCATCTGGTAATACAGGGATAGAACCTTCAGTGTAATTCAGGAAGCGTAACTGTGAGAATTTCTGCAAACTACCACAGCCACTGCCTGAATTGTTTCTTTTGTGGTCAAGAAGGTAGTGCTAACTCAGGGACTACATGACTTTCCGAAGACTGAGAATAAAATGAGGATGTTTTTAGTTTTGTTGTGAGTTATACATATCACTGTATCACTGTAATCCCGTTGATCATAGATTTGCTTGAGCGGGTGCCAGTAACATCTCCTCTCGTCCTAGCCCTGAGATTTTAGCAGCCTCTCTTTACTCGTTCTTCCCAGCAGCGCCGCAATGGAGGCTCTTTAAGGTGAGGGGAATGAGACCCATCATTGTTATTGTAGTTGGCATATCGAATACACCATGGAGAGCTTGCCAGGCTCTGCCGTGCGGGCAGGATGCTCTTGGTACCTTGCCAGGTTCTCTAAGGGGGAGAACTAGGCTATAAGAGGTCATTTCCAGGAGCGTTGTTTTATAGTCTCTGGATCTTGGCCATTGATGGGATTACATGGCGCCGGGGGACAGTTTGTGGGAGTTATACATATAACTTAGCCTTTTTGCTCTCCCAAATTTATATGTCCTGAGAAATTTCTAACTTGATAAAGTTGTTCTTTGTTATTCTTGATCTGTGGCAGATTGGTAATTTATGACAGATACACAGTATGTTTTTATAAATCTTTAACATCCAATCTAGAGAGCCTTAGAAGTTGGAGGCAAATATAGTATAGGAGGTATCTTCCTCCATCCACTTCCCTCTTGCCTACTTCCTCAATAAAAATCACAGTGTAGGAAGCCCTCTCTCTGGGTGCTGTTCCAGAGCCTCATGTCCGTATTGCTTCTGACACAGAAGTGTAGCTGCAGTGAGGTCACTCTGGAATGATATTTCAGTTGCTGCTTTGTTTTTGCCAGGGGTAGACCAGCACCTGTGCCTTCGAAGTAGTAATATATTTTTAAAATATTTGCTCAGCATTTATGTAATAGAATAAGATAAATTTTTTTCATAATGTTTCTACATAGAAACAAACATCATATTAATCCATTTTTACTGGCTGAAGCATGTTTGATTCTTAAAAAATAGACAAAATATTTCCCAAGTTTTGGCAGTTTAATTCATGCTTTTTCCTTAAAGGGCATTTAAATGCTAGATGATAAAATTTATTAACCCCTATTCTGTTAAATTTTGGAGCTTGAGCTGCTTGCAGCCATATATATTAAGTATTTTCCAGTGTTGATCTTGGTATTTTATAGCTCTGAAATGTGAATAATGAGTCCCTGTGCTTTGATTGGACCTTGGTGAGAATAGAGGGTATGTATATCCTGTTCCTGGGACCTACTGAAGTACTTCAAAAGAGTAAATGTTCAGTTATCTTTTGACAGGTTCTTGAATTGCTTGTATGGGACCTGGCTCTTCTGTTCCCTGCTCTCCTCTCCTTAGCCTAAGGAATCCATTTTCATGCTCCAAAGACTACAGTAATTCCATAACATCACATTATGTCCTATGTGGTAGAGTGGAAAGGCAAAAGACAGTACTTTATTTGAGAAGGAACCCTCTCTCTCCCTCAATACTTTAAGTTAATTTGACTTACAGACAGTATGAATTCAAGTAAGGTATATTATATCGTTAAATTGAATTCAGATAATCTAAACCACATGTAGAAAACCAGCTTTTATATGAAACCTGCATGCATTTCTGTTGCGTAAACATTCATGTGGTCAGAGGCGCCGAGACAAGGAACACGGAAGAAATGTGTTTCATGGAAAGCCAAGGTTCTCTCTGACTCTTTGACAAAGGTAGAGAGCCCCATGATCTCCTTTAATTGATCATGGTACCTCTAAAGGGTGCAATACAGTGATGTCACCAAAGGCATCAAAAGAAGTTACAGGAAGAACATTGAGGCAATAGAATATGCATTATTTCCTTGCATCTGCAGGCCAGGAATTTTGGTCTCAGGAAAGAAGATACAAAACCAAAACATTTCTTGGGCAACAAGCATTTGGATTTACATCCCAAAGACAAGGTTAGGCTGCCACCTGAAATCTACACTTCAAATACAAACTGGGCCCACACTTGAAATCTATATCCCAAAGACTAGGCTGGGTCAGAGCCCTGAATCTACAAATGTCAAAGACCAGGCCTAGCTAGCACTTGAGATCTGCATGTCAAAGACCAACCAGGCTTCTGTGAAAAAAGGAAAACTGCCTCTTTCAATATACTGAAATTATTTTTTGAAGGCAGCTTGAAGAGGGAAAGTACAGTCTGTACTGTCTGTAGTACAGTCTACGGGGGCTCACCCTGGTAGCTCAGTCCATCTCCAACACATTTCCACTGAATGTATTAGTCATTAAATATTTAGAGATTATGTGCAAAGTATATTATAGATTATGTGGACAAGAGTGGAATTATTCTAGATTATTAGCTATTGATGAGCTACAAATCCAAATCTTAATTTTACTAGTAGCAGTATTTAAAATAGTGAACTATTTGTTTTTTCTTTAAACCTTCTTTTGGTCTCCATGACTCTTGTATTGTTGCTATCTTCAATAGTTATTTCCTTCACCCACTGTTTGCTTTGTGCATTTCCTCTCTTTTTTACTTTGGTTTATTTATTTGTGGTGTCAAGAATGGAACCCAGTGCCTCACACGTTTAAGGCAAATACTTTACCTGAGCCACAACCCTGCCCTCACTCTGTTCTTTTTCTTTATTTTTTCTTTTCTTTTCTCTTCTTTTTTTTTTCTTCTTTTTTTAGTGTAAGCCTCCGGACTCAGCAGGCATTTCATCTTGCTTTCTCATACTGTGGACAACAGTCAGAGTGAATTTATTTATTTATTTATTTTTTAAATTTCATTGTATTACCGTGAGATAGTTACAGGCTTTCATGTTTGGATTACAATCACACAAAGATCAAACACCTATCCCTCCACCAGTGTACATTCCCCACCACCAATATCCCCTGTATACCCCCGTTTTCCCACCCTCCCCCTGCCTCCATGGCAGACAATATTCCCCATACTCTCTTTCTACTTTTGAGCATTATGGCCTGCAGCACAGACACTGAGAGGTCATCATGTTTGGTCCATTATCTACTTTCGGCATGCTTCTCCCATCCCGACTTATTTTTCCAGCCATCATTTTCTCAGTGATCCCTTCTCTTATTCCATTTGCCTTCTCTCCTCCGCTCATGAAGCAGTCTTCCAGCTATGGGGCAATCCTCCTGGCCCTTGTATCTACTGTCCTTGAGTGTCAGCCTCATGTGATGTTAGTCTATATTCCACAAATGAGTGCAGTCCTTCTATGTCGGTCCCTCGCTTTCTGACTCATTTCACTTAATGTGATACTTTCCATGTCTATCCATTTGTAAGCAAATTTCATGACTTCATCTCTCCTAACAGCTGCATAGTATTTCATTGTGTAGATGTACAAAGTTTCTTTAACCAGTCATCTGTTTTAGGGCACTCGGGTTGTTTCCAGATTTTGTGAACAGTGCTGCAATGAATATATAGGTACAGATGTCATTTCTACTGTGCTTTTTTGCATCCTCAGGATATATTCTCAGAAGTGGTATTGCAGGGTCATATGGAAGCTTAATTTCTAGTTTTTGAAAGACTGTCCATATTGTTTTCCAGAAAGGCTGGACCAGTTGGCATTCCCACCAACAGTGAAAGAGTATCCCTTTTCCCCCACATCTACACCAGCACTGGTTTTTTTTGTTCTTTTGAATGTGTGCCAGTCAGTCAAAGTGAATTTAAATGTAATTTGAATCGTTTATTTCCCTGCTTAATATTGTTTTGCCCCTGTCTCTCCTTAACATTTTATAATAGTTTCACAAACTTCTTCCCAGGTTATATGAAATCCTGCCTCTCATTGCTTATTGGTCTCAATTGTATCACTCTTTTCACTTACTAGTCTTTATCCTCAAATGGCTTGCTTCTTTTGTTTCTCACCGTTTGTCTCATAGGTGCTTTTCCTACTACTGTCTTGAATGTTCTGCTCTCTACTGCTTTGTATTTGACTTCTGTTTTTTGTTCTCAGTGCAAGTAACATCTCAAGATCTTGGTAGAGTTGCTCAATAGAGTCTGGTTGTTTCCTTTATAGCATTTTCCCACATCTTATTTTTTGTTGTTTCTTGTACCTAGTATGCCCATAGTCACTGTCACTGTCATCCCGTTGCTCATCGATTTGTTCAAGTGGGCACCAGTAACATCTCTCATTGTGAGACTTACTGTTACTGTTTTTTGCATATCCAATACACCACGGGTAGCTTGCCAGACTCTGCCGTGCAGGCGCGATTCTCTCGGTAGCTTGCCAGGCTCTCTGAGAGGGGCAGAGGAATCAAACCCGGGTCGGCTGCGTGCAAGACGAACACCCTACCTGCTGTGCTATCGCTCCAGCATGTGGCTGGAGGTGTTCTCCTTGCACGCAGCCGACCCGGGTTTGATTCCCTGCATCCCATATGGTCCCCTGAGCACCGCCAGGAGTAATTCCTGAGTACATGCCCATAGTAGTGCTCAAAAAATTATTCTCCAAGTGTTTGATAAATGCTCTGAGTTCTTTTTTTATAGCAGCCATACATAGCCAGTGGTGCTCAGAGGAATGGGGTCTGAAGCTATTCCCTGCAGTGCTCAAACGCTACCAGGGCCATGCCAGTGATACGCAAGGGCAAGCACATTCCTGTACTGTTACTCTTGCCTCCCCATCATGGGTTCTTATATTATTATAATATTATTATATTATTATGAGAAAAATAATTATTTTTCTTTTTGGGTCATACCCAGCGATGCACAGGGCTTAGTCCTGGCTCTGCACTGAGGAATTACCCTTGCCGGTGCTCGGGGGACATATGGGATGCTGGGAATCGAACCTGGGTTGGCCGTGTGCAAGGCAAACGCCCTACCCACTGTGCTATTGCTCCAGCCCCTTCTCATGGTTTTTGAATGTACATGTATGTTTGGATGTGTTAAGTATACATAGAGCAAATAAGCAATCCATGGGGCCTTTTAATCAACTAAATAGAAAGTTAATTTGCTAGCTGTATATTAAATCTTTAACATTTAAGGCATTCCAAAAGATTTTGTTCGTCTAGAATAGATTATTAGTTAAAGCTGCCCACACAGTGACTTTTCCCCTTAGCTAACAAGTTTTCAAACGTGTGTCCTAAACATCTAATACCTTTTAGAAGTATTTCCTCTAAAAACTGCCAGTGCTTGTTAATGTGTTATATGCCTACATCAAACTATTTATAAAGTAGATCATTGATTATGTAATTCTGCATATACTGATTAAAAGGGCTATAGATAATTCTTGATAAAATTTGAAAAATATTTTGATAACATAAGTCATTCATATCATTCCAACTCAAAGTCCCCAGTGTAAATTTTTGTTTCATTTCTTTCTAATGTTATATGTAATTGTTAAAGTAAGTAGAATCAGTGTTAGTATCTCTTCAAAATTGTATTTTTTCCAGAACTGTCTGTTCTATTTCAGTGTCCTTATGGCTGTCTTTATGCCATACTCCATTATTTTGATTACTGTAGCTTTATTGTAGTAACTTTTGAAATCAGAAAGTGTAAGTCCTCCTGTCTTTATTTCTTTTTAATCAAAAACCTTTGTTTTGATGTTCTTTGATTTTCTGTATGAATTTTAAAATATATTTTTCTGTTTTTGAATAAAATACAATTGGGATTTTGATGGTGCTTGCATAGGATTTATAGAGTGCTTTTTCAACTTACTTGTCTTTAAGTTTGTGACATTTTTGTTCCTTTATTGAGTTTTTAATTTTTTCAGCAGTTTTTTTTATCATTTTAATTATCGAAGTATTTTCATCTATGTGGATGTTACTTTCTTACTTTTATTTATTGTGAATAGATTTTTTTGGTAATTTTTTAAGATAATTTATTGTTAGTGAGTAGGAATGAAATTAATTTTATGTGTTGACCAGAAACTGGATTTTAAAATAAACCCTTGTATGAACCAGGACAATGGTACTAGAATTAAGGAGCTTGACTCGCACATGACTGACTCCTGTTTGATCCCTGGTACTGTATATGATTCCCTGAGCTCTGCCAGGAATGATCCCAGAGCACAGAGCCCGGCAGATAGTCTTGAGCACCCCCTGGTGCTAACACCACCTGTGCCCCCCTCCAAAAAAAGAAAACCTCCACAAAAACAAATAAATCTTTGTTAAAACCCTGTTGACCAACCAGATTTTGTTTATTATTATTATTATTTTTTTTTGCTGAATCACTGTGAGATGCAGTTACAAAACTTTCATGTTTGAGTTTCAGTCATACAATGATCAAACACCCATTCCTCCACCAGTGCACATTTTCCATCACCAATGTCCCCAGTACCACTCCCCCACACTCCATCCCTCCCCCTGCCTCTATGGCAGATAATTATTTATTTTGGTATGGGACTGCACCCAGTGGGCTAAGGGGATACACTGGGTATTGTGCTCAGGGATTGCTCCTGTTAGTGCTCTGGGGACCACTCTATGCCAGGATCAAACAAAACATGCACTCAGTCCACTGAATTTTCTCTCTAGCCCTGAAACTGCATTTTAAAACCTTAAACCTTTGGATATTTCTTTAGTCATCCCTTTCTATCCCCCATCCCCCCAGGCTAATTTTAGAAAATTATGTTCTCAGTCCATTGATTCTGCCATTATATAAAATTATTTCATTATTTGGACTTTTTCTTTCAGTAGCTATGGTTGTCACAAACTTTGCCCTTTGAGGTTTGGACTTTTTTTTTATAACAGGCAAAAGTTATTTAATATAAGTCTATAATAAATGATAGTAAGCTGCTTAATAGTGTTCTAATCTTAACAAAAAGTCAAATGTGAATTATAAAATAACAAAGGCAGGTTTGTCTTTGTATATGTGTATAGGAGGTAAGCAGGTAGTGGAAAAATGTGTTTTAAACTATTTGAAAATACTTCCAGAATGTAAATTTTTATTTCCCCCACAGTGTGTATGTCCCCAAAATAACATTCCTCTGCATGTTGAAGGTTCTGTTTTCTGCTACAGACTCATAGTTTTTTATAGTCTTTGTATATGTATGGGAGGTAAAGAAAAGAAATATGATAGTGTATTGAGTGTTGTGGTAGTATTTTGAGTGTAGATACCATTACAACATGTTTATTTAAGCACATGTATCTTCACTTAGTCTTATTTTCAAAAGACTTGAATTATCCTTTGTTGTTGACTAGTTTAAAGCATAAAGTTATTCTATTGCCCGAGTTTTCTCTGAGTTGTTTTGGTTCAACAAGTTAAAACATTAAGGCCAGCAGTTCTCAGCCAAGGTAATCTTGTCCCCAGAGAAAAGTTACCATTTTCTGGGAATGTTTTACTGCCATGACTTGGGGGGTGAGGTGCCACTGGCTTCCAGTGAGAAGTGATTAAGGGTGTAATACACATCCAATAATTCACAAAACACCTCCTTTGTGACAATGGATTGCCTGGCCTAAAGTACCAAAGTGGTAAGGTGGAGAAATCTTAGTGTAAAAACCATGGGCTCAAGAGACAGAGCCTTTTCAGTCTTCCATCTTCAAGGTAATCGCAACTGGAAAATAAAGATAATAATACCTACTGTCATTGTTGAAGTATAGATTGTGGCACATGGTAAACAGACAGTAAATGGTGTAGTTCTTATTGTTATTACCACCAGCAGCAGTAGCAAACAAGTTAAAAATTACTACAGTGATAAAGTTTGATACTCAATTTACAGCGTCTGGTAGTTTGGGATCTTTGCTAAATTCTCTTGCTCAGGAAATGGTACAGGTCTATTTTGTGTCATAGCTGTGATACGGCATAGTAAGACCACATAGAAGTTTTTGCTTTTCACATATTTTCTAACTGTACATGCTAAAATTTTCTTACTGAGTTTTCAAATTATTGTAATAACATTGGTTTAATATTGAAAATTTTGTTAGAAAGATTACAAATAGTCTTTGGTGTAAGGGTTGTTGTAAAGGTAAAGGTTGGTGTAAGTAAACATCTAGATGGTAGCTGCTATTTTAGCCAGTCATTTCTTCACTAGTTGCTATGGCTTCTTAGAGACTGCATCAGTGATCATAGTGATCGTGGTATTTTCTTCTGCTATCTAATGGCCCCCTGATGACTTTATTGACGCACTTCAGGGAGAATGATCAGCTAATTCAGTATTTGTACTATCTTCATTAAAGAATTTAATAATGTCCTGCAAATACTCTGAAAAAAACTCACTAAATTATGAAAAGTAGAAGAAATACTGGCACAGAAGCAATAGAAGGCATTATGATTCTTGTCCTTGAGAAGTTTACAGGATAGTTGAGGGGATGTAACTTACTCACATGCTTAATTCTCAAAGGATTTATAGACCTAGATGAGTGGGAAACTGTGTATATAAGGTAGGAAATAATTGAGCAGGGTTAGAAGACAACAAATCAAGGACACCAGTTTATTTGAGTGAAGCCATTATTCTTTGCATATAAGTATGAAGCAAATAACAATTGAAGGTCTTAGCATTTACAATTGTTTGTATTTATTTTATTTGATTCTGCACTACTATGAAAGGTAAATTAACCATTATGTAAAGTGCCTCTCTAATGCACATAGGTAATATATCAATGTAAATAAAAGTATAGCTATGAAAATTTCAAACCATTTTAGGGAATGTCTGTGGGATTAAAGTGGTATTCCTCTCTAGTGCAGTGTGGTCCATAAACATAAATATAATTGGAGGCCTTAAAGAGGATTCGTCTTACTCTTCAAGTAACCACATCTTGTAGAGATGGCATACTTCTTTAAATCTTAATATTCTGTCTGTATTGTTCAAACATATTTTACTGATGACTAAGTCTTTTCCTTTTCTGTGAGAATTATGTCTCTTTTACAAGATCACAAAGCCTCTGGCACATACTTTCTTCTTTCGTTTGACCTGAAATAAACAAAGACAGGTCAATTTAGCATACTGGTACTAAATATGGAGAGTAATAAAAGAACATTAAGAATTATTTTTTATAAAGCCTGTTCAGTAATGCTTTCACAAGAAAACTCAAGCTGTGAACAATTTATAAATATATTTACTGTTTGTTCCATGACACAATGATAGAAATATCTGTAAAGAAAGGATACTTAGAAACCATGCTTCCTTCCTTCCTTCCTTCCTTCCTTCCTTCCTTCCTTCCTTCCTTCCTTCCTTCCTTCCTTCCTTCCTCCCTCCCTCCCCCCTCCCTTCCTCCTCCCTCCCTCCCTCCCCCTCACCCCCCCCACCCAGTGGTGTTCAAGAGCTACTCTTGGTGCTGTTCTTGAGGTGCTGGGGATTTAACAAAGCATGCACTCTAGCCATTTGAGCTTGCCCCCTGATTCCAAACTGTGATTTCTTTAAGTACTTACTGCCCTCAAATATGTATATATGAGCGTCTTATTTCTTTAATATGAAAGCTTTGGTGGGAATAATTGCCAAATTTAGAACAGTACTTAATGAAAAGCCCAGGGGAGTTGTAAGTAATGCTTCTCAGTAAAGTGTCTTCCTTGTTATGACCTGAATTTAGATCATCAGAAACCCTAAACTAAAGCATTCACTGGGACCCTGAGTGAGAGTACAGCAGCTAGGGCTCTTATCGTGCATGTGGCTGACCCAGGTTTGATCCCCAGCATACCATATGGTTCCCTAAGCCATTTGAATGCAGAGCCAGGAGTAACCCCTGAGTACTGCTGGGTTTGGTCCCCCACAAGCATTAATTTATCACCTAAAATAATTGAGATCTGAAAAAAGATACGAGATTTTTTTTTTCTTTTTGGGTCACACCCAGCGATGCAGGGGTTACTCCTGGCTTTGCACTCAGGAATTACTCCTGGCAGTGCTTGAGGGACCATATGGGATGCCGGGGATCTAACCCAGGTCGGCCGCGTGCAAGGCAAACACCCTACCCACTGTGCTATCGCTCCGGCCCCGATACGAGATATTTTAAAAAGATGCATATTCCACCTAACTCAATGTTTTTGGATTTAGGGGGAAAATACCATGAACTCGATCTGAATGCACAGCACAGTTACTTCATTTGTACATTACTAAAACACTTGAACCTAGAGCTCAAGTTTCCACATACAGTTGTTCACATTGTCTGCCCCAGATTGGGGGTAACATCTTTCATTATTTCTTAGGGAGGTTTACTTTTTTTTTTTTGCTGTGATTGACTGTAAAGGTAGTGGTTTGGGTCAAATTTTTATGACTGTCAAGTGTCTGAAGAGCATGATATGGGCTTGAGGCAGCTGCGAGGGCCTATCTCTGAGCTGTGCAGTCATTCAGTTTATCTATCCGTTCAGTGCAAGGGCCTAAGGATGCCATGTGTCTTGGGTCCTATAATGCCAGGAATATTTGGGCCCCCCTAACAGTGCTGGGGAGGGGGTGTCTCTAGTGCCACACCTAGAAATCTCCTGGGCTGCACCTGGCAATGCTTAGAGAGACCATATGGTTCTGGGAATAGAATCTGGCTGGGTTGGGGTGCTTGCATGTATTATCTCCTAGCCCATAAATTTTACTTAGTGTAAGTTTAGTCTTTCTCAGTTTTCCTAGAAATGGATAGTGAAGTCAACTGATAGTGAATTTAGCTAGATAAAACTGATAGTGTGAACTGATAATGAATTTAGCTAGATTCATATTCAATGAAATTTCAGTTCTTGGTGCTGGAGCAATAGTACAGTGGGTAGGGCGTTTATCATGCACACAGCCAACCCAGGTTTAGTCCCTAGCACCCTATATGGTCCCCTATGCTCAGTACTGCTGGGTTTGGAGGGGAGGGATGGAGAGAGGAGAGATAGAAAAGGCTAGGAAGGAGAGGGGAAGGGAGAGAAGGAGGCAGGGAACAGAGGGAAGGGGAGGCAGGGGGAGGGGAGAGCAAGAGGGAGGGAGAGGGATTCTTAAAAATTAAAATATAATTCGCATAGTATAAAATGTCGATACTTTAAAGTATCTAGTTCATTGTTTTTTTTTTTAAACTGGATTGTATTATTCATGGGTTGATAAGTGTTGTGACTAAGATTCACAACCAACTCTAGAAGAAGAGATTCCAAGTTCTCTAAATTTGTCTTCATTAGACTTTGTAGAGCAGGACTACTGTGAATAATGAGAATCAGTCACAACTAGGAGCAGATTTTCTGGATCATGTGATAACTCCTATACTGGACCTGCCACACTCCTCCAGAGCAGCTGCATCATTTTACGTTTCCACCGACAGTTTTTTAGGAGTCCAGTTTCACTACATCTTTGGCAACAGCTGTTACACTTTTCATAATAGCCATCTAGTAGCTTTAAAGTGGTATCTCACTGTGGTTTTGATTTTTAGTTTTCTGATGACTGCCTAAATGATGCAGAGCATCTCCTCATTTACTTCTACTTCTAAATATGTAATTAAGTTGATTTTGCTTGTGATTTTTAGGATAAGCACTTAATTTTGTTTATATTACTGTAAGATTTATAAAACTTTAAGGTTGGTAATTTTTATTCAGTTTATAATCTAAGTAATTGAACACCACTTGGATAAGAAATATATTTGGACAGATTTATAAGTGAAAACAAGTTAAGAAGATTTTTAAAACTAAGATTAAGTTTTTGATTTGTGACTTGTATAAAGCCAAATGCTAATTTTTCAGAAACTGAAGTAAACTTTTAAATAGTATTTTCTGTGCACACAAAACTATCCTTGGAAGAAAAGCTACCCTAAGAATTCTAAACAAGCAACCCATATCTAAATTTAGCCTTTATCACATAGCTTAATTTTTAATCATCTGTTATTTCTGTCAAATCTAATGTTTTCTTCCTTTGGAGTGGATTTTTTCTGTTTTAATTGATTGTCTATTATAAGATTTTTATATCAAAAATTATTTTTCTACCATGGTAGAAAAAAAAACTCTTTAAAATAGTTTACTTTAAAAAAAATGCCACTATTCCAAACAATTAAAAAAAATTTACCTTAGTATGGATTTTACATCTGACTGGAAACTTTCACTTTATAAAGACCTTCTGGTTTTAGTTTAATTTGCTCTTAGAGTACTCTTGGGTCAAATTTGTTTGCTTAGAAGAGGTGTGATTTCAATATCTGTGTGGTTCAGTAGCCAAAATATATAAATACCTTGTGTTCATTGATGGATAGATAAAATATAGTGTTTATGTGTGTATAGCTAATAGAAGTACACACACATACACACAGATACAATGGAATTTCAGTTAGCCAAAGAAGGCCGAAATGTTGATTATTTTTGACAAGATGAATGGAACTTGAGAGCGTCAAGTGAAGTGAGTCAGAGAAAGGAAGCTACTTTTGGTATCACATGTGTGGAGTGAAAAAAACTGATAGATATAAAGAACAGATTAGCGACTGCCAGAGATGAGGATTGGGGGTGGTGGGCAATATGGGAAAAGGGGATCAGAAGATAGATGATTTCCAGTGTTAAAATAAGTTTTAAAATCATTTTTAGTAGACCTCTAATTACTCTGAAATCAAGTTGCAAATGAAGAGGCATTGTCCCTAATTAGAGTGCTAATACAGTAGAATTTTCTATCCTTGTATCCATTGCTGTTCCACCCAGGAAGAAAAAAATTGGAGCTGTTAGGCTCACTTATCTTTTTGTCACAAGCAAGATTGCCTTTGACACACCCACTGCCACATAGTGCTGTTCTAAGCAGCCAGGAGCATTGATTGGGTTCTGTGGGGTCAGAGTCCACACCTCACCCTTTGTCCTTAAGTCAAAGATTCTCTTTCATGAGTAAACTCCCTCACTTGTTTGTCCACCTAGTTTGAATTACTGCTGAACTTTTTCTCCATTCTCTAGTTCACTCAGCTTTTTCCCAGGCTAGCTCTCGCCTTGCCATTAGCTGACTGACTTAGGGTCCTTCAGCCACTGCCAGGAGTGAGCTCTGAGTGAGAGAACTAGGAATAGTCAATGAGTACCAACAGGTGTGGCGTCAAATCCCAATTCCCCCCACCTCGACAGAAGAGTAAAAAATACTCTGATTTGGATACTTCAGGCCATTGGACCTTTAGTAGAATATTTAGTCCTGACTTTAATTTCCTAACCTGTATACATGGGTCTAATAGCAACTTTCCCCTGGCATTGCTGTGAAACTTAAATAAATGAGTTGGTAAATGTAAATCATATACTTGTTTATGTTTGTAACTATGGATAGTGTTACTATTTTTCTTTGCATTTTAGGTATATTTTAGTTATTTTTAGACAGGGATTTCCTGGAAAATACCATGCATATGTATGTGTAGCTTTTTTCTCTATAGAAGATGCAATCCAGGTTACAATGGGTTCACATAAAAGCATCAGGATATAAAGTTTTTAAACTAAAATTGGTTGAAATCCAAATTAGTATTTGTGAGATTGAAGCCAATTATACCAGAGCTGCTCATCTAAGAATTAAGGCCTCCGACACATAAAAGATTATATATATGTTCTTTGAGCAGCAGCATGTAATCTGCTCATAGTAATCTTTGCTGTTTATAGATATTCCATCTTTCACTGTTAGTTATTTACTTTTTTTCAAAGAAAAAAAAAGAGTTTTTTGTTCTTTGCTTTCACTGTTTCTTGGTAAAATTGTCCACATCTGGTGGTGCTAGGGTCCTACACGTATTGGTCAGGGGCTTGCTTTCAGCAGTATTTGGAGCATCCTTCGGTAGTGGGATTGAACCTGGACCCCACAGCACAGCATGCAAACTAACTCTCTTTCTCCCCTAGAATTTTTCCTTTTAGTAATAATTTGGACGTGTGTGTGTGTGTGTGTGTGTGTGTTTATTTCTTCATTTCTTTCTCCTCTTTGAAGCCTTCTGTTGCCAAAAATTTGCTTTCAATACTGTTTTGAATAGAGTTTTGAATAATGCTTTCATTACACTGTTGGATATGTGTTCTTTAACAACTCTAGTTTATGACGGGTAAGGTTTTTTTATTTTTAAGTGTATAGTAAGATGCAAAAGACTCTGCGTCGCTCTCTTCCAGGAGCTTGGTCTTGTAGTCTCTGGATATTGGTCGTTGGTGGGATTACACGGTGCCGGGGGAAGTTTGTGGTGTGGCTGCCAAGCTACTGGAAAATGGGGGATCTGGGTGGAGAAGGCCCATTCCCAAGCCACAGCCATGCTCAAGGCCACTCTCCACACGTTCGGATGAGCCTCATGCATGAAGGGACCGGCAGAGGAACCCAGGTGTGCGGGACCTGGGGCTGAGATCTCCAAGCCTGCTCAGATTGGGACAGGGCCTTCTCCACCCAGACCCCCCATTTTCCAGTAGCTTGGGAGCCAAACCCACAAACTGCCCCCCAGCGCCATGTAATTCTACCAACGGCCAACATCCAGAGACTATAAGACAAAGCTCCCGACATCTAATAGCCTTGTTCTCCCTCTTGGAGAACCTGACAAGCTACCAAGAGTCTATTGCCCCCACGGGAGAGCCTTGCAAGCTCCCATGGCGTATTCATATCTCAAATACAGTAAAAGATATATACATACCTCTTGGAGAGCCTGGAAAGCTACTGAGAGTATCCCGTCCGCATGGCCGAGCCTGACAAGCTCCCCATGGCATATTTGATATGCCAAAAACAGTGACAGTAGGTCTCATTCCCCTGACCCTGAAAGAGTCTCCAGTCATTGGGAAAGATGAGTAAGGAGAGGCTGCTAAAATCTCAGGGCTGAGTGTAATAGAGACATTACTGGTGCCCACTCGAGTAAATCGACCAACAACAGGATGACAGTGATACAGTCATATAGTAAGATGCACTTAATTCATGAATATGCTAACATTCTTGACTTAGTGTATACTGGCTACATGGTATAGACTTATGCTGTATTTTACCAAATTATGTTTATTATTATGCATGGATATTGTTGCATTTATCATATCTGCCTGCTACATTCCGTGCTTGTTACTAATAGCTCTGCTGCTGAGTAATTTGTGATACCAATCTTAAGTAAACTCATAAATTATTTATTAGGTCATTAAGCCTTAATCAATAATAATTAATAAAACCCAGTTGTATTGAAGTGTAAGAACTCAGGAGTGTGCCAGAGTCACTCATTTAGAAATGAGAACCTCGGGATTAGGAGCATGTGAGGTCATAACTATCTGGGACATCACTGAGTGACAGTATCACTAGTCACAGTTTGATGCAAATTGTCTGCAAGCTGAATAGGACTGTAAAGCACAGGCAGTGAGAAACAATCCTTTTTTCATAGACTGACCGAATGTCTTCTTCCTAAGTAGGAGAGCTTGCTATCACTTTTGAATGTGTTGACTGACAGACATATTGTAAAGATTTGTAAATGTCATCGTCATTTTTTTTTTCTCTTCAGGGCAACTTTCTCTTCTGTTGTTATAACTTGATATAGAGATTGTATCCCATGTTAGTTTAGCATGCAGTCCCAATTAGTTACATTGTATTCCACATAAAAATAATGAATCATGGGGCTGGAGTGATAGCACAGCTGGTAGGGCATTTGCTTTCCATGCTACCGACCCGGGTTCAATTCCCAGCATCTTATGTGGTCCCCCAAGCACCTCCAGGAGTAATTCCTGAGTGCAGAGCTTGGAGTAACCCCTTGCATTGCCGGGTATGACCCAAAAAAGAAAAAAAAAGAGTCTGTTTCACCTGTGTATGACAGTAAAAACAAAAAAACCTGGCTTTTTCCAGTATGGAGAAACTTATTTTCACTTGAACTCATATCCTCACTTTCTCTCCTCTCATAAGTTTCTTTCAATGTAAACAATTTTGTTTTACTAAAAAACAAAAATATGAACATACTCTTTTCTTTCTTTGTTTAAAAATTTGTTTGGGGACCACTTCAGCTGTGCTCATGGGTTTCTCCTGGCTTTGCACTCAGGGATCACTCTTGACAGGCTTGGGAGACCATATTGGATGCAGGGATCGAACCAGGGTCAGCCACGTGCAAGACAAGCACCCTACCTGTTATACTCTTTCTAGACAATTGTTTGTATATCCACTCTGGTTAACTTTAGGTGTCCTGTTTTATGTAAGGCCAATATTTTAGGAATATTGACCATTATCTGGTATATTACTTAATCACCTTTCAGTATATTTTTCAGGCATAGTGGTTGATGTTAACTGTATGAATTAATTAAAAATTGTTTTCTGGGCCAGAGTGCTCAACACTTGCCTTGCGTTCATTCAGCCTTGTTTCCAGCCCCAGCCACACACACATGCTTTCTCTTTCTCTCTCTCTCTCTCTCTCTCCCACACACACTTACAGTATCTTTTAGAAAAGAACCCAGAAGATAAATTGATATTGATATTTTAATAAAATTCATTTTCCCTTTTGATATAGAAGGATATAATTGGAAAACAAATCACAAAAGTACCACATCTCCAGAAATGTTCTGTAGTCACATTAAAAAACTGCTTGACATTAGTTAGCAGCTTCTAAAAGAAAGAAAAGTATTAAGAAATTTCAAAATAGATTTTTTTTTTAACTTTCAGGTTTATTGGATTGAAAAAGTTCATACAAAAACTGTATCTAGCTGCAGTGAATGATATAAGATGTCCTTACAGTTCATTGTAGAGATTGAGATCCTTTTCAGAGTACAAGAGGAGCACTGTGCATCATAATAGTGAGACAAACACAGATCAGAATGGCTCCAGGCAAGCATGGACACATGGTGTGTAACCCTACTCTGAGCTTGTGATGGAGTAGCAGTTCTGAGGGAGGAACAAGAAGTGTATGGCAGAGGAATGGTATGGACTTCAAACAAAGTGTTAGCATGGAATGAGAGGAATCAGGAACTCGCTTTGTCACATGTAATTGACACAGGATTTGTAATGAATATATCAATTTGGTTGAAGTAGAAATTGGGCAGGAAAATCATAATCATTATGATTGAGAATTATGATTAAGAATTCATTGAGAAATCTGTTTTAGGTTTGTTTTTTTGTTTTTTTGGGTTTTTTTGGTTTGTTTGTTTGTTTTTGCTTTTTGGGTCACACCCGATGATGTACAGGGGTCACTCCTAGCTCTGCACTCAGGAATTACCCCTGGCGGTGCTCAGGGGATCATATGGGATGCTGGGAATCTAACCCGGGTCAGCCGTGTGCAAGGCAAACGCCCTACCCACTGTGCTATCGCTCCAGCCCCTCACTGAGAAATCTGAATAGTGATCTGAAGAAGTTATTTAACTTCAGTGCCCAGTTACTATCTGCCGCTTGGTTGAGAGTACCTATTTCATCAGGTTATACCATACCATGCAAAAGTACTGTGTTGCACTTACAAATGGCCAGTGAATTTGAGCTGTATATAATACCCTGACTAATTTTTAGATTATTGAAAATGTTTGGCAGTGAACAGTGGACTTGGGGATTAGAAGGAAGTAGATAGAATGTCAAAGAATACAATAACTGAGTAAGGGAAAAAATCAGTATAGGATAGATTGCACGATGACCGAAGTTTAATTTCGTTCAGCTAACATAAATAAGTCGGGAGGGCTACCTGTTATTTAGAAGAAATAGATGAAGTTCAAACCTACTTATTCTATAAGGACATCAGGCTGTCCAGTTAGAAATGCTGGTAAAGAAACGGAAGGGATGCCCCTTGGACAGTAAGTTTGGTGATGTTCTAGATGACAGTTGAAGCTGGTGTGGATGAGATGTACAAATACAGAATGCTTGGGAAAGATTACTGAGGAAACCTTGGATAAGAGGAAGCAAACTAAGAGAGTATCAAAGGATCCGAGAAACAGGAACAGTGTTCCACTAAGTATGTTTCACCTAACACTTGATATATGCAGGAGCATCAATTCATATGGGTATGAAAATTGTAATACTTGAAGTGTTTAAGTTTTGTTCACTGTAAGAATTCTTTGCTTTTCATCAGGCCAATCTCAATATACCTTATTTGTGACTACATAATGTGTAGCACTATCGTTCCATTGTTTGTCGATTTGCTCGTGAGGGCACCAGTAATGTCTCCATTGTGAGACATGTTGTAACTGTTTCTGGCGTATCGAATACGCCTCGGGTAGCTTGTCAGGCTCTGCCGTGCAGGCAGGATACTCTCTATAGCTTGCCGGGCTCTCTGAGAGGGACAGAGGAATTGAACCTGGGTTGGCCGCATACAAGGCAAATGCCCTACCCGCTGTGCTGTCACTCCAGTCCACATAATATGTAATTTAGTAAATTCATAAACAAGAATTCAGGTGCATTTTCTTAAAGGTTAGAATCTTTGTATGGCTGCCTTATATAACCTTATCACAAATAAGACTGTGACTACAGAATGGAATTGGAATGATTCCCTGGTTTCTCCAATTCTGTTTTGAAATTTTTCCTACTCATTTTCTTTTTTAAAAATTAGTTTAGTTTTTATCATCCATAATTCTTAGGTTCTCAGGGCATTTATATATGCCATTTCCTCTTAAGTATATGTAATCCAAAGAGAGTCTGTGAGGTGGAGGGATAGTACAGTGGGTAGAGCATTTGCCTTGCACACGGCCAACCTGGGTTCAATCCCCATCACCCCATATGGTCCCCCCCAAGCACCACCAGCCAGAAGCTAACTCCTGAGCATTGCCAGGTGTAGCCCCCCCAAAAAAAACAAAGCAGAGAGTGTGGGGGTCAGGATGGGGGAGTCTGGGGCACTGATTATTCCAGGCCAAGGGAACAACCTGTATAAAGGTTTTGTGGCATGTAAGAACTTGGCAGTTGTAAGGAATTGGAAGCAGATACTTAGGGTTGAAGCTAAGTGCAGGTAAGATGGGTCGATGATAATGGAGCCTAATGATCAAAGCCCTGAAGCCATGAAGACCACAGGAAGGAATTTGCTGGTATTACCAGTTTTCCTGGAAAGCAGCCAGTAGTGTCTTGTTATTAGTGTAAATCTCAGTTTACTCACTCACCAACGTTTCTAAATTCATTCCCACAACTCTAGAATGGGGATTGTAGCAACTGCTACAGAGATGGGTCTATGGAGCAACAAAATATCATAAATATATTTAACCATACAATTAAATGGATTGCAAATGGCCAGCGGTTGTACTTCTTTCTTTACTGTAGCAAACCTTACTCTGGAATCTCAAACTCACAGGCTCTTCTTTCTCTTATCTTAAAATTTTATTTAGTAAATATTTCCTGAGAACCTATTGTATACCAGAAATGTTAACACTTCCTCAAGGATTCCGTATTTTTTTCATAATCCAGTCACCAAGCATAGTAGTGTCTGTTTCAAAAAATGTTTGAATGACTGAATGACTAAAAGAGCATTTGTAAAATATATGAGCATTTATAAAATATATATAATTACTTTTTTAATACTGTAAATGTTTGAATGATTTGTTTTAAAGCAGTTATGTGTAATAAAATGGATACTTTTTCTCCCCCATTACAGGGGTCATTTACATCCAGTTAACAAAAGTTTAAAGCATGCCATTTACACTAGAAAAGAAAATACTCCTGATCTGCCTACAAATTCATACACTAGTTTAAAATAAGACTGATAGGTTTAGATATGTTTTTTTCCTACATAAGTAGGTATTCAATATATTTTTCAAGCATCTTAAAAATACAGATAAAAAATTAAGTAGAGACATCTTAATACTATATGCTTTAAGTAATTTGAGTGCTTGTTTAAAAAACAGAACTCTTTAGAGATAATTGTAGACTCATATGCAGTTGTAAGAAGTATTACTGAAAATCCCAAACACCTTTCACCTAGTTTTCCCTAATGGTAGCAACTTACGTAACCACTGGATAATATCACAACAGGAAGTTAACACTGATAAAATCCCACACACTTCATCCAGAGCTCTCCAGTTTTATGTGTTTATGCGCACACAAGTGCTGTGTTCTCTGCAATTTTAATGCATAGAAGATGCATGAAACCACTTCCTCAGTAACATAGAGAATATTTCTGTGAGGTGTACCCTGTGTGTTTCCCTTTATAAATTTACCCCACTCCCTTCTAAATTCCTGACTGCCACTGATCTTTTCTCCATCTCATATTTCTGACATTACAAGAATGATATATAAGTGGAATCTTGTAACTTTTGAATATTAATGTTTTAAAAGCAATTTACAAATAAATTGATACAGATTTATATATAGATAGATATTTATATGTGGATAGATATATAGAGAGATATAAAGAGATACAGATTTCTATATCAATATAGGTACATAGATACGGGTTTCTATGTAGATAGAGATTTCTGTCTTTTGTCAATTTAGGAATATAAATCTAATATATTTCCAATTTTTTAAATTATTTTGCTGCAATAGGTTTACACAGAAGAGGAATTTGTGTTCTTTGTCTATTTATCTCCAAAGAAAATAAATAATCATGCAATTGGGATTAAAGTTATAACTATTCTTGTTTCTGCCATTAGCATAGTAAAGTTTTTAAATTGTAGTTTTCGATTTGCTTGTATAGACTTGAATAATATAAGATAAATTATAATTTATTGATTTTGTTCCCCTAAGAAGTTGATTATCAGTTAAGTATTATTTTGTTTAGTTATGAGTTCTGCATGCTTGCTACTTTCATAAGTTTATAAGTGAGAAATATGCATTCTTTAGTACTGAATGATAGCCTGTAAGTGTCTAATTCTGAACACTATTGAAAGAGTTAAATTTAAAAACAATGAATTTTTATTTTTCCTTTGTTCCTATAGAAACTATATTTGCCCACCACATACACTTATATTAAATAAGAGGAAATAAAACATACACTACCCATTTTTATAAAAACGTTACAGAATTTAAATCCATAACTTTCAGTAAGCCTTAAAATGGTAGTGGTAATTTAAACTTGTGAAATAAAATATCTGAGTTATATATTCAGTTTAAATTTTTCAAGATGGGCTGGATAGATAGTGCTGAGCTTAAAGCATTTGCCCGACTGCAGCCAACCTGGGCTCAGTCCCTGGTACCACATATATAGTCCCTCAAGCTCCACCAGGAGTGATCCCTGAGCACAGAGCCAGGCTTAAGCCCTGAGCACCATCAGAAACAAAACAAACAAATAAACGCTCCAAAGAACAAAATAAAAATTTAAATGTCAAGATTTTTATTTTTTAAAAAATCGTTTTGTTTTGTTTTTTTTCCAGATAAATTTACGCCTCATCTTGGTAAGCGGAAAAACAAAAGAATTCCTCTTTTCACCTAATGATTCAGCTTCGGACATTGCAAAGCATGTGTATGACAATTGGCCCATGGGTGAGTGGTGTTTTTCTCTCAAAAGTGAAAAGTGTTAATTCTTTATGCCTTGCCTGTTTTATAAGCATTTTGAAAATGTTAGAAATTAAAAAGCAAAGAGGGCCAGAGAGATGGTACAATGAATAAACATTTGCTTTCCTTGCACAAGACTGAAGTGGGTTCGATCCTGACACTACATATGGTGTCAGAACCCGGAGTAGCCCTGAGCACCAACAAGTACAGCCCCCAAACCAAAAATGCTGTTAAATAAACAAGTTACTGAAGATATCATACTTAAAGGAATCCCTATGTAAGCTTTCTTAGGTTTTGCTTTTGGGCTAACTGCCAGATGGTAAAGGAGCTTTTGAGTATGCAAATGCCCAAAAAAGGTTATTTTGCCTAATAACTATTCTCATCTAAATTGAAAAACTGCATTTTAAAATCACAAGAGCTAGAGCGGTAGTGCAGCAAGTATGGTGTTTACCTTGCATGTGGCTGACACAAGTTTGATCCCCTGAACCCTATATGTTCCCCTAAGCAAAACCAAGAGTGATCCCTAAGTGCAGAGCCAGGTGTAATACCCTGAGCATTTCCAAGTGTGGCCCCCAAACAAACAAACCAATTCTCCTGTAAAATAGAACTACAGAGTTAGAACAATAGTACAGCAAATAGGGCAGTTGCCGTCTGTACATCCCCAATCCATGTTCGATCCCTGGTACCTCATATTGTCCCCCAAGCATGCCAGAAGTGATGCCAGAGCACAGACCTAGGAGGAAGCCCTTAGCACTGCTAGGTGTGGCCCAAAAAACCAAAGGGAAAAATACTACAGAACAGCTTACATGCATACTTTCATATCTATAAATCTATGCCAAGATACAAAGTACAGGAAAGAAAAACTTAATGGGTTATACAGTTATAATAAATTCTCTTTTGCCTACCTTATTCATAACCTATTTAAAACTGAATTTGACACACAGTTTATTTCTAGTTTATATCAATGTTGGATTATTATAAGATCAAGAAGTTCTAGGGGCTAGAGAAATAGCACAGAAGGTAGGCATTTGCCTTGCATGCAGCCAACCCGAATTTGATTCCCAGCATCCCATATGGTCTCCTGAGCACCACCAGGAGTAATTCCTGAGTGCAAAGCCAGGAGTAACCCCTGTGCATCGCCGGGTGTGACCCAAAAAGCAAAAAAAAAAAAAAAAATTCTAAAATTGGATTTCTCTTTTTCTTCTTTTTTTTGGGCAGGGAGTGCCGCTCGAAAGGGGGAAGGGGATGTTAGGCATGGAGGTGCTCAGGGCTACCCCTAGTTCAGTACTCGGGTTGTTCCAGTGTTGTTTAGGTGGGTGTAGGGAGGGATAGAGGTCCATATAGTACTGGAGATCAAACCCAGGCTTTCTGCATGTGTAAAATGCTTTCCGCCCATTGAGCTGTTTCTCTAACCCTGTTCTTTTAATTTCAAGCCAGTGTCTGATAGATAAAATTGGGAAAGAAGGGCAATAAATACAGTAATCCTTCCTCTCTGCTTTTTTACTTCCTGTCTTGCTTCCCTAAAGTGAGCCTAATTTCAGTTCTTCCTTTGAACTTTTCTTAAGTCTGGATGATTTCACTTCATTTTACTAGCCAAAGCATTTTGAGTTTATAAGGGACAAGAGTTGTATCAGCAAAGAATACAGTGTCCACAAAAGGGATTCATAAACTGGTGTTTCTCAACGAGAAGTAATATATAGTAACCTTTTAGAGGGATAAAAAGTCTTGTGCATTTCCTATTGCTGATAAAAATTATTTTTGGTTTTATAAGTAGACATAAAAGCCAGTTAAAACTGTAAACTCAGACATTTATTATGAACCTAAAACATATCTATGAAGAATATGCAGTAAGGCTCTAAAACTAAGAGTCCAGATCAACGGCATTAATATGCCTGATGAGTTGTTGTTCTTACTGTGCTACTGCTTACCTTATGAATACAGCATTGTTGACTTTAGCACGCCTGTGCTTACAAGGATCTGGTGATCTACAGTCACCACAAAACCTCCATTTATACAGTGCATTTATACAGTGCATTTATACAGTGCACCAAATTTCATTCAGCTTTCACTTAGCAAGATTGAATTACTAAGGTATTATGCTCTTTCTAGTTAGCTTCTTAACAATTAAAGAACTATTGCTTGGGCCTAAGACAATCACAAGCCTAAATCCAAATGTGGCACTAAAATTCCAGTGCTAGCTCAGTAAGGTGATTATTTGAATAATTTAGATTAGTGTTTCCTAAAGTGGAAGGGAAGATGGAAGGCATCGCTCTCCCCAACTTCAAACTATACTACAAAGCTGTAGTAATTAAAATAGTGTGGTACCTAAAGAAGGACAGACTTTTAAGATCAATGAAATAGAATTGAAAACCGGAGACAGATCCTAAGGTATATGGACAGGTAATATTAGATAAAGGAGAAAAAAGTATGAAGTGGAGCAAGAAAAGCCTCTTCAGCAAGTGGTGCTGAGAAAACTGGTTGGCCTTACGCAAAAAAGAACAACTTAGGCTCATCATGCACAGAAATCAAATCAAAATGAATTAAAAACCTTGATATCCCGTCTCTGTAAGTTGCATTGAGGAAAACATAGGCAGAATTCTCCATGACACTGAAACTAGAGGCATCTTTGAGGAGTCAATATCATTGGCCAAGCAAAAAGAAGCAAAGATGAACAAATGGAACTACATTATATTGGGAAGCTTCTGCCCTTCAAAAGAAGCAATGAACAGAATAAAATACAAAGACATCCCATATATTGGGAGTAAATATTAACCTACCATTCATCTGATAAAGGGTTAATTAGATTTTTTATTAGTAGCAATCAATCTCTTAATCAGGAAATAAACTAGAATTGAGACATGATGCCGCCACACAGGCAGAGGGAGAGTGGGAGGGGGGTATTTGGGCGTTTGGTGGTGGATCAAATATGAAAATTTGTAACTGTATTTCACAGTGATTCAGTAAAAAATAAAAAAAAAATTGAGACATGATGAAGGAATTCTCAAATTTTCATCAAAGTCAGAATTTAAATTGTTAAATCTACCAGGTAGTAATAAAATGTAATCAGGCTTGAGCCCAGAGGGTATGGTGTTTGCTTTGGACGCATCTGAGCTGGTTTTGAATCCCAGTACCCTATATGGTCCTCCAAGCTCCACCAGGTGTGATCCCTGAGCACAGAGCCAGGAAGCCCAGAGCACTCTCAGGTGTGGACTCCAAAATTAAAACAAAAAGTAGTAATCACATGTTCTGTGAACACTAGAGCCCTAACACCAGTGCTCTGTGCTTTGCTCCTCTCACATAGGTTAACTGCTGAAATGAAGTGCTTGCTTGATCTCTCATTTCTCCATTTAGTTTTCTGATTTTCTTTTGTACTGACCTAACTTTGCTCTTATTTCTCAATTTTTTTTATGTGAATTCATATTTTGTCTCTGTGACATTTACCTGTTTGCTTCAAAAAGACAATGAAAGGGCTGGAGCAATAGCTAAGCAGGTAGGGCATTTGCCTTGCACGCAGCCAACCCGGGTTTGATTCCCAGCATCCCATACGGTCCCCCGAGCACCACCAGGAGTAACTCCTTTGTGCAGAGCCAGGAGTAACCCCTGTGCATCGCCAAGTGTGACCCAAAAAGAAGAAGAAAAAGACAGTGAAGTAATAAATCAACATTGTCCAAAAGTAAACAATGGTTTTGTTGTTGTGGTTATTCCACTCTTTTTGATTCTGTTTTCCAATTTATTGAGGTCTCCTTCTTTATATCAATATATTCTTTTAGTTCTAAAGTATCTTCCAGTGTATCTCTCTGATTTGGATCTGAATGTTTAGACCAATGCAAATACATTTAGACCAATACAGAAATACAATGATTTGTGTTTTGAAAGAAGCCTAACAAGTTCACTGATTGATTCTTTTCAGACTGGGAAGAAGAGCAAGTCAGCAGTCCTAGTATTCTGCGACTTATTTATCAAGGGCGATTTCTACATGGAAATGTCACATTAGGAGGTAATAAGTCACCATTGAACATTATTTATTTAAATCCCAGTTATGTGACTTTACTAAAGTTTTATTGTTTTAAACTCAGTATGAGTTCTGGTTTTGATTTTTAATGTCTTTACATTTTATATCCTGTTTAATTTTAGCACTGATGTAAGTTTATTGCCTTGTGAAATAAGCTCTTTCATTACTATAGATAGGAATTAGGAACTGTTCTTTCACAAGTGTTATTTTATTGTATTTCTGCATATTATCATTTAGGTATAATGTTTTAAAGTTAAAACTTTTTGGTAATTGATTTTTCAGTCACAATAATGAAAGAGTGTTTTTAGTTTGATAAAATAGCCAGTCATGCAAGAATAAAAGTAGATGATTAACATTAGAGTGACAGTAAAGTGTGGTAATAGCTGATTGTCCAAAT
Source organism: Sorex araneus (assembly GCF_027595985.1). Classification (NCBI taxonomy): domain Eukaryota; kingdom Metazoa; phylum Chordata; class Mammalia; order Eulipotyphla; family Soricidae; genus Sorex; species Sorex araneus. Next base: position 239,520,382 of record NC_073302.1, read on the forward strand.
CATATCCAAGTTCCACTGCCCACTAGCTATGATTGATTTGTACCCAGTGTTGTTTTATCATTTAAAATGGGGCAACAACAATGCATATCTCAAAGGTTAAAAGGTTAGGTTGGTTTATTCAAGGCACTTAGAACAATGCTTGGCACACAGTAAACACCTTAATTATTGGCTGTGATGGCTCCTTAAAGTGATTGAAGAAAAATGACTCAGTAGTGCCTCCTAATGGGGGGTAGTTTTCTACCATCAGCAATTTTATTTTGTTTTTATTGTTTTTCAAATATAGTCAAATAATAGGAAATTCATAGGCAAATTAACTTACTTTTAACACATCTTTTGTTTAGATGTCTGTTTTACTCTAAATCTGACAATAACGTCTTTCATTTGTTTTTTCATCAAAGGTATATTTTTATGTATTCATTCAGTGTTTATTTCTAATGTACCAGTTCTGTGCTTAATAATTGGAGTCACAGTATCAACCAAGATAGGATCTCTTTCTTCAGGGCATTTCATACATTATCTAAGAAAAATGTACAGTTCACCCTTCAAATACTGTGCAGTTGGCAGAGTTAAAGTGGTATCTTAATAGTGGTAGGATTGAATTCTCTGCATAGACATGTCCAGAGCCATGTCCTAACTGCCACAAAGTCCACTATCCCTTGCAGCAGTGCTACAAGGGCAGAGAGCAGCAAGAGTCAGTAGACCTGACCCTCAGAAAGTTTATTCTCACCTTACTAACACAGAACCAATCTGTAGAGAGTGCAGTTTAGAATTCTGTGGGGCTGGAGTGATAACACACATAGGGCATTTGCCTTGCTGACCCGGGTTCCATTCCCAGCTCCCATATGGCTCCCCTAGCACCACCAGGAGTAATTCCTGAGTGCAGAGCCAGGAGTAACCCCTGAGCATTGCTGAGTATGGCCCAAAAAGCAAAAAATAAATTAGTAAATAAAATAATTTTGTAAGCCACAAGAGATTATATTTCCAGTAAAATCTCAAGTATTACAGGCAGCATAGTAGCTTGTGGGATGGAACTCCAGGAAAGATTTAACCAGTTAGTGTCAAAGTCGGACATAAAGCTCTTGTACTTCACTGCAATGGACCAGTGTGGCTCTAGATAGTTTTATTTAGAAATGGTGATATTCTTGGAAAGTATCAAAGAGAATAAGTCATTGTTGGGATAGACCTTCACTGATGCTAAAATTATGAAACCGTCAGATCATTTTCATGTCTTTCTTAGAATAAAGCAAAGATACCCCAGAAGGGTTACAAGCTGTCATTTAAAATGTTTTTGAGTGTTCTATTCTCTTTTTTAGCCCCTTGTGTGGTTTACATGGACTATTTCAGAATTTTAATTTCGGAATGGACTATTAGCCCCTTGATTTTATTATGAAGGATAGGTCCATGTTTTAATCTTTCATCGTGATTTTTTTTTTTTGCCTCAGATAAGCTCTATGAAAGTATTGATCAGTAAATGTTGATGGGATGTAATCTGTTGACAAATGAACCTGGACGCTCCATTCCCCTTTGGGTATTGATCTATATGAGAAATTTTCTGCCAACCTAATATCTTTCTCTTATAGACTTTTAATATCTTTCTCTATGATTTCATTTTAAAGATCATGGAATTTATGTTAGAAATCAAACATTAATTCATTTCCACTCAGGTATAAATATTTCACCAGTTGTGTGTTTTTTTTTCCAGTTTTCTTGAGTAATTAGCAATTTGGGTTATTTTTGTCATTCCATGAAATCTTTTATTCTATAGAATTTGTCCATTATTTCAAAAGAAAAATAAATTATGCTTTTGTGATTTTAGACAAATAGCATAAGATTACCAGACATTTCAAGTAATTTTAGCTGGGTGTTTAATAAAGGATAGTAGCATTCACATATTTGGGGGCTTTTAAATCGCATTTATTTTCTTTTTAGTCATCCCCAGAATTCTTGAATGTAATAATAAAGGAGGCAGATACAAAGTGATAATGACTATCTTCAAATACTTGGCTAGTTTGGAGAAGGCGTACATTTGCTCTATATGACTTGGTATTCTGCAGAGCACTGTGAATTAGACTTACTACAAACAATGGAAAACCAAAAGCAGACAGTTATCTATCCAATATAAAAGGAATACTTAACAGGTGAAATTAGCAAATAGCAGAGGTGAGATTTTTACTCTGGTCTAGCTTACTAAGGTTAGGAAGATGGTATGAAGGTGATAAGCAGCTGGACATAGGTCCATGTTAATTCAGTTGAATGCAGTGAATTTTTAAATGCTACAAAGTCTTACTTGAAGTTAAATAATGCCTAAGAGATTATCCTAGGACATTAAATAATGCCCAGGAGATAATCAGTATGTCCTCTCTTTTCATCATTGTATATCTTTTTGAGCCCTTATGCTGCATTTGAACTTTAGAAGTTAAAAGAAGAGACTAAAAACAGTTGGCCAACTTTAGATATGATACTCACCTGGACATGAAATAATCAAATTCAAGATTTTAGGACTCTTTTCATCTGCATGTAAACCATAACCTATGGGACAAGATTTAAAACATGTCAGCCCTTTGCTTGTACTTGAGAAGTAGCCCTTTGAGTCTCTAGAAAGTTAAGAGTGTGGGATGTCATGACTGAAACATCAGCATCATGAAAATAACTCTGGAAGTCAGAATCTCAGCTGTTTCTAATTTTATGCACATAGTAAAAGGGGTTTACCATGAAATCTGATATTTGTGTTTGTTCCAGTAAAAATTCATGAATGTATAAACTTTATGAGCCTCTGGAGTATTTCAGAGGAAAGTTTTTCACTACTTATGAGTGAGAAAACCTTTAAATGATGTAACTGGAAAACAGTATTGCTAATAATGCCAAGAAAGGGTGTTGTTTTTTTTTTATAGCAGCATTTTATTTAAAAAAAATTATTTTCTAATTGAAGACTATATGGTTAAGAATAAGTGTTTTAAAATGTTTGTCATTCCTTTCTTTTGGCATTATAGATTATAGTTGTCTATTCAGTGAAGTAGATATATTAGGTGACTGACATTATTATTAGGTATATAAATAAATGTTTGTTAATCTAAACTTTACCCTGTAGCACTGTTGTCCCATTGTTCATCAGTTTGCTCGAGCAGGCACCAGTAACATCTCCATTGTGAGACTTGTTGTTACTGTTTTTGGCATATCGAATACACCATGGGGAGCTTGCCAGGCTGTGCTGTGTAGTGGGATACTCTTCGTAGCTTGCCAGGCTCTCCGAAAGAGACAGAGGAATCGAACCTGGGTTGGCCGCAGGCAAGCAAACGCCCTACCTGCTGTACTGTCGCTCCAGTCCAAACCTTTACCCTAATGTGGGATAATTATGCTTAAGATTTTCTTTTTTTTTTAATTCCTTCTTTCTTTTCTTCAAGAATATCTTTAATTTTAATCAGTTGTGTATGTTCCCTTGCCCCGTAAATAATATGGAAATGTGCAGACTAATGGCCCTAATGGGAAGGAATAAGTTCTCAGCTATATAAAAGTTGCTTCTGATCATATTAGCCTTTGTTTGAGATGTTGTAAGAGATGTTGTATCCAGTAGGAAGTTAAATCTATTGAGGAAGTCTCACGTTAGTAGTCATTTAAAAATCATTACGATTCTGGTTATAGTTATTTTAGTCCATCAGAATATTTGTTAATAAATTGCCTTTTACTTTTCACGCAGCATTAAAACTTCCTTTTGGTAAAACAACAGTGATGCATCTGGTGGCCAGAGAGACATTGCCAGAGCCAAACTCACAAGGTGAGCATCCACGAGAATGGTCACTTAAACCTCTCCACTCACAACCCCCGTTTGCCCCAGGAAATTTTCACACAGCTGTACAGACATATAAATTAGGCAGACAGATCAATCGTTATTGATAATAGCATCATAACTTTCCTTTTAAATGACCACACTTGGTTATGAAACCCCGTGTGGCTTGCAACTCAACAGTTTCAGAAGCTAGGCATCAGAGACGTTTCTCCCTCAGACTTCAAATGCAGCCATTCTGAAGTGACTCAGTTTTTCTTGGCCATTCCGGGAGAAAGGAAGTTTTCATGGATTATGAAAAGAGCTTATTAAATAACCAGGCAAACTTGAAATGGGCTAGAATTTTCCAAAGAAAATGTAGTCTCTCTTTTTTTTTTTTAATTTAAAAACATACGAACATTCAATTTTGAAAAGCCTATTGCTTATATACTTGGGTGCCCCCTTAATTTGAGCTTTAAAAATAAATAATAAATAAACACGGCTTCTCTTTCTTGTAGGTCAGAGAAATCGTGAAAAGACTGGCGAGAGTAACTGCTGTGTGATCCTGTAAGGCTGTCTGCTGAGTGTGGTGCAGTTGTAGTCTTTGTCTTTCATGCTGCTGAGACAGAAGGGACCCAACACTGCTTCAAAAACCCTTCGGAAGAGTCTGCTGGGAACTCATGGAATGGAACTACCGCATAAACACTGTCTTCATTTCTCATGAAAATAGAAAGAACCAAGAACATTTTTCACTAAGATTTTTCTGTTTCTAGTTTTTTCGTTGATGTTCAGCAATGTTAGAATATATTGGTTTGTGAATGCAGTCAATCTCCAGGGGAAAAGTTAACAAGTTGCCATTCATTGGAGAAATTTCGCTGCCACAAAAGTTTCCATCACCAGAACTAACAAATCAGATGTTCCAAATTACAGTTTTCACTAAAACGATTGGCATTATTTTCTTCATCAGCAGAATTTATTATTTAGTTTATGGCAACTAGGAATATTCATATACAGTCCACACTGGAAGACACTCAACAGTTAATGAAGTTAAGCTTGTGGGCCAGCTGAGATGGAAAATGGAAAAGTTACTAAAATGTTGGGTGAATTCTACCAAAGTCAGCCGTGGCAGCTGCACTGGCACAGAATAACTAAACTGAGTGTGACTATTTTCACTGCAACAAATGAAAAAAAACAAAATGTGCCTGTTGTTTAAAGCACTCAGTCGAGGGCTGATGAGATGAATTGTTTTTCCTTTAACTTGTGCACTCTTGAGTCAGACAGTAACTGAGTGCTTGTTCACACAGCACAAAAAGGGGCGAGTGTGTTTCCTAGCCTTAATGTGGGAGGGGGAAATTCCAATCACTCATAGACTTTCATCATTGTGCAAAGTAGTAGAAAACCTCATTTACTCCTTAGTTTTATGTATTGCAATATTAGCAAGCTGAAGTTTTCCATGATTATTGCTCATCTGTAATTGTGTCCAGTATCTTACTCATTAGAGAGTTCAGATGAATTCTTAAATTTAAAAAATTCTTCATAGTACTAATTTTGTTTCTCTGTGTAGTTTGCATTTGATATTAGTGCTTGCAATTGTATTAAAATTGAAAGGTAATTTTTAAGGCATACATGGATAAGGATGCCATGTTTTTGTTTTATACCAATAATTTAAAAATTGATATGCTAAAAAACAATTTGCACAGTACTAAAGCATGACTAGTTTCATCTAAATCTGTAAAAATATAAAAGATTTTATATTTTTTCACTGGGAAGAAATTCTTCCTGGATGAAATTACAAATATGTGTAGAATATATTTAATAAAAAACTTATAAAATACCGAAATATAGAACATAAATATAGATTGGCGTGTAGTATATAGAACAGTATTCCATATACATAACTTTAGCCTTTTTAAAAAAAGAAATTGCAGGCTGACATTAAGTTCTGTAACTTAGTAAGTGTCCACAGCCCTTACAAACATTAAATGTAAATTGTTTCAAATGGTCAGCTCTGTTTGAAAGTGAATCAGGTTATTTCATTTATGTTACTGCTTTGATGAACAGGCTTTATATGCAGTAGACCTACAGAAATATTGTTCATACTGATCAGAATTAAATTTGTATAGAGCAGAGTTTTAAAATGAATGTAAATAGCACTAAACAGTTTCTTTCTGTAACCTGTACTTGTAGATTCTTTCTGTAAAACTAAATTAAAAATTATAGTGCATTTCAGTGGTAATTTTAAAGGTCTTGATTAGGTCAATAATTGTTTAAGGTCTGTCTCATCCATGTTAAATTGTTTTCTGCTTTTATTTCTGAATCTTTTTAAATCCATGTAACTCTTTATGCTGTTGTTGGTTTGGAGCGTGTTCCCAGTGTGTCTCTGATATCTCATCTGGCTAATGTGTGCAAGTCACAACATTGGGTAGACTTGTGTAGTCTTTGTAATCACTAAAATGTCATACTCACAGGATGTTCAATATTTATATGCTTTGTTGGCTAGCTCAAATGTGAATTCCGTTACAATTTACTAAAGACAAAATTTAGTAGTTCCTCAATTGGGTAATTAAGCCATTCATGGCTCTCTTTTTTATAAAGCAAACTACTTTAATTCTTTGTAATACCTGTTTTCATTCTAACTACTCTTTCTGTTTTCTCAGAGTTAAAGACTATCAATTAACTATCAGTTAATTGTGATTGATGGTTAAGAATTTCCTTGATTGGTTTTCAGTATATTTTTCTGTGTTCCCAGATTATAAATTTCCCTTTCACAAAACCTCATTTTAGAGTTTTCAAAAAGGACAAACTGGTTGACTAATAAGATTGAATGATATCACACAATACCTAATACCACTGTTGTGCAAAATGAAAAATAGAATAAAGGTTAACAGTAAAATTATTTACTGAAAGCACCAAAAATTTAGATGCCTTAATAGTACATACATGAAAATACTATCCCTTTTAAAATAGTTCCCTGGACTGCCTGGAGGTCAGAATTTGGTTGCTTTTTTTCTAAGGCTACTACTGGAGATCCTCTGCCAAAATTAATAGCTCCCCAGTCCAAAGGTGAATGCCACATAGATCCAATAATGTAAATATAAATAATGTCCGAATGTAGGGCCTGTGACCCTGCTGAATATCCAACTCAGATATTTTAACGTAAATTGCCCTAGACCTTGTTAACTATTCTGGACAAAGCAGAAGCTGTCATCATTATTAATACCTTCAGCATGTCTCATTGATCTGAATTATTTGCTTTTTCCTGAAGATAAGTTGTATCTTATCATGAGAAATATAGTACCTAACATCATTCATACTAAATGAGGTTTTCTCTTAACCAACACTTGCCCTTAGTTTTATGTCATCTTGACCAATGTTCTAGTAATTTCTGTTAGCTGATTGTGGTAAACAATGTTTAATGTGAAAAGAAATTAAAACTTTCTTCATCTGTTGTAGAATATTTTCCTTCTTTCAGATAACCTCTATTGATTAATTTGGGGATGTTGTTTTTCTCCTTTTTTTTTTGTTTGTTTTACTAAAGTAAAATCTGCATCATTCAAGTCATTATTTTTCTGTAATTTTCTAAAATCAAAGAAAACTGGTCATCCAAAATCATGTGCCTTCATACCATCTTCATTGGTCGCTGCTGCAGGCGAATCTTCTGTTTTCTCCCATTGCCATTTTTCAGTGTAGTCACCTGGTGATGACTGGAGTGGAGAGGGCTTGAAAAAGGAGCAGCTAAGCTATGATTATGGTGGAAATGACACCCCAGACTGCTGCTATTATGTAGGCAGATTTGTCCTGGCATTGGCATGTGGGCCTTATAGACATGGCTGGCATAGGACTGGCTGGCTCATTACACCCCCACCCCCTGGACTGGACCGGGTGCTGTGGCCAGGGTGGCTTCAGAAGGACTCGTCATCGAAATCATGAAATGTCTAATCTTTAGTTAAGCTCAAACCAGTCCTAGATTCTAAAGACATTTCATTTATTCTTTTGTGGTTTTTAACAATGATGTCAAGTGTTTGCCTGTTAGTGCAAGTGTTTATGTTCTGCCTCTTTTTTCAAAATAACAACTTTCAAAAAGTGCAGTGTCAGTTCTTGGGAAAGGGGAATGTCAATTCGCTCCCATGATTCAATGAATAAAAGAAGAATTGGGTCAACAAACACGTAAATCCTAAAATGGCTCTGAAAGTGATTTAAGAGCTTCGGGCAAAGAACCTGGTTTCAGGGGACTGATAGCACAGCGGATAGAGTATTTGCCTTGCATGCAGCCAACCCAGGTTCGATTCCCAGCATCCATATGGTCCCCCAAGCACCTCCAGGAGTAATTCCTGAGGACAGAGCCAGGAGTAACCCCTGTGCATCACCAGGTGACCAAAAAGCAAAAAAGGAATCTGATTTCAAAGTATAATTATTACATATTTAAGCATGATCCAGTATCTGGTTTTTATTTTCTACAAATACTCCTTGAACCTTATTATGGAGTAAGAAATGGTGGAGGGTGTGGGGATGCAGCTTGACTCTGTAATACGTGAAAGAGTCTGGACAGATAGTGACTGGCCACACAGTGACAAGGTTCTAGTCAGGCTGCTTTTAATTGCTCGGACAGTCCCCATCATCATCAGATTGAGGAATTTGTTCAGTTCTGTTTTCCAGAGGTGGTTTTGCAAATATTCTGGATCCTGACTCCTTTGCCACATGGTTTTATCCATGGGATAGGGGTGAGATTTGGGGGGGGGGGTCAGTTAATTTAAGGGTTAATTGGGTCTTGTTAGTGTGCTAATTCTCACTTTCTCAGAAGCATTTAAAAATATAAGACTTGACACAGTACCATTTTGCTGGTGCTGTCATTCCTCAGACTTTAGAATACCTGGGTTTGGTTGTGAGGGCTGATTTCAAGGTGGGTGACTGAACAGATCACTTCATCTTTGCCTTTTAGGTTTGTTCATTCATAGAATAAGAAGAAAACTTGCCTGGGTGGTGGTGTGGGAGAGGGGGACTTAACTTACATAATATTTACGAGCACTGATTTGCTCCGTAGCTTTGTTCCACAGGTTCGGGTTCAGATAGGCATGCTGGCATGCCTCAGGACTTGCCTTTCAGGATTCTAGAACTCATACTCTTAAGTTTGCCCTCTGCTGCTTCAGGGGGCTCCATAAACACAAGCCAGGCAGAGACCCATACCCTCATTCTGCCTCTTGTCACACCCACGCTCAGTCCACCAAGGGCCCAGCCAGCTGCCCCAACATCCTCACATACCCCGCAGCCAGCCCCTGTCCTGATTCTTTCCACACACCTTTCCCCATCCCAAAGCCTCTGCTCTCCACAACCCAGGATCTAGTTGAGCCCTCATCTTGCATCAGCCTCTCCGAAAGTTCATTTTTGGGTCCAAATTCCCCAGAGCTGAAGGTGCTCTCAAGAAATACTGTTTTTGAAAGTTGCTATTGTTGACTGCATGACAGGCACTGTTCTGTGGCACAAATCTGGCTCTATTTACAGGAGATAAGAGCGGCCCAGGGAAGGCAATTTTTAAATATAGAATAAATATGGAAGGTTTAATTCCCCTGAAATTAGTAATGACTTCTTTTTTTCATCCATAATATAGGGCCAAAGAAATAATAAAGCAGGTAGGGCACTTGCCTTGCACTTGGCTGACCCAGGTTCTACCCAGGCACTTTATAGGATCCCTTGAGCACCACCAGGAGTGATCCCTAGTGTGAAGTCATCCACACAAGTGAGTCCTGAGCACCAGGTGTAGCCCAAATGCCATATAATAATAATAATATAATGTAGGTAATTGTTTTCTTTTAAAACACATTTGTACATTGGAGAATGTGCCATGACTACAGAGAAGTATGAGGAAAATAATCCCTTTATCCTAATTATAGGTGAGTTCTAGTTTTCTTTGTTAGTACATTACATTAGACTATATTTAGAGTTTCATGCTTAACATATGCATAACTCTGAATATTATTTATTTTACTTGGGGGCTATAGCCAGTGATGCTTGTGGCTTACTCCTAGTTCTGTGCTGAGGAACTGATCAATCCTAGTGGTGCCCAGGGAACCATATATGTGCCGAAGACCAAACTAGGGTTGGTTGTATGCAAGGCAAGCCCTCTAGGCACTGTAATCTCTCTGCCCTGGATATTAACTTTTTAAGCATTATTTTATAGACATAATTTTCACTTATGCATTTAATATCTGTTGTAGTACTGTAATATTGTCATTGATTTGCTCGAGCGGGCACCAGTAACATCTCCATTGTGAGACTTGTTGCTGTTTTTGGCCTATCGAATATGCCACGGGGAGCTTGCCAGGCTCCGCCGTGCGGGCAAGATACTCTCGGTAGCTTGCCGGGTTCTCTGAGAGGGACAGAGGAATCAAACCCTGGTTGGCCAGGTGCAAGGCAAACACCCTACCCGCTGTGCTATCGCTCCAGTACTTTAATATCCTTTAATATCTTTAATATGCTTTAATATGTATTAAATATCTATTAAAGGTTAAAATTACAATGTAATGATGGCATTAATCCTCCCCCAAAGTGGTTAAAATGATAGTAACAAGTGCTGGCAAGGATTTGAGGCAACTGAAGTGTTCATTCCTACTGAGAATTCCACATAACCCCCCAGACAACTGAATTCCAATTAGAACAACCTTTTACACAACTTACTTGGCATCTACCCATACTAAATTCCACTTCTGGATAAATATCCAACAAAAAAGGAAGGGTCTAAAGGTATGGACAAGAGTCTTTGTAGCTATTTGACAAATTAGGAGCAAACCAAATACTCATTCACAATAGATTTTTTTCTTTTTGGGTCACACCTGGCAATGCAAAGGGGTTAACTCCTGGCTCATGCACTCAGGAATTACGCCTGGCGGTGCTCAGGGGACCATATGGGATGCTGGGAATTGAATCCGGGTCTGCCGCGTGCAAGACAAATGCCGTGCCTGCTGTACTATCACTCCAGCCCCAATGCATAGATATTTTGTGTATTCATACAATGAGGAATTAAAATGTAGCATAAAATAGCAAACTACTGTACATGCATCAACAATATTGAGGAAAGAAGCTAGACTTAATGTATACTCCCTCTGAGCTCATTCAAACATAGTTCACAAATAGGTAAAACTAGCCTGTGATCTTAAGGCCAGTGTAATTGTCACCCAATGTCAGGGACACTTCAGCAGAACAACATGTGGGTCTTTTGGGTGATGAGAATGTTCTAGCTCTTGAAATGACAGGTGGCTGCATGGAAGGATACACAAAAAATGAACTCAGCACAAATCTGGTATATATTTTATGCAAGTATTTTTTAAGTTTTTTAAAATTTTACTCAAAAATTGTAATTCACAAAGTTATCTGATAGATGATTTTAGACACAAAATGTTTTAGCACCAATCCCACCACCAGTATCAACTTCCCTCCAGCCCCAAATCAGTGTTCCCAAGTTCCCTACCACTCCCCCAGCCTGCTACCTCGACAGACACTTTTTAAATTTTGACCATTACATGGCCCTGTACATCCAGGAAATTTTTCTGCCTTTCCTGCCTACCTGCGTTTTCCATTCTTTACCTAATGATCAACTGACTCTTAGGGTCAGAACAGTAATATAGCAGGGAAGGTACTTGCCTTGCACACAAGTTTGATCCCTAGCACCCATATGGTCCCCTGAGCACCACTAGGAGCAATCCTTGGTTTCAGAGCCAGGAGTGAGCCCTTAGCATTGCCAGGTGTGACAAATTCACCCTCAAAAAACAAACAAAAAAAAAACCAAAAAAATCCTAACCCAACAAAGACATAAACACAATCCCATATTTGGAGGTATATTATTATTTTTGTCACAAGCTCTGTGCTCTGTGATTTTTGAGCAAATCATTTAAACTCAAATCTCTTGTCTATTTAAAAGGCATAGAATGCTAATCCCACTTCTTTTATTAAAAGAATAAACAATAATCTTTTTGGGGAAATGATAATATGGGAAAAATTTTATCTTTGTATTTGTTCATATGCAATGAATTGGCAAATTGGCAAATTTACCTGAATTGGCAAAAAAGTAATGGGTTGACATGGCAAAGATGACAAAGACAAAATCTATAGCTCTGTGATCTGTATAAATATCAAGAGTCATTGTAGCAAATTACTTGGTGGCTTAAAAATATAACTGGGGGGAGGCACTGAAGACAGAGGATAGGGCACCTGCCTTGCACATGGTGCTGGGTTCAATCTCCAGCAACCCATGTAGTCTTTGGAGCCATGCCAAGAGTGACCCCTGAGCTCAGGGCCAGGAGTAAGCCCTGAACACCGCCAGCAAAAAAAAATGCAACTGGGAGCCAGAGAGATAGCACAGGATTACATAAAGCACTTGTCTTACATGCTGCCGACTGGGTCCCAGAGGACTGTCAGGTCACTACTGAACACGGAGCCAGGAATAGCCCCTGAGCACTCCTATGTGAGGGCCCAACTGCCACCTCCCCAAACCCAAAAGCAAAAACAATACAAATTCATTGTCTTACAACTCTTCTGGCCAAATACCGCTGGACTGAAATCTAGGTATTAGTATGATTGCATTTCTTTCTAGAGGATCTAAGAAAGGCTCATTTCATTCCTACAGTTCCCACTTCCTGGAGACTGCTTGCATTCCCTGGTTCATGGCCTCTTTCTCCATCTTCTAAGCCAGGAATGGCAGACTGAGTCCTTTTCATACTGATTCACTCCCATGCACTTCTCCTCCATGTGCTTATATTATGGTCACTCAGCTCAGATAGGATACTCAGAAACTTTTCCTGTTTCAAGGTCAGCTGAGTAGCCATCTTAATCCTGTTGCCATCTCAGAGGACCTACTTACAGTTTCCAGGGATAAGGACCATTTTGAGGAACCATTTTTCTGCCTGCGGTCATATTGCAATGATCATGTTGCAATTAATTCAAAACTTATGGTGATCTTATGACGAAAAAGCAAGGAAATTTTATTATTTAACATCGATGGGCCCCAGCTAGACAATTATCTGAAATTGCAGTTCAGAGCACTTTTTATAGGAAAAGTCCTGGAAACATAGCACACTTGTGAGACAAAGAAAAGAGCAAAAGAATGGAGCTTTTTGATATTGTGATACATTGAGGCAGAAAGGGCACAATTCAGGGCTTAGAAGGGGCCCTTATTGCTAGGAATCTTTGTGGTGGGTACATTCTGTTCTAAGTTCTATGTTGTCTTCTATCAACTGTTTCTGCGGCCCTTCATTCCTCTTGCCTATGTCAACAGTTGGGTCTGGCTCTTCAATTCTGAAACAAACGCTCAGCTTTAAGTATAAGCTATCCATTTTTTGCCCAGTTCCCTGAATGGGTCACTCAGGGGACTGGCATCTCAAAGCCCTGGTTACCTGTGCTTAGTTACCTAACTTTCACACTTCAGCAATAGTTACCTGTGCTTAGTTACCTAACTTTCCCACTTTTCAGCATCAAGAATAGACAAAACAAGAGGAGTACATGGAGAACAAAGAGGCAACATAACTCTTACATATCAGTAAGAATAAATTTAGCAGTCTTAATGTTTATGAAAATAAAAATAGGTCCTGACCTTCTTCCTGCTTCTCTGAAGACTGGTCACTGGAAAAAACTTGAATGAGAGGCATACCTACTTTCAACCCTGACTCCACCACCAACCAGCCAGTTAAAGTTAAGTAGAGCTGTCCAGCTTCCTCTCAATGAAAAATGAGGAAGATGAAGTCTGTTTCCCCAAGCTGCTGGGAACACGGAGTTTATAGCACACCCAGAATACTTAGCACTTGCCATATGCTCAGTAACTTCCCCAAATCTAGGCATCTTTTCACTAAGCACTTCCTCCCAGGAAAGCAAAGCAAGGTTTTTCTCAGTAGGTTTTCCCCCACATTCGTCAACCTCTATTTTATTCCACACACATATAGCCCAAAAACATCCCTTATGCCATATGTGTTATTCCCTCTCTTGAGCTTCCAGTTCTTTTTGTATTTGAATGAGAATGTAACTCATCTTCTTCCTTTACCTAGTTCAAAAACAAATGAAACTGACCTTTCAAATTGTTGGAAGGAAAGATCACACTTCGAACTTCTCCTGCCCACTCGTCTTCCTTTTCTTTAATCAAAACACAGATGTCGATATCTATCCACTGGAAAGAACTTTCTTCTCCAGCACCCTTTATCTAGGGGACACACAGAGAAATTGTTCCACTGAACGTTGTTGTCAGCCACCAGTTATAGGAAAGAGTTCTTCAAAGAAGTGTGTGGTGGACTATTCCACGCTGAAATTTGCTCACCTTATGTTCTTTTCCTCACCTTTCCCCAGCTTTTCTGAACTCTGTTGTAGAATAGAGTTTCTCAGAATAATATTTCAAGGTAAGGCTAGTACCAAGACACATGGCTTCCCACCATTTTTGAGGTGCTTTCCTGCTCATCTCTATGCCGAGGTGTCGGGGTCTGAGGATGCCCTGTGTATTCCACAAGCATCTCACTCTCCCTCCCAGGGCACTAGGCTGGGTTTCCCTGAGCATCATTCCCCTGCCTCAGCCTCACACTAGACCAGAAAACACTATAGATGTGAGCTTAGGTTGATGGTTCATTATATTTCCATTTGAGTTGGTTATAGAGTGCCCTGATGTTCCAGGTACGAAGACTGTTTGGGAAGAGATTAACACCGAAATCGGTGAAGTGGATCAATCATAGCGATTGATGTGTGGGTGTTGGGGAAAAAAAGGTGAGGAAATATCACTTGAAGATTGGGGAAAACAAAAGGATTAAACTTCTCTTAGGGTTCTTTCATTTGCAGGATGGGGTGAGGTTGGAAACATATCCCATGATACTAAGGGCTTACTTCTGGCTCTGGTCTCAGACGTCACTCTAGATGGGGCTCAGGGAATCGTAGGCAATGCCTGAGATCAAACCAAGTTGGCCGTGTGCAAGGCAAGTGCCCTCCTCACTGTACTATCTCTCTGTCCCCCAAAGATTTCTTTTTGGGGGGTGAATTTTGAACCGGGACACTAGCATCTTTGCTGCCTTTGAGCAAGAAAGGAAACCATCTCTTCTGTGGCTCAGCTCATGGTCCTTTCCCACTAGATCTGTGCCATCTGCCTTCCTATGGCTCCATATTCCTGCTACAGATCCTCCTCCATAGATGCCAGAGTCAAGTTTTTTTAAAATAAATTTCTATATTTCTTTACTACTCTATTTCTTATCTGAGTCTATGTCTTTTATACCATTCTATTTTTTTATTAACTCGCCATGAAATACACATGAAGGTGATTCACCGTGAAATAGCATGAATCACCATTCTATTTTTTTATTGCAGTTACAAAAATTGTTCATGAGCCATTCTATTTTTTATATTCTATTTTATTCTATTACTATTCTAAACAGCACATTCTACGGGTGCCATTTCTTCAGAGAACTCTCATTCACTACACAACTGATAATTCTCCAGAAATGTGAGACTCAGCTATGTGGGTGCCAGGAACCCCATCATACCACCTGAGGACCTTACACCAGGAATTTCAGCAAAATACCTGAAGATCTCACACCTTAATGGCTACTCACTTCACTCTTCCTTGTTTGCAGAGTTAGTGGTTTTTTTTTTTTTTAACTGGGCCAGACCCCATGCATGCAATCTGTTAGCTTTGCTGCAGAGTCTCACCCCAGCCTATTTCCTAAGTTTCTTAATTTTGTTTCCCCATTCCTATAAGCTTTAAACCCTAATAGTTCTGCATATGAGAATTGCCTTGGGTGCCTTAAATTCTCTGGCATTAATAAGAGAGCTGTGCTATTAGCATACGTGCAATCCTCATCTGTCATTGTTTTCCAAAGCATTATTGAGTGTCACCTCCTTTCTAAGTACTAGGTAAGTCACTAGGGATTCTGAGTCAAATGAAGTGATCCTTGATTGCAAAAGAAAGATTCATAATCTAGTGGAGAATTTATAAACTTGGGGCTAAAGAGATAATACAGTGGGTAGAGCTTTTTACCTTGCACACAATTGACCCAGGATCAATCCCCAGAAAGAATCCCATATAGTCTCCTAAGTACTACCAGGGATCATTCCTGAGTACAGAGCCAGGAGTAACCCCTGAGCATTGCTGGGTTTGGCTCTCCCTGCAAAGGTGAAAAAAACCTTTGTAAATGTTCAGCTCTAAGGAGTCTGGTGGATATGATGATGTATGCTGTGGGTTAGTATGAAATCACTGCAGGCAAGAACATTAATCCAGTTGGGAGGACCCATTCAGGTTGGAAGATGCGAACTGAAAGTAGACTATAGACCGAAACAATGACCACTCAATATCTCTATTGCAAACTACAACACCCAAAAGGAGAGAGAACAAAAGGGAATGCCCTGCCGCAGAGGCAGGGTGGGGTGGTAAGGGATGGGGTGGGGGTGGCGAGAGGGATACTGGGAACATTGGTGGAGGTGAATGGGCACTGGTGGAGGGATGGGTAAACGACCACTGTATGAGTGAAATGCAAACACAAAAGTTCATAAGTTTGTAACTGTACATCGCAGTGATTCTCTAATAATAATAAAAAAAGAACATTAATCCAGTTAGGGAATTCAGGACCGGCTTTCGAAAGATGATACCAAGTGGAATTCATCAAAACAAAGAGTAATTGTACCCCGTATACATAACATTATTCACAATACCCCGAAGGTGGAAACTGCTTACCAACCAGTGAATAGATAAGCAATATGTGACATACACATATGATGGGATTCAGTCTCAAAAGTAAAGGAACTCATAACACAGGTGAGAATGTGGAGGAACTTCTATGGTCTTATGTTTAGTGAAATAAGTGGACACAAAATACTGCTTGACATGCTTTGAATGGGCAAGTTAATAGAGACAGAAAGAGCTGAAGGTGATCAGGGACTGAAGGGAGTGGACATGGGGAGTAGGAGTTCCTGGGTGCAGAGTGTGAGTTGGTAATGAGATGAGTCTGGAGCTGGATGTTGTGATAACTCACAACTCTAGGCGCCTAGATGATACTCCTCAAACTGGAATGCTCCTCAAACATTACCCACAGGGGTCAGAGACAGAGATCAAAGGGATGAAACATGCTTGGCATGCAAGAGACCTGGATTTGATCCTGAACACCTCCTGGTCCCTCAGATACCCCTAGCAGGGATCCCTGAGAAAGGAAAAGCATAAAATGCTACGAGATAGCACAGGCTTAATAGTGCAGGCTAACTCGGACCAGCACCCAGCACCATGAGGTTCTTGAACACCACTGAGGTTCCCAACACCACCAGCATGGCCCAGGTCATTCCTGGCACTGCAGAGCCCGAACAACATGTCACCCTGGGCCCTGGCATTGAACCATTGATCTGGTTGACCAAAAATCACTGGCAGAGCTTTGGAATTCCTGAGCACCACTTGAGAACCACCCAATCCCAAGTGCATACATGAGACCCCCCATTCCTGATTCTTGTACCTCTGGAATTCTAGTGTTGATGAAGTTCCTCCTGCACAGGGCACTCGGGAAGGTTTGGAATCACAATTTTCCCCTAACATGTGGATCCTTGGCATGAAGCCCTGCTGGAAGGGTCTGGGGCAGGGGCAGAGGCTCCTGGTCTGGAGCATCCGTCCCTGGCCTGCAGGAAGTTCCCCCTTCATGACCCAGGTCTCTGCTCTCCCAGCCACTGGGTTTGCAGTGGGATCGAGGGAGTCTGGGAAGTGAAGGTGTCCCCCGACACCCCTCATCCACTGAGTTATCAGATACATGGTGTCCTTCCTGCTCTACCAACCACCCCTGGCTTCTACCTTCATAACTCAGAATGATATACACCTAACTTTTAATTTTATTTTGGAGAGTTTTGAAGCCACACCTGGGAGTGCTCAGGGCTTGTCCCTGATTCTGCTCAGGGATCACTCCTCGAGGGCCTCACATGTGGGGTTAGAGGATGAATCTCACTTGACTGGATGCATTCTTATTCCACTTGCTTTGAACTGTTGAAGCATTGGTCCTTTTTACTGGAAAATGCACACATATACACACACACACACACACACACACTACACACTACACACACTCACAGATCCATATCACTTAGGAGGCTATGCTAGCTTGTTCATTTTCTTTGGCATCTGCTTCTAGTAACTGCCACTTAATCTCCTCTCACTGCCCACTCTCCTTTGGACACCCCTGTCACCCCGGACACACCGCCTTGACACCTGTTTTCCAAAGGAAGCAGATTAGACAGTTCCTGAATGGTAGGGGATATTGGACATCATTATATTGATCCCGTAATTACATAAGATCTCTGCAGCTGATTTTTCTGAAAGCTTCTCGATCTTGATGAATTGCTTTGACCTACTTATCAGATGGGAGCCCAGCAATCTGTTCCTGGTTGCCTGGAAACTCTCAGCTGTTTTAGACCCATTCCCTGCAACGAGCCTTAGCCTACTTTTCTGTTTATTATCTACACAGCCGTTCGGCCTTTATATAACCCCTGTTGAGAATGTGGAAAAACATAGGTTTGACAATCAGACAGATGTGCTTCGGATCCCAGGCCTACCATAAGCTACTTAAATGATCGTGGGCATAGAATTAAATTTCTCTAGACACCAACTTTCCTGTGTGAACATAGAGATGAAAAACTTTGAGCGAATTTTGTCGTTGTTAAGCTTCGATGAGCTAATGCCTGAACAGAACCAAATGTGTGGCAAATGCTCAAAAGATGTGAACATGCTTTTCTTTCTGTCCTTTATTTTTCTTATCATTCTTTGGGCCTCCAAAGTGGTGTTCAGGGAGTCCTTTCTGCAGCCACTTCCAGTGATTCTCAACCAACCAGGTCAGTGTTTTGTTGGTAAGGCCCATGGAGTTGGTGCCAGGGTCCACCAAGTAACCTCTGAAGTGCTCAGTATAGAATCTAGATGCCAGGAATAGAATCCATGTCTGGTCCATGCCTAGCCCTAAAACTATCTCCTTGGCCCTCTTTATGTTTTATTTATTTATCTGTAACTGGCTGTGATCAATTAATTGTAAACACCAGTGCACTCGGACCAGCCTGGACTAGAGCGATAGCACAGCAGGTAGGGTGTTTTCCTTGCACATGGCCGACCCGGGTTCGATTCCTCCATCCCTCTCGAGAGCTCAGCAAGCTACTGAGAGTATCCCACCTGCATGGCAGAGCCTGACAAACTCCCCGTGGTGTATTTAATATGCCAAACACTGTAACAACAAGTCTCACAATGGAGATGTTACTGGTGCCCGCTTGAGCAAATTGAACAACGGGACAACAGTGCTACAGTGCTACATTTATTTATTGATTTACTTAGTTAGTTAGTTCTTGTGTCACACTTGGCAGTGCTCAGAGCTTACTCCTGCTTCTATGCTCAGGGATTACTCCTAGCAGGGGTCGGGGGACCATATGTGGTGCTGGGGATCAAACCCAGGTCAGCCACAGACAAGGCAAGGGCCCTATCCTCTGTACTATCTCTCTGAGCCCTTTTTACTTTTCTAATAAAAGAAGTAAAATCTCTGTGTGTGTTTTTTTCCAAAATTTCTGTGCCTATGGATGAACAGAGAGGAAAATTATACCCTGGGAACAAAGAAGTAAATATGCAAAGGGAGGTGGGATGTGGGGGTGTGAGCCATGGTTTCAAGGCACAGGGATCATGTGTAGCTGTAACTTGAAGACCCCGAGTCTTTGGCAAATGCAAACAGTGCATGAGTCTCATGTGCGAACATGTTCTCTGGTCTCACTTCCCCCAAACTGGCGTGGGTACCCCCACGTCCACTTCTCCGTTATGTAAGTGGTTGAGAATGAATAGTGTCCAGGCATGTCGACCAATGGAAGAGCCAGAAGAAGCATCACAGTGCGCCTTGTCCCCAGGGCCGGAAACAGATGCTGAAATGATGAAATATGTTTCTGCAAACATGTGTATGCAGCTCAGCCTGAGGCTCTTCATTGGGAAGCTCATTTCTTCTAACTAGAGCTCATGGTTTTATAGGCATGTTTTGTATGAAGTGGTCACAAATGACAACTTCAGTGACACTGCCCAAAAAGATCTTTGACTTATCAGAAGTCAGAGAAGACCCTGTTGATGCAATGCAAGGAACAGGACTTACATCTGTCATTGAAGAGCTTCCCCAGTTCTGTCAGTAGGAGACAGCAAAAGGGACAACTATTCAGTCAGTATTTATAGGAATAGGCAGAGATGCCTGCTTCTGGGTAGCAGTTTTATTTCATTTTATTTATTTTTTTGTGGTTGCTGTTCTTGGTTTTTGGGTCACCTGCTCAGGGGTTATTTATTCCCAGCTATGCATCCAGAAAAAACCCCAACAGTGCTTGGGGGCCATATGGGATGCTGGGAATTGAATCTGGGTCCAGCACATGCAAGGCAAACACCCTATCCATTATACTATCTCCCAAGCCCCAGAGTGGCCATTTTACCAGAGCTCTTTCTCACTATTATCAAACCCACTGTACCTGTTTCCTAGAGCTGTCCTAATAAAGCACCATTAGCTATGTCTCTTGAGCACAGAAATGCATAATAATAGTACTGGAGACTGTAAGTCTAAGATCAAGGTATTGGCAGGCATGTTTCTTTCTCAGGCTGTTCGGGAGAAGTTGCCCCATGCCTCCCTCTTAGTTCCTGGTGGCTTCTGAGTATCTCAAATGCTCCCATGATGAAACAGCACACCCTAATACCTACTTTCCTGTTTAATGGTGCCCCTACTGGGTCCAAACCTTCTTTTTTCCACCATATTGGACTAGGAGCCAGCATCTTGAGTGTGGCTTGGGCTTAGTTCATTGCATCTCTAATGGCTGCATCCAAATAAGCTCTCATTTTGAGTAACTAATAGGATAGTAGTAAAACATTTGGATTTGTGGGGAACACAGCTCAATCCATGACATCTATCCTCTGACAAACCTCTGCTGGATGCCAAAAGAGAAAAATGCCTTAAAACACAGCCAGAACCACTCACAATCCAGGGTGGCTTATGAGCTGGAGGATTCAGCTGCCAGAGGAGCAGGACAAAGGGATGAGGGGACTCGCCTTTGGGGAACAGGATAAATTCCACTGGAGTATTAGGGCGGGAACCTTAGCCTTTTAATTTCGCCCAATAGAGGTGAGAGAAATTCCAGTTTTCTGAGGTTTTGTTTGCCAGAACCCATTTTCAAAGTTACCTTTGGAATTGATTTTTTCATTAATATTTCATTTATTTTATTAAAGCCAAATTATTTACAAAGTCATTCATAATTGGGTTTTAGACATACTATGTCCCAGCACCAATCCCACCACCAGTGTCTTCTTCCTTCCTCCAGTGTTCCCTAGGCTACTCCCACTTACCCGTCATCTCCAAGCTGCCAACTTTTGATTGATTGATTGATTCATTGATTAATATTTTGGGTCACACCCGGCAATACATAGTGGTTACTCCTGGCTCTGCACTCAGGAATTACCCCTGGCGGTGCTCAGGGGACCATATGGGATGTTGGGAATCAAACCGAGGTTGGCCATGTGCAAGGCAAACACCCTACCCGCTGTGCTATTTCTCCAGCCCTCTAGGCTGCCAACTTGACAGACACCTTTTAAAGTTTGGTTGTTGAAGTTTTGGATCTCTTGTTTTCAGTGTTGTTGACTCTGTGATTTGTATATTTAGCTCTACCACTCCTTTACACTACAATGTTCTCATTAAGAATTCAGTGTAGGTACAAATAAAAATGCCTATTCTAAAAAAATTAAAGAAAAATGCTAATTGTTTTCATCTTTTTTAGAATAAATATTTGGTGAGCAAATACAACCGAGAGACAACAGAAAAATCACTTTGCCCTGGAATTTTCCTTAAAAAAAGAAACACTGCAGTTACTCAGGATGATTCAAAAATAGCTTCTAAGCTTCTTGAGAGAATTGGGCATTACTCTATGCCCACAGATTTGACGATCGGGAATGCAATAAATACTTTTCAAAGTCATTTTGAGATACTCTCTAACCTAATTTTAGAGTAAAAGCTTACAGCTGTTGCTGAGACCAATGTGTGAGTGAGCATAAGCAGTTGGATCTAGAACATTCCTAAAGTTTCAAATAATCAAGAGGACAAGAACTTTAAATTGTTCAAGAAACATATTAAATTAAGTCTGCTGTCAGTGTTCTAAGGTTCGTGAAACTTGTTCTTTAAATGTGGTTTAGTAAAGTTACCTTGTGTTTATTAAAGGCAGCATTAGATCTCACAAAATTAGGCAAAACAAGAAGATAACGTTTCAGTTGACTTGTGTCCCCCATCACCTGAATTCATGTTGAAGCCCTTGATGCTCAAAATGTGACTGCGTTTGGAGAGAGGGTCTTCAAAGGGGTGGTCACATCTGAAAATGAAGTTTGTGCTACCCAGTCTGGTTACGTCCTTATGAAGAGGAGGTAGCCACATGGTGAGCATGAGAAGCACGCAGCTGAGGAGAGGGCTACCTGGTTGGAAGGAGGAGCCTCTGAGACTCTGAGGCCAAGGAGAGGAGCCTCAGAAGCAGCCATCCTGCCCACACTTGACCAGAAAATAATAAATAATGAGCTTGAGATCATTATCTATCTTAACAATTTCCATGTTCTAAACTATTGCTCTTACTCTAAACTAATTCCAGCATTTGCTAGTAAGTCTTTTTTAAATTAGTTCTTTAGGCCTTGCTGATAATTTAAATAGTCTTTTCTTTAAACTTGTATAGGGTCTAGGAATGGTCACATCCACTCAGGTAAATGATAAGGGATAAGATTGGTTACCTCCACTCGGATAAATGATCAAGTGCCTGAAAATTGCAGAACTAACCATAATCTCTCATTTTTACAGAGCCATATGCCTTAATTTCCTGATTTCAAAAAAAAATCCATAGAACAATGCACTTTTCCCAAGTAGAATTTAGACTTAAACGGATTTCTGTTTTATTGTTAGTGCTTAATTGATTGAAATGTAAATTGAATATTGTGAATGATGCTTGGTGACTATTTGCATTTTATTGTAACTTTGTATGGTTTCAAATCACTTTGAATTAAAATCAGCCCTCAAAATAGACATAATTTTTTTAGGTATTGGGTGATATACCAGATGTGACAGCCTTTTCGACTTGTCATTACCCCTGGGTTAAAATAAGGGTTTTACAGCATTTTCTTCTATTTCCAAACAATTTCACTTTGATATGGTCATGCACCTTTATCAATTATTATTTGTACACTCTACCAAGTCAATTTAGCAGCAAATATCTTTTATTCTACAATAAAAGCAAACACAGTAATCTGAAAGGATTTGAGCTGATTAAAAATTCCAAAGCTTTTATTGAAAAATTTATTTGATTCAACAATATACAAAATGTCCTAATGCAAATTAAAAACTAAAGTACCTACTTACGAGGTACTTATTTATTTATGAGATTGTAGAGTACACAACTTTTACTAAATATGGTGATCATTCAGAGGTAATTCTTTCCAGCATTTATGACATCAATCATAGTCAAAACTGTGTTCTGAATACTGAAAGCTTTGTTTTCAGTTCTCATCAACATTCCTCAGTCCTCCCTCTAAGTTCTACCATGAGCCATGATAGATGCAGAATCTACCATAAAGTACAATTGAGAACCATCTTGGAGTAAGTGTTGGAGCAAGGAAATAGCATTAACATTAATAGCAGGAGTGTTTATTTCCCAAATACTCTTTATGGGGGGGAGGGCATTGGAGGTCAAACCTGGCAATGTTTGTGGGTTACTCCTGGCTCTACACTTAGGAATCACTCTTGCAAAGCTCAGGGAAACTTATGGGATGCTGCTTGCTGGGTTGGGATCATGCAAGACAAATACTCTACGTGCTATACCATCACTCCAGCCTATATTTTCCCAATTATAAAATAAACCATCTGCAATTAAAAATTTAGAATAATTTTAATAATTACAGTAATTACAATATGAAAAAATCTGCACCAGTGTTCTCAGACTAGGTTCTCTCTCCAAGTATTGTTGGAAGCAGGAGTGAGGAAGAGAATTCCCTCTCCACTTTATAGTCACCTAGGAACATGCCACAGAACACAGGCGCTTCTGTACCTGCAATGACTGTGGGACTGCACCTCACTCTTTGCAGTCCGCAACTTGGTTGTGAAGTCCCACCAGTTCCAATACAACACACAGCCACTTTGTTCAGCTCTTTTTCGTTTTTTACCCTTCTCCTTTTTCTTTAGTGTTTTCTTTTTCTAATTGAATAACCTTGAGATTACATAGTTAGAAAGTTGTTCATGATTGAGTTTCAGTCATACAATGTTCCAACACCCATCCTTCACCTGTGTACATTTCCCACCACCAATTTCCCCAGTTTCCCTCCTGCCAACCCCCCCACCCCAGCCTGCCTCTATGGTAGGCTCTCCTCCCCTCCCCTCCCCTCCCCCCCTCCCCTCCCCTCCGCCTCCCCTCCCCTCCCCTCCCCTCCCCTCCTCTCCTCTCCTCTTCTCTTCTCTTCTCTTCTCTTCTCTTCTCTTCTCTTCTCTTCTCTTCTCTTCTCTTCTCTTCTCTTCTCTTCTCTTCTCTTCTCTTCTCTTCTCTTCTCTTCTCTTCTCTTCTCTTCTCTTCTCTTCTCTTCTCTTCTCTTCTCTTCTCTTCTCTTCTCTTCTCTTCTCTTCTCTTCTCTTCTCTTCTCTTCTCTTCTCTTCTCCTCTCTCACTCTCATAATCACCCTCTCTCTTTCCTTCTGAGCATTATGGTTTGTTACTGAAAGGTTTTCATGTATAACCTTTTACCTTCTTTCAGTACTCAGTTCTTGTCCAGAGTGATTATTTCCAACTATCATTGTCATAGTGGTCCCTTCTCTATCCTAACTGCCCTCCCCACCCTCACCAGTTGTGGCAAGCACCCACATATGGGCCAGTCCTTCCAGATTTTCTTTGTAGTGCCCTTGGATATTAGTCTCATACTATGTATTTTTATATCCCAGAGATGAGTGCAATCAATCTATGTCTATCCTCCTCCTTTTTATTCATTTCACTCAACATGATATTATCTATGTCCATTCATTTATTTGCAAATTTCATAACTTCATTTTTCCTGGCAGCTGTGTAGTATTCCATTGTGTAGACGTACCATAGTTTCTTTATCCAATCATCTGTTCTCAGGCACTCATGTTGTTTCCAGATTCTTGCTATCATGAATAGTACTGCAGTGAACATAGAAATGCAGATGGCATTTCTGCTGTATATTTGGGCCCCAGGAATATATACCCAAAAGCGATATTCCTGGGTTGCGTGGAAGCTCAATTTCTAGTTTTTCAAGGAATGCCCATATTGTTTTCCCAAAGGCTGTATCAGTCAGCATTCTCACCAACAATGAATGCCAGCTCTTTTCTCCTCAAAAAGTTGGAGCTTCCTGCAAAATTTTTTGTGCACAAGCAGTTTCTGTTGGCTCTGGCCATGAGGAAGAGAAGCAGAGCAGAAAGGGCTCCTGTCAGCATGGCATGTGCTCAGTTCTGCTTTTCACTCATAGGCTGTTGGATCTTGGGGGCAAATACTAATCCTCCTTTATACCTAATGTTCTCAGTAGTGAAATAGCCTCAGGTTACTACAGTGACTAAAAGTCTAAGTTCCCCTCTCTGGGAAGGCCCATTCGCTTCTTCCTGGAGGAGTGACCACAGCCTATATCAGCCACACATCCCCATCAAGATCAGTGCATAAGGGATATGAATATCTTCACTGAATCTTGTCATTAACATGAAACATTATATAATGAATGAGGCTCCTTGGTGACTCATCAACCTTTTCTCTGACCACTGTGGGCAGCTGGCAAGGGTAGCCATGGCAGGACTAGAACAGAAACAACAGTGTAAGCATATAAAACTCTTTCTCTCTTTCTTTTTTTGGTTTATTTTGGGGCCACACCTGGCAGTACTCAGGGCTTACTCCTGGCTCTGAGTTTAGGAATTACTCCTGGCAGGGCACAGAGTACTGGGGATTGAGTCCAAGTCAGTCAAGTGCGAGGCAAATTCCCTACCCACTGTCCTATCTCTATGGTTCGATAAATATATTTAGATTTTAAAAATGAAGTATTAATTAATATGATTATTTTCATGAGTGACAATTATCAAATGACAAACCATGAAACCACAATAAACCAAATTACAACTTTAAAGATCACTGTAAATAATGATTTAACACTGCAAACATTAGACAAATCATAAATGTTTTACAAATAACAAGAAAAGCATTTGCCATTATTCTGTTTTATCATTCAAACATAAATTTATTCAATAAGCTCATTTAAAATAAAGTGTCTGCAAAAGTAAAAGTTATACAATGAAGATGATTAACTCATAAGTAATTAAAATTAAACAAGATTCTTTGATCATTATTTCAGAAATCAATCTTAAAATAAAAGAAGGCTGAGGCTGAGGATATGCTCAAAGGGCTGAAACATGCTTTGCACATTAAAGTTCCAGGTTCAACCCCTGGCACTTCATGGTCCCTGAGCACAGAGCCAGGAGAAGCATCCATATACCACCACTCACTCTCTCTCTCTCTTTTTCTTTCTCTTTCTCTTTCTCCCTCTCTCATATACTCACACACACACACACACACACACACACACACACACACACACCAAAGAATTTAAATAGGTGTCATTTTTCAGTGAATGCACTTTTGCTGGAAATTTTGCAGCTACTAAAAATGCTTCTTTTCACCTCACGCTAGTTAAAAACAAAGTGTGAGGAGACTGCCATAAGCTACTCTAAAAATATACTTAGACTTCATCCTTAAATAATTTTATCTCCTTCTTGACAACTTGGAAGAAGTTTTCCTCAATAATGTTTTGTATTTATGGGGGGAGGATGTGCTCAGAGATTAAAGGTTTTTATCGATGGCAGATTGTGGTTATGCTTCAAGAATGGCTTCTGAGTTTTTCTGCCATATCACATTCAGAGATTCTAGCAGTTTCCATATTAATCTCAAAGACACTCTGCTTCTATTCTTCTTAGTTTGAAAATATTTGAATTAATGTAGGAAATAGTCTTGCCATAGAAATTTTTCTCCTTTAATGTCTTCTAAAAGAAAGTAGCTTTTGTTCTATTTGATAATTAATGCAGCGTAGAATTCTCTGAGTATATCTTCCGACATTACATGATTCTGTTCCAGATTATTTAAATATTGCCCCAAGAATAGTTTCACCATCAAAAATAACTACAGTTCCATAGCCTAAATTAGACATACTATTCGTTTGTGAAGATGTTATTCTTGTGCATCATTTAAAGGCATTCCTTAAACACATGTTCCCTGCCAAGTATTCTACTAATCACTAAAGATAAACAGAAAATATGACAGATGTATTTTCCATGTCTCTGTGGAACTGAGGTCTAAAGTGCAATACAATAAGCAATTAAGCAAATAAAAAATTGTAAATACTGGTATAGTGACTCAGACCTGGTGCAGAAAATAATCAGGGGAGGTGCTTTTGAGATGGTGACAGTCACACTGACATGAATAATACCCAGAAAAAGGATAACCAACTAAAAAGTAAAGGAAAGCAGAAGACCCAGGCATAATGAAGAGGCCTGAAGCAAGAAAGCACTTCTTGTGTTCTGAGAAGATGGGGACAGCTTTGCCATGGGTGCAGAATGAGAGAGCTGATGATGAGCACGGATGAGGTGGTAAAGTTACAAGGAGCTGCTATGGGCAGAGCCTAATGGACCCATAGAAAAACATGGATAAGGTAATGGACTTTATCTTTAGGGTTTCCTTTATTATCCTTGAAGGGTTTTCGTTAGGGCTCTAACTCAATCTGCCTTTCAGAAAAATCATTGTAGGAGGAAAGAGAGCAAACAGTGAGACCAGTCAAAAGATGAATTGATTAACTAAGAGAAAAGCAACAATTGCTTTGACCAAATGATTTTGATGGAGATGAAAAAAGGAAATTATTTACATTATATGCAATACATCCAGTAGATCTTGCTATTGGTATAGAAGAGATGTAGAAAGAAAAGCAAAGATCTCTGCAAGAGACCCTGCTAAGCAGGAGCATCAGAGATTGAAGTTGCCTCTTCTTGAGCTCTGAAAGAAGATACAAGTTGGACTGAGAGGAGCATCTAGGATCCCATTTTCAGAGATTAAGTTTATAAGGCCAGGGAACCATGACAAAGGAAATTGTAATAAGTGTTCCTACTTAGAGAGCACAGATAGAGTCTGGATTGAGGACGAGGACCTGGGCTGGAGACAATCTACATCTAGGGGCAAGAGGAAGGAAAATGAATAAAAGACAAGTCAGTCAGGAGGAAATCAAGGATGCCGGACAGCATACAGGCTGACAGCCAATGTTTTGAGAAATTTCCAGGTGGTCGACAGAGCAACCTGAGACCCAAATAGTTCATTGCATTGGCAGCATGGAGCTAGAGTGCATCCTACCATTCACAATGCCCATTAGAGGTGGAAATGTATGGGCTGTGGCTGGGAGCTGGGTTGAGCTGCCGAGGAAGCCTTTGTGGGCAGTTTTTTCCCCCTATTTTCCAAGCAGAAGCGTCCGGGACAGAACTCCATACCACAGAGGAAGTCGACAATTATTTCTCCTGTTAACAACTCTCGACTTCATTTCCTAGAGAGAGTTCTTCAAGGGCTCAAGTTTCATTCTCCAGCTTTACCACCACCTTCCTCATAACTGATTGGGTGCAGGGAACCCCATGCTATGGCCTCTGTGATAAACATCTGCTAATTTTGTTGTTCCCTACTTCCCTATCTCTTCCTCCACAGACCTCACTAGCTCAATCAGGGTTTCTGTCATTTTCAACCCAGAGAAGCTGACTAATGCACACACTCCCTGTAAGACCAATATTTCTTGGCTTTTTCACTTGATCAGCCAGGATGCAGTACATGAAAACAGTCTGAGAAACATTGAAGGAGAGGAAATCAAGGAGACCTTGTATGGATGCAATTGCTCTCACCACATTTTGATTTTTCAAATTTTATTTTGTCAGACTAACCATATTATGGGAAATTGCCGATGGAAGAAAATTGATTTTTCAAAGCAGGGCAGTGCTTTAGGAAGCGATTACATGGTTTTTGTTAAAATTGTAAGGTAGCCTTATTTTGTACATGCCCTCTGTAATGGCCTGGAGGGGAAATGATGTCTAATAAATGAAAGAAAAGAAATTAATTCATTAAAGATAGGATCCTTCAACATGAAGATTTCAGGTCTTACAAAACTGAAGGGTAGAAATTGGATGTCAGGAACAGGAGGAAATAAGCAAAAATTTTAAAGTTTCATCATATTCAACTGATTCTCATATTACCTGTCAGTTAAAATTTTATTTTTGGAACATATATATTTTCACCTTGCAGAAAATCTTTAAAACTACAGACTGAGGGGCTGGAGCAATAGCACAGCAGGTAGGGCATTTGCCTTGCACACAGCCGACCCGGGTTCGATTCCCAGCATCCCACATGGTTTGGTTCCCCAAGCACCACCAGGAGTGATTTCTGAGTGCATGAGCCAGGAGTAACCCCTGTGCATCGCCAGGTGTGACCCAAAAACAAAAACAATAAAACTACAGGCTGAGTGACCAGAGACACAGTACAGGAGATAAGGCACTTGCCTTGCAAGCCAGATTCAATTCTAGTACCCCATATAGTCCCCCGAAGAAAATAAGGCTACCCCTCAAAAAAACACCAAAGATATTAACAAGCTGCAGAGATGCCTTTGGATCTTGGGCCAGACTGAGTCTCATCCGGGGCACCCTAGAAAGGGTAGGTGAGCACACCACCTGCCCAAATAAGGCCCAGAAGCCAAAAACTTCCACACTCCACAATCACTGCTATGCTCAAGGAATGACACCACTGCTCCAGATGAACCTGATCCATAAATTGATCTGTTGAAAAACTCAGGTATGCAGGGTTTGTGACCAAAATCTTCAGACTCTCACAAAGTCAGGGGTGGACTACTTGCCCCCATCTCCCTGCTCTTCCAGGATCCTGGCAGTTACACCCATGAACTGCCTCTGGTGCCATATAAGCTCATTAACTGGCCATGATGCAAAGACATAAATAAATCCTGAAGGAGATCAACAGGCTGCAGAGATGCTTCGATACCCAAAAATCTCCATCCAGTTAAAAAATTAACCCCAGCTATATCACTTGATTCAAAATTTTATAATTTCTGGATCTTGCAGCTATGAATCTCAAACTCTACAGCATGGATATACCAGGAGTAGCACACCACAATGGATGGGATGTAAAATAGAAGGCAACCAATCTTGATTAAGAAAATATTAGCACATAAGGCTTAACCTGTAACAACATGTAGTAATCTCTTATACAAAAGCTTAATGGCTCCAAGGTGAGATATAATAATCTTCACACACTTTCTTCTAAGGAAAGCTTTTCTGATCATTTTAGTGCATTATTCATAACAAGCAATATAAAATAAATTATTGATAGCTTGCTACTGGGGCAAGCTTGAGTGGTGGTTGGGAAAATTCGAAATAAAGGTGGTGAGAAGGTGTAATGGTGATGGGATTGGTTTTGGAATATTGAATGTAACAAATCATCATGAATAACTTTATAAAAATTAATAATTAAAATTTTTTTAAAATAGTAGGAATAATCTGTGTGGGCAGGGATGGGTGAAAAAGGAACTCTCATCCACCGCTGTTGGGAATGTTGCCTGGTACAACCCCTGTTGGAAACAGTATGAAGAGTTCTCAGTAAACTTAAAACTGAACTTCCATAGGACCCAGTAATTCCACTTTGGGGCATTTAACCCGGGTCATAAAATACTCTCTCTAAAGGACATACACACCATAACTTATTACTAAAATCAGAACAATAGTTAAGATATGGAATCAACCTAGGTGTCCAACAACACCTAGGTTGAATGGATTATGAAAACATGGTATATATACACAGTGGAACACTGCAGCTGCAAGGAATGATGAAATCATGCAATTTACTGCAATATGCTTGGAACTAGAATAAATCATGCTGAGTGAAGTAAGCCAGAAGAAGAAAGACAAACACAAGATTATCTCACTTATCTGTGGCATAGAGAATACTGGATGAGGAATTGTATTATAATAAAGGGGGGAGGGTGCCTAGATCACCCTTAACTCCAGTGTTTAGAGAAGGACAGAGAAAGAAAGAATTCAAATGGGAAGGCTGTAGATATTGAGAAGTAATGGGTGAACAGGCATCAGCACTTCAATTATATTGGCGATATGGGTGAAGGGTATCGCCGTGTACCCAAAACACAGACTCAAAAACACTGAAAACATGAGATCTAAGCTGCGACTACTGAAACTTTGTAATGTATTTTCCAGGTTGACAAGCGGGAATGGGGTGGGCAATAGGGTGGGGAGTGAATACAGGGGGAACTTGACATTGGTGGTAGGATTGGTGTTGAAATATCATAGCACCTTAGCACTGTCATTGTCACCCCATTGTTCATTGATTTGCTCGAGCGGGCACCAGTAACGTCTCCATCGTGAGACTTGTGGTTACTGTTTTTGGCATATCAAATACGCTATGGGTAGCTTGCCAGGCTCTGCCGTGAAGGCGGGATATTCTTGGTAGCTTGCCAGGCTCTCCAAGAGGGACGAAGGACTCGAACCCGAGACATCCACATGCAAGGCAAACGCCCTACCTGCTGTGCTACCACTCCATAGCCAAATATCAACGATCAATAACTTTGTAAATCAGAGTTCTTTAAGAAAAAGAAAAAAGGTAAAAGAGAGGTAAAGAACAAACAAAAAAGGTAAAAGAGGTCTATCTTTAAGGCATGTATTGGCATGGGGATAGCAAAGGCTGCAGTGTATCTCAGTATTCACTTAACCTTTTTTTTTTTTGCTTTTTGGGTCACACTCAGTGATGCACTGGGGTCACTCCTGGCTCTGCACTCAGGAATTACCCCTGGCGGTGCTCAGGGTACCATGTGGGATGCTGGGAATCGAACCTGGGTTGCCGTGTGCAAGGCAAACTCCCTACCTGCTGTGCTATCACTCCAGCCCCCTAGCCTTTTCTTAATATACCTTAATTTATTGATTGGCCACCACTCATTTCAAAGCCTACCCTGAGTAAGGAAGGTTACCCAAATACACTTGCGCCAATAAAATATAAGTGTCATGTCTGACTTCCATAAAATATCCCCAAAAGAAAGAGTATGTCCTTCCTCATACTTTATTCCTTTTTCTTCGCAGAAATCTGGTCATGAAGGTTGGAGCCTAAGGAGTCATCTGAACTGTTACAGATACCTCTATTCTTCAGCTCTGGAAAAATATCTGTTTCCAAGACATAAAAGTCATTTTTCCAAGAAAGTTTACGCTAGGCAGAACTTCTGGTCACAAGGGAGGCAGCACAGGCTCCATGACAGGCATCTGATGAGAGTTGTTCTTTTTTTTTTTTTTTGGTGTGGGTTTTATTTTTTGGGGATTTTGGTGCCAAAGATCAGACCCAGTGCTTCTTACATGCAAGCATGTTGCTCTAAGCCTGAGCCACATTAATTTCTCTTGAATGATGCTCAAAACCTCTTTCCAATCTGACAACCTCTTTGTTCTTTGCTTGGAGACTCCACACCAGGCTTCAGAACTGCACACAGCACACGGGTCTGCTCAAGGCTAATGGGGGTCTGCTATGTACAAGGCGCTACAGATAACACCTGCCTGGGCCAGCAGCCAGAGCTGGAGGAGTTGCTCATCACCAACAACTGGTCTGACCACCCCAGGAGGTCCTGAAGCAGACAGGTTGCTAAATACTGCACAAGCAACAGGGCTAGGGATTCCCCTGGGGGGGGACGTGGGGGTGGGGGGAGCTGGCATTTGTAATCAAGCAGCCTAATTAGCTTACCAGGAAGAAGCTGTAAGTCGGAAATCATTTTTCTACAATGAACAAATGGGACTCCCCCCACCTTGTCCTGTCCCCATCCTATCTCAGAACCACAAGGCGAAAGTCTAATGTTGAGAGTGACAAACCAACAAAATAGAAGACACTTCCCAGAACCACCCTTAGAGAATTTCAGCTGCTGAGATTTTGAGGTTTTCTGTTACCTGTATCTGAACCCAAAGAGTCATGGAAGCAAAGTCGCACTGAAAGCCCCTGAATTTATAACCCAGTTTCCAGGGAGAGAGTATGATGAAAGAGACGGTGTGTTAGGCGAGAGGAGTCGATGAGGCATGTTACGGAACTCAAACCTGCATCAGCCACTTTAGAGTGGCCACATCCACAAGAGACCCAAAGGAGCAGGCAGAGGGTCAGGGAGCCTTCGAATCATGTATCATGGGCTTGGAAAGAGGAGAGTGTTTCAGAAAGGAAGGAGTGAACCAAGTTGACACCATAGATGTGAGAGCCTGTGAGCTAAGTTCAGTTCAGGAGGATTTGAGGAGAGGCTAGCCTTTGTCCGCCCCCACCCACCCCCAAAATATTCCCATAGAGCAGCATTTCTCCATCTTTTTCTGATCACTGTCCCATCTCACCTTGTTTCCTTCCTGTACCCCTCCCCCATGCTACCAATTGGCTCCCTTGTACTCTGCTCCCCATTGAGGCAATTTTTGCCTGAGGCCCCCTGGTAATGCCTTAGGGGCCCACCAAAGGCCATATGGCCCCTAGTTGAGAAATGCTATTCTAGTAGACTTCAGAAGAGAACTATTGTGGTTATCAAGTCATGATCATGAAAAAACATTCTTAAAAATGCTCACAGATATTCTTTAGCCACCATCTTCCCTGAGATTGTCCTAGATGCATTACAATAGGACTTAGCCTTGCAATAAAAAAACAAAAAATTTACATATGGGGGAAACGTGAATATCACTTTCCCTCCTCAACTTGAGATTCTCCTGTCCAGCCTACTGCCTTCATTCACCCCTTCAACAGAGCCTCCTGCTCTGGCCTCTCCCTCGTCCTGACCCTAAGCTTCTCATTTTTTCAGTGGAGGGAGGAGTTGGGGCCACACCCTGCAATGCTCAGGGGTAATTCCTGGATCTACCTACACTCAGCAACTAATCCGAAGAGTGCTCGGGGGCCATATGGGATGCTGGGGATCAAACCCAGGTCAGCTGCATACAAGGCAAATTCCCTACATGCTGTACTATCACTCTGGCCCTTGATTCTTCTCTTTCACTGGTTGTAGGGTTATACCTGATGTGCTCCAGAGGCCATGTAATAGCAGGATATAAACCCAGGCCCTCCCACATGCTGGTTTTTCCTCTGCCACCTGAACCACAGTCCAACCCCTTCTCATCACTTTTTTTTAATTTAATTTAGTTTTTAATTTAATTATCATGAGTTGCAAAGTTGTTCTCAATTGGGTTTCAGTCATACAATGTTCCAACACACAGCCCTTCACCAGGGTGGATGTACATGTCCCACCACCCCACCCCCAGCCTGACTCTATGGAAGGCAATTATTCTCTATGTCTCTGTCTCTCTGTCTCTGTCTCTGTCTCTCTCTGCCCCCTCCCCCCCCAACCTTCTGGCATTATAGTTTTTAGTACAAGTATTGAAATGTTATCGTGTATATATTCCTTTACCTACTTTCAGCACTAAGTTCTTGTCTATAGAGTGATAATTCCCAACTATCATTGTCTTAGTGGCCTCTTCTCTGTCCTAACTCCCATCCCCATCCCTCCCATTTGTGACAAGCTTCCAAACATGTACTAGTCCTCCTGACCCTTGTTTCTACTCTGGACTGAATTCAAGAGGAACAACATAAGAATCTTAGGAGTCCCAGAAGGACATAAAGGCAGCCCCAATGAGAAAGTAACAGTCAAAGACATCATGGCTGAAAAGTTCCCAGAGCTGGAAAATGCAGACATCCCAATCCAAGAACCCCAAATGGTACCACCTAAAAGAGATCCTAATAAAAAGACTTTCATCGCTTTCTTATTAGCTTCACCTTCCTTCTCAGAATTCTTTCAGAAATTTCCATGCATTGTGTTCCAAGGCTTAAATGTCTTAATCAGATGTGCGCCTCATTCAAAACACTGATTTTTCCCACTAGCCTCACACACAAACTGTTACCCATGACTAAAAATACACAAAAATCTCACATAGACACCTCTCCTTTGTGCAGTCAGCCTTGGAGCAGTGAAGGAAAATCAAATGGCTTTTTTCAAACACTACGTTCTATCTACATCTATAAGAGCATCTGTATCTCTACGATTGTTTGGGCATCTCGGTTACAATAGTATTTATATTTTCAGTGGTGATGTCTAGTTATCGCATCACAATCAAAGTGTTCACCACCATCTTTAAAAGGTTTTTAAAATCATTATAGTTTAGGTTGTACATTTATAATAGTGCTGCTTTTAAGATTTGGGGATATACAGTCTTGCCACCTCATTCATCCCCTCCAAAGTGCCCAGAACCGTCCACCAATGCCCTTGTATTCCTTCCACCTCCTCATTCGTGCCCCTCACCCACCCCCAGTCTATTCTCAATTATTTTGCAAGGCTGTGCTCAGGGTCTGATATCAAGTGATATTACCTAGACCCTTATCTTATTCTCTATCCACCCAGTGAGTGAGATTATCTTGTCTTTGTCCTTCTCCCACTGGCTTATTTTATTTAACATGATACCTCCTGGTTCCAGCCAAGTTGCAGTGAATTGCATGATTTCATCTTTTCTTACAGCTACAGAATATCCCGTAGTGTATATTATACCAGAACTCTATATAAGACACAAATTTCTTCTGTGCTAGGAGACACAGTAACAGATAGCCAGTGCAGAAATCAGCGCCAGGAACAAATGCTGACATTAAACAACATGACCTTATTGCTAGTTCTTGGGTGTCCATCACTGACACTGGTGACAACTGTACCCCAGTCACACCCTATCAAAATCCAGGGTATCCTCCCTGGCAGGGCTATCCATGAGCCCAGTCCTCTTCTAGAACCATGACACAGAAATAGTTGTCTCTTTGCCACTAACGTTTGAGGTGATTTATTACATCCAATGGTCATATATTGAACTGTGGCCCCATTCAATACAGCTTAGAATTATTAAAGCCAGTAATAAAAGAAGGAACCAGGACACATATTGATACCATATGCCAAGAAGCAAAGTTATCAATTTTATTTTTTTGGTTTTGGGTAATAAATGATTTATCTGCAAATGGCTTAAATTAGGGTGTTGGCACACAATTTGTGTGTTTGGGTTTAATTTTTTTTAAGACTTGGACCCAGTCCAGAGAAATTCAGGTCAACAGTGTGTGGGTGGGTATCAGGGTTGGTTGGTTTGCTTCCCCCTTTGTCTTGTTCTCTGGGTTTGGGGTTTTGAGGTCACACCTAGTGGTGCTCGGGGGCAGCATTGTAATGAGGGTCACTTTCAGCAGTGCCCTGCGGGAAGATGTGCCAGGATTGACCAGGGGCTGTGTGCTAGGCAAGCACCATACCCCTGTGCTATCTCTCCAGCCCCTTAAACTCCACCTATTTTTTTATAATTAAAAAATTATATTCAGGATTAGCCAGCTGGACTGTTTAGATGATGCCAGTTTTGTTGGCAATATCCAAGGCATCAGAGTCAGGTGCCAGCCGAACATATGCCTTCTTCTCTCCATCAGGTATCATCAGGGTGTTGACCTTAGCCATGTCAATGTCACAGAGCTTCTTCACAGCCTGTTTCAGCTGGTGCTTGTTGGCCTTAACCTCCACAATGAACACAGTGCGTTGTTATCTTCTGTTTTCATGGCTGACTCAGAGGTCAGAGGGAGCTTGATGTAATAAAACACAATTGAGATTTACCTCTAGGCATGCATCCCAAAGGGGCTGGTCTGGCATCACGGAGGTGCTGGTGGAGTGAGGGACTTTTTCCACGGCCTGCCTCCTGCGTTGGTCCCGTCACCACTCAGGATGGACACTGGGAGTACTGAGTGGGCAGGCAGGTCCTGAGGGGCCCACAGCTCTGCTGCCTCAGTTCATTCTACAGGGAATGTTGAGGCTGGATCCACACTCCCTCAAGGTGGGACTCTATGGTGTCTGGAGAAGTTTCTACATTGGCTGACAGGCCAGCGCAGGCCACAGGCAGAAGCCTGCTGGGACAGAAGGCCCACTTCAGGTGGCAGGAAGCACCCCATTTCTCTAAGAGTCCAGGCTCATTCAGTAGAAAGCTCCAGATTTCAAGGCTGTGTGCCATTGAGGTTCCTTTCCTTAGCCCTCCAGTGGATCCCAAACATCACACCTCTGGGTCTGCTGGTCTCCCCAACCCACCAGCAAGTGGTGACTTCCCTGCTCTGACCCAGGCAGTGGTAGCTCAGCCTTCCTGGCCAGAGGGGTCTCCCGGCCTTTTGCCCATATGACACAAAGAGCCGCCAAGTGACCGGAGAAAACCAGCTCTACCTGTCCCCCAGGCCTCTTCCCCTGTCCCCAACCGCCCCCCCTTCCCACTCTGGTGACACCTGGCTGGCCTCAGGGGGCCCTGATCCTGGCAGATGTGAATACGGGAGCAGCCACACCCAGAGTAAAAGGTTGCACTGTCCCACCCACCACCCACCTTCTCTGAAAGGAGTGTGCTCTGCAGGAGGGTTTTAAATGGGCTGTCACATGTCTTCAGCATTCACAGGGAAGCCAGCCAAGCACCCTAACCAACATCCAGGCCCCTCATCTGTCCTAGAGTCTGGGACCCACACGTCCCAGCTTCCCTGAACGTCAGCTCTGCTCCTTCTATTTCTGAATCCTGGATAGGCCCCCTCACCTCTCTGGACACTTCTGGAGCATGGACACTAGGCGAGCACTTTATAGGATGTTGGCAAGAACCTGAAGAATGAGTGTGAGGAGAGAAAGCACTTGGCACTGCGCCCAGCAACTCACAAAAGCTTGGAAATATGGGGGGTGTGGACAGCATCGTGGGTGGGGCCACAGATCACAGGGGCAAGCTGACCAATTCCTCTTGCTCTCTTGTCCCCACCCTGCTTCAGAGAAAGTGGTGCTTGCTCCCCTCCACGGTCCTGGACTTCATCCCAGACCCTTCCTTACCGGAGACTTCAGGTTCAGGTTCCTTGGGAAATGCCAGTTTCCCCTCATCCTGCAGAAACCAGCACAGGAGAGTGGAACCTCTCTGGGTGTCAGTGAACAAGGCTCTGCTAATCTTTGGGACATGGGCTCAGAGCTCGCGCTCCCCCATGCCCACGACCTTCAAGGGTGGTGCCCCTCCAGGAAGGTGGGGAACAGCCTCTCTTCAGCATGGCATCCACACCACTGCCCTCAGCTGTGCTGGAGTCTGTCTCCAGAGGCCACTGCTCACGCAGCGTTGTCATGGAGTTACTGGATGCCTGGCCTGTCGGGAAGACACAGCAGTTTGCTCCCCCACCCAGACCCGGCTGCTCAGTTCCTGAGGGGCCCAGGGCGGGGGTGGGGCTAGGGGGCTGAACTGCCCTTCCACAGACTCTTAAACAGCAAATGGATTGAAAGTTACCAAAGAAATGGTGATGGTTTTTCATCATTATATTTACATACATGAACAAAGCAACCTCTGAGCACAGAACCAGGAATAATCCCTGAGTACTGAGTGTGACCCAAAATAAATTAAAAAAAAAAGACTTTATAAAATAATGACTTATGTTTTGATCACTTGGATAATTCTAGTTTTCTTTCTGTCCAATTCCGATCCCACCATCCCTCCACCAATGACCCCGGGTTCCCTCCCACCTTGATCGTCACATTTTTGAGATGAATGACTGTAGTTTGGAGCCTGTGATTTCAGTCATGTGGGCTCTAGTGCTTTTAGCTCTACAGAGGTACCTGCCCCAGCTCCCTGTGTCATCTCCAGATCTCTTTTTGCTTTCCTCTGCTTTTCTCATTCTTCTTCCCCATAATCTAAGACCAAGGGTTTTCTCACATTTCCTACTTTCCTTTCCTTATCTCATAATTCTACAGATCACAGATTAGTGAGAACATTCAGCCTTTGTCCTCCTTCAGACTTATTTCACATAACATCATATTTTCAAGTTCCACGAAGGTGCAGCGAATTGCATGACTTCATCATTCTTTGTGGTGGTTGCACAGTATTCTACTGTGTGTATATATATATATACACCACAACTTCATTATCTACTTTTCTTTGAATGAAGAAATAATTCCTATAAACTTTAAGTGTAGGGCCAGACAGAGTTGGCCTCGCATGAGACCAACTCCAGTTTGTTCCCTGGTCCCTTGAACAAAGCAACCTCTGAGCACAGAACCAGAAATAATCCCTGAGTACTGAGTGTGACCCAAAATAAATTTTAAAAAAGACTTTATAAAATAATGATTTGTATGTGTTGATTACTTGGATAATTCTAATTTTCTTTCTGATGTATTTACTCTTATATGTACCATGATTGGCCTGTTATCTAGGGTACTCAAAGCAGTGTTGAGGGAGCAGAGGCCACTCAGAGGCCGCTCTGTCCACTGTGTAGGGTTGGAGGGTCATGACGGTGCTGGTGGTGTGGAGCTGCTCAGGCCAACAGGGCTATGACCTGGGGTGCTTGGGGACCCTGGGGGTCTGGGGATTAAACTATGGGCCTCTCCCATGCCAGGCCTGCTCTCTGTCCCTGAGCTGTCTCTGTACAACAGCTGTCCTACTTCACAGTTGAGAGGACTGAGCACTGAATCCCCTTCTGAGTTTTGGCTGAGTCTCTTGGCCCATATGCTTCACGGGCCAGAAAGAATTCTGCGTATGGATCTCAGCCACAAAACAGGTGGGGAAGTGAAGAATAGCAGAAAATAATCACAAATAAGAGGTATGGCCAATAAAGTTCAGGTCACTGGGGTTCCCCATCCCTTTAGTCCCACTAATATATCCTTTATTTTCAATTTTCTTTTGTTAATGGTTTTTCATAATACCATATATTCTGTTTTCCTATACAGACTTTCAGAACCTCTCTCCTGTGAATATGATGAGTGTTTTTTTTAATAACTTTTCCTCCCTTCTCAACCCTGAATTCATTACGACAGGGTGGAAATAAGATTGAGTGTTTGAAATTGTAATTTCATATAACTTTAACTACAAAGTCAGAAGCAAGTACTGTCACTAAAGCATCATTTGGATATGCATTAGATGGCTTCTGTGTGTCTCTGCCAAAGGATCAGAGAAAGATGAGTGAGATATTCACCCCCAGATTCCTGTCTCTCCCCACAGCTTCACTCCCAACCTTGGTTCTCTAGCTCCAGTGAGCTGTTTTCAGAGTCAAAGGCTCTAGGACTTGGGCAACAAACAGAGGGAAAAGCATGAGAAATCTTGCTGCTGAGGCCATCTGAATGGCCATATGAAATACCAGACTGTGGTTATCAATTTACAAGGTGTGTCTACATCCAATCTTCATGCTGTGCGCTAATGTAGATTCTCAATAAAGCAAGGGGGTTGGGAAACTGGGCATAGGAAATACCAAGGCTATACAGAAGCCTGTTAAAGAGCTGGGAGCTGTGGTACCATGGACACTTCAGGCAGGGTCAGTAAGTACACACATAATTGGAACCACCTCTCAGTATACAGAAGTGTGAAAAGGACCAACGGCAAGAAATCTAATAAAATGGTTATTGTTGGGGCTAGAGAGATAGTATAGCAGGTGAGGCGCTTGCTTTGCATGCAGCTGACCTGGGTTTGATCTCAGCTTCCCATAAGGTCCCTCAAGCACCACCAGGAATGATCCCTGGACTGGCTGTGGCCCCCAAACCTAGCAACAACAAAAGGTCATTGTCATACTCAAAGGATAGCACAAAGACTTATTCTTGTATGTGGGAAGTCAGTCTCAAATAATACTGTCAGGGACTCTAAGCACCACGAGTGTGACACCCTAACAACCCTTGCCCCCTCTCTCTCTCTCTCTCTCTCTCTCTCTCTCTCTCTCACACACACACACACACACACACACACACACACACACATAGAGTCATTGTTGAGATGTTTAAGGATGATGAAAATGCTCTGGAATTAGATCATAGTAAAGTTTCACAAATCTATTGGTATATAGAAACAACATACTTTAAAGACATACTTTCAAGGTATTGGTTTTGTGGTATATGAATCATAGCTCAGTTTTAAAAAATGAATTGCCCACCCCCAGCAGGGGAATCAACCCTTATGGTCTGGAAGAAATTGGCTTCTGAATGCATCGTGATCATGGTAAGAAAGTCTTTGAGGAAGAATTAACTCATTAAGTCAAAAGAGGACCATGGCAAGGACATGAGAGAAGCCAGTGTTCTGGGGCTGGTGTGAAACAGCAAGCGCTAGGAAGGCAGGAGGGCGCATTGGAGGCTCGCCTTGGAGACGGCTGTCCTCAGCTCCCCCAGACACCTCTCCAAGCTAAGTGAGGGGCCTGACAATGGGGACAGAAATCACAGACGGGCGGGATGCAAGAGGAGATGAACTGTCTTGGGGAGACAGAATCATTGATTAGGAGGAGACAGGGTGGAAGGCATTAGTCTCAGACAGACAGACAACTTGTGTGGGAGCTGTCGTCTCTGACAGGACAGAGTCCAGTGCGCTGCTTCTCTCTTTCCCAGCAAAGCCTGCTCCGTGAGAGAAGCCAGTGTTCCCAAAGGGCAAGATAAGAACACAGCCCCCAGGGGCCCGCGGCCACAGTCCAGCAGAAAGAACATTTGCCTTGTACGTGGGAATTGGGTTTGATCCCCAGAATCCCATGTGGTCCCCAATTACGACCAGGAATAATGTCATAATGCCTGAGTGCGGAGCCAGGAGTAATCCCTGAACACCACCAGATGTGCCCTCCCCACTCCCCAAAAGAAAGAAACCCCAAAAGAACCCCCAAATTCAAAGTTAATTTAAAAAAGAAAACAGATCCCTAGAGAAAGTATCTCACCAGGCTTCTTTATCCACCTCTCTGATCATAAGGTTATTTTCATTGTTTTCAGAGTAGATGCAATTTTGGTGTTAAAAATGAATATTTAGTGCCAGAGCGTTAATATAGCAGGGAAGGCATTTGCCTTTCATGCACTTGATACCAGTTCCATGCCTGGCACTTCATAGGGTCCCCCAAGCCCTGCCAGGAGTGACACTTGAGCACAGAGTCATGAGTAAGTTCTGAGACCTGCTGTATGTGATAGAAAAACAAGAAAGCAATTAATATTCCATTTTTTATTAATCCTAAAACTTACATTTTTCTCAAACTTTTAAGCAATATATTCTAAAATTCAGATTTTTTTCTCAAACTTTCAAGCTTAATAGATACTTTACTTATCAATAAATTTTAATTCATTTAGTCATTGCTAAAAGGACTGAATATTCCACATTATGTTTATAATCATAGATATATTTAATTTCTGTCTAATAAAGAGGGCTTTTCCCAAATACTTGAATAATGTTTGCAAAATGATTAAGTCAACCCTTCCACATGGGGAAATTAGCTTCTCTTAAACAGGGGCTGCCGGGGCTGGAATGATAGCACAGCGGGTAGGGCATTTGCCTTGCACGTGGCTGACCTGGGTTCGAGTCCCAGCATCCCATAGGGTCCCCTGAGCACCGCCAGGAGTAATTCCTGAGTGCAGAACCAGGAATAACCCCTGTGCATTGCCAGGTGTGACCCAAAAAGCAGAAAAAAAACTCTGTAACAGGCAGCCCCCAGATGAGGCAGCTCAGGAGAGGAAGGGCAGAGGGAGGCAGTGACCCTCATATGCAGCAGGAAAGGTTGACGATGTGGCACAAATATGCCCACCAGAAAGTGCCAACTCTGGCCCATCATTAGGCCTGACCTCCAGCAGGAAGATGAGCACTGTGAGCTTCTTGTGTCTGGCCCCCATGTAAAGTCTGTGTCACCTCTCTCCCCCTCTGTTCAGACTCCACTCAACACCCAAGATAAGATCATCCCTTGGTACTTGACCCCCAGATCCCTGGGAATGGGCCTTCTTGTCTAAATGTTCCAGATGTCCAAATTGTTTCCATGCATGCATGCATCCCTGAAAGGAAGGAATTTGGAAGTTCCCTGGTGCTGGTCTTCAGCAATACTCACTAATTAATGAACCGCAAGTTAAGCCCAGGGCTGGGTCCCAGTGGTCCCAGGGAAAGCATATCAGTGTATCACATGGTGTTAGGCAGTGACTTGTTAGTCAAAGCTTCGACTCTGGAGAAGTCAGTTGTCATTCGTGAGATTTCATTCTCCAGAAATACTGGATTCACATCCACATATTGATCCCAAAGGCTCTGACACCAAAATTTAAATAACACCCAACACTTTATTAACAAATACAGTCAATGACTTCAGAGTATTGACTCTTACTCTTAATCAGTTCATTGCAGTGATTTATCAGGCTGAATTTCATCATAAAAATTTGTTGGCTAATTTTTTTAACTGAATCACTGTGAGATACGCAGTAACAAAGTTGTTCAAGATAGGTTTCCTTCATATAATGTTCCAACACCACCTGTCCCTTCACCTGTGTATGTTTCCCACCACCAGTGTCCCCAGTTTCCTGTCCTCTCCCTCCCACCTGCCTCTACGGCAGTCACTCTTCTCTCTATCCCTTCTTTCTCTCACTCCTTTCTCTTTCTCACTTTTGCTCTT
Organism: Sorex araneus; assembly: GCF_027595985.1. Taxonomy (NCBI): domain Eukaryota; kingdom Metazoa; phylum Chordata; class Mammalia; order Eulipotyphla; family Soricidae; genus Sorex; species Sorex araneus. The sequence goes on from NC_073302.1 coordinate 239,563,582, forward strand.
TCTTTCACACTCTCTTGCTCTCTCTTTCTCTCTGTCTCTCTCTTACTCTATCCCACTCTTATTCTCTCACTCTCTCTCTCTCATTCTCTCTCCTTTTAGGGATTATGGGACTAAAATATTTTGACAACACTCTCAAGCCCCAAGCAGAGGCTCAGTGGCATGCACGTGTCAGGACAGTGCTCAGAATTTGGTGGATGAACAGACCCCTAGCTAGCTCAGTTTCAGAGACACTGTGTTTGATGCTGGTCACAAACACAACAGAGCTGGTGACAGCGATGCCTCATACTGCTGAGGACGGGTCAGAACACGGGAAACCCACGGAGCCAGGACATCTGCAGCCTTACCTAACAGACTGCAGGGATTATATGTGCCTTCCTGTTGATGAATGATTGCTCATTTAATATGTGTCAGCATTTGATTTGAATATAACTTTCATTAAAACACAATACAACTCAACAGAAACAATCTCATTTTTTTAAAAATGTGCAGAGATATGACTAGATCTCCCTCTGAAGAAAGCACACAGGTGGTTAAACAGGCACATGAAAGGTGTTCATGGTCTCTTATCATGAGGGAAATGCAAATCAAAGCAAGCTGTCAGCCCATAGCTGTGGGAATGACTAACTAGTGCAAGAAAGACAAGAAACAGTAAGTGTTGCCGAAGCTGTGGAGAAAGGAGAACAGATGTGCACCGTTGGTGGGATGTAAATGGATATAGCCATCATGGAGAAACAGTCTGGAAATTTCTCAAAATTCTAAGGCTAGAAATACTACTTAATATTATTAACCCTCTTCTGGGGGTACTAATTGAAAAATATTAAAATGCTAACTCAAATATATATATACATATATATGCACATATGTGTGCATGTGTGTGTGTGTGTGTATCCCCAGGTACACTGAAGCATTATTCACCATAGCCAAGAGCCCTGTGACAAATAAGTGGATAAAGAAGATGTGACAGATAAATAATAAATGAACAATGAAATATTACTCATTTATAAAAGAGAATAAATGCTTCCATTTGTAACAACGTGGATGAGTATAGAGGGTATCTTAGAAAAATAAGACAAACGGGGAAATAGAAATATGATGTGGTTTCACTCATGAAGATACAGAAGCAAAATTAATGAATAAGTGTAGCAAAACAGAACCACTCAGACTGTAAGAGCAAAATGGCAGTTACCAAAGAGAAAGGGAGAAGGGATGGGGTGGTCAGACAAAAAGGAGTCAGTGTGGGGTGGATGGAAACTGGGTCTTCAAAGGAAAACATCACGTCTATGATGGCAACTGCTGTATCCTGAAACTCAGATAATTCTGTCAATTCTGCCAACTGATGTTGCTGAAATTTAGAAGTGGGGAAAGTAATGGGGAAGCAGAGTCCTGAGGGGAGCAAACCGTCTTCCTGAGTCGTCTGGACATAGCCCAGAGTCTGTCCTCTGTGGGCATTTCTGAGCCGTGTGTGTGTGGCGGGGGGAGGGCAATTAAGAGGATTCTGAGTTCCAAAACCATGGCAGGAAAGTGCACAGGATTCTTTGCATTATCGTGAGGCCCCGGATGCATCTCTCTAAGGGCGCTATTTTCTGGCTTGCATTAGGCTCCTCTGTAAATAAAGCAGAGTTCTGTCGGATCTGAAATCTCTTTGAGGTTAAATTGCCTTCAAAGAATAGTCACTTGGGGCTCCAGAAAAACAGGAACTGGCTCCAAAACTCAGCTTCTGTTCTGTCTTCTACTCAGTAGTAAACAGCAAGGCTTCAGAGCCTATAAATTAAGCAGCACATCATAGGGCGTGGGGCAGTTTTACATACTTTCTCATTTATCCTTCAAAAAACACCTTGAACAAGAGTTGCAAGTGTCACCATTATGCTCTGAGAAATTGGAGAGCTGAACAAAAAGCTAAAGAAGTAACAGCTTGTGTGAAAAGCAGAAAGCCAAACCTCAAACTAAGTCTCCAATGCACAAGGTTTTGGTGTTTTGCTTGTTTGTTTGGTTTTTTTTTAGTTTTGGGTTCTTTTGTTTCTTTGGTTTTTGTTTGCTTGTTTGTTTTCTGGGCCACATCCCACAGTGTTCAGGGATCACTCCTGGCAGAGTTCCGGGGACCAACTGCAATGCTAGGGATCAAGCACCTTACCCACTATGCTATATCTTTGGCCCCTGATGCCCACTTCTAACCCAGAATTTGATTGCGCCTGATGCTAATGCATTTGTCAATGGCTCCCATAATCTCTGTCCCCTCCGTGAGAACTTGCTACCCTGACTAGTCCATCAGTCAGAAGAAAGCACAGCGAGCCAGAGAGCACTGGGACTGGATGACATTCCTGAAGGAAGACGAATCGGTTCCAAGTCGCAGGGAAGCGTTTGGATTCCAGCTCACTGAGCTCTTTATTCTCTGGCAGAACAGCTGGGAGGTCAGGGGGCTGCCGCTGCTGTGGACAGATGGTTAAGGCACAATAGCTCCGGTCCAGAGCCAGCATGGATGTCTTCTCCCTGCCAGCTTGCAGCTAGCACGTCAACCAATTAGTCACACTTAATTTGATTGTTATTCAGGGATCTGGCAAGAACTGCAGCCTACTTTATTCTGGATGAAATGTCAGACCAGAAGTCCGGAAGCCTGGAATCCTGACAGGGCTCATTTGATGGCTTCATCCTGGGTGCTCACAGCCCTGCTTCCCCTGGCAGCTCTGCTCTGGCCACAGGGAGACAGACATAGCAGCAGCAGCCACGCTGGCTCCCTGAGCTCAGGCTGCCACTGGTGCCCAAGGAGGAGGCCTGCCCACTGTCCACAGTATCGGGAAGGGCATCCTGTAATTCCATGGCACTTCAGGGCAACAGCTCAATGACAGTATAAATGTGATTGCTGATGAAACATGTCTTACTACTCACCCTGCATTGTCTTTTGCCACTGGGTGTGGGGTGAAGAGACCAGAGATGAATGAAAATTGGTGTCTGCTTGCTGTGGATGTACCACCTGGTGGGGTGGGTGTGGCAACAAGGCAGAAACCTTTCTGGGAGTTTTAAGGTGCAAGGATCTGAGAACAAAGAGATGTAGGCACAAGAAACAGGGGATACTGCTTCTGTCTGGGTGGGTGGCAGGGAGTGGCAGGGTTCTGGGAGAGGCTGTATGGTAGATCTAGTCCCTGAGGGGGAAAAATAAGCCTAGAATCCCCCTGGGGCTCTGAACCACGTTCCCAACCTGTGGGGGCAGAACTGTCTTTCTGACTGCTTTCTTTTCAATGACAAAAGCCTGAAAATGTGCTGCCCCAGCCTTGGAGTTGATGTTCTTGAGACTGAGGTGTCCTCAGTGGTGAAAGCCATGGCAGCGGCCAGTGCCGAGTCCCTCGGCTCTCACCGGAGACCAGGAGTTTCCCACGTGGTCTCACTTTTGATCAGAATCCCTGAGGTCTAAAGCTGTTTTGCTAACCCAGACACCGGCTGGGTATCAGGAGAGAGGGCTGGGCCATGAGCTCACACTTCCCCAAACCTCCCTTCACAGTGCCGGCTCCAGGTGGCCTGGCCAGCAGGCAGGAGGCAACCCCTCCTGCTTTGCTAAGAAGTCAGCCTTTGCCTGCAAGGGTGACCTGTGAGGCAGCAGAGCTGACTGCTCTGCTCACTGGGGCCCGGGAGTGGTTCCGAAGGCAGAAGACCCAGCACTGTAGGGGCCCTGAGCACTGCCAGGTGTAACTCCTGAGCATGGGAGTAGCCTAAACACACAAACAACCTGAAGTGGGGCCCGAGAGGTAGTACAGTGGATAGGGCACGTGCCTTGCAACTGGCCAATCCAGGTTTGATCCCTGGAACCCCATCTGCCCACAAGCACTGCCGGGAGTGATTCCTGAGCACAGAGCCAGAAGTAAGGCCTGAGTACTGTAGGGAGTGGCCCCAAAACTAAAAACCAACAATAAAGAAACCAAAACAAGAAAGAGAGAAATTGCTCACTGAAGATTCACGAATCACGAATCACGAAATCCTGTTAATTGTCGATTTCTCGAGCAGGCTCAGTAACCTCTCATTCATTCTTTCCCTGAGATCTTAGAAGTCTCTCTCAACTTGGCCCTCCCAACAATGTTGCACTGGAGGCTCTTTCAGGGGGGTCAGGGGAATGAGATCCAGCTTGTTACCGGATTTAGCATATGAATACACCATGGGAAGCTTGCAAGGCTGTCCCATGGGGGCAGGAAACTCTCAGAAGCTTGCCAGTTTCTCCCAGAGGGAGAAGCAGGCTACAAGATATCAAGCAGCCACAAAGCAGCTGCGTGCTTCTGGGAGCTCGCTTTTAAGTCTCTGGATGTTGGCCGTTGATGAGATTACACACACCTGAGTTCCTCTACCGGTACCTTCATGCGTGAGGCCTGTCCGAACGTGTGGAGAAGGGCCTCGAGTATGGCTGCAGCTAGGTTCCCGTGGTCTTCGGCCACCGGGAGCTCTGCTCAGGGTAGGGAGGGAAGCTGGAGCCCATCCCCTTCGAGGGACCCTGAGGAAGGCAGCCAGGCATGCGGGCAAGAGACTCTCTGCCACTGGAGATTCATTTATCAATAAACATCTGTCTTCATGCCTTTTCATTGGTTTGTTTTGGTTGGGGGCCACACCAGCAGTGCTCAGGGCTTACTCCTGGCTCTACACCTAGGGACCACTCCTACTGGGGCCCAAGGGATCAAACCCAGGTCAGCCGCATGCAAGGCAAGTGCTCTACCTGTTGTAACATCTCTTCAGCTAGATCACCTTTACCTCAAACCTCTGGACTAGAGATTTCTCTGGGGTGAGTGGGGTCAGGCTGAACTGGGCTTCTCTGGCACCAGAACTGGCTCTTGAGATCACCCTGAGGGGCACCCTAAGGTGCTCACCAGCTTCCCCCCTCAACTGAGAACCCTTTGCTGGAATCTCTGTGGTTCTCTGGCCCCATGGCACCAGGGAGCCAGGGGCACTCTGGACATACAGCTCTGGGTCAGAGCACAGCTGGAAATCCTGCAAGGACTCAGGCAGGTGCAGCCTCAGCACTTGGAGCTGTGTCTGCCTTGCCTGCTGCCTGTTCTGCGCCCCCCCCCCCCCCGCCACATTCCAGCTCCGGTCCCCCACCCCTGCAGTTCCCTGCGCATTTGGTTTGGAGATTCTGCATCTCAGCCAGAGCCAGGAGGTCTTTGGGTGCGCTCAAATGGCTTGAGAGTTCTGCTGGTGGTGACCAAGACAGCGGAGCCCTCACACTCCCCCAGGGGCCTGTGCATCTCATCCCCTTGGAGTCTACCAAGCCGGGATTAAGGAGTTGCTGTTGAATCAGGGGGAAATCCAACCTGCCAGTCTGGGCCAGACTGTGAGCCTATGTGAGACATTGGCTGTTCTCACCAATGGTTAAGATGTTTTCTCCACTGCTGGAAAATTAATCCTCTTCTGGACTTTTTCTCCCTGATGACTGAATTTGGGGAATTTTGCCAAGAATCAGAAAAGTTCCTGTGGAATTCTTCTAGAATTTCCAGGGTCTGTGAATCCTACAGCTGGCTTGAAGCCTACTTTAATTCCTTCTAATGCAAAAAAAGAAAAAAAGGAAAAAGAACGTATGGGAGCATCTGGCCTGGAAATGGATGAAATCTGTCTCTGGTGTAATTGGTTCGGAAAGGACTAGAAGATAAATTAAGGCTGCTGGGTATACGTAGAAGAAAGGGTGGCAGAAGGGGAGCCAGATGGATGAGCTCAGACAGAAAACACACACAAACAAAAGCTGCTGGGATACCGGAAGAGTATTTGCATCTGGGGTCCAGAACTGGGATGGATGGGGGGGTTCCCAAATCTATATGCCAGGGTCCAAAGTGAGGGGACCTCAGGACACTGCCTGTGTCTGAGAGCAGAAACCAAAGTCAACCTCCTCAGGTTTTTCTGGCCAGGCAGCCCAAATCAGCCCCACTTGAGACCACAAAACAGGAACAAATCTGAGGAAAGGCTGCAGTTCTGTTGGGTTTAGGCTCCAGCCCGATGCAAGAATTGGAGCAGAGTCCGAGGTTAAGGGAAGGGACTGCCCTCACCCTCCCCTCCCTTCGCTGTCTTACAAGGGGTTGCAGTGCTCACATAGTGCAAAGTACAGAGATGACACACTTTTTGAGGCTGCTGAGATCCCAACAGCCATGCCATGGGATCCCTCTCTACGAGGCAGCTAGTGCTGGAGATTAAACTTGACCACTGAGCCTCAAAGGTCTCAGGGGTGACTGCTAGATCACTAAGAATTTCCTGTGTGCCTGGTCACATTCCAAGGCATCTTGCTTATGCTTTGTTTGCCATCCCAGCAGTGGGTACCCGAACATCTTGTATCTGGTGGCTGTCACTGTGTGGTCAATGATAGTGAGGCTTATGTGGCTTATGTGTGGTGAGGAAGCACCAACTTGGTGCCACCATAATGCAGTGAGAAGGGAAGCCTGGGTCGACCACACAAGCACTCTTGCTGAACCACATCTCCCGCTTGCTTGCCAGGGGAGCTTGGGAGATGCTCTTGTCAAACAGGCCTGCTTCTCTCTCTACCTGACAGATTCTTGCCATCAGGAAATAAAGCATTTCCATTTGCTCACAAATACTTGCAAGCATATTCTCTGCATATCAGAAAGGCTGGGAGAGACAGGCGTGGCGAGAGAGGACACGGGGCCAGACGCGAGAAGCAGCAGGAGGATAAATGATGCTGCTGCCCTTTTCAAAGCTGCAGCGTCTGCTCTGCCCTGCCAGGCATGCCTGGACCCCTTCCGTGGCCCACGGTTCATGCTTCTTTGCACTTGTGTTACAACAGTTTTGCTTTCGGCATCTGCCGGCTTGCACAGTCTGTACCCCTTGCCGTCAGACTTCATGCTTCCCGAATGAGAAATAAAACTGCCGGTTCTCATCTCTTTGGGGGAAATGAGTCTTATTTCTCCCATAAATCATCGGCGGGCTGCAGCTGTAAACAGAACATTAGCAACTCGGGAAGCAAATTAACTCCGGGTTTTCTGGTGAGGCCCAAGGTTGCTGAGGGTGATGCAGTTGTTTTGACTTCAGACAGGCTAGCTTCAGCCTCTGGCTTGATCACACTGGTGCCTCTTGGTTTGCCTGGAACAGCTCCAGGTCATGGGGGTAACTTGCTAACCCTTGTACTTACAAGTGTCCAGGTTTGGCTAATAAATTATGAGGTCACTTTAATTAAAGTGCAAGTAAGATCAGCAGCAAATGTTTGTTCTATGAAGGAAATAAAACACTAAGGATCACATATATGAGTCCAATAACAAAAATTACTCAGAATAGGCAAATCTAGAGAGAGAGGAAGTAGATTCATGGTTGCCTGGGGCTGGGGGGGGGCACTTGGGAAGGACAGAGCATGACTATGAACAGGTTAAGCATCCTTTTGGGGTGGGCGTGAGGAAAACATTCTAAAATTGATCGTGACACTATTTGCAAGATTCTATGAACGTATTAAAAACTATTGACCCTGTATGCCTGAAATGAAAGATTTTCTCTATTAAATTAAAATTCTTCTATAATAAATAATAATTCTACTATATTAAAACAAAGTTTTTTAAAAATTAAACCACAGAAATAGCAGAAGGGGAAAAACTGGGAGCACTCAGCAGTCATGCCACGCCGAGGGCTGGGCTGTGCTTGCGCTTGTTGGCCTCTGGAGGGCGCCTGGAACACAATTCCTGCACGTTCACAAGGCCAGTTGGAGTCTCCGTGTTCATGTCCGTGTTCGCTGCTGAGCATCAAGCTTCGGGGGTCCCCATGGAGGGGTCGGCGTGGGAGAGGGCCAAGGCTGCCTTGCAGGCTGTGGCCAGGGCGGGAAGGGCGCAGAGGATTCTCATGGGAACTTCCTTGCCCTCAATCTTGTCCACTGCAGGTTGGTCCGTCTAGGTGGGGCAGAGGCAAGAGAGGAGTTGCAGGGTGAGGCTGAGGACTGTAGGAGGTGCTCCCGAGTTAATTCTGCATGTGCCACGGAGTCAGCTTGGGGTGAGACCCCAGCACGGAAGCCCCACGAAGCAAAGGGCAGCCACTGATAGGCAGACCGCCCACCCCCACCCCCCCAACCCCCATCCAGGTTTTTGGGAAGAGATTGTGGGATCTATAATGAACCAAATTCCTCCATCTACCCACACTGGGATCCTCATTCAAGGGATGGGAGTTGAACTCGAAACCTGTGGAAGAGCAACCGTTCACTTGTATTTTCTTTTTAGGAATGTTTATTGAGTTACAGTGATTTACAAAGTTGCTCATAATCGAGTTGTTTCAGGAGTACAATATTCCAGCACCAATACCACCACCAATGTCCCCTTCCATCACCAACATCCCCAGGTTTCCTCTCACCCACCCCACTCCCAACTTGCTCCCTTGACAGGCATATAATAAATGTATTTCATATTACTTGGACCAATAAAACTTAAAGGAACTGCAAATAGGATTAGGAGAAGATAAATCAGTAAAAGTCAATTCGTGATGGTTCATTGCTGTATGTTTTTAACCTTTCTTGATCTAGTAGAGGACAACCATATGCATCATTAATGAGAGCCATACTCAATGCCACATGATTGGAAGTTTCTCCTGCTCTTTTTGTAAACTTTGCTTTTTATGGGGTTACACCTGACTGTGCTCAGGGTTTACTCCTGACTCGGCACTCAGGAATTTCTCCTGGGGGTGCTCAGGGATCATTTGGGGTGCTGGGGATGGAACCTGGGTCAGCCATGTGTGGGGCAAATTCCCTTCCGCTATCTTATCACTTAGGCCCCTCCTGTTTTTTTAATGCTTCTTGAAAAACTGGTTTCAAGGTTCTTAACTCCGTGGAAAGGAAACTGGTTCCTTTCCATGGAGCTTTGTATAATTCTAAGAGCCAAAAGACTAAAGGATATAGTACAAAAAAACTCATAGAGATGAACAACTCACCCGAGAATACTCTATCCAGCTAGATTATCACTAATAATAATTTGAAGGAACTATACAGAGGCTACTTGTACATTTTATGTCGACAACCCCTAGAGCCTGGGTTGGCAGTAAACAGAGGTTTGGGGATGGAAGGGTGGATGGAAGGGGCCAGATGGACAACACAGCCAGACTTTAGATGAGCAGAAAAAAACTCTGGGGGGTACCAAAACTTACCAATAGAGGGCGCTACATGCCCAGGAGTACAATACTTGATCCACAGAGGGTGACCAGCTATTGCAAAACTCAGGCAAAGATGGGCTATTGAAAGATGAGAACTGCGGCAGGCACTGAACCTCAAATCCACACACTCTGGGCAGCCCAAAGTCATTCCCGTCCTCCTTCCCTGGGCATTTCCTCAATGTTACAAAAGGAAAACCATGGGTGGGTTGAGGGCAGGGTACATGTTGGTTTTGATCATTTTCTATCCCCAAGGACCCAGCACAGTGCCTGGCACAAACATCACACAAATGGAATGGTGGATAAGTGAAACTAGAGGATTTGGGTCCTAGGCTGGGTGCTCCTGGCCATGCCTGGGAAACTGGTTACACAGAAATCCCTATAAACCAGGCAGTGGGGTCTGTACTGGCTGGTTTTCCCATGGGATAGAGCTGAGCCCTGGTAAGACACCAGGAACCTACGTTAACTCCCCAAGGAGAATATTTGTGGGAGATATATCACTAATCCCTATTCATTCCCAACTAGCTGAAAACACAAAATATGAACAGAGCAAAGCTCTCAGACAAAGAACGGGTACCATGACACAGGTGTCAGGAAGCATCCCCACCACCCTGGAAATTAGAGGGGCTGAGCTGACACTCTTAGACTCAGCGGTGAACCCAAGAGTAAACAAAATAGGGCAGAATCTGTCTGCCGCTGGAATTTCAGTGTCTCATCACACTTCTTTTCCGTTCTTCCTTGCCTACACACCTTTTCTGCTTTAATGTGAGGCCTTGTGTCCCCTCTTGATAAGATCAAGGAAATATGCAGTGGGTGGTGAGAAATTGTTGGGATCATGCCACAAAATGGGTCCTTGGCTTCAGAGCTAGAGTCATAGCTGACACCCACACCACCCAGGCAACCGTATCTTATGATAGTGGTGGGACAGGGGGCGGGGGTGGAGGGCTGCTAAGGACAAATTTCCCCTGCACCCACAAAATTAGAAGCTGCTAAGGAATGCAAGTTCCCACGGGCTCATTCTCTGGAGAAGATGGTTTGTTGATGAATGAATTGATGAGAAGAAGGAACTGACAGTTGTCTTTTTTCTTGTGGGAGTAGAGTTCTGTTGAACAATATAGTTGTTGAAAGCACTCATGACTTCTTGTTTTAAATTCTACTGGGACAAGTATAAAATAACATAACATGAGACTGACACCCAAGGACAGTACATACAAGGGCCAGGAAGATTCTTCCATAGTTGGAAGCCTGTCTCATGAGCAGGGGGGAGATGGCAGCTGGAATAGAGAAGGGATCACTAAGAAAATGTGTTTGGAAGAATCGGTTGGGATGGGAGATGTGTGCTGAAAGTAGATAATGGACCAAACATGATGACCTCTCAGTATCTGTGTTGCAAGCCATAATGCCCCAAAGTAGAGAGAGAGTATGGGGAATATTGTCTGCCATGGAGGCAGGGGGTCTAGTCAGCTTGGCTAGACCAGGAGGATGTGCCACGACGGGGGGGGGGGGCGGGGCGGGTATACTGGGGATATTGGTGGTGGGGAATGTGCACTGGTGGAGGGATGGGTGTTTGATCATTGTGTGATTATAATTCAAACATGACAGCTTGTAACTATCTCAGGGTGATTCAATAAAAAATGAATTAAGACAATCCACAGAGAAGCGGCAGGCATTCTGGTGAGCAACGCGGCCCGGACAATGCTCCGGACCCGAATCGGGGCCAGCAACACCGGGGGGCCGGAAGGAGGAGGTGCCGCCAGCACACCTTCTCCGGATGGAACCCCGGCGACACTGGGCAGCAACTAACACGGCTCCAGGATTCGGGACTGGGACAGATCTAAAACTTTTCTAAAACCTGAAAACATACAATGTTTGAATGGAAAACTAATTATCAAATGCCTGCTTATTAGGGTTATCTTGTTTGGGGATATAACTCCCACAACAATAGTGAGTTTTGTGTTGAAATATGGAACGTAATCAAGGTGAAGAGAAAATAAAGTGAGGTTCATCAGTTATACAGTTGGGATGGGGGGCGGGGGGTATACCGGGGATTTTGGTGGTGGAATATGGGCACTGGTGAAGGGATGGTGTTTGAATACGGTATAACTGAGACATAAACCTGAGAACGCTGTAACTTTCCACATGGTGATAAAATTTTAAAAAACTAAAGATTTAACAAAAAAAAATAATGAATTAAAAATAAATAAAAATAATAAATTCTCCTGGGACAAAGTCCATGGACTCTTAGAATTTTAGAGCCAAAAGGGGCAAACGGAAAACTTCAAAGTCTCTCATACAAAGATAGAGAAATCCCAAGACTGGTGGCTAATAACAAACACACACACACACACACACACACACACACACACACACAGAGCTATGTCTCTCTTCCTCTCATTCTCACATATACACAATACCTCTCACCTATTCACGCACATTATCTCAGTTTTTCTGACACAAACACTCTCAAGCTCACATGATCTCACACACACTCTTTCACACACTCACCATCTTCTCTTTGATGCACAAACCCGTAGACATACAGAAAAGGGGGTAACATTGGAGGGAGAGTCCGCCTGTGCACCAGGCCAGCTTTACACAGGTTGCCATTTTGTGCCCAGCTGTCAGCTTGGGCAGGAGGATGTGCCACGACAGCCCCCAGCAGCCAATACCATCTGAGGCCCGAGATTGTCAAGGCCTGTGTCTCCCTCTCTCCGCCCCAACTCGGAAACCATTTTCACATAGAACTAGGAAAATCCAAACAAAACAGCTGGGATTATCCCTTTGCAGAACTTGCTTTGAAGAATTGTTGGTGAACATATGAGCAAAAAGAAACCTGAATCACTCAAACTCACAGTGACTCAGCAAGGAACGGTGGCCATGGGATTGTCCCAATGAGGCCCTGAGAGAAGGCTGGCGGCCTTGAAGGACTTTGTCGGTATTTCACAAAGTGGAGTTCCACCTCCAGGGGGCGCTGGCACAACTCGAGGGTAAACCCAATTGGCCTGGAGGCATTTTCTGTCTGTTTGCTTAAAGAAAATCCATTTCTAATACGAATGGCCAAAAGGCACATGAAAAAGTGCTCTGCATCACTAATCATCAGAGAGATGCAGATCAAAACAACCATGAGATACCACCTCACACCACAGAGACTAGCACACATCCAAAAGAACAAAAGCAACCGCTGTTGGAGAGGATGTGGGGAGAAAGGGACCCTTCTTCACTGCTGGTGGGAATGCCGACTGGTTCAGCCCTTCTGGAAAACAATTTGGACGACTCTCAAAAAATTAGATATTGAATTCCCATTTGACCCAGCAATACCACTGCTGGGAATATATCCCAGAGAGGCAAAAAAGTACAATCGAAACAACATCTGCACATGTATGTTCATCGCAGCACTGTTTACAATAGCCAGAATCTGGAAAAAACCCGAATGCCCCAGAACGGATGACTGGTTGAGGAAACTTTGGTACATCTATACAATGGAATACTATGCAGCTGTTAGAAAAAAGGAGGTCAAGAATTTTGTAGTTAAGTGGATGGGCATGGAAAGTTTCATGCTGAGTGAAATGAGTCAGAAAGAGAGAGACAGACATAGAAAGTTTGCACTCATCTATGGTATATAGAATAACAGAGTGGGAGACTAACACCCAAGAACTGTAGAAATAAGTACCAGGAGGTTGACTCCATGGCTTCGAGGCTGGCCTCACGTTCCGGGGAAAGGTCAACTCAGAGAAGCGATCACCAACTACATTGTAGTCGAAGGCCATGTGGGGGAAGGGAGTTGCGGGCTGAATGAGGGCTAGAGACTGAGCACAGCGGCCACTCAACACCTTTATTGCAAACCACAACAGCTAATTAGAGAGAGAAAACAGAAGGGAATGCCTTGCCACAGTGGCAGGGTGGGGTGGGGGGGAGATGGGATTGGGGAGGGTGGGAGGGACACTGGGTTTACGGGTGGTGGAGAATGGGCACTGGTGAAGGGATGGGTTCCCGAACTTTGTATGAGGGAAGTATAAGCACAAAAGTGTATAAATCTGTAACTGTACCCTCACGGTGATTCTCTAATTAAAAATAAATAAATTTAAAAAAAAAAAAAGAAAATCCATTTCTAGGATGGGATGGGAGATGCTGTAAATTTTTCTTTTTCCTGAAAAGCAAATTTTCCCCCTACGTTCCATATACATTTGGGAACCTCTAGAATCCCAGAGACGGGGACACAAAGTCACCAGTGGGTGGGTGTTGGGTGCTCCAGGATGGGAGGCTGGGAGGATGGGAGGGAGGCTGCCCTCAGAGTCAGGCTGGAAGGTGGGGCTCAGGTGCCTGAGCGGGGGACCTGCCCAAGCCCCCAGTGTAGGCTGACATGCCCTGGGGCTCTGGTCTCAGAGGGAGAAAGCTGGGGCGGGGGGAGGGGACTGCCGTTCTTGGTTACATTTCTCATTGTAAAAAGGTAACCCCTCAACTCTGGGTGAAGGGGGAGAGAGAGATTAGGAAATTGAGTGCTGAGACAAGGCACTACCTACCATTGATGACTGGCACCATGGCAATTTACTTTTGTTTTGTGGGTACACCCAAAAATTCTTAGGGTCTACTCCAAGCTTGGTGCTCAGGGGACTATGAGGAGCCAGAGTTCAGACCTGAACCTCCCATGTGCAAAGCCTCACTTGGCCCTTTGAGCCGTCTCTGCAGCCCCAACCAGAGCAAGGGGAAAGCCACGGAATACTCTCTTCCCATTCTCTGGAGGACTGGAGTCCAAAGCCCAGGTGTCTGCGGACTGCCATCCTGAGAGGCTCCAGGGAGAGTCCTGTCATCCCACCCTCAGTCCTGGCGGCTCCAGGCACCTCTGGGTTTGGTAGTGCAGCCCTGACCCCGTCTTTACACCCCTGTCATCTCTGCCCCTTACCCATTCTGTGCCTTCATTTCCCTTGGTGACTTTCTCCTGGTCACCTGCCACGAGATTTAAAAGCCACACTAAATTCAAGAAGATATTTATCTCAAGACCCTGGACTTGATCACTTCTACCAAGACCCATTTTCCAAATAAGATCACATGCCAGGGCCCTAGGGTGGGTTGTACTTAGGCTTGTCCATAGGGGTGCAGTTCAACACCCCCAAACAGCCACATATACACATATAGATGTACATCAGTGGCCCAGGGGTACACACGGTCTCAGCCAGCCCTCAGGACCATCAGGGAGCAAGCCACTTTCTTCAAGGACAGCCCCGACTGTCTCCCTTGCTCTGTCCAGTTCCCTCACTGGGTCTGAGGGAAGAGCCCAGCCAGCTAAATGCTCCTCCGCCTCAGAACCGTGTCCCTGAACACAAGGCACAAAAGCAGAGATCTCTGGGGAATTTTCCTTCTGCTACTATCTCTGCAACAATCTAGGAAAAAAATTCTAGTGGGGCAAAGAGAGAGTAAATACAGCAGTGAAGGTATTTGCCTTGCACACTGCCAACCTGGATTTGACCTCTGGCACCCCATTGGGACCCTAAGTACTACCAGGAGTGATTCCTTGAGTGTAAAGCCAGGAATAAATCCTGAGCATTATCAGGTGTGTCCCCGTCTCCCCCATAAAATAAAATAAAATATAAAATCAACAAAAAAAGAAAATCTAGAAGGACCAGAGAGATAGTAGAGAAGGGAAGACACTTGCCTTACACAGAGCCAACCTGGGTTCCATTCCTGGTTGAACATACGGTACCGCATATGGACCCCTGAGCACTCAGGAGTGATACCTGAGCAAAGAGCTAGGTAAAAGTCCTGAGCACCCCCCGGTGCTCCACCCTCCCATTGAACACACACACATACATGCACACACATGTATACACAGAGACACACATGCATACATACACATACATGTACATGCACAGACACACACAGACATCTAGAGAAATTTAAAAATGCTTAGGAATGAAGTCAAGAAGAGGCCCCATTAAACTGGTTCATCAGAACTATAATTTCTTCATCTTCTCTCCCTTGCCTGCAGGGGAATAACATAATGAGGGTTTGGCCTCACCCTGCCAATATTCCCTTTCACTACTGCTTTGGCTCTCGGCCCTGACAGTGCAGGGCCGGCCACTCCTGCTGGGACAGGCCCAGCCTCGGGGCAGCTGCTGGGCCCAGGGCATAGCCCCCCAAGAGTACTTGCAC
Source organism: Sorex araneus (assembly GCF_027595985.1). Lineage (NCBI taxonomy): Eukaryota > Metazoa > Chordata > Mammalia > Eulipotyphla > Soricidae > Sorex > Sorex araneus. The sequence goes on from NC_073302.1 coordinate 239,578,819, forward strand.
GAGCTCCGTGGGGATCAGGGAGGCTGGCTAGAGAGTGGCAGTGGACCGAGAGAAGCAGCTGCCTCCTGCACATGGCTGTGAGGTCCGAAATCAGACTGGTTAGAAGCCTGTGAGCATGGACAGTCCTTAGCCTCTGAGATTCCTTCCCAGAGAAGCGGCCGGTGGTCGAGACTGTGAGCTTCTGGGTAGACTGCTCACCCTTACAAGCCTGGCTCACGGGGTCTGGTCAAACTTTGGTGATGGGAGTTGTTATGATTGAGAAGGAGAGGGACTGGCTAAGGAAATAGGACATGAATCAGTCACCTCCACCCACAAATCCTTCCACTTTCTAACCTGTTTGTCATTTTGATGTTTGTTTCAGTTGTTCAGAGATGCCTGGAGCATCCCCTTGATGATCTCGCTAATAGAAAAGACAGTTTGGTTTCCTAGAGCTCGGCGCCTGGAGGAAGGGATTTGTCCAGCAAAGCTGTTAGGAGAGTTTGTGTTAGGCCTTCTGGACAGTGTGCTCTCCCGCCAGGCCCTCGGCACAGGGACGCAGGGTCTCCTTGCCCATAGAGCCAGTGTGGTGGGGGAATGGGAACGTTAGCCAGCAGACCTTGCAGAGGGAGCTGTGCCCCCAGCCCAGGAAAGAGACACCCAAAGGTCTCCCTCCAGGAGGCCCTGATGACCTCAGCTCGGCACGGCCCAGCACACAGCACACGTGTCCACCCTTGCCTCTGAAGGCACGTGTGACCTCAGGATGCAGTAATATCAGGAGGCAGTGACCTCAGGAGGCAGTGGCTTCTTACCTTCCACCCAGTGCTGTCTGAATCCACCGCAACCTCCTCAGCCCTCCCTCCCCACCCCTGCTTTTCTTTCTTCAGGCTCGCACGTTATTCCCACCTGCAACCTGACTGTGCCTCCCACCCCAAGAGTCTTCCCGGGGCCTTTCAAATCAATCCCCACTTCATCACACTCTGACTCAGTTTCCTCCCGTGGTGATGGCAGTTGTTCTGATTAAGAGGAAGGAGAGAGACCGGCCCCTTTCTCTGAGCCCTCAAAGCTCAGGGCTAAGGGCTGGAAATAGAATAGTGAATCAGTCACCCCCACCCACCACGCTCCCACTGTCTGACCTATTTGTAGTTTGCTTTCTAACCTCCTGTGCCCATCTGCATGTTAACTTGTCTTTGCTTTACAAGTCCCCAAGTTTATTGTTTGTCTCCTTCAAGGAAAGGGACAAGGTGCTGCATCCGAGTATCAGGGCCACACTGTCCATTTCCTCAAGCACAGAGTGGGGAGGAAGAAGGGCTTAGGTTAAGCCTCCTGGGAGTGAATACTGCTTGCAGCTAAAGGAGGAACAGGGGAAACGCTCAAGGGTAGGAGCCTGTGAGCACAAATAGCGGATATCAGGGTTTAGCAAGTTACAACTACAATTCCTCCCACCCCTATCTAAATTTTATTTTACTAAAGCACCGTGACTTATATAAAGTTAATCATAGTTGAGTTTTAGACATACAATGTCCCAGCACCGATCCCACACCCAGTGTCAATGTCCCTCCACCAGTGTCCCCTCTTTGACCCCATCCAGCCCCACCCTGCCATCTCCACAGGTACCGTTTTGTTTGGTTATTTAAGTTTGGGCCTCATGACTTCAGTGTGGTTTGGATCTTTAGCTCTACCGTGTCTTAATACCACTGGTACACTTCGCCCCTGGTGCTTTTCATCTGTCTCTTCCTTCCAATCCTGTCCCACTCATTGTCTTTCCTTCTTCTCCCTGTACTTTGGGGCCAAGGGCTGGCTCTGGTGAGATTGAAAGCCACTGAGAGTTGAGAGGAGAAAAGAGAGGCCGGTGCCCACAGCGTCTGGGTGGCTGAGAGGCAGGAAACAGCCATGATCAAGGAGCAGCCCTGAGACCTGGAGTGCCCCCAGGCCCACCCCGCCCACCCCATGCTGGAGCAGGCCTGGCTGCAGGAAATGAGTCAGAGGCACCCGGGGCCATGGGCTGGGCACACCTCTGAAGGGAGCCCTCACTCCAGCTGCAAGCCCTGACTCTCACTGACAGCGCAGCGGGGTTATTAATAACCACCCGCCTGAGAGCCAGTGAATGAGTTGGTGCAAAGGGATGGGAGCACGCAAGCTCTTCCAGCCGGGATGTGCAGTTTTGTGGACACAATGCCTGTGCCTGTCCCCTCCTCAGGAGCCTCCATCTCCATGCTCAGCAGCCAGCTGTCCCCTGCTTTTCCCAAGAGGCAGGCGGAGGGTTCTCCTAAGGATTAGCCAGTCAATCTTCCCAGAGATCTCTGCACACACACAATACACCAAAGATTCCTAGAAGAGTGGCACTGTGCTTTGATTTTACATGACTATTCTTTTTGAAACTTGGAAAGCCTGACTGATGATGGAGTGGATTGTCTACAGTCGACTTTAACTGCTTCCTTTGTCTGGTTCCAGCCACTCAGAAGGCGAAGTCTGTGCTCATGATCTTAACATTATTTACTCATGTGTTGTGACCCAAATCTTTTCTTTCATTCTTATTTTACCCCCCTTGGCTATTAAGGGGAAGGTTCTCTTAATGTGCTACAGGACATATCTTTTTTCATATATACAGCATATGTATACATGTATATATATAGATGTCTGAAAATCTTCCTAATCTCTAGCTTACTCATTCATCTTCTCAACAGAGATTTCAACAAAACATTTTAATTCTATGAAGTTGGATTTATTGATGTTTTAGTCTATAGCTAGTACACTCTGGGTCTTAGCTAATTAATGTTGCCTTTACTAAGTTCACAAAGATAATTTCCATGCTTATATCCAGGAACTTTATAGATTTGACTCTTACATTTAGGTCTTATATTCATCCAGAATTTTGGAGTAAGGTGTGAGATAGGGTTAAGATAGGGGGCAAGAAGAAAATTGGACCAATCTCCACCTATCACCATGTACAAAAGTCAGATCAAAATGGATTAAAGACCTCAAGATAAGACCAGAATCCAAAAGGTACATTGAAGACAAGGTTGGCAAAAACGCTCCATGACATTGAAGTCAATGGTATCTTCAAAGATGACACGCCACTGGCCAAGCAAGTGAAAACAGAGATAAAAAATGGGACTATTTTAAACTAAGGAGCTTCTGCACCTCAAAAGAAACAGTGACCAAAGTACAAAGACAGTCTACAGAATGGGAAAGGATATTCACCCAATACCCATCCAATAAGGGGTTGATATCAAGGATATACAAGGCACTGGTTGAACTCCACAAGAAGAAAACTGCCTACCCGATCAAAAAATGGGGTGATGAAATGAACAGAAACTTTCTCAAAGAAAAAATCCGAATAGCTCAGAGGCACATGAGAAAATTCTCTATGTCACTAATCATCAGGGAGATGCAGATCAAAACAACAATGAAATATCATCTCACACCACAAAAATTGGCCCACATCCCAAAAAACAAAAGCAACCGGTGTTGGCATAGATGTGGGTGGGAATGCCAACTGGTTCAAGCCCTTTTGGCAAACAATATGGATGATTCTCAAAAAATTAGAAATTGAGCTCCCATTTGACCCAGCAATACCACTCCTGGGAATATATCCCGTAGAGACAAAAAAGTATAGTAAAAATGACATCTGCACTTGTATGTTCATTGCAGCACTGTTTACAATAGCCAAAATCTGGGAAAAAAGCCCGGAGTGCCCAAAAACAGATGAATGGTTAAAGAAACTTTGGTACATCTACACAATGGAATACTATGCAGCTGTTATAAAAGATGAAGTCATGAAATTTGCATATAAGTGGATCAACATGGAAAGTATCATGTTGAGTGAAATGAGTCAGAAAGAAAGAGACAGACATAGAAAGATCTCACTCATCTGTGGAATATAAAGTAGCAGAATGGCATACTAACACCCAAGAGTAGTAGAGATAAGAACCAGGAGGTCTGCCTCACAGCTTGGAAACTGGCCTCACATGCTGGGGGAAAAGGCAGCTGAGATAGAGAAGGGAACACCTAGTAGAGAATGTTGGGAGGACCTACTCAGGTTGAAAACTGCGTGCCAAAAGTAGACTATAGACCGAACATGACTGCCACTCAATATCTCTATTGCAAACTACAACATCCTACAAGAGAGAGAACAAAAGGCAATGCCCTGCTGCAGAGGCAGGGTGGGGTGGGGGTGGTGGGAGGGATACTGGGAACATTGGCAGAGGATAATGGGACTGGTGGAGGGTTGTAAACGAAATGCAATCATGAAAGTTCGTAAGTTTGTACCTGTACCTCACAGTGATTCATTAAAAAAAAAAAAAACTTCTAAAAAAAGAAGGAAACTGGAGATATTGGCAATAGGAAATGTATACTGGTGAAGGGACAGGTGTTGGAACATTGTATGACTTAAACCCAATCATGAACAACTTTGTAACTATGATTCAACTAAAAAAAATTTAAAGATTTATTTTTTTTCTGTATGGTTACTCAGAGCTACTTCCTTTGCTGAAATGCTTCAGTAGCTAAATTGAATACAACCCAAGTTCATAACAGTGGATCTATTATGGGCTCTGTTTCATTCCACTGATGTCCAGATATAATCTTTTACCCATACTGTGTCTTGACTATTGTATATTCACAGTTACCCTGGAAATTCAAGAAGTACATTAACTAGGCCACATCAGAAACTCTATTATTTACACTCCCAGCAGCAAAATCTGAAGGTTTCAGTTTCTCTACATCTTCTCCAACACTTCTTCTTTTTCTGTCTGTGTAAATATGTATATGATTATATATACACTTAAATAACTATGTAACTCTCTTCCTATTGGGTGTGTATTTATATTTCATGTAATTTTAGTAGTTTGGGTGGCAGCAAAACAGTTTTTATTGAAAGAAATATTACTGAAAGAAATGAGAAGAGAGAAAGAGGAATATGTGTCCAAGAGAGAGTACAAGTTTCTCCAGTGGGGAAAAAGCAGGAAGGGAGCCAGTGGAGGAGGGGGTTCTAAGGGAGAAAGAAATGAGTGTTCCAGAGAGAAGATGAGCTTGGAAGAAAAAACCTATAATTTGGATTTTCGTTTGGTTAATGACTAATGATTTCTTTTACAGACTTACCAGTAATTTGTGTATCTCTTTTGGGAAAAATGTCTGTTCGTATTCTTTGCATATCTTTAAAATAGTCTTTTTTTGTCAATTAGTAGCAGTTATTTTTCTTTTCTTCTAGGTCCTAGCAGATTTATGATTTGAAAGATTTTCTTTCATTATCATACCTTTTAGTAGCACAACTTTCCTAAATAATTCCCTTTAAAGCACAACATTATTTTATATTTTAATGAAAACCAACTAGTATATTTTTCTCTGGTTACTTATAGTTTGGGTGTCATTTCAAAGAAGCCATGACCTTACCCAAAATCACAAAGATTCACACTTAAAAGTTTTATGCTTTAAGAGCCAGATAGATAATATGTTGGGTAGAGTCATGGGGTCAGAGAGGTAGTACAGCGGGTAGGGCAATTGCCTTGCACATTGCTGACCTGAGTTCCACCCCCAGCATCTCATATGGTCCTTTCTGCCATTGCCAGGAGTAATCCCTGAGCATAGGACCAAGAGTAAGCCTTAAGCACTGCCGGGCATATCCCCTTCTCCCCACCCCCTACTCCACCACCCAAAAAAACTCAAATAAGCAAGTTTTGAAGTTTTAGATTTCACGTGGTAAGTCTTTGAGCCACTTGCATCAATTTCTATATAGATATGAGGGGTGGTCCAATTTACTCTTTTGCAAGCAGCTATCCTGCTGTCATCCCTTTGTCATATATTATTGGAAGAAAGATCTATTCTTTAGAATGTCTTTATTTTAGGGGCCTGGGTGATGGGAGTTGATCTCACCTGGGCTCAGGGATCACTCCTGATGGTGCTCAGGGGGCCATATGCTATATCAGAGATTGAACCCAGGAGGATTTCCTGTCAGGCAAGCGCCTTATCTGCTGTACTAACTCTCCATTGTCCAAAACAGAATAGTCTTAACATGCTTGTCTACTGTCAACTGGCTCTGTGTGTAGGTTTATTTCTGGGTGCTCCATTCTACTCTACATATTTTATGTCTATCCTTATGATAGTATTACACCATCTTAATTACTGCAGCTTTTTGACAAATTTTGAAAATTAAAAATGTGGATTCTCTGAATTTGATCTTTCTTTTAAGCCAAAAGATTCTTTTGGCTATTCAGAGTCACTTGCATTTTCATATGATTTTAGAATGAACTTTTCCATTTGGGGTTGATATATAGCCTACCTTTGTTAATAATATATGCACTTGGAAATTGTATGTATATATATATATATCAAGTGTTGTGATAAAATAAACAGAGTTCAGTTAAATTGATATATAGCATTAGTCAGGTCTTTCCTATCTTCCCTTATTTTACTATGTAATTATTACACATTATTGATAGTTATATTACATAATCATGGCTATATTTTGACTGTAATTGCGGATTTGTCTATTTAGCTGTCAAATTTTGCTTCATTAAATTTGAAATTCTAAATTTATACACAGTAAAGTTTGTCATGTATTCTTGATAAGTTGTACTGTTTATCATTTTGACATATATTTCCTATGTCTTATAAAATTCTTTGTTTTAAGCTTTTCTTCATTAACCTAGACACTCCAGCTTTCATATGATGTGTGTTTATATAGTACACATCCTCCTATAATTTTACTTTTAGACTGTTTGTGTCTACATATATTTATGAGAATAGGTCTCATAAATAGCATAAAGCACCATTGGTATTAATTTGTATTCAGTCTATTAATAGCGTTTAATTGAAGTATTTAATACATTTAAATTTAAACAATCATTAAGAGCTTTCTATTTAAGCCTAATATCTTTCCATTTTCTGCTGTTGATTCCCTTTAATGTCATTTCATATATCTTTTTTACCTTTAATGATTTTTTAATTTCTTGAGTATTTTTTAATATTCGGTCTTTTCTTCTCTTATTGGCTTTTTAATGAAACCTCTTTGTTTTATTCTATTCATTTATTTATAAAGGATTCATTGAATAATTGATTTTTCCATTAGAAATTAGTTATTCAAATTGCACACCAGGAGCTAAAGATATATTACAGCAGATTGAGCATTTGCCTTGCATGCAGCTGATCTGGGATCAATTCCTGGCACCTCAGATGATCTCCAGAGGCCCACCAAGAGTGATCCTGAGGGAAAGTTGACCACTGCTGGGTGTGGCCCTAAAACAAAAAAAAATTTAAATCTCACATCAGGCTTATAATCTTTTTTTTTTCTTTTCAGGTCATACCCAGCAATGCACAGGGGTTACTCCAGGCTCATGCACTCAGGAATTACTCCTGGCAGTGCTCAAAGGACCACATAGGATGCTAGGAATCAAACCTAGGTCGGCTACGTACAAGGCAAATGTCCTACCCGCAATAGAACAGCAGGTAGGAAGTTTGTTTTATATGCAGCAGACCCTGTTTCGATCCCCGGCAACCCACATGGTCTTCAAGCAGCTCCAGGAGTAATTCCTGAGTGCAGAGACCAGAATAAGCCCTTTGACATGTTTGGATCAAAATAAATAAATAAATAAATAAAATTTAGAAGTCCATAGTAAGATGATAAGATAAAATGTGATATTGTCATGCATCACTTAATGGGAAATCATCCTGAAAATGATGACATCTTTAAACATCGTAGAATGGACTTGCACAAATCTGGATGCCAAAGCTTACCATACCCCTAGCCTATATATATGAACCATCTTGGTACATTCAGTCCACTATTGACTAAAACATCATTATGTTATATGAGTGTAGACACTCAAGAGAATTTGATTTAGCCTTAAAACGGAATGAAAGTAACACGAGACTGACACCCAAGGACAGTAGATTTAAGGTCGAAGAAGATTGCTCCATAGTTGGAAGTCTGCTTTATAACTGGGGAAGGGGAGAGGAGAAGACAGCTGGGATAGAGAAGGGATCACTAAGAAAATGGTGGTTGGAGGAATCAGTCTGGATGGGAGATGTGTGCTGAAAGTAGATAAAGGACCAAACATGATAATCTCTCAGTATCTGCATTGCAAACCATAATTCCCAAAAGTAGAAAGAGAGTATGGGGAATATTGTCTGCCATGGAGGCAGGGGGAGGGTGGGAAAGGGGGGAGGTATACTGGGGATATTGGTGGTGGGGAATGTGCACTGGTGGAGGGATGGGTGTTTGATCATTGTGTGATTGTAGCTCAAACATAAAAGCTTGTAACTATATCTCACGTTGATTCAATAAAAAATGAATGAAAGTTTGATACATAATACAAAAGTTTGTGTGTGTGCTTGTGTCTTTTGGGCCATACTCAGCTGCGAATGAAATATTAATAAAGGGGTTGAAGAAGTAGAATGCAGGAAGTAAGGCACGTGCCTGACATGAAGCTGACCTCTGTTCAATCCCTGGTAACATGTGGTCCCCCAAGCATATTACCAGGTGCAACCCTGGGGGCCCTAGCACTGCAGGGTGACCCAGATAACACCAGCACCTCACAGCCTGAGCAATGCCACAACCTAAGCCCTCTTATGGAGCTTCCACATCTGTGGCCATGGCACTGAAATGCTGGGTCAGGCATCACCACCAAAGCCCAGGGCTTCCTGAGATCTACTTGGGGGTTTCCCCCGAGTTCCCCCACCTTCTTTCATGATTTTTGTACTTCTCTTTGGGGATGGGGAGCTCATAAATGACAATGCTTATGAGTCAGCCACTTACAAGCAAACACTGTCTCTTTGACTCTGGTTCTTGTCATTCTTTATATCTTTAATTTTGCAGACTCAACCCTGAGGTTATTCCACTTCCCCCAGAGCTAATTGCCCATAGAACTGCTCATCCATCTATTCATCGAGGCCTGGTAGAATAATCAAGTTTATGCAAGCTCCTAGCAGAAAACCTGGTAGAGACAGACCATCTGGTCCTAATGGTCAGTGCCAGGGGGAGTCTGGAAACGGACTTCAGGTGAAGTGGTTTTCATTTTCTTTTCTTTCTATAAGCATTTTCTTTTTTTTTTTCCTTTTTGGGTCACACCCAGCGATGCTCAGGGGTTACTCCTGGCTCTGCACTTAGGAATTACTCCTGGTGGTGCTTGGGGAACCATATGAGATGCTGGGAATTGAACCTGGGTCGACTGCGTGCAAGGCAAACATCGTACCCTCTATGCTGTTGCTCCAGCCCCTATAAGCATTTTTTTAATCTTCTACTTTATAATTATCAAGAACAAGATTCCTCCTTGTCTCTAAAATAAACCCATGCACATTTCTACTTTTAAATCTGTATCTTTTGAAACAACAAATACAGTGAAAAACTTTTCATTGTAGAGTAATTTTTGTTTTCCAGTAAACTTACAAATATAGCTTCTTTATATCTTCCACATTTCCACTAATAGTAACATCCTTTAAAGTTGTCGAAACTCAGAAGCCGTCATCAGTACAATGCAATCCACTAAACCACAGACGTGGATTTCATCCTGTTTTTCCGCTAATGCTGTTTGTTGTGCAGGATCGTATCCGGGACCCCACAGTGCCCTTAATCACCTTCTTCTTGGACTCCTCCAGTGTCTGCTGTTTATCAGACTTCCTGCCCTTCTTTATCAGGACCTTCAAGATGTGGGTTTGTCTATTTTCTCATGACTAAAGTTAGAGGGTTTAGGAAAACTTGCCTAGAGATGAAGTGCAGCTAGCTAGGAGCTTGGTGGAGGCATTGCCCACCCTTCACCACCCCGCACACTACCGACTACTCCTAGAACAGAAATAGGGACTTTTGTGGGGACCCTCACATTACTCACAAACCCAGTGCTCTGCACTTACCAACTAGGAAGGAAAGGGTGAAACCCGGAGCTGGGATCAGTCCAGAGCACCATTGGTGTGTCCCCTAAAACCCCAAAGGAAAAGCTAAGCTTCCCTCCTTGAGCAGTGTGTCAGAGGAATACCTGGAGAGGAACCAGACTAAACCAGCCCACGCCTCCAGCCCGATGCTGAACCCTTCCTCTCATGTTAACACCAGTCACCCCTGTGGAGATGTAACATCCAAGAGAACATGTCTTAGCTGAGCACGAAGCCCTCCAGGGCCTCCGCACACAGCAGGGAGAGGCGAGTGAGGCTCTGCCAGGAGAGAGCCAGGCCAGAATAGCTCACCGCTTAATAGACAGTTCTTCCCACCATCCTGTGCCCAGAGGCCTGTTTTATAGAACAAGGCTACAAACCTCCCTAAGCCATACTAATACTTACACAAAATCCTTGTCCTGTGACTAAGTAACTAAATTCCCCAGGATTCTAAAATTCTCTCTGCCCTCAGGGTTCTGAGCATCTTCAAGGGCTTCCAGCTCCCCTGCCCCTGAAGGTCTGTAATCAAGGACTTGACTCAGAGCTGATGTGCACACAATAGGACGATCAGGCTGCCTGTTGCTACTGGCCTGAGGTAGGCAACAATTTCAGCACAAGGGTTTCAGCGAATTTAATAAGGTTTTTCCACCTGGTTTACAAAAGACAATAGCACTTTCTTCATTGGAATGTTTCAGATACTCATGAGGTTCCTGGACCGGATAGCTACAGTTAAGAGATTATTATCATGGTGTTTCATGGGAGAAGGCAGCTGTAAAAAATAGACCTAAAACAATGTAATTAATATAATAAAAAGAGAATGTAAAAGAGACTGAAAATCCAGAGCAAGGGTTCCTAATGTGTCCAGAAAGGAAGTAGGATCTTGAAGGCCTATGAAGAAGGCGCAATCCTCAGACTGGTTCTGTGGGCAGTACCTGGAAAGAGAGAGCCAGGCTGAGCCCCGAGCCCTTGCCACACACACACTGGCACTAGACAATCGGAGCCTGCATGTTAACTAGCTTGAGGGAAGAAGACTCTATTACACAGCACAGACTGAGGGTTGTGGGTGGCCTTGTGTATTTGCTCAAGTTTCTCCAGGGGACAGTTGCTGGGTCAGAGAACAGGCAGTTCTGCCATGTCACTGGCTACATCATTGTTTTCTGAAAGGCTCAGATCTGTGTTCACTCCTGACAGGAAAGTGTAACAGTTCCCTTTTCTTCACATCATCCCCCACTACTCAATGCTCTCATGGTGAAAGCTTTTTCTTGTTTTAGTTTTAGTTTGTTTTTTTTTTTCCCAATTTGGTGAGAATGGATATTGTGTGTTCACACACATTTTCTTAATTACTAGTGAAGTTGAACATGTGACCTCCATTCCCACCCCACACGCCTGCAAAAAATAACCTACATGTCTCAAAGGGGAAAGGTCCTGCAGGAATATTGGATGTCTCCACTCCATCCCCCTACCCACTATCACTGCCTTCAGCCTGACACATCTTCCTCCTTGTATTTTCTATTGTTTCTGTGATAAACCCATAAACTTGTAATAAAACCACAGACTTCCGAGCTTACATGATGGTGAATAATGTGCTTATTGTCTCCTAATTCTGGAGCTCAGAAGTCAGATGGACCCCCCTAGGTAAAAAAATCAAGGTATCAATAGAATCGCACTCGTTTTAAAGACTGCTGGGTAGAATCTGTTTTGTTTTTGTTTTGTTTTTCCTTTTCACCTTCTAGAGAAATGCATTCCTTGGCTCCTGACCCCTTCCACTATCTTCAAAACCAGCTCTGGCCTACTGCCCCTCTCTCACTCTGTTTTCTTGCTCACACTTCATTCTCCTTAATTCCTTAGGAAAACCTCTGTGACAGTCATCCACCTAGTTAAAGAGCATAATCTTCCCTCTCTTGACTTCCCTCTCTTAACTTTCATGCCATCAAATCTGCTAACCCCTTTTGTCAAGGGAGGTAACATTCCTATGATCCAAGGATTAGGATAAGGACTTGTTTGCGGGCACCTTGCATTCTGCCTACCACGCTCTTGGATCAATGCTTTTTAAACAAGAAGCTGTGACTCATTAGTGATTCATAGACTCTTCTTTGTTGTATGGGACCAGAATTTTTCAAGTGACATCAAAGTACTCTGCTTCTAGTAAGGTTAAGTACTGCTTTAGTGAGTAAGGTTTAGGATTGTTTTATGGATTTGGGAGTGTGTTTGTAAATGTCTGAAACCAGGAAACATTGGTTCCAGAAAAAAAAATACAGTTCTTACTGTGTTAATATTTTTTAAAAGGAAAGGAAGAAATTATGGGACCATTATAATAATCTCTAACATATTATAGAACTATTATACTAGCTACTGTAATTGCTCTTTCTGCCCCCGAGACTTCCCATCGATCCTCTATACTGTGCACAAAAAACATTCATTCCACTTATGTAGCTCTAATGGCTAGCCATTGAGCTAGATACTCCCAGCTTCCAACTCCGGACCCATCACCTGCTTCCTTAGCCTCAGCTGATCTTCACTAAATGTATCAACTAGTCTACATCTTTTTTTCCATTTTGATTGAGCAATGAGAGAAAAAGTCTGAGGTTGAAAGAGAGAAATGTAGAATACTTTCCCTTTAACTTCTTTTCTGCCAAGCAAGGCAAGCTTCAGGCAAGTTGCACAGATCCCAGTGCCCTGAAAGCCTGATATTTTTGTTTGTTTTGCTTTGTTTTGTTTTGTTTGTCTTGGGGGACCACATCTTCAGAAGAAGAGGAGAAAAACAAGGTGTGAAAAACAAAAACTGAAGAGATTCTAAGCTTTTTCTCCTCCAACTGCAGGAGTAAAGGCAACATAGAATAATGGGTATTTCTGAAGGGAAATAGCAAAAGACTGGAAAGCTTATTTAAAGAAAAATAGCAAAAATTGTCCCAAACCTGGGAGAGAGACTCAAAACACAGATTTTGGAAGCTAACATAACACTTGGATATTTAAAAGCAAAGAGAAGCACATTAAGACATATAGTCACGAAGCTCAAGTGTTTGAGAAAAAGGCTTACTCTTCGAGCCCATGTTCTCCTTAACCACATATCTCACTTGCTTGTCTACATGTTTCTTTGCTTTGTTGTGTCTATTTCCACTTTGGAGAAGCCTGAGTTCTCTCTTAAGCATGTAATTCTCCTTTTCTCTTTCCTCATATCTTTCTAAATAAGTTTCAATAAAGATTTTCTTGCTTTACAAAGCTGTGCAGAGAAGCGATAAAGGAAGACCTCAAAAAGAGAAGAGCAGCAGTGTTGGCCGATGTGGCAGAAGCCAGGAATAGTATTCGCAATGCCTGCCTGTCCTTCGCCAACTATAAGACCAAGATGACTGCCCTCCAATATCCTGATAGATCTATCACATCTTCCAGAAGGGCAATGGAGAGGATTATTCATGACTTCTACACAGATCTCTTCGATAACCATGTCCACCTGCCCACATACAAAATTCCGCAGGATGGATATGTCGTTCCAAAGTCCTCCCTTCTGAAATCCGACATGCCAGTAAAGACGCGTACAACACCCAGTCCAGACAAGGTCAGACCTGAACACCTGAAGAATCTGCTGTGAGTACTCATCAATACACTGGCTCGGCTCTTCACATGCAACCTGTCCGAATGCAAGATTCCATCCCAGTGGAAAACATTCTGTTGTACAAGAAGAGAGACATCCACAACTTTGGCAACTATCACCCAATCTTCCTGTTGTCTGTCATCAACAAGCTGTTCACTCGAGTCATCCTGAATAGAGTAGGCAGAACACTAGATGAAGGACAATGATGCAAGCAAGCCAGGTTCCAAAAAGGATTCAGTATGACTGACCATATCCACACAGTGAGCAAGCATGAATGAAGATGTTACTGGCACCCGCTCAAGCAAATCAAAGATCAATGGGATGACAAGTGACAAGTGACAAGTGACAAAAAAACAATTGAAAAGAGTTTGTGATATAGAAAGAATATTGAAACAGAAGGGAAGTGAATTATAAAGCATCTCTTATCAGACTTTCATCAGCCTTCTCAGCAAATTCTGCCAACCAGGAAAGACTGATCACAAGCTCTAAACACTCAAAGGGGAAAAAAAATCCTCCAGCCAAGAATATTTTATCCTGCAAGACTTTCATTCAGATATGAGAGAGAGAAATAAAGACCTTTATAAAATAAGAACAAAGTATGAAGAAATCTGTCATCCTAGATTTCCCATAATATATTGATCAAAGATATAATGTTATATAGATAGCATCTATCTACATAAAAGAAAGCCCTTGAAGAAGGAAGCAGCCAACCAGAATACTAAAGACATCTGGCAGTATCAGTAAGCCTTAACATATCAATAATCACCTTTAATGTTAGTGGGCTTAAATCACCAAACAAAAGGCCAGATGGATTAAAATAGAAGTCCAATTATATGCTATTTACAAGAAACTCATTTAAGCTTAAAGATAAACATAGACTTACAGCATTGGAACCGGATATCCAATCTAATGAAAAACATAACAATAGGAACTATTATACTTATGTAACACTAAATAATCTTCCAGGTAAAAAAAGTATAGTAAGAAACAAATAGATATTATATAATGATAAAGGGATCAATACAAAAAAGTTAGAAAAATTATTAATATTCACCCAACATACTTACAAAGCAAATAGTAAGAAACCAAATTAGAAAGATTTACAGCAGCACAGTGAGATAGTTGGGATCTTCATGCCCCACTTACAGCATTGGACATATCATCCAGCCAGAAAATCATCAAAGAAACCATAGGATCTGATAAGATTTAATAGAGTATTTCCTCTCTACCAAACACTAAAATACATAATCTTTTCAAGCATGCATATAACAAATCTCAAGAACAGATCACATGTTGGGACACAATCCAAGTTTTAATAACTTTATGAAAATTGAAAGATAATCAAGAATATTTTCAGATCTCAGTAGTATGAAATGAGGAATAAACTAAAAGAAGAATTAGGGAAACCACAAATATGTGGCGAATAAATAATATCCTACTTAGGAAGTGTTGCATCAATAAGAAAACCAAAAGTGAAAAAAATAAGTGGAACCAAAGGGAACTGAAGCAGGAAAAAAAGTCCTATAGAATTTGGACTGATCAGAACCTATGGAACAGAGCAAAAGCAATGTTAAGAGTTCAAGTTCATAGCTAGTGACACAAGACTACTTGTAAAATGAGAAGATCACAAGTCAAAAAAAAAAGTCTAATCTTTTAGAAATTAGAAACAGGAGAAAAAGTGAAAAAGACAAGTTATAAGATGTGAGTAAATAGAAGTTCATATAGTAAAGATCAAAAAGACCATCCTAAAGATCAATCCAAAATCTGACTCTTTGAAAATATGATCAAGATAAGCAACCCTTTAGCCATACTCGAACAAAAGAGAAAACACAAAGATAAAAATGAGAAACAAAAGAGGATAGTTACAACGGGGTGGGGTTGGGACAAGAGAAGTGGGGACTTTGGGACAAAGAGGACAAATGCATTTTGGAAATAGAACTGGACTCAGAGTGATGAACTTAAAGCAGCTGAAGCCCATGTTAGTTTTCAGTGATGCAGCCCTGAAACATATATAATATAAACCAATATTACTTCAATAAAATAAACGACAAAATTTCAAAATAGAATGAGACAACATTCAGAGTTTAGGCTGAAATTGCAGCCCATTCTACATACTATGAATGATATCACAAAGCAGTGGTTGACACTTCCAGCCCAAGAATCATAAAGCAACTCATTTTACCGTGACCAGTTATGCCAGAATAGATTCTGAGGCACAAGGTGCTGCCAAACAGCCTCAGAATGAATAAAATTCACATCACAGGTTCTATTCTAAGGCCATGAGTCCCTGCAGAGCTCTGTCAGTGAGCATGAAGGAGTCATTTGGGTAAAAGAAACGGAGAGGCAGTGCGCTCAGGATGAAACCTCATACAACTGAAACTGAAGAGCTAAAAATAGGTGCTAAGAAACCTCTCTGTCAAGAATAATAAATCACAAAGCCGGTTTTATGCTCAGGATGTTTGAAAGGACTTTTCTTTTTCTCTGCTGTGATCTGTTTTAAGCAGGGAGGAAATCCTTTAGAGTTTGGGAATACAGGGATTTAGAATTTGGATGAAGGAGGATTCTGCAATACTCATTCTCATTCAGTGAGGTGAAGGAAAGCGTTGTGGAGTATACTCAACAGTGCTCAGTGATTATTCTTGGATCTGTGGTCAAAAACAACTCCTGGAGGTGTTTGGGAGCCATATATAAGGTGTTTGAGCTCTAACTGAGATCACGTGTATGCAAGGCTGGCCCCCTCATCTCACTCACAAAACAATTTTTTTTAGTGAAATTGAAGTAGAGAGAGTAACCAAAGCCTGTAGCTAAGAGTTATCTCTTCTGATATTCTTGGAGCCTGATTCTGGGGGCTGCCAGTCCTTGAGTGGGGGAGCTGGGCTTAGCAAAGCATGCATACCTCCTCCCCACCCTGACAGCTAACCCGTGCTTCCATGAAACAACTGTTGTAACATTATTGTTTAGAATCAAAGACATACCAAATAGAGACTATTGGTGATGGAGCTGGGAAGGGAAAGCATAAGAAGATGGGATGCAATAAAAATACTGAATGCCCTGAACAAACATCAGGACCTTTTAGCACCTGTATCGCAAACCATAATGCGCAAAAGTGAAAGGAAAGAGAGAGATCAAGAGGAAAAGTGTCTCCCATAGAGGAAGGCTGGGGGTGGGGGCTGGGGTGTTGGGGGATGGTGGTAGGGAAACGGGGCGGGGGGGACATTGTGGTGGGAAATGTACACTGGTGGAGGGATGGGTGCTGGATCATTGTATGACTGAAACCCAATTATGAATTGCTTTGTAATAGTCTATCTCATGGACATAAAATTTTAAAAAATTATTTAAAAAGTACTGTGGCATTCAGGCCCAGTTCAATCAGCTTCATCAATAGCTGAATAAATAACAGTAATCCTTTATTAAAAAAAAAAGAAGATGGGATGAAGAAAATGGTTCTTAATGAAATGATGTGATCCCCAATTTATGGGCTGGAGGTCTGACCTCCAAAGTGGTTGTATGTGAAGATAAATCTCTTAAAGAGATAATTAAGGCCAAAGAAAGTAATTAGGGATTGTCTTAGAATAGATGTCCTTGTGAGAAAAGATAACGGGTTCCCACTGGGAGGAGTTACAGAAGAGGACACAGGGGGAAGACAGCCGTGTGCAAGCCAAGGAGAGAGGCCTCAGAGCCAGCCCCTGAACAGACCAGGGCCTCCTGAACTTTGAGGAATAGGTTAAGTAACACCCCATCTGTGGTATTTTGGCAATGGTGACCTGGCAAAATGAAAGCCAAAGTAACATCAGCTAAACACCTACTAGAAGGAAAGCACTGAGACAACAGAAGCCGCTCACAGAACCCTTGCAACAGCCCTGCCAAGTCAGCAAAAGTAGAGAAAACAAAGTCTTGGGAATCAGCAGCTTGCGCAAGGTAACAGGACGTTGGAGTCACTCTGAGCTCAAGGTTATTGGAATTCAAATCCCAAGCACAAGTGTTGCATGCAGGGGACTAGGTTCTAGCCCTTGCAACGCATGATCTCCTGTCCTCACCCCTCCCCAGCACTGCCTTAGTGACCTCCCACGTACCATAGGCTATGACCCCCAAACCAAAACCCAAGAGATTAGGAGTACCTCCTCAGTGGTGCTCAGGCACCCCCAGGAGGGACACTGGGTATAATTAGCCAGCTAGACTGCAGTTCAGCCAGAGGACACAGTGCTGCTCAGTACCCATGGCATATTCAATATGCCAAAAACAGTAACAAGTCTCACAATGGAGACACTACTGGTGCCCGCTAGAGCAAATTGATGAACAACGAATGACAGTGCTATAGAGCTACAGTGCTATCTCAGCAGGATTCAGGGCTAGGTCAGGACCTAATTTCAGTCTGGCCCTCTGCTGGGGACACTGGAGCAGTGGATGGGGGTGAGTAGGAAGTGTGTGGGATTTGAGGGCCAATGGCTTTGTGAGAATCACAGGCCACTGGAATGGAAGTGGTGGCGTTCCTCCTCAGCTAAGGCCATGCTTCCTGACACTATGGAGGGAAAGAAGCAATGCTCCTAACGGCCTGCTATTGCAAATAATTATTTCAGCCCATGAATGCTGCCCCTTTGAGTTCCAGGTTGATCCTGTGGTAAGCAGCACTTGGAACCACCAGCATTAGCAGCAGCACTGCCAGTGCCGCGTGAATGATTGTCGACAGCCACAGAGCCTAGACAGTGAGACTTGCACTGAGCTCACACACGAGAGCTGCAGCCATCCCCTCATTCTCAGCTCAGCCCATCCTGAGCTGGAGCCTCCCTACCCCATGTGGAGCTGCAGCAGTGCTGTCAGAGTACTCTTCCATCTATGATCACTAGTCCCAGGTTACACCTCACAGGCAGCTCTAGAAGGCAGGTGTGAGTGGAAAGGACCAAGCACCCCAACTCTTTGTCCTATGTGAGACGGGCAAGAACCATGACTCAGGAAGCATCAATCTGGTCAAAGTCATTGTCCATAGACCAAAACTTGCTTGGGTCTGTCGTGGGTCTGTTGGAAGTAAAAGAAAGTTGAAAGAAAATTCTACTTTCCTCTCTCCTTCTTCAAGGTCAGTCAACTTTTCCCTCACAGGGAAATCACTCCATTAAAGACTAATGGGCCTCAGAACTGGAAAGATAGTACATTAGTTAAGGTCCTGGCCTTGCATGGGGCAGACCCGAGTTTAATATTCAACATCTCTTACAGTCCCCTGAGGACCACCAGGAGTGACCTCTGAGTATGGCCAGTTGTTCCTCCCCACAAAAAAAGAGAACAAATGGACCTAAAAACCTGACTTCTTCTACACAAATGTGGTAGAGGAAAATGCTACCCCCCTCCCACATTTGTTATGGGCCCCTACTCTTTCTAACCTCTCCAGAATACTTCACTGGTAGTTGGGCAGAATTAGGTGGATGTGGAGAATTGAACAGACATGACTCAGGGAATTAGGAAAGATCAAGTTCCCTTTTTGGAGCAAGATACTGGCTTTGAAGAGGGTGAAAATTCCAGAAGGACTAAAGATTTCTTTTCAGGGTAAGCCACTAGATGCACCACCTACTTTGGATTATTTATGAGTAAAAATGTCTTTTTAAATGTTTTTAATGAAAAACAATAAACATTTTTTAAAAAGATGAGTAAAGCTAATAGCATCTTTCTTACTCTCTCAGGTTCAGTTAAATTCCACAAATGATCATTTTCACTGGCTTTTATGGGGGAAATCCCCAACAATATCAGTTTAAAATACAAAACTTAAATCTTGCTTGGTCCATAATATTGGGTAATCACATAGTCTGAATAGCCTTAGTTTTTAAGAGTCTTTCTTATTCACATGCTGAAGGATTTGTTATAAGTAACAATTTCTAGCTGAGAAATCTTAGCCTCTGACCCAGTGTTTTCCACTATGCCCAATGCAACAGGAGTTTAGCAGGATAAAAACACAAACTTGCTTTGAAAAGCAATAAATATTTCTGGATCCTTAATGTGATTTGAGTTTGGAATTGTTCATTGCTGTCTTCTATCCTAAATTTATGAGAACCCATTGTTATTTCTGGCTATTGGGCTATCATTTTGTGCAAGGAAACAGACTAATACCAGTTATTCCTTCCCTGACTAGGTTCCCAAAACTGTCTAATTAGTCTCAAGGAAAAAGATGTCCAATTCATCCCATTATTTTCTTTTTTTTCATCCCATTATTTTCTTAACATTAAGAACTATCCTTTCCAGGCAGATGTCATGTCCCTGAGGGGATGGTTTTGCCAGGCTGTCTCACACCACACAGGAGCCTAATTTGCTTCTACGTGATATATTTGAGGGCCAATTCTTGACTCCTTTCCCACTATTTTAAGCATGCAGTAAGTTCAGAAATGCAATTCAGTTTCAAGGATTGTTAGCTATTTCCGAACTTCCTCTAGGGTAAAAAAGGAGGGAGTAAGAGAAACCAAGAAGATAGCAAAAATCAATAGCATTCTGCCTAATTTAGCTCCCCGCTCTGTCAGCATAGTCCTAGCAAGGTTCATTGCAGCATCTGGAAGCCAGTGGGCATCAGGGCTAGTCAGGCACAGCACCACGGCAGGAGGCTCTCCCAGCTCACACAGAGCATCCCTAGGGGAAAGCAGACTCCTGCTCTCTTACAGCTCATCTCTGTCAGAGGGAAGCAAAGGCAGGCAGAACACATTTTTCTAAAGAGCAGCTACAGAGGAAAGAGTCTGTGGTGCCACTGCTGGTGAGGTGCCTGCCTCTGGTGAAGAACTATCCTAGGCTAAGACCAAGGAACCATCCACTTTAAAGGGATGAATGTTGTGGAATGTAGGTCATTGTTATGTCCAGATTTTTAAATTGTACAAGGAAAACAAAACATCCAAGTGCTCTTTTAGATACTTGATAGAGGAGGGATTTTGAGGCGAAAGTAAGACAGCACAAAGGAAACCCGAGGAGCTCTGAGAGACAATAATCCTGAGAGGAATAGGGTGGGTTGAGAGAAAGCATGTCCTGAAAGACGGTAATACTGAGAGAAAATGGTAGTCTGGGAGAAAGATGGTGGTCCTGGGAGGAAAATGATGATCCTGAGAGGAAGATGGTAGTCCTGACAGGAAGATGGTGGTTCTGACAGGAAAATGGTGGTTATGTCAGGAGATTCACATTCTCTAGAAGTCAGAGTAAGGGGCTGAAGAGACAGTACAACATGTAGGGCACATATTAGAAACGGGTTTGATTCTCAGTGTCTCCTGTGGTCCTTTGAACTCACCAGGAGTGAATCTTGAGTTCAGAGCTAGGAGTAACCCCTGATCACAACCAGTGTGCACCCAAAATACAAAAATAAATCAAAAAAAAGAAGAGAAAGAATAGCTTTTGCTTCCAGATCAGCCAAAGAAATGGCAAACTTCCCAAGTTTTGACACATACTTCCCACTACCATGGGATCTTGTATAAACCCCACTGGCCACAGGATGAAGGGCATCTCTCTTAGCTTGAACCATAGGACCACAGCCTTGTTCTTCCAGTTTCACTCCTGCTTCTCCTCAGTAATGAGGAGAATAACCTAACTCATTTAGGAAACTTAGGAACTCTGGACTCACACTTGAGCCTTAGGAAAACTACTTCATCTTAGTTATAAACTCTCCATAAGGATGGTCTTTTGGAATCAGCATCAGTTGTCAAACCAGTTTATTTATTTAGTCTCCACCTCTCAACCATCAGTCTTTGAGCCAGGGAACATGCTGGTAGTGCGGGAATAAATAGCTGGAAAGATCCCAAGGGCTCCAACTCAGAACTGTTGACCCTCTGTTCCCTCACTGAAAGTCTTGGACAAGTTCCTGAGAACACAGTCTTGGGTGAGTTTAACAAGCCATGGTTTCCTTCAAATGTCATTTCCATTAAGATCATAGTTATCCCTATAGTCATTCTTTCTAAACCCAGGACTTCAGCTCTTTCTTCTTGCCAACATCAGCGATCAATGCCTAGAAAAGATGCGGAGGTTAAAAACAGAAATCATGATTAGAAGCACAATAGGTTAATACTTGAACATATAATCTGAAAAATGAGGGCCAAGTGTTGATTCAGTAGCTAAAACCCTTGCCTCACAAGTATTTGGTCATGAGTTAGGTCTCCCTAGTTACCTACATATGCTGAACATGGTTCCACTAGATCCCCTGCAGGCTCCGTGGTCCCCTCAACCCTCAGGGCCCCAGCAGCCCCACATTTGGGGGGCTTAGAACTGTTTGGCCAAAATAGACAAGTACCACCAAGAATGACTCCCAGACTCTCTTAACACTGTTTGGAAAGTTTCCATACACAGCCCCATGTACACACACACAAGAAGGGGATGGGAAAGAAAAAGAGGGAGATAGGAAAGAAAAAGAGATTTAGCCCTAAAAGCAACAGGATCAGCATAAGAATCCAGTGTTTCCTTGTATCACATTCAGTTACTGAGCTGAGAAGTCCCAGCTTTAAGTTACATTACTCTATTGGGGTGTTCTTTTTCATTCCAAACAGAATGTTTACGTCACCCTGAGATTTTTGTTTAAATAGTTTGAATTCATTTCCACTTCTGAAACTTTTTTTTAAAAGTACATTTTTTCCGTTGCCTTTCACATAGACTTAGCATTTATTTATTTATTTATTTGTTTGTTTATGTTTTGGCTTAGGGGCTACAGTTGGCAGTGCTAGGGGACTATTCCCTACTACTTGCTTTCTCCCTCCCTCCCTCCCTCCCCCTCTCTCTGCTGAGTGCCATGGTGACAGATTTGGGTGAAGTCTAAGGATCACATGATTCTGCCTTCTGCCAGCACACAAGTGAATCAAGCAGTCAGGAACAGAGAAAAGACCATTGAAAAGCATGAGAAGAGTTGTATCATATATTCATGCACATATATACACATAAACCTACATGCATATGGGTATGTGTGTTACGTACATCTGTTTAACACTAGCCCACTGCATTCTAAAGCAGTTGTGTTTCAGACACCATAGAGGTTGGTTAGACAGGTAGGAATGGGCTCATGAAACTATGGACTAGAGAAACTTTAGTTTAAAAAAGAGAGAGAAATTTTAGTTAAAAAAAATAGAGCACAAGGGAAAAGATGAAAGATTTATGCCACCTGAAGAGAAGACAGAGTATTGAAAGTGAATTCAAAAGGACATATGCATGCCACTATTTATTATAGCACTCAGCACAGTAGCTAAGACATGAAATCAACCAAGGTGTCCAACAAGAGATGATAGGATAATGCAAGTATGGTTTATATGTGCACAATGGAATGTTGTGCAGCTACAGGGAAGGATGAAATCTTGGGTTTTGCTGAAACTAGAGATTATTATCAGTGAAGGGAGCTAAAGGAAGGACAAACACTGGTTGAGTTCACTTGTTTGTGGTTTATAGGAGGAGCAGGGAATTCCTGGTTGCAAAGGGGGATATCCAAATTATTCTTGACCCTTGATCAGAGAAAACAAACAGGATGGGGATGGCAAGAAATCAAAGGAGTGGTAAGAGATGGATGGGAGATAGCAAGGTAGGGGTAGAAATAGAAAAAGAGGGTTTTAAATTTATTTATTTTTAATTAGAGAATCACCGTGAGGGTACAGTTACAGATTTATACACTTTTGTGCTTATACTTCCCTCATACAAAGTTTGGAACCCATCCCTTCACCAGTGCCCATTCTCCACCACCCGTAAACCCGGCGTCCCTCCCACCCTCCCCAATCCCATCTCCCCCCCACCCCACCCTGCCACTGTGGCAAGGCATTCCCTTCTGTTTTCTCTCTCTAATTAGCTGTTGTGGTATGCAATAAAGGTGTTGAGTGGCCGCTGTGCTCAGTCTCTAGCCCTCATTCAGCCCGAAACTCCCTTCCCCCACATGGCCTTCGACTACAATGTAGTTGGTGATCGCTTCTCTGAGTTGACCTTTCCCCGGAACGTGAGGCCAGCCTCGAAGCCATGGAGTCAACCTCCTGGTACTTATTTCTACAGTTCTTGAGTGTTAGTCTCCCACTCTGTTATTCTATATACCATAGATGAGTGCAATCTTTCTATGTCTGTCTCTCTCTTTCTGACTCATTTCACTCAGCATGAAACTTTTCATGCCCATCCACTTGACTACAAAATTCTTGACCTCCTTTTTTCTAACAGCTGCATAGTATTCCATTGTATAGATGTACCAAAGTTTCCTCAACCAGTCATCCGTTCTGGGGCATTCGGGTTTTTTCCAGATTCTGGCTATTGTAAACAGTGCTGCGATGAACATACATGTGCAGATGTTGTTTCGATTGTACTTTTTTGCCTCTCTGGGATATATTCCCAGCAGTGGTATTGCTGGGTCAAATGGGAATTCAATATCTAATTTTTTGAGAGTCGTCCAAATTGTTTTCCAGAAGGGCTGAACCAGTCGGCATTCCCACCAGCAGTGAAGAAGGGTCCCTTTCTCCCCACATCCTCTCCAACAGCGGTTGCTTTTGTTCTTTTGGATGTGTGCTAGTCTCTGTGGTGTGAGGTGGTATCTCATGGTTGTTTTGATCTGCATCTCTCTGATGATTAGTGATGCAGAGCACTTTTTCATGTGCCTTTTGGCCATTTGTATTTCTTCCTTGGTAAAGTTTCTGTTCATTTCTTCGCCCCATTTTTTGATGGGGTTGGATGTTTTCTTCTTGTAGAGTTCAACCAGTGCTTTATATACCATTGATATCAACCCCTTATCTGATGGGTATTGTGTAAATATCCTTTCCCATTCTGTGGATAGTCTTTGTATTCTGGTCACTGTATCTCTTGCGGTGCAGAAGCTTTTTAGTTTAATGTAGTCCCATTTGTTGATCTCTGTTTTTACTAGATTGCTTAGTTCCGTGTCACCTTTGAAGATACCTTTATCTTCAATATCGTGGAGGGTTTCGCCGACCTTGTCTTCAATGTACCTTATGGTTTGTGGTCTAATGTTGAGGTCTTTAATCCATTTTGATCTGACTTTTGTGCATGGTGTCAGGTCAAGGTCTAAACCCATTTTTTTGCATGTGGTTGTCCAGTTGTGCCAGCACCATTTGTTAAAGAGGCTTTCCTTGCTCCACTTCACATCTCTTGCTCCCTTATCAAAGATTAGATGGTCATACATTTGGGGTTGTGTGTAGGGATATTCCACCCTGTTCCATTGGTCTACGGCTCTGCCTTTGTTCCAGTACCATGCTCTTTTAATTGTTACTGCTTTGTAGTAAAGTTTGAGGTTGGGGATGGTGATGCCTCCCATCATCTTTTTCCCAAGAATTGTTTTAGCTATCCTTGGACGTTTGTTATTCCATATGAATTTTAGGATTGCTTGATCCATTTCTTTGAAGAATGTCATGGGTATACTTATAGGGATCGCATTGAATCTGTATAATGCTTTAGGGAGTATTGCCATTTTGACAACATTGATTCTCCCTATCCACGAGCAGGGTATATGTTTCCATTTCCTCATGTCCTCTTTGATTTCATGGAGTAGCGTTATGTAGTTTTCTTTGTAAAGGTCTTTTACTTCCTTGGTTAAGCTGATTCCGAGGTACCTGATTTTCTGGGGCACGATTGTGAATGGGATTGCTTTTTTCATGTCCCTTTCCTCTGCCTCATTGTTTGCATATATGAAGGCCATGGATTTTTGGGTATTGATTTTGTAGCCTGCAACTTTACTGTATAAGTCTATTGTTTCTAAGAGTTTCTTAGTAGAGGTTTTAGGCTTCTCTAGATATAGTATCATGTCGTCTGCAAATAGTGAGAGTTTGATTTCTTCCCTTCCTATCTGGATGCCCTTAATCTCTTTTTCTTGTCTAATAGCTATCGCAAGTACTTCCAGTACTATATTGAAGAGGAGTGGTGAGAGTGGGCATCCTTGTCTTGTGCCTGATCTCAGAGGAAAGGCCCTTAGTTTTTCCCCGTTGAGGATAATGCTTGCCGTAGGCTTGTGATAGATGGCTTCGACTATCTTGAGGAAAGTTCCTCCAAACCCCATTTTGGCGAGGGTTTTCATCATGAAAGGATGTTGGATCTTGTCAAATGCTTTCTCTGCATCTATTGATATGATCATATGGTTTTTATCTTTACTTTTGTTGATATGCTGGATTATGTTGATTGATTTCCGAATGTTAAACCATCCTTGCATCCCTGGGATGAATCCCACTTGGTCGTGATGTATGATCTTTTTGATGAGTTGTTGGATCCTATTTGCTAGTATTTTGTTGAGGATCTTCGCATTGGTGTTCATCAGGGAAATTGGTCTGTAATTTTCTTTCTTAGTGGTGTCTTTGTTTGCTTTTGGTATTAGGGAGATATGTGCTTCATAGAAACTGTTTGGGAGAGTTCCTGTTTTTTCAATTTCCTGGAAAAGTTTGAGGAAAACAGGCAATAGGTCTTCTTTAAATGTTTGGAAGAATTCGCCAGTGAAACCATCTGGGCCTGGGCTTTTGTTTTTGGGGAGGTTTTTGATTACCGTTTCAATTTCCTTAACATTGATGGGTCTATTCAGGTATTCCAGGTCTTCTTTCTTCAGTGTTGGGAGATTATAGGAATCAAGGAATCCATCCATTTCTTTTAGGTTCTCCTTTTTTGTGGCGTAAAGACTTTCAAAGTAGTCTCTAATGATCTTTTGAATCTCACTGGTTTCTGTTATGATGTCCCCCTTTTCATTTCTGATTCGATTTATTAGAGTTTTCTCTCTTTCTTTCTTTGTGAGACTTGCTAGCGGTTTATCAATCTTATTTATTTTCTCAAAGAACCAACTCTTTGTTTCATTGATCTTTCGGATTGTTTTTTTGGTTTCGATGTCATTAATTTCTGCTCTAATTTTTATTATTTCTTTCCTTCGGTCTGGTTTGGGGTCCTTTCTCTGGTCCTAGAAAAAGAGGGTTTTAGAGGCAGAAAATTTTCACAAAGGCTGTATAGAAGCAAATCAGAGAAAGTGGGAAAACTTGGGGAAAGGAAATGAAAATCAGATAGGCCCCAGTCGCTTTTCCTTTGCAAGGTGTCTATGTTTATCTTGATCGTTTTTTAATACCAATAAATATTTGATAAGTGAAGGAAATTTTAGTTGCATAAAACCCTTCTCACCTGAAGAACAAAAGGGCACCAAGGCTTGCTGTCACTGTCACTGTCACTGTCATCCCATTGCTCATCGATTTGTTCGAGCGGGCACCAGTAATATTTCCATCGTGAGACTTATTGTTACTGTTTTTGGAATATCAATACACCACGGGTAGCTTGCCAGGCTCTGCCGTGCGGGCAAGATACTCTCGGTAACTTGCCAGGCTCTCCGAGAGGAGTGGTGGAATCAAACCCGGGTCGGCAGTGTGCAAGGCAGATGCCCTACCCACTGTGCTCTGGCTCCAGCCCACCAAGTCTCACATAACTTAAAATATTGAATTAGATCCCAAAGCCTTCAAATTTGAGTCTACATATTTTTAAACTACTGTTGAGCAATACTTAAGGTAGGCAGAAAAGGGAATAAAGAACAACATAAACATCACATCTTCATTATCTGGCTTCAAAAATCAATGGAATGAAAATGCCCTGCTCGCCCTTCCCTTATAATTTCTGCTGCATAACTCTAAGAAAAGAAGCCACTCGTCATTGCTCTGTGACAACACAACTGATATAGGCATTGTTTTGTCATCCAGGGTTCAAAAATTCGTCTCAGGAAACAGAGGAGACTGGGAAAAGCCTTGGGCTAACTATTTGCTTTTGTCTTATCTGCCATAATGCTCTTGCTCTCTCCCTTTGACAAAAACTGTTAGCTGAGAGGACATTTGAAATGTAATCAGCACTGTGCTGTGTGTGCATTATCCCCTTGACAACTGTAAAATGATAGATGCCACTTCCCCTGAACATGTTCTCCATGATTTGTCTGATTGTCACATCCCCCTGCACCCGAGGTAATGAAGGGTTTGCTATTATCCAGGCCAGGGCAGGCCAAATAATTAGCCTTCCACCGGGAGGTGGCTCTGTGACCTTGCAGCTGAACAATGCTGCTGCTTTTTGAACACTGCAAATGAAAGGAAGTAGAGATTGATGATGAATGAAATCTTTGGTTTGTATGAGCACTTGAAATTGAGTTTTTGCCAATACAATGTTATGTTCTGCAAGATCATGGATTTGTCCTTGGAGAATAAAAGGCATACTTAAAGGATCTGTCCCTGCTACGTTATTTGCTAATGGTTGCATGTGTATTTTGTCTTCTTGATTTCAGTAGAGTTTATAAAATCCAAGTTGATTCTGTGTAAATAGATCAGAGAACATTCACAAAAATCGAATATATACAAGCACCTCAAACTAAACTTTTCCTGAATGGTGAAGGTCATTACCATCTTCCTAGCCCATACCCTTTCTTTAAAAAATTTTTTTTTCTTTATTAGTGAATCACCATGAGGTACAGTTACAAACTTATGAACTTTTGTGTTTGAATTTCAGTCATACAGTGATCGTTTATCCATCTTTTACCACCAGTGATACCCTTTCTTTTGACAATGATTGTTTTCTGTCTTTGGTTGTTTGTTTTCTTGAAAATCCAACCCAAATAATGTTATGTTTGTTTACCTGTATGTTAGTGCCAGGTAATCAGTCTTACAGTCCCTTTCAATTTTATAATCATAGCGATAGTACAGCAGTTGGGTGTTCGCCTTTCACGCAGCCGACCCGTGTTTGATTCCTCCGCCCCTCTCGGAGAGCCCAGCAAGCTACCAAGAGTATGAAGCCCGCACAGCAGAGCCTGGCAAGCTACCTGTGCGTATTGGATATGCCAAAAACAGTAATAATAAGTCTCTTCCAATGAGAGACGTTACTGGTGCCCGCTCGAACAAATCGATGAGCAACAGGATGACAGTGACAGTGACTAAGAATGTGGAGGGTAGGGCGTTTGCCTTGCATGCAGCCGACCTAGGTTCAATTCCTCTGTCCCTCTCGAAGTGCCCAACAAGCTACCGAGAGTATCCCACCCACACGACAGAACCTGGCAAGCTACCCATGGCATACTCGATATGCCAAAAACAGTAACAAGTCTCACAATGGAGACTTTACTGGTGCCTGCTCGAGCAAACTGATGAACAACAGGACAGGAGGACAGTGTGACAATGCTACAGTGCTACTAAGAATGTGAAACAACCCCAAAAAAGGGGGAGGGGCTGGAGCGATAGCACAGCAGGTAGGGCGTTTGCCTTGTACGCAACCGACCCGGGTTCGATTCCCAGCATCCCATATGGTTTCCTGAGCACCGCCAGGAGTGACTCCTGAGTGCAGATCCAGGAGTAGCCCCTATGCATCTCCAGGTGTGACCCAAAAAGAAAAAAAAAAGAATGTGAAACAACCTAAGTACCTAAGAACAAATGACTGGATAAAGAAACTGTGGTACATACACATAACAGAGAACTACTCAGTTGTAAGAAAAGACGAAGCCATGCAATTTGCTGCTACAAGGATGGATCTGGAGAGTATCATGCTGAGTGAAATGAGTTTGAGGGAGAGGGACAGACTTAGAATGATTTCTTATATGTTGGATATAAAGAAATAACGAACTTGTAGGAGAATAACGAACACACAAAGGCAATAGAAACGAAGAACAGGAGAAGTGCTCTTCAGTAGGAAGACACTGGTGGTAGATAGGACAGGGAAGGGAACACTAAAGTGATACACATAATACTTTATCAGTACCATTATTTGAACAACAAGTCAAAAAGAAAATAATTAGTGTACTTACCACAAAGGTAGGCAGTGGGATGGGAGAGAAATTAAGGATATTGGTGGAGGGAAGTGGGTTTTGGAACATTGTATGCCTAAACTCAACCAAGAATAACTGTAAATCATTTTTAATAAAAAATTAAATTTTTTTTTAAAAAGTGACACATAAATTGTCTAAATGGGTAGATCGCCTCAGCTCTGCAGCATCAACTTTACATGGTTCAAAGGAGGGCTAGACGTAAAGGGCTGGAAGGCCCATACCAGAACTTTCTTATACCCATAGAAGTAAAGAGAGGTGCCAACCAGCTCTCACCCATTAAGGAGTCAGTAGAGAGGCTGTGTTCATTGATTAAAATAATAGAATTAGATCTCTTGTTTAGATGGGTCTTCTTAACACAATCTGGGTAATTCCTGTAGCTTGGAAAATTAAAAAGATGATAAAACAAACAAACAACCCTAAACTACCCACTGGGAACAATTGAAATAGTATGTTATGTATGTATAAAACTAAAGTGATACTATATCATCATATATCATTTACTTAAAATTACATGGAACCAAATGTATACCACGGATTTCAAACAACAATTTTTTTACACTTTTTAAGATTTTGTTTTGGGGGGCACACAGCTAGTGATGCTCAAGGTTTTGCTTCTGGATCTTCACTTGGGACTTACTCCTGGTGGTACTCAGGGGATCTTATGAAATGCTGCGGATTGAACCCAGGTTGACCACATGCAAGACACTGATTATCTCTCCAGTCCAACAATCAAGGTGGAGATTTTTTTCAGAATAAATCCTTCCCACCTTTCCCAAGACCCCCAGGACACTGATGCAGTCCTCAGTGAGGGGGTTGGGAAGGGTCTGCTGTGTCCTGCCCCCCATCATCCTCATCTTTCATCACCCCTGATTAATGTGTCTGAGCCACTTCTTAATCTCATTCTCATCGACATTTCAAGCTGATGTGGTCATGAAATTTGTCCTAACAAATCAGATAATATAGATGAACTGCAATTATTTTACCTTCATTTTATAGACAGAAAAAAATGAAGAGATGCCACAACTTGCCCAAGAGGCTGTTAGTCAGTGGTGAGGTCAGAGCTGGATTCCAAATACCTCGAATCTGGTGCACTGTTCTTCACCTTGTCTTTTAAGGAAGATTGAAGAACATGAATTAAAAAAATTCTAAATAACCAGCACATTTTGCAGAACTTCTAACGCTTCATGTGGACATGTCAATGAAAACACATTTTCGTAGACTTTATCATCTAAATTGTTTCTTCTTAGTAAAGTCATAAGTTTTACTAAGATTTGATGATTGACAGTTGCTTGAAATAACTATAAGAATTCCAGAAATGCTGAAACCCTGTGCATCTCTACTCTAGGTTGGATTCCCATCAATTTCTCAGCTACTATATTACAGTTGAAGTCAGGTGGGCATAACCAAAATTTAAAAAAATCAAAAATTAAGTAGGAGAACCCATTGTTCTTGATTTAATAGCTACTTGCATGGTATTAATATTTGACATGTAGGGGGGGAGTCTAATGATAATAATTCTTGTAATGATTCAGTTTTCCTTTGTCACAGCTTGTCTAAAATACTTACCTTGCATAAATCTTTGGTCAAGACTTTTCTGATTTAAAAACTGCTAAGAAAATGAACAGACAAAAGGAAGTAATCTTTAGCTCTTTCCAAGAAATGGAGCTAAACTCACAGTCTGTTTTCACCTTCCCCTTGAGTTGTCCTAGTGCCAGTAAGACACAGCTCTGCAAGCAGAGAAGAACGCTGTTATCCTACCAGAAGGCAGGTGATTGTCCTTTTTGCAGTTCAGAAAGGGTATTGTGTAAGCATTTGTGATGTGCTGAGGTTGCTATTGCTACAAAGTAATGGGCTGGCTGGTTCCCATAACCGGAACATTCACAGATCACATTTTGGCAAATTCTCTCAGAGTTCCATTCTAGAGTATAATTCATGATATAAAGATGTTGTTTCTAGGCTTTATCACAAGAAGATTTTAATCAGGAAAGAATGGATGTACTCTTGGTCATTGCATTCCTGTTGCATCTAAAGCTGGTCCAAATCATGCCTATTCTCCAGGAAGTGATCAGGGAGGTGCAGGGAGGTTGCCCATCACAACTCTGAGAAGGCCTAGGGTTTTCAGGGAGGGGGGAAAGACCGATGTCCCTGAAATATATGGCAGATAAGGCTCTTATTGGAGCTCAGTCCTGGGGCAATGCACTCCAGCTGAAGGCATAGCTATAGTTTTGGGGTTGGGTGTGGCTGCCCAGGCTTTGTTAGGGTGGGAGCTGGCCTGCCCCCCTAGATGAGGGAGTTTAAATAAACATCTTGAGTGTGACAAGCAGACCTGTGTGTCCTCAGGAATCAAAAATACTTCCAGTTGTCTTCAATGCTCAAGAGTTATGATTTCCATTGGTGCTCCTTTGCATCAAAGATTAGTAGTGGCAAGACTGTACCTCTCTTCTGATTGAGATCTCAGCAGTTATTGCATCCTCTGCTTATTACACAAACTGCCAATTGTTGAGGCAGAAGAACAAGAGGACATAGAAAGCCACGCATTGTCTCTGAAAACTGGAATCCAATCCACTCTCTGCACTTCAGCTCACTTGCTTTGTTAGTCAAAGCAAGTCAGATGGACAACACAGGTGTTGGTGCTCAGGGCAGACTGCCCCAAACAGCAAAGGAGTATTTTGACTATTCTGAATCAAAGTTGCTTGAGAAAGAGCTGAATCGGGAACTTTCCTCAGACCACTCAGTTGCACTAACAGCAGGAAATAAGACTTCCATGAAACTGAACTCTTCATCTACCAGGAAGGAAAATACATCTTTATAGCTTGACCAAGAAGTACAGGTCTATCTGGCTGATTGAACTATTATGTAGCTCAGAAATCCACTTTAGGGTACATATCTAAAAGCAGTGGGGCCAGAGACATAGCATAGTGGGTAAAGCTCTTGCTGTGTACATAGATTCAAACCCTGGCACCAAATATGGGCCGCCACCCTGACTTCAGTGCTGTCAGGAGTTATTCCTGAACACAGAGCCAGGAGTAATTCCTAAGCATCAATGGATATAATCCCAAAACAGGAAGGAAGGAGGGAAGGAAGGAAGGAAGGAAGGAAGGAAGGAAGGAAGGAAGGAAGGAAGGAAGGAAGGAAGGAATCATATACAGCCTTTAAAATGAGTGCAATTTTGACCTATGCTACAATATTAATGTTGAATGAACAGTTAAAAAGGCATTATGAAAACTGTATTTTACATGATTGTCACAGGGGGTTTGAACCACATGCAATTGTGCTCAAGCCTTGCTCCTGGCTTTGTGCTCAGGGATTACTTCTGGCAGGCTCAGGGGACTGTATGGGGTGCCAAGGATTGAACCAGGGCCAGCCACGTGCAAGGCAGGTGCCTTCCCGCTGTATTATATCTCTGGCCCCATCACATTTTTTAAATATATATTTTATATTCTATATTATTTAGCCAGTTAAAAAAAAGACAAACTCTGCATGATTTCTCTGATAGAATATAAGTAAAGTAGTTAAGTTCATAGAGAGGAAAAGAGTTGGTTTCCAGGGACTGGTGAAATAGGAGTATGGGAGCTTCTGCATAGTCGGTTCAGCTACTACACAGCGCTCAGGGAAATGGTTACAAAGGAACATTTGTGTTCCCTGCATTTTGACCAGAATCAAATGAAAAAAAAATCTGCAAGTTTCTTTGGTGATTGCCTAGAGATAACATCTGCTTATTAATTTGGTGCATATACTAAAAAAATTTTTCTATTTGTAGATGTCTACTATAGATAATAATAGACTGTATTTTTAATTACTAAATATTACATAGCACTGCATGTATTTTATTACTGTCTAGTTTACTGGTTTACTGTCATCCTGTTGTTCATTGATTTGCTCGAGCGGGCACCAGTAATATCTCCATTGTGAAACTTGTTACTGTTTTTGGCAGATCGGATACATCACGGGTAGCTTGCCAGGCTCTGCCGTGCGGGAGGGATACTCTTGGTAGCTTGCCGGGCTCTCCAAGAGGGACAGAAGAATTTACTGGTTTACTGTAAAGGCACAAATTCATGAAAGCAAAAAGACAAATGGGCACTGGAGGAGGTAGGT
The DNA here is from genome assembly GCF_027595985.1 of Sorex araneus. Taxonomy (NCBI): domain Eukaryota; kingdom Metazoa; phylum Chordata; class Mammalia; order Eulipotyphla; family Soricidae; genus Sorex; species Sorex araneus. The sequence goes on from NC_073302.1 coordinate 239,612,058, forward strand.
ATTTATATCAGAAAACATAGACTGGAGGGCCAGAACGATAGTATAATGGGTAGGGCATTTGCCTTGCACTCGACTGACCAGGGTTCAATCCATATGATCTCCGAGCATCACCAGAGCAATTCCTGAGTGCAGGGCCAGGAGTAACTTCTGAGCATCACCGAATGTGATCCAAAAAGCAAAATAATTAAAATATTAAAAATTTTTTAAAAACCCACTTAGACTGGGGGGAACTCTCGTGACTCAGCATTGAGCACTGAGGTCTTTGAAATCAAAACACAAGAGTTAAATGTGATGGGTGTGTGGGGCAAGGAAGCCGGGAGTGATAGCACAGCGGGTAGGGTGTTTGCCTTGCACGCAGCCAACCTGGGTTCAATCCCTGGCATCCCATATGGTCCCTCAAGCACCACCAGGAGTAATTCCTGAGTGCAGAGCCAGGAGTAACCCCTGAGCATTGCCGGATGTGACCCAAAAGCAAAAAAAAATTAAAAGAGAGAGAAATAATGTGAGGAAGGGCTGAAGTGATAGTCCAATGGGTAGGGCACTAGCCTTGTATCCGGCCTACCCAGGTTCAATCCCTGGAACTCCAGATGGTTCCCTGAGCCCCGCCAGGAGTGATCCCTGAGCTCAGAGCCAGGAGTAAGCCCTGGGCACAGCCAGTTGTGATCCCCAAACAAACAAACAAGCAAAAAAACAAAAAGTAAAATATGATGAATCGCATCACTTTTATTGCCCAAATGAAAAGATCTCAATTAGAGCAAGAGCCCCCTGGCACAATTCAGTTGTTAGTGGCTTCAGTTGCTGCAGAAAGCTGCTGCTTCTTCACCTGATGGCGCCTGCTGTCCAGAGACTTCACGTCAATAACCTGCTGGATTGTGTTGTGTCACAGCAGGTGTGGTCATCCAGCTTCCTGTCCCCAAGCAGTCAAAGTGGGAAGCAAGGGATTTGAGGTCCAACGGCCAAATTCCTAAAAGAGTTTATTTGTTAGAAGGGAAAAGAAGGGAAAAGAAGACAAAAGTTCCTAGATTTAGGAGGAGTCTTCTTAAGCAGGAGCCCCTAGTTTTTGGGTTTTTGGTTTTTTTGTTTGTTTGTTTTTTGCTTTTTGGGTCACACCTAGTGATGTACAGGGCTTACTCCTGGCTCTGCACTCAGGAAATGTTTGTTTTGTTTTTAATGCTCCTTACTATGCTGAGAAAATTCACCTCAAATCCTCATTTGTTGAGTGGGTTTTTTTTTGTTTTTGTTTTGTCTTGTTTTTGAGGTAGGAGGAGGGTGCATTTCTGAAGGTGCTTAAGAGCTATTCCTGGCTCTGTGCTCAAGAGTGATCCCGGACCGTGCTGGGGGAACCAGAGTCAGCCTTAACTTCTTAGTCTTTCTCTAACCCCTTGTTGAGTTTTTTTTTTAATCTGCTGTCAAATCCCACCCCCAGCTATCCCATTCTACATTCTGATTGGCTACCTGTTCCAGGAGTGGACATTTAACTTTTTTCTTTATTTTTTGGAGGGCAGTTATGATTGGGCTGCACCCAGTTGTGTTTAGGACTTACTCCTGGCTCTGTGCTCAAGGTTCTTTCGTGGCAATGCTCAGGAGACCCTGTGAAGTGTCGGTGTCAAACTGGGGCTGGCTACAGGAAGGCAAGTGCCTTACTCATTATCACTCTGGCTCTGGACTTTCATCAGTTGAATAATTATGTCATTTTATTAATATTCAATTTTCATCTATCTACCTATGTTATATTTTGATATATAACATAAAAAAGACAATCAAAACATAGGGCAGAAAAACAGACCCTTTGTTGGAAGCAGTGGGAGGAGGGGTTAGGACAGGGAAGGGACCAGCATGGCAATGGGAGCAGGGACTGGCCACTCTGGATAAGACTGGGTACTGAAAGGAGGTAAAGTGACTCATGACACCCTTTTAGTAACAGTACTGCCACCGTGCCTAAAAGGAAAAAGGAAAAGGAAAAAGTGCCTACCATGGAGCAGCTAGAGGGTGGGAGGAAAGGAAACTGGGGACATTAGTGAAGGGAAGGGAACATTGATGAAGTGATTGGTGCTCGATCATTGTATGCCTGAAACTCAGTCATGTATAACTTTGTAATTCATGGTGATTTAATAAACTTTTTAAAAAATCAATGCTTTATAAATATATGTATATATTATTATATATTTATATGCACATATGTATATTATATATACATACAAATATATACTTTTTGGGTCACACCCCCGCATACTAGTAACTAGGAGTTACTAGTAACTCCTAGTTCTGAACTCAGGAATTACTCCTGGTCTTGGTCAGAGGATCATGTAGGATGCCGGGGCTCAAACCGGGGTGGGCCACATGCAAGGCAAATGCCCTACTTTCCGTACTATCACCCCAGACCCAGTAGCTAGGCAGTCACACCCAGAAACTGCCCCTGGTGCTATGTAATCCCATCAATGGCCAACAACCAGAGACTATAAAACCGAGCTCCTGGAAGAGATCGACGTAGAGTCTCTTGCCCCCGCACCTAGCTGTCTTCACCAGGGCCCCTTGGAGGGGACAGGTTGCATTTCCCTCCCTCTCCACCCCCGTGCAGAGCCTTGACAGTTGAACCCAGCCACAGCCATTCACAAGGCCACTCTCCACACCTGCGGCCTCGTGATATCTAATAGCCTAGTTCTCCCTCTTGGAGAACCTGACAAGCAACCGAGAGTCTGTTGCCCACATGGGAGAGCCTGGAAAGCTCCCCATAGCATATTCATATCCCAAATACTGTAACAGATATATACATACCTCTTGGAGAGCCCTCCCATACTGAGAGTATCCCACCCACATGTCAGAGCCTGGCAAGCTACCCATGGCATATTTGATAAGCCAAAAAAAATACCGATAGGTCTCATTCCCCTGACCCTGAAAGAGCCTCCAATCATTGGGAAAGACGAGTAAGGAGAGGCTACTAAAATCTCAGGGCTGGGAGAAATAGAGATGTTACTGGTGCCCGTGCAAGTAAATTGACGAACAACGGGATGACAGTGATACAGTGATACCTATGTTAGAGCTATTTTAAATCTGGTACACATTGATCTAGTCTTATTTTTAAATAGCAGTAGTGAATCACTGCATAAAGGTATAACATTATCTAATCAATCAGCTTATAACATTATCTAATCAATCAGCTTTGTTGAATGAATGTTTAGGTTATTTTTCATGGCTTCCATCAATATCACTTTGCACTTATGTGCGATAACTCCTCTATTTTAGAAACTTAAAATGCAAATTTGGATCACTGGATAAAGTACTGAATATTTTAAGTTAAACGTCCATGCTGTTCTCAAAAAAAAAAAAACAAACAAACTCAAATTACCTGTAACACAGGGAAAATCCATTTCCTCAGCCAACACTCGCTAGTAATAGTTTCTCTAACTTTTTCCAAACTGAGGGCTGGCTGGAAATGCTGTCTCATTCCTGTTTGATTTTCATTTCCCTGATTGCAAGTCACACGGAAGATATTTTCCTTTATTTTCCACCATAATTTATTTTCCAACATCACTTATCATGTTTTTATTATTGGTCACTAGCTAATAATTTGTCAGTGATAAGTTCCATATATGCATTGATCTGGTTTGGACTTTCATCTGTTCATTCTTTCCCCATATCATACTTTTAAAAATAACTCTCAATGTACTTTGAGACCCTTACTAGGTTTCTGTTGCAATGTAAACTTTTCTGGTTTAAAATGTGCTTTCTTCCAAATGAGTTTTTGAAAACTTCTGACATGGATTGTAAGGTTTGAGTTAGAGAAGGGAGTTTTCACTGGTATTTCTATGAATGTGTAGATTGATTAAAAGACAACTGACAAGGGGCTGTAGTGATAGCACAGTGGGTGGGGTGTTTGCCTTACACACAGCGGACCTGGGTTCGATTCCCAGCATCCCATATGGTCCCCTGAACATTGAGTGATTCCTGAGTGCAAAGCCTGGAGTAACCCCTGTGCATCGCTGGGTGTGACCCAAAGAGAAAAAAATTATTAAAAAAAGACAACTGACAATTTTTTTTATTAGTGAATCACTGTGAGGGTACAGTTACAGATTTATACATTTTTGTGCTCATGTTTCCCCCATACAAAGTTCGAGAACCCATCCCTTCACCAGTGCCCATTCTCCAACACCAGTAAACCCAGCATCCTTCCCACCCTCCCCAGTCCCGTCTCCCCCCACCCCACACTGCCACTATGGCAGGGAATTCCCTTTTGTTCTCTCTCTCTGATTAGGTGTTGTGGTTTGCAATAAAGGTGTTGAGTGGCCATTGTGTTCAGTCTCTAGTCTACATTCGGCACGCGTCACCCTTCCCCCGCATGACCTCCGACCACATTTTACTTGGTGTTCCCTTCTCTGAGTTGCCCAGAATAAGAGACCAGCCTCCAAGCCATGGAGACAGCCTCATGGTACTTATTTCTACTATTCTTGGGTGTTAGACTCCTATTCTATTATTCTATATTCCACAGATGAGCGCAATCTTTCTATGTCTGTCTCTCTCTTTATGACTCATTTCACTTAGCATGATACTTTCCATGCTGATCCACTTATATGCAAACTTCATGACCTCATTTTTTCTAACAGCTGCATAGTATTCCACTGTATAGATGTACCAAAGTTTCTTCAGCCAGTCATCTGTTCTAGGGCACTCGGGTTTTTTCCAGATTCTGGCAATTGTAAACAGTGCTGCGATGAACATGTAAGTGCAGATGTCATTTCGACTATACTTTTTTGCTCCTCTGGGATATATTCCCAGCAGTGGTATTGCTGGGTCAAATGGAAGCTCAACTTCTAGTTTTTTGAGAATTGTCCATATTGTTTTCCAAAAGGGCTGAACTAGTCGGCATTCCCACCAACAGTGTAGAAGGGTCCCTTTCTCCCCACATCCTCTCCAACAGCGGTTGCTTTTGTTCTTTTGGATGTGTGCTAGTCTCTGTGGTGTGAGGTGGTATCTCGTGGTTGTTTTGATCTGCATCTCTCTGATGATTAGTGATGTCGAGCACTTTTTCATGTGCCTTTTGGCCATTCGTATCTCTTCCTTGGGAAAGTTTCTGTTCATTTCTTCACCCCATTTTCTGATGGGGTTGGATGTTTTCTTCTTGTAGAGTTCAACCAGTGCTTTATACACCATTGATATCAACCCCTTATCTGATGGGTATTGTGTAAATATCCTTTCCCATTCTGTAGATAGTCTTTGTATTTTGGTCACTGTATCTTTTGCGGTGCAGAAGCTTTTTAGTTTAATGTAGTCCCATTTGTTGATCTCTGTTTCTACTAGATTGTTTAGTTCCGTGTCATCTTTGAAGATACCTTTATCTTCAATATCATGGAGGGTTTTGCCGACCTTGTCTTCAATGTACCTTATGGTTTGTGGTCTGATGTTGAGGTCTTTGATCCATTTTGATCTGACTTTTGTGCATGGTGTCAGGTCGAGGTCTATGCCTATTCTTTTGCATGTGGTTTACAACTGACAAATTTTTAAGAATTGAATGTTCTCTAAACAAAGGATATGATTTCCCTGTGCCTTTATTTAGATGTTCTTTTCTGTCCTTTAATAATTTTCTCATAAATTTGAAAAATTTATGCCTAGGAAAGTCAGAGGCTTTGTTGGTGTTATGAATAGAATTTTTAATTTCAGTGAATTTCTAACTACCTTTAGTAAGTGTTAAAGGTAGCCTATTTTCCCCTCAATGTGTTTATTTTATACTGGTCTACATTGTTGCAATCTTTGAAAAAATGTTTTTGATAGGGATCTTAGCAGTGATTCCAAGGGCCAAAGAGACATCCTAGCACTCTAATTTTTGGTTATTGTTAGATTTGGTTTTTTATTGTTGTTGTTGCTTTGCTTTGCTTTGGGCCACACCTGGCAGTGCCTACTACTAACTGCACTCAGGAATCCCTCCTGGTGGTCTTGGGGGACCATATGTGGTGCAAGAGATGAAACTCGATCAGCCACATGCAAGGCAAGCTCCTTACTTGCTGTACTATCACTCTGGCTCAGTTCTAGTGGCTATGACCCTGGCATGCAAAGCTACTCTAGCCTCGTGGTACTCGAATCTCACTCAGGGATTCTGAGAGGGGGTGGGTGAGGTCCATGTGTACCAGAGGCTGACTCGAGAGTCTCACACATTGGTTAAAAATGTCCAGCATAAGAAATGGTGCTGTATCCTTTTCTTGCTTCTTTAATGGGAATAATTTAATTTTTCATCATTCAATCTGATACTGCCTTTCATCACCTAGGCATCACAGACTTGGTGTCATTTTTTTTTTTTACAAAAATAGTGGGGTGTGATTAAAACATGCAGGATTTTTTTAAAAAAAATCATGTCATGTATGTTCATCGCAGCACTGTTTACAATAGCCAGAATCTGGAAAAAACCCGAATGCCCCAGAACGGATGACTGGTTGAGGAAACTTTGGTACATCTATACAATGGAATACTATGCAGCTGTTAGAAAAAAGGAGGTCAAGAATTTTGTAGTCAAGTGGATGGGCATGAAAAGTTTCATGCTGAGTGAAATGAGTCAGAAAGAGAGAGACAGACATAGAAAGATTGCACTCATCTATGGTATATAGAATAACAGAGTGGGAGACTAACACTCAAGAACTGTAGAAATAAGTACCAGGAGGTTGACTCCATGGCTTCGAGGCTGGCCTCACGTTCCGGGGAAAGGTCAACTCAGAGAAGCGATCACCAACTACATTGTAGTCGAAGGCCATGTGGGGGAAGGGAGTTGCGGGCTGAATGAGGGCTAGAGACTGAGCACAGCGGCCACTCAACACCTTTATTGCAAACCACAACAGCTAATTAGAGAGAGAAAACAGAAGGGAATGCCTTGCCACAGTGGCAGGGTGGGGTGGGGGGGAGATGGGATTGGGGAGGGTGGGAGGGACACTGGGTTTACGGGTGGTGGAGAATGGGCACTGGTGAAGGGATGGGTTCCCAAACTTTGTATGAGGGAAGTATAAGCACAAAAGTATATAAATCTGTAACTGTACCCTCACGGTGATTCTCTAATTAAAAATAAATAAATTTAAAAAATTTAAAAAAATCATGTCAGTCTATCATTTATTGCTAAACTGCCTTTGGTGCTATATTTGGATACTTTAAAAACTTGTGAATAGATGTTAAAACTGAGTAGCCCAAATCATTTCTTCATGAAAGTTTAGCAAGGATATTTTCAATCTAAAAAAAATAAGCTAACACATCAGTTGTTATTCTGTTTATGCACTGTGGTCAAAATATCACACTTTAGAAAATTTGTTACAGTTAAAAATTTGTTGAAAGGACAGACATGCAAAGTACAGATATACAAACTTTAATCTTCTATTCCAAAGATTCTGCACCAGTATTGCAGATTTCATTATCTACTGTCCTGAGTGCCACTCAGATAAGATGTGTTTCTGATGCTATCATCTTTAGATTTGTTTAAAACATTCAAAAGTCTCATCATTTTGAAGCTTTCATGTGTTTTAGAGGTCCAACTTTTCTTTGTCTTTGTTTTTGGCCACAGTGGTGGTGCTCAGGGCTTACTCCTGGTTCTGCATTCAGGGATCACTCTTGATGGTGCTCAGGAGACCATATGGGGAAGTACCCTACTCTCTGTACTAATTGCTATGACTCAGGTTTCAGGTCTTAATTACCCACATGCTTAACAGTTCCAAGAATGGGTGGTTAATAGTTCCAACTATAATCCCAGTCACCATTGTAGAAAACTGCATGTGACCTGTAAAGGGTTTGATATCCCCATACAAAGCCCATGTGTAAGACTGGCTGGACGCCAGAAGCACAGAGACAGTGCACATCCCTATGGCTCTGGTTACCTTTCAAGTGACAGAGTGAACAGAATAGGACCATGTGATTTGTGAAGGTTATGTGGTGAAATACAGTGTTCAGAGTAGGTTTCTGGCATCTACACCTACCAAACTTACAAATGAAAAGATGATGACTGGGCTGGGAGATAGTTGAGGGATAATCTCTCTTGTCTTGCACGTGGCCAATACCAGTGAGGGAGTGGTAAGATTTATGTCCAAACGTTCATGTGAGTGACATTTAGGTGAAGGAAGACATTAAAAGTGGCATTTTGCACACCTCAGAAATAGCAGCTGGGGTTCTCTAGTGGGTAAAGCTTGAGGAAACTGCTAGATAGCACCTACTCACCTTTCCTCACCTCCTAATCCTCACCTCTCTGTCCACACTTCCCAACCTTTCCTCACTCCCCTTCACTGCCTTCAAGACTATTTGTAGACATGGGAAAGCAGAAATGAAGCTTCCTTGCCTTCGGCAACAGTGCTGAGGGCAGAGATATCCTGAGGTTAAACGTTTACACAAGACTGTATATTCCAAATATTGTGAATAACAATGAGCACAGGCTTTGCTTCTTAAACATACAGTGACAGAAAAGGTTATGTAAGCTGCCTGAGATCTCACCTGGGGACAAAGAAAGAAACCACACAGGACATCTGAAGACCCACTGAGGCAGGGGGAATAAGAGTCTTTTTCAGGCCTTTGGCATATCCTACTTCTTTGCTATTAATGATTTATCTATCGGTTACCGCTTGGAACATTGCCAGACCACTTTCCAAAACAAGCTGAGGCAGAATAGATCCACCTACTCACAAGACAGGAGAATGTCTGCACCTGAATTCCTGCCAGGGCAACTCCGTGACCACACTGAGCCTAATAAAATGCTGTGCTGATTTGCTACCCTCTGCTCACAGGCAAGATCAAGTTCATCAGGGGAGAAATCTGGGCCAGGTATGAGAACTTGAAAGGTCAAGAGAGAGGCAAAGCATGCCCAGAGTCTAAGAGAGATTTGTTATAGCCTATTGAAAGATCAGTCCTCAGATCCTGGCCTTTTATATAATGCAAAACTCTTGCAGAAACTCTTAGTTATTGGGAAGACAGGGAGAGTCTGGTCCACACCTGGGGGGTGCTGGAAGGCTCCTCGCAGCATGCAAGTTAAGCTCCTTAGCCCCTGGACTATCTCTCTGATTCCAGAGAATTTTCAAGGAAAGGATAATCTGCAATGACCTTTTAAAAAAAATCCTTAAATCTCATCAGCCAGGATCATCAGTTACATTGACTAATTCACACAGGATAGTCCTGAAATATTTAGTGCTTTGATGCATAAGCTCATCCAGCCATAGTTAAAAGAATCACATCAACTTGCCACTGCAGCTTAATTTTTTAACTTTCCCTATTTCAAAACCTCATGCTGTCCACTTTTTCTTTGAGAATCAAGTTAGGCCTGTTTGTGGTTGGACAGACGACAAGAATGAGAGCACAGAGGCCCTCAAGGCGTAGAGCTGGTGGAGGAAGGGAGTCAGTTACATAAGAAGCTGCCACGCACACGTATTTTCTCAATAATGTATTAGCTTTTGGTTTCACAACTTTGCATTGCCTCACTTCCAAAGCCTCTGGCCTGTGGCCGGAAGGCAGTGGGAGAGGAAGATTTCCTCCTGTCTCACCTCTTCTCACAGACCAGGATCTTCTGGTTAGTTCCACCAGAAAAATAATAGCCAGAGAATTTTTGAAGATCAAAACTACAATAGTTTCACTCTTACAAAGAGAACATAGAGGAAAACACTACAAAAGATACCCTATGTGCCTCCTATAACCCAGAGCAGGCTTCTCCTACATCTTCTGGATATGATATTTCTCTTCCCCAAGTGTACATTCATTATAATTGAGCTGGTCCAATGTAAACATAAACTCTTAGGATTTCTTTACCTATCTCATCCTGGCAGACTGGATAAACCTTGTGTGACTGTTGGAGGTCTATCACGCACATGGCATGCGGGCTGTGCTGTTTTCTGGGGCCAGTCTCCTTTAAAGGACAGCTGGATGATGCTCACACTTGAATCTGTCACGTATGCATTTTCTCTTTTCTCAGATTATTCACCGTTACCATCTCCAATGGTAAAAGTTAATCTCAAATTCAGTTGCAGAAACAGACAAGAATGGAGACACAAAGAACAGCTGCTTTGAAGGGTCATTCACCCTGACACACGTACAGGTCCCCCAGCTCTTTGAGTGGGGTGTTCTCATGAGATGGTGAGTGTGAAGCAAGGGAGATTTTCTTTTTTTCCAAATAAATTTTATGTCCATGGAAAAAAGCACTCACCAATCCTAAAAATAACCTACCATATCACACCTCAGCCCTACAATAACATTCCCAACATAGCAAAAGCAATAACAGCAATGATAATGATTGCTAACTTAGTGAGGCAGCTGCCTGCCGGGGGTATTTTCAGGGCTCAGTACTGCTCTCTTAGGATGCCACTGAACAAACAATGTGTGACTATTTGCAATTGTGGTCAAAAAATATAGGTAGATCTAAATATAGGTTTAGGTGACACACCCAGCGATGCTCCGGACTTTGTCTGAACCCTGTGCTCAGGGATTGCTTTTGGCAGGGATTGGGGGGACTATATGTGGTGTCCCGCTGGGTCCACCTCTGGCAAGGCTAGTGCATTCCCCACTGTACGATCTCATATCTTTTGTAACCACAAAAAGACTAATACAAAGCATGGTAAAGCAGGAACTTCCTGTACAGAAAAAGCCCTTGGTGCTTACCTCCGCCTCCCAGCCCTCCCTGGCAAGTGCCACACGGGAGAATGTGTGCTTGCCATCAGAGGTTCACAGCTTCTAAGCCAATGTTTATTTACTTCTGTCCAGTTCTTTCACCCTAATTAAACAATATTTCACAGTTTGTAGCTACATTTTTCTTCCTTTTGGTTGTTTGTAAAATCACTTGAAAAATATAAACCAATATCCAAGTTTCTGTTACAAAAGCTATTCTTGGGGTAATTTTGCACAGCATGCTACATAGTCCTATCATTGCTCTGCATCACACATGCAAATAAGGGAAAAATGTTTGTCATTCAGGGCCAGAGTGTTAGGACACTGAGTAAGGTGTGTCCTTGTCTGCAGCCAACCAAGGTTTGATCCCTAATATCTTGTGTGTGTGTGTGTGTGTGTGTGTGTGTGTGTGTCACACTTGGCGATGCACAAGGGTTACTCTTGGCTCTGCACTCAGGAATTACTCCTGGTGGTGCTCAGGGGACCATATGGGATGCTGGGAATCGAACCTGGGTTGGCTGCATGCAAGGCAAACGCCCTACCCACTGTGCTATGGCTCCAGCTCCCAATCCCTGGTATCTTATATGGCCCCCTGAGTCCTGCCAGGAGTGATCCTTGAGCACAGAGCCAGAAGTAATACCTGAGCATCTCTGAATGTGGCCTCAATACCACCCCACCCCACAAAAAAAATAGCATCAGTTTGTCATCCAAGTAACTGCAAAACATTTGGGGTGGGGGAAGGGAAGAGAGAGAGAGAGAGAGAGCGGGGGAGAGAGAAGAAAAGTGTCTGCCATAGAGACAGGCTGGAGCAGGGGTAAGGGATGGTGGTGGTGGCAGGATGGAAACTGGGGGCATTGGTGGTGGGAAATGTACACTGGTGAGGGGACAGTTTTGGAACATTCTCTGACTGAAACCCAATTGTGAACAACTTTATAACTGTGTATCCCATGGTAATTCAATAAAAATTATTCCAAATTTTTTAAAAAATGACTTATCAATTCTAATAAGACTATTAAGGCTACGTATGTTCACCGCAGCTTAGTTGATTTTCACTTCTCAGAATCAGCTCATAGGATAACAGACTTTTGCAAAAAGTGTCAGTTTTTATTAACCAATTAAAACTAGCTTGCTAAATAGTATATTTTTCTCAAGCATGACTGTCAAAAGAAATTTGCTAAAGTATTGTTGACTTCATCATAACTATAAATAACCTTTAGAAAGCTTTATTAAAAATATTTAGCATTTATAAAGCATTGTTATGAATCAAATACTACTCCAGGTGGCTTACATATCACTGTATCACTGTCATCTTGTTGTCTGTCGATTTACTCGAGTGGGCACCAGTAATGTCTCTATTACACTCAGTCCTGAGATTTTAGCAGCCTGTCCTTACTCATCTTTCCCAATGATTGGAGGCTCTTTCAGGGTCAGGGGAATGAGACCTATTGTTACTGTTTTTGGCATATTGAATATGCCACGGGTAGCTTGCCAGGCTCTGCCGTGTGGGCAATAGACTCTCAATAGCTTGTCATGTTCTCCAAGAGGAAGAACTAGGCTGTCAGATATTTTATTACATATAAAAACAATATATAATAGGCTTATATATATTAACAATAAACATCACATTGACCTTCTGAAGGTCAATGCTATTATTCTCCTTATGTAAAAGAAGTAAATAGAGGAGCCAGAGGAGCCAGAGCAATAGTTCGGAATGGACACTGGTGGGGGGATGGGTACTCGATCATTGTATTACTGAAACGCAAATATGAAAGTTTGTAAGTATGTAAAAAAAACCCCTAATTGGACATTGTGAAAAAGGGGAAAAGGGGATGAACTTGAGGAAATTTGTTCTATATTAATGACATCTTTAAAAGTAGTGATCCAAATTATCCCTATGCTAAATTCCTTCTTACCTGGGGAATTTCTTTTCCTTCTACATTCCAAGAAACCTTTATATGTCCTATTCAGGAAAAAAAAACCAATGGCCCCATTATTTCTTTTTTGCCTTCATTGGCTCATGCTATTTCTTTTTGAAGTACCTTGATTTACAACTCTATCATTGACAGGCTTTCATGCACACAATGTTCCAACACCACACTTTCTGCCAATGGTTTTTCCCCCAGTAGTTGTGCTTTGCAGTTTTCAATACTTTAAATGAGAGGGCTTCACACACAACATTCCAGTACCAGCACCCACAGTAGTGTTTCCCTCCACCTTGTCCCGGATCCCCTCTTAGTCCCCCCACCTCCCTCCACCTTAAGCTTCCCCTATCTCCCCCCACACCAAGTCTCACTAGCATGATAAAAAACTTCATTCTATAGACCAGTTCTTAGGTTCTATTGCTCTGGGTCATTTATTATTCCCTTACTATGCTTATTTATAGTCCACATTAGGTGGAAATTATTCTGAATCTGTCCCTCCCCTTCTGACTCATTTCACTCAGCATAATACTCACTAGCTCCATCCATGTAGAAATCTCATGAGCTGTCTTTTCTTACAGTCAAGTAGTATTCCATTGTGTATACTTATCATAGTTTCTTTATCCAGTCATCTGATCTTAGACACTTGAGTTGTCTCCAGATTTTGGCTGTTATGAATAATAGTGCAATGAACTTCCTTCCTTCCTTCCTTCCTTCCTTCCTTCCTTCCTTCCTTCCTTCCTTCCTTCCTTCCTTCCTTGCTTTTTCTTTCTTTCTCTCTTTCTTTCTCTCTTTCTTTCTCTCTTTCTTTCTCTCTTTCTTTCTTTCTTTCTTTCTTTCTTTCTTTCTTTCTTTCTTTCTTTCTTTCTTTCTTTCTTTCTTTCTTTCTTTCTCTCTTTCTTTCTCTCTTTCTTTCTCTCTTTCTTTCTTTCTTTCTTTCTTTCTTTCTTTCTTTCTTTCTTTCTTTCTTTCTTTCTTTCTTTCTTTCTTTCTTTCTTTCTTTCTTTCTTTCTAATGAATCGCCATGAGATACAGTTACAGACTTATAAACTTTCGTGATTTCGTTTCAGTTATACAATGATTGAGTACCCATCCCTCCACTAGTGCCCATTCTCCACCACCAATGTTCCCACTATCCCTCCTGCCTTTGTGGCAGGCGCATTCCCTTTTACTCTCTCTCTCTTCTTTTGGGTGTTATGGTTTGCAAAACGGGTACTAAATACCATCATGTTTGGTCCATAGTCTACTTTCAGCACACATCTTCCATCCTGAGCGAGCCCTCCAAGCATCATTTACTTGGTGATCCCTTCTCTATCCCAGCTGCCTTTCCCCCCAGCATGTGAGGCCTGCTTCCAAGCCATGGAGCAATCCTCCTGACCCTTATCTCTATTATCCTTGGGTGTTAGTCTCCCATTATGTCACTTTATATTCCACAATGAGTGCTGAATTTTCTTTCTTAAAAATATATCCAATGAGTAGTATCGTGTTGGTGCTTCCTTATTTTCATTTGGCATATAGAACATAATTCACTGATTTGGGTGTTATGGTCACTGAAAAACAAGATTTTTTACTTTAAATGTCATAGGTGAATAAGTAAACTTTATTTTCTTGGTTTATTTTTAGACCTTGTATTATTTATGTTCACATTGGGGTATATATATAGTTTTCTTATTTGTTATTATTTTGCTTCCCATATTTGAGAATTTAAATCTAGTATTTTACAACATTTTATGTTTCTGAAAATATTTAGAAAATTTCTCATGTGTCTTTGAAAATTGTCTTTTTATGTGTTCAATCTGCTCTGTATTTGTCACAAGTGCTTGTCAGTTATGTATGTTGCAAATACTGCCTTCCACTTTCATTTATCTTTCATTCTGTTAACGAAGTCTTTGATAAAGCTAAGCCCTCAGTTTTAACCTAGTAATGTTCATCAATAAGGACACTAGAGTGAAGTCACACAAAGAGGACGCTCTCACTTTCTATGATTACAGCTTCCAGAATGGTGATATGATATCTGAAAATATATGCCTCAAAAAAATAAACATGAGAGCATTCAAAAGAAGAAAGAAAGAAAGAAAAAAAGAAAGAAAGAAAGAAAGAAAGAAAGAAAGAAAGAAAGAAAGAAAGAAAGAAAGAAAGAAAGAAAGAAAGAAAGAAAGAGAGGGAGGGAGGGAGGGAGGGAGGGAGGAAGGAAGGAAGGAAGGAGAAAAAAGAAAGAAAGAAAGAAAGAAAGAAAGAAAGAAAGAAAGAAAGAAAGAAAGAAAGAAAGAAAGAAAGAAAGAAAGAAAGAAAGAAAGAAAGAAAGAAAGAAAGAAAGAAAGAAAGAAAGAAAGAAAGAAAGACTGCCCCCCACCCAGATGAGACCCTAAGCCACTGCCCATGAACAGCTCCTCTGGTCCTGAACGGCCATAATGCCAGAGGCACACAAACCAATCTCAGAATGCAGCGGCTGCTGGCAGAAATGCTCCTGAACTGTGAACTAAGCTACAGCCTCATGCCGCCCCGGGAGGGGAAGGGTTTTTTGTCCCTAGGCCTTTTCCCCTTTGCAGCAGCAGCATGGTGACCTCCACATTTCAGAATCAATTAGACAGAGAGATAGGAGCTTGCAGTGATGGGGCATGCAGGAAATCTCGCGGGGAGGGTGGGGGCACGCAGAACCGGCCCTGCTCCCCGCCCAGACGAGACCCTGAGCGGCCGCCCACAAGCAGCTCCTCTGCTCCTGAAAGGGCATGATCCCAGAGGCACACAAACCAATCTTGAAATGCAGTGGCTGCTGGTAGAAATACCTCTGGACTTGATTACTGAAATACCAGAATTTCAAAACTGTGCGGCAGCTGTAACAACCGTGCAACATCATATGCTCTTCATTATCAGCAATATCACTGTATCACTGTCATCCTGTTGTTGGTTGATTTACTTGAGTGGGCACCAGTAACGTCTCAACATCTCTATTACACTCAGCCCTGAGATTTTAGCAGCCTCTCCTTACTCATCTTTCCCAATGATTGGAGGCTCTTTCAGGGCCAGGGTAATGAGACCTATCCTTACTTTTTTTGGCATATTGAATATGCTACGGGTAGCTTGCCAGGCTCTGCTGTGCGGGTGGGATACTCTCGGTAGCTTGCTGGGCTCTCCGAGAGGTATGTATATATCTTTTACTGTATTTGGGATAAGAAAACACCATGGGAAGCTTGCAAGGCTTTCCTGTGAAGGCAACAGACTCTTGGTAGCTTGTCAGGTTCTCCAAGAGGGAGAATAAGGCTATTAGATGTCAGGAGCTTGGTCTTATAGTCTCTGGATGTTGGCTGTTGGTGGGATTACATGGCACCGGGGACATTTTGTGGGTGTGGCTGCCAAGGTACTGGAAAATGGGGGGTCTGGGTGGACAAGGCCCAGTCCCAATCGAAGCAGACTTGGAGATCTCAGCCTAGGGTCCCTCACACCTGGGTTCCTCTGCCAGTCCCTTCATGTGTGAGGCTCGTCTGAAAGTGTGGGGAGTGGCCTTGAGCATGGCATATAAGCAATAGAAAGTAAATTATCTAATGATGCCTTTTGGGTAGGTCTGATTGTTGGGGGAAAATTCCAAATAATAATAGTGGGTTTTCTGTCAAAAATTAAATGTAACCAAAGTAAAGAGAAAGTTAAAGTGAAAATCATCTGCCACACAGGCTGGGGGTGGGGGGGCGGGATGGGGGGTTATACTGAGGTTCTTGGTGGTGGAACATGTGCACTGGTGAAGGGATGGGTGTTTGATCATTGTATGACTGAGACTTAAACCTGAAAGCTTTGTAACTGTTCTCATGGTGATTCAAGAAAGAAAGAAAGAGAGAGAAAGAGAGAAAGAAAGAAAGAAAGAAAGGAAAGAAAGAAAGAAAGAAAGAAAGAAAGAAAGAAAGAAAGAAAGAAAGAAAGAAAGAAAGAAAGAAAGAAAGAAAGAAAGAAAGAAAGAAAGAAAGAAAGAAAGAAAGAAAGAAAGAAAGAAAGAAAGAAAGAAAGAAAGAAAGAAAGAAAGGAGCTAACTTTTTCTAATCACAATCATGAAATCCCGTTGATCGTCAAGTTGCTCGAGTGGTCTCAGTAACCTCTACATTTGTCCTATCCCTGAGATTTTAGAAGCCTCTCTCTGTTCGACCTTGCCAATGATGCCACATTGGAGGCTCTTTCAGGGTCAGGGGAATGAGATTCAGCTGGTTACTGGCTTTGGCATACAGATACACGATGGGAAGCTTTCGAGGCTGTCCCATGTGGGCAGGAAGCTCTCAATAGCTTTCGAGTTTCTCCCAGAAGGAAAAGTAGGTTATAAGACATCGAAAAGCAGCCATGCACTTCTGGGAGCTTGCGTTTAAGTCTCTGGATGTTGGCCCTTGATGGGATTACACACACCTGGGTTCCTCTGCCGGTACCTTCATGCGTGAGGCCTATCCAAACGTGTGGAGAGGGGCCTTGAGCATGGCTGTGGCTAGGTTCTGGTGTCTTCAGCCGCCGGGAGCTCTGCTTGGGGTGGGGAGGGAAGCTGGAGCCCATACCCTCTGAGGGGCCCCGGGGAAGACAGCCAGGCGTGCGGGCAGGAGACTCTCTGATACTTTTTCTAATACTGCAGAAATAAAAAACATCAAAAACCTTCTGTGTTTCTTCAAGAGAAACAGTTGACTCTGTAAGATGAGTTAATCTTATGGCATTTCAATTTTTCCTAATCCAATACACTCACTCACTCTAGCACTTCAGTATCACTGAAAGGGAATTGTAGTGGTTCTGAAAAATAATACCTACTCAAGAGAGGCAGTATGAGTCAAAGCTCCCCAAAGGACCTTCTCCCCAAATTGTTACTATTTTACCTGTCTAACAGTTTGCAAAAATCTCTATCCTAAGTGCTTGCCTAGCATGTAGATATGGCCACAGACACTGGTTTAAATCTCAGTACCACCAAAGTGTGCCCCCTGAGCACAAAGCCAGGTATAGTCCCAAAAGAAAATAAAGCACATGAATAAAACCTTTGAGGGGGAGGAGCAATGGCACAGCAGATAGGGCATTTATTTTACACACAGCCAGCTCATTTTTGATTCTTGGCCCCCAATATGGTCCCCAAACCCTCAGAAATGCTCCCTGAACACAGAGTTAAAAATAAGCTCTGAAAACAGCAGGGTATATTCCCCAAACAAAAACAAACAAAAATCTTGAAAGGAAAATATGAAAATATGATATTCAGAGGGAGTTTAAAATTTGTTCTTTTGTGTGTGGGAGCAATAGTATAGTGGATAGGATGTTTGCCTTGCACACACCTAAGGCAAGTGCCCTAACCATTGTACTATCTCTCCACTCCCATCCTTTCAAGGTTTTTGAATACCCTTATGTTACCTCCAATATTTTGATATTGCTTCCTCAGGCAGTTACAATGTTAAATAATTTTTGTTGATTGTGTAAAAAAAAAATACCCTGTTGGAAGGCCTGTTTGCACAGAGCGAACTCTTGTATAATGGCTCAAAGAAAGAGAAGCACTTCCCCAGAGCCCACCTGCCTGTATGGTATGGCCTGGGAAAGATGTTACAAATATCCAAATAACTTTAGGCAGAAAAAGCTTCTCTGCCCCTAGGTTCTACAGAGCAATTAGTTAAGAAAAGAAAATAAAAAGACATCCAGATTGGAAATGATAGGAGTAATACTGTTTATATTTGCAGATTAATATAGAAATTCTTGCATATAGAAAACCAAAAAACAAAATACATACACATACAGAACTATAAGTTTAGCAAGATTCTAAGACACAAGGTTTATATATAATCAATTATATTTCTATAAACCATTAAAGAAAAATCCAAAGATAAAATTAAGAAAACATTTTTTCTTAATATGGATAAAAAGCTTTGATTAATGAAGGAATAATAAGATATTATAACCAAGTCAAAGAAGAATATAGCAACTGGACTTCAGAATTGCTGAAATTAACCTGTTAATGTTTGATCACTCACACAGCAATAGTAATAGTTGGTGTGATCTCTTTCATGTAGCAGAAATCAATATGTCTTTCCTAATTGGGCCATATTTATTAGCAGTTCAGTAATTTTTATGTTATCTTATATTTTTAAATAAATCTTTCATTTGTGATTGTACCTATTAGATATGCCAAAAACAGTAACAAGTCTCAGTGGAGACGTTACTGGTTTCCGCTTGAGAAAAGGAATGACAGTGACAGTGACCTATATGTATGTATATATGAATATAATCATCACCACTTCCACCATCAAAATTCCAAAGCTTCTCACCCCCCAGAAGACTCCTCCATCTATCCCATCCAGTTTTCCCCATAACTACAAAATTTCCTTTGAGTCTACTTTGTTTTTCCTTGCCTATTCTTCTCCTTTGTAATTAATATCATATATGTGGATGAGACAATTCAATAAAAGTATTTTCTTATTTATTTCACTTATCATAATCCCTCAAGATCCATCCATTTCATCCTCGAAGGGCTGAGTTTATTATTTATTTATTTTGCTTTTTGGGTCACACTTGGCAATGCACAGTGGGTACTCCTGGCTCTGCACTCAGGAATTACTCCTGGTGGTGCTCAGGGGACCATATGGGATGCTGGGAATCGAACCCGGGTTGGCCGAGTGCAAGGCAAATGCCCTACCTGCTGTGCTATTATAGCTCCAGTCCTTAAGAGTTTATTTTTTAAATACGTAGTATTCCTTTTTTGGTTGGTTGGTTTTGTTTAGGGGACCACACTCAGCAATGCTCAGGGCTTACTGCTGATTTCTGCACTCAAGGATCACTCCTGGTGGACTTGGAGGATCTTATGTGGTACCAGGGATCCAATGGCCACTTTGGGCCACTCTCATCCCCAAAAGTAGTATTGTTTTAGTAGTAATATTCCAGAGTATATCGACCACAGCTTCTTTATTCAGTAATCTGTTGGTGGACATTGAGGTTAGTTCATGTGTTGGTTATTGTGAACAATGATACTATGAATATAGAGGTGCAAATATTCTTTCAAAATAGCAAAATAGCATTTTCCTACGTTCCTTTTTTCTTCCTCCCTTCCTTTTCTTTTCTTTTCTTTTCTTTTCTTTTCTTTTCTTTTCTTTTCTTTTCTTTTCTTTTCTTTTCTTTTCTTTTCTTTTCTTCTCTTTTCTTTTTTGGGTCACACCCGACAATGCTCAGGGATTACTCCTGGCTCTGCACTCAGGAGTCACTCCTGGCAGTACACAGGGACTGTATGGGATGCCAGGGATCAACACCAGTGGGCCAACCCCAGGCCAGCTTCTTGCAAAGCAAGTGCCCTATCTGCTGTACTATTGCTCCAGGCCCTCAAAATAGCTTTTTCAAAGGCTTTGCAGAAATACCTAGGAGTGATATTGCTGAATCATATAAAATTTTCACTTTTATTGGGGGGAAGCATACATATTGGTGCTCAGGTCTTACTCCTAGTTCTGCACTCAGGGATCACTCCTGTTGGGCTCAGGGGACCGACCATATGGGGCGCTTAGAATCAAATCCATATTGGTCATGTGCAAAGTAAGCATTCTACCCATTGTTGCTATCGCTTCAGTTTCTCCAATTATATTTTTAAAGGTATTGCATTGTGGCCAACCCAGTTTTGATTCCTCCATCCCTCTCAGAGAGCCTGGCAAGCTACCCATGGCATATTCGATATGCCAAAAACAGTAACAAGTCTCACAATGGAGATGTTACTGGTGCATGCTCAAGCAAATTGATGAACAACGGGACAACAGTGCTACAGTGCTATTTTTAAAAATATCCTTTTTTTTCTTTTTGGCAATGCACAGGGGTTAATCCTGGCTCTGCACTCAGTAATTACTCCTGGCAGTGCTCAGGGGACCATATGGGATGCTGGGAATCGAACCCGGGTCGGCCAAGAGCAAGGCAAATGCCCTACCCGCTGTGCTATCGCTCCAGCCCCTAAAAATATCCTTATTTTTTAAGGTTCTCTACTGATTTCTCTCACTTCATTTTCTAGTGATCCCATAATTCTCATGTTAACCCTCCTAATGGAGTTTGATATTTCTCACAGACTTTTTTTGGAGCCTTATTTATTTATTCCTATTTGAGTTATGGTATGTATTTTTTTCATTTCTGAAAATCATTTTTTTTCTTGTGAGATTGAGACTATTTGCTACGATTTAATGTTAGATTAAATTTGATTCCCTGTGTTCTTCAAACCCAATATCTCTGTTTGGAATTCTTAATTATGTTAATCTTTCTGGTATAGCACTTCTTATACTCTCGTGACTACTTTTTAATATCTTATATTCACTGGCTCTGAGTTTAGTTGCCATTCTCCAAGTTCATTGATGTTTTTATGATAGCTCTTCTCTATTATTCGTTATTTCCCCAATGCTGTGATTTCAAGTTTATCTCTGGAGAACTTGTCATTTTCTGAGAATTCCATCTTACTTTTGCGATTTGTTTTTGCTTTCTTGCTAAAGGAAAAAAATGTTATCAGAATTGTTGTGCTTTGGCATCTGGGATAGCTTTGTTGGTTCTTCTGCAGGTGGAGCCTTGACTTAAATTTGGGGTTCTCCTTTACCTCTCTAGTCCTGATGCCAAGGGAGATTATGTACTGTGATGAAATTAAACACCCCCCAAAATAGTGCTGCAAGTTCTGAGTAAGGGGGAGGCAGCCTGGAGGAAGAGCCCCCTGTTGCCCTTCAGCCTCTGTAGCCAATCCAGTCTTCTTTTCCTGTCAACAATTGAATTCACAGTTTCTGACTCTGGGATGCAGCTGTTCAGCCTCACTATTCCCTGATGGAGGGCTGAAAGGGTTCCGCTGCTCCAGCTGTTCCTGGAGTAAAACAGGTGTGTGTGAGTGTGTGTATGTGTGTGTATGTGTGTGTGTGTGTGTGTGAGTATGTGTTGGTCAAGGGGAGGGGTTTCCAAGATTTTAATTGCCAGCAAATCAGCCTTTCACCTATGAGTGAAAGATAAATCATTATTTCTATAGTATTGTCTCTCTTGCCTAGTGAGAACTTGGCTGCTTGCAGATCTCTTCTCTGTTGATCCCTCTCTGATTCCCTTCCATACCTCAGGCTGTGAGTATGTGAGGCTTTCTCTGAGGCATGTAGTTAATTTCTGGTTGTGCTTTTGCAGGGAGCTTTGGTAGCTGGCATCTATTCCGACATTTTTCATGAGGTTCAAAACTCAAATAAGAAAAAATTTCCATTTTAATAGTATTAAAGATAAATTCAACAAAATAACTGTTACATTTGCACACCAAGGAGTGCAAAACATTGTTTTAAAATTTTAAAATTTTAAGCAAGCTACCGAGAGTATCCCGCCCACACAACAGAGCTTGGTAAGCTACCCATGGCATATTCAATATGCCAAAAAACAGTAACAAGTCTCACAATGGAGACATTACTGGTGCCCGCTCAAGCAAATCAATGAACAATGGGATGACAGTGCTACAGATAGTGCTACAGTGCTCCGTAAGTAATGCAGCACCCCCAACTTCAAGTGTATTTAAATATGTGGAAATAAATCTTATGTACTGATAGGAAGACAACATTTAGGAGAAAATATGCCCCCAAACTTATCTGAAGAGTCCATATGTATCTCTAAGAGTGCTTTGCAGAAGAACTTGACAAAATGATCTAAGACAAACTATTATAAAGAAATACCAGGGAGGGATTAGTAGCTAAAAACAAAAAAACTTTGAAAAAGAACACTCAAAACTTACATATTTCCACTTAAAAATTTATAATAAAGCCACAGTAATCAAAATAATAAGTTATAGGAGAAGCTCTCCCCTCGTCCCCTGCTCGTCCGAGTGGGTTGGGGGCCCACTCGGAAGCCCCCAGCTCCGGCTGGCAGCTCTCAGCCATCTCGCACACCGTGCCTGGCCCCTCCCTCTTCTCCAGGTTAGGGGCGTGTCCTGTCATCAGGGGTCATGGTCTCAAAAGTGGGCATGGCCTATTTCTGGAGCTGCTGCAGTTGTTTCTTTCATTCCATGCATGGTTCCTGGGTCACAATCGGTATAACCTATACCTTTTAAGATATCTGGTCATCTTAGTCACTATATGCTAATAGTTAATTAGCCTATCCCATCCTAATTTCAAAAACTCTATCAGTGAACACATCAAGCGCAAAAAAAAAGTCCATTTTAAAGACATCATAGCCCCACATCTTCAATTGAGGCCCCTCATAAGCTAAGGTAGTGCGCCTGACAGTAAAGCCCATAACAACATGAAGAAACAGAGAAAATCCCCACCACCAGGAGAAATAGAAGAGAGGATCTCAGAAACCCCAACAGGGACTTCCCAGAAATACAATCTCCTCTCAGATAAAGAATTCAGAGAGGAAATCGTCAAGATGGTTCACGAACTCAAAGCAACGAACATCCAATAAATTAAGGGAGGATATGGATGCAGCGTTGGAATGGTCCACTAAGATAATCCAGGAAGAAATGAGAGCAGAAATCTCAAAGCTACGAACAGAAGTTACACAATTAAAAGAATCGGTAGATGAAATTAAAAACTCAGTAGGAGCCCTCAATAATAGAATGGCTACAGCCGAAGACAGAATCAGTGAGCTTGAAGATGACTTGCAGAAAGCATATACGCAACAACAAATAATGGCAAAAGATCTCAAAATGGCTCTAGAGCAAATTAGAGTCCTAGGGGATGACCACAAGAGAAGCAACATGAGAATCATTGGAGTGCCAGAACCACAGGAAACCAATCCCAATGAAAAAAAACACAGTCAAAGACATCATTGCTAAGAAATTCCCAGAGCTAGAGAATGCGGGCATCCAGATCCAAGGAGTCCGAAGGGTGCCAGCTAAAAGGGACCCAAATAAAAAATCCCCAAGGCATATCATAGTCAGAATGATGGATGCCGTTGATAGAGACACAATACTGCAAGCAGCAAGATCAAAGAAAGAAATCATATACCAAGGAGCACCCCTTAGATTCACAGCAGACCTATCAGAAGAAACCTTCCAAGCCCGAAGACAATGGTGGGATATAGTGAAAAAACTTAATGAAATGAAGGCCTCTCCAAGAATACTTTACCCGGCTAAACTCTCAGTAAAACTTGAAGGAACCATACACTATTTCACGGAGAAACAACAGCTCAGGAACTTCATAGACTCAAAACCAAACCTAAAAGAAGCACTAAAGGGGCTGTTGTAAGACAAAAAGAACCTCTACAAGCACAACAAACCCTTACACAAAGATGGCGCAAAATCCCATAACAATAATCTCCCTTAATGTCAATGGTCTAAATTCACCAATTAAGAGACACAGACTGGCAAAATGGATTCAGAGACTCAACCCAACATTCTGCTGCCTGCAAGAAACACATCTGAATAGCCAGAACAAACACAGACTCAAAGTCAAAGGATGGAAAACAATCCTGCAAGCAAACAACTCCCTCAAGAAAGTTGGGGTGGCTTTACTAGTATCAGACAACATAGACTTCAGGTTGAAAAAGATTAGAAGGGATAGTGAGGGCCACTTTTTATTAATCATGGGATATGTACATCAGAAAGAAATCACTCTCCTAAACGTCTATGCACCCAATGAGGGACCAGCTAAATTCCTCCAACAGCTGCTAAGAGACCTTAAGAAGTACATCTCGAGAAACACAATAGTAGTTGGAGACTTCAACACCACCCTGTCTCCTCTGGACAGATCAAGAAGATTAAAACTCACCAAGGACATACTGGCTTTGAAGGAAGAAATAGAAGAGGAAGGGCTAAAAAATCTATACAGGGCTTTATATCCCCCCAAAAAGGAATACACATTCTTTTCCAGTGCACATGGAACATTTTCCAGAATAGGCCATGCGCTGGGCCACACAGCATACCTCAACAGAATCAACAAGATAGACATTGTACCAGCTATCTTTTCAGACCATGATGCACTGAAGATAGAAATGAATCATGGAAAGATGCAGAAAACCAAATCAAACACCTGGAAATTAAATAGCTTGATGTTGAACAATGAGTGGGTCAGGAAGGAAATCAAGGAGGAAATCAAAAGGTACCTGGAAACAAATGAGAATGAAGACACGAGCTACCAGAACCTGTGGGATGCAGCAAAAGCCGTTTTAAGGGGAAAATTTATAGCTCTGCAAGCATATCTCAGGAAGGAAGAAACGGCCCGCATAAATAACTTGACTTCACAGCTCAAGACCATAGAAAAGGACCAACAAAAGGAGCCCAAACCAGGCAGAAGGAAAAAGATAGTAAAACTTAGAGCAGAAATTAATGACATGGAAACCCAAAAGACAATTCGAAAGATCAATGGAACCAAGAGCTGGTTCTTTGAGAAAATAAATAAGGTTGATAAACCACTAGCAAGACTCACAAAGAAAGAGAGAGAGAGAACACTTATAAGTCGAATCAGAAATGAAAAGGGGAACATCGCAACAGAAACCAATGAAATTCAAAAGATTATCAGAGACTACTTTGAAAATCTGTATGCCACGAAACAAGAGAACCTAGAAGAAATGGATAAATTCCTGGATTCCAAGGCTGAACCAAGAAGACCTGGAGTTCCTGAATAGTCCTATTAACATCAAGGAAATTGAAATGGTAATCAAAAGTCTTCCAAAAACAAAACCCAGGCCCAGACGGATTCACTAGCGAATTCTTCCAAACATTTAAAGAGGACCTATTGCCAGTTCTTCTCAAGCTTTTCCAGGAAATTTAAGAAACAGAAATCCTCCCAAACAGTTTCTATGAGGCTCACATCTCCCTAATACCAAAAGCAAACAAAGACACCACAAAAAAAGAAAACTACAGGCCAATATCCCTGATGAACACAGATGTGAAGATTCTCAACAAGATATTAGCAAACAGAATTCAACAACTCATCAAAAAGATCATACACCAGGACCAAGTGGGATTCATCCTGGAGATGCAAGGATGGTTTAACATTCGGAAATCAATCAACATAATCCATCATATCAACAAAAGAAAAGATAAAAATCATATAATCATATCAATAGATGCAGAGAAAGCATTTGACAAGATCCAGCACCCGTTTATGATGAAAACTCTCACCAAAATGGGTATAGAAGGGACCTTCCTCAATATAGTCAAAGCCGTTTATCACAAGCCTACAGCAAGCATCATCCTCAATGGGAAAAACTAAGAGCCTTCCCTCTAAGAAAAGGGATGAGGCAAGGATGCCCACTCTCTCCACTTCTGTTCAATATAGTACTGGAAGTACTTGCAATAGCGATTAGGCAAGAAAAAGATATTAAGGGCATTCAGACACGAAGGGAAGAAATCAAGCTCTCACTATTCGCAGATGATATGATACTATACTTAGAGAACCCTAAAACCTCTACCAAGAAACTCCTAGAAACAATAGACTCGTATAGTAAAGTTGTAGGCTATAAAATCAATACCCAAAAGTCTATGGCTTTCCTATATGCAAATAATGAGAGAGAAGAAGCAACATGATAAAAGCAATCCTGTTCACAATTGTGCCTCAAAAAATCAAGTACCTCGGAATCAGCTTAACTAAGGAGGTAAAGGACTTGTATAATGAAAACTACAAAACGCTAGTTCAGGAAATAAAAGAAGACATGAGGAAATGGAAAAATATCCCCTGCTCATGGATTGGAAGAATTAATATTGTCAAAATGGCAATTCTCCCCAAAGCATTGTACAAATTCAATGCGATCCCTATAAGGATACCCTTGTCATTCTTCAAAGAAATGGAGCAGGTGCTCCTGAAATTCATATGGAACAATAAGCCCCCACGAATAGCTAAAGCAATTCTTGGGAAAAAGAAAATGTAGGAATCAACCTCCCCAACTTCCAACTCTACTACAAAGCGGTAGTCATTAAAACAGCTTGGTACTGGAACAAAGGCAGACCTGCAGACCAATGGAACAGGGTTGAATACTCTGACACATCTCCCCAAATATATGACCATCTAATCTTTGATAAGGGAGCAAGAAATGTGAAGTGGAGCAAGGAAATCATGTTTAACAAATTGTGCTGGCAAAACTGGACAGCTACATGCAAAAAAATGGGCTTAGACCTTCACCTATCACCATGTACAAAAGTCAGATCAAAATGGATTAAAGACCTCAACATCAGACCAGAATCCCTAAGGTACATTGAGACAAGGTCGGCAAAACCCTCCACAACATTGAAGACACTGGTATCTTCAAATCTGACACGCCACTGGCCAAGCAGGTGAAAACAGAGATAAATAAATGGGACTATCTCAAACTAAGAAGCTTCTGCACCTCAAGAGAAACAGTGACCAAAGTACAAAGACAATCTACAGAATGGGAAAGGATGTTTACGCAGTACCCATCTGATAAAGGGTTGATATCAAGGATATATAATGCACTGGTTGAACTCCACAAGAAGAAAACTGCCAACCCAATCAAAAAATGGGGTGATGAAATGAATAAAAATTTTCCCAAAGAAGAAATCCGAATGGCTCAGAGGCACATGAGAAAATGTTCCACATCACTAATCATCAGGGAGATGCAGATCAAAACAACAATGAGATATCATCTCACACCACAGAGACTGGCCCACATCCCAAAAAACAAAAGCAACCAGTGTTGGCGTGGATGTGGGGAGAAAGGGACTCTTCTTCACTGCTAGTGGGAATGCTGACTGGTTCAGCCCTTTTGGAAAACAATATGGACAATTCTCAAAAAGTTAGAAATTGAGGTTCCATTTGACCCAGCAATACCACTCTTGGGAATATATCCCGGAGATGCAAAAAGGTATAGTAGAGATGGCATCTGCATTTCTATGTTCATTGCAGCACTGTTTACAATAGCCAGAATCTGGAAAAAAAAACAGAGTGCCCCCAAACAGATGACTGGTTAAAGAAACTCTGGTACATATACACAATGGAATACTATGTAGCTGTCAGAAAACACGAAGTCATGAAATTTGCATATAAATGGATCAACATGGAAAGTATCATGTTGAGTGAAATGAGTCAGAAAGAAAGAGACAGACATAGAAAGATTGCACTCATATGTGGAATATAATATAATTGAGAAGTGCAAGTTTGCAGTGATGCAATTTCTGGCAGATATTTCTCTGGACTTAGTTACTAAAATACTAAAATACAGAAACCCAAAACCATGAGGCCACTAGGTGCGGTCACTCGACCTCATACCTCTTCATTCTCAGCAATGGAAAACAAATTGTCAAATTCTTTCTTTCCAGCAGGTCTAACTTTAGGGGGGAGACTCTCCAAACAATAATAGTAAGTTTTGTTGAAATATTGAATGCAATCAAAGTGAAAGTAAAGTGAAATTTATCAGTTACACAGGCAAGGGGGCCTAGGGGTGTTGGGGGGCTAGGGGTGTGGGGGGACGGGGTGGAGCTATACTGTGATTCTTGGTGGTGGAATATGTGCACTGGTGAAGGGATGGGTGTTCGAGCAATGTATAACAGACTTAAACCTGAAAACTTTGTAACTTTCCACATGGTGACTCAATAAAAAAATTTAAAAAAATAATAAGGTATATATGTAAAAATTAAATGTAGATAATATAATAAAGCTGAAATTTCAGAAATAGATCTTTAAATTTACAGTCATTTCATTTTTAACCAGAGTGCCAAGATAACTAAGTGTTAAACAACTAGATGCTCACATGGCAAAGTAACAAAGGTAAATACTTTATTCTATAAGCCAGAATTGATTCTTATAGGATCATACTCTTAAATATGACAGCTAAAACTCTTAAAAATATCACTTGTATCACTTGTCACCCCGTTGATCTTTCATTTGCTCGAGCGGGCGCCAGTAACATATCCATTTGTCCCTGTCACGTGCTAGCGTAGCCCAATTATATCTGCTCGTTCCAGGAACAGGAAGGGCCTCAAATTGTTCATTCAGGGTTTTGACAAAGAAGTCTGACCATCTCGTTGGTGGGTGGCCATGCGGTCTTTTGACGTCCCGTGGAATCCAGTTGGTAACAGCTCTAATCCAGCTGTTGTCTCTGAATCACATTACATGTCCGGCCCATCTGATTTTTGATGCCTTGGCAAACGAGACAGTGTCCCTGATTCTTGACCGTCGATGGAGGTCGGAACTCTGGATTCCTTCTCTTACTTGAGTGAAACGTGATACTCCTAGCATAGCTCTTTCTATTCCTCTTTGGGATACTTGAATAGCATTCTCATCCTGTTTGCATAGGTCCCAGGTCTCTGAGGTGTATGTTAATGCAGAAAGAAGAGTGGAGTCGAAAAGATGTGCCTGGATCCAGAGGTTCTTCATCCTCTTAACCACTTCTTTGATGTTCTTGAAGGCGCTCCACGCTGCTCTCTTCCTCCTGCGCAGTTCTGGTGCCAAGTCATTCCTCATGTTGTGTTCTCTACCCAGGTACACATAGCTGCTGCATTTGGAGATGTTCATTCCATTGAGAGCAAATGGAATGTCAGGGACTAGTTCATTTTTCATGAACATCATTTTGCTGAGATTCAACTGCAGTCTGACCTTTCCACACTCGAAGTCGAAGTCGGACAGCATTTGTGCCACTTGGCTAATGTTTGGTGTTATGAGAACGATGTCATCAGCGAAGCAGAGGTGGTGTAGTTGTGGACTGCCTATCTTCATTCCCATTCCTTCCCATTCCAGTCGTTGCATGATGTTCTCGAGGGTGGCACTGAAGAGTTTCAGTGAAATGGTATCACCCTGATGAACCCATCTTTTTACGTCAATGATCACTTTCTTGTAGAATGGTGAGATCCTGGTGGTGAATCAATAATATAGCTTGAGGAGGATCTTGATGTACTGAGTTTGAATGCCCTGTTTGGCTAGGGCTTCGATGACTGCTTCAACAGAAGTCTCAACAGAATCAAAGGCCTTCTCTAAATAGATGAACATTAAACAGAGCAGCATCTTAAACTCTCGCAAAACTTCAATGAGTTTGGTCACTGTGTAGATATGGTCAATCGTGCTGAATCCTTTTTGGAACCCAGTTTGTTCGCATGGTTTTCTTTCATCTAGTTTTCTGCCTATTCTATTCAGGATGGCTCGAGTGAACAACTTGTAGACGACGGATAACAGGCAGATTGGGCAATAGTTGCCGATATTGTGGATGTCTCCCTTCTTGTACAACAGAATGGTCTTGCTGTTTTTCCATTGGGATGGAACCTTGCATTCGGACAGGTAGCATGTGAAGAGCTGAGCCGATGTATTGACGAGTACTGGCGGCAGATTCTTCAGGTGTTCAGGTCTGACCTTGTCTGGACCTGGTGCTGTACACATCTTTACCGACAAGATGGCCTGTCAGATTTCGGACATTGAGAACAACATATTCATCCTGTGGAATTTGGTATCTGAGCAGGTGGACATAGCTGTCGAAGAGATCTGAGTAGAAGTCGTGAATAATCCTCTTCTTTGCCCTTCTGGAAGATGTGATAAACCCATCAGGACATCGGAGGGCAGACATCTTGGTCTTGTAGTTGGTGAAGGACAGGCTAGTGCTGCGAATACTTTTCCCGGCTTCTGCTGTATCGGCCAACACTGCTGCTCTTCTCTCTTTGAGGTTTTCCTTTATCGCTTCTCTGCACAGCTTTGCGAGCTTGGACATTAGTTTGCAGTTGCCTGAGGCTCATGCCAAATGACTTTGGCGAATGAGCTCAAGAGTTTCCAAAGACAGGCATCTGTTTGTGGCTTTCCCACTCTCAGCATTTTCACACAATCATGGAGGTGCTGAACCAATCAATTGTATTCCTCGTCGATGTCAATGACGGCATCTTCCCACATTGTCACAATAGTGCCAAAGAGCTCCCAGTTAGTTGTCATTCTGAGAATTCTCTTCTTAAACTTAAACTTTGCAGTGCTTTCTCCCTGCTCTGTGAAGTAGAATTTTGCACGAAGGAGACGGTGGTCCAATCTGTTTGGAATATTGGGACAACAGTGACATCAGTCAGGCAAAACCTTTAATTGAATATTATGTGGTCAATTTCGTTGTGGAACTGTCCACCAGGAGACTCCCATATCCAGCGTTTAGATTCAGCCGTCTGGAACTGTGAATTACCATGGATAGTCTTGGTTGATATGATGAACTCAGACAGTCTCTCACCCTGTTCATTCCATTCTAGGCCATGGGACCCAATGTGGAGTTCTTCAGGAGACATTTTTGGTCCTATCTTGGCATTAAAATCACTAACAATGATCTTGTAGAAGGTGTGCTCTTCTTTATAGAACTTCTACAGCTCTATGTAGAACTCCTCAATTTCTTCTTCATCATAATTGGGTGTTGGTGCGTAGACAACAAAGATAGAAACTGCCGGTAGTGAGCCACATCTATTCAAGCATAATCATCTGGTTCTGGTTGTTAGGCATTTGAATGAATCAATGCTCATGGCTAAGTTCATGTTGACAAAGACACCAACGCCACCGATGCCTCTGTTGTCTCATGTTGCGAGGAAAAGTTCTTCTCCAGTGTCGAAAATTGTGTGATGTGATTGATGCCTTCTTGTTTTGGTCCGACCAATGATGTTGTACTTGATCTTCTGCACTTGCATCATCAGGTCCTTAGTGGATGCTTCTGTTGCCAGCATACATGCGTTGAAAGTACAAACAGTCATTTTAGTCTTTCTTTGTTTTGGCAGTCTAGTTCGTCCCTGAGATTTTATCAGCCTCTCCTTGCTCATCCTTCTTAACGCTGACGTATTGGGGGCTCTTTCAGTGCCAGGCAAATGAGGCCCATTGTTGTTACTGTTTTTGGCATATCGAATACACCATGGGTAGCTTGCCAGACTCTGCCATGCAAGCGGGGTACTCTCGGTAAAACATAGTCAAGTTTGGGTCAGAGAGATAGTACAGCAGGGAGGGTGTCTACCTTGCACAGGGCTGACCCATGTTCATGAGCCCTAACATCCCATATGGCACCACTAGGAATGATCCCCAAGCATAGAGCCAGGAGTAAGCCCTGAGTAGAGCTGGGTATATCCCAAAAACAAAAACAGAAACAGCAGTTTTTATGACTTTGCATTAGTCAAAGTTTCTTAAGGGTGACCCAAAAAAGATAAGAAACAAAAGGAAAAAAAGAAATTGGACTTCATCTGAGTTAAAAACATTGGAGTTCCTTTTTTATTTTAATTTTTGTCATGCCTGGCAATAGTCATGAGTCATTCCTGGCATGGCACTTGGGGACCATTCTTGATGGACCCAGGATAGACTCAGATCCCCTACATTAAGAGCAAACTATCCAGCCCTTTAGACCATCTCCCCACCTCTAAAACTTAGGTGTGTAAAAGGACAGCATACAAAATTTTAAAATGACTCAGAATTGCAGATAACATATGTAAATTACATATCTGGTACGGAACTTATAACTAAAATATATAAAGAATAGCTATAACTCATTGATAATATGATAATCAAATTTTATAATGAGTAAAGGATCTGAATTGATAATTCTTCAAGGATTATATACAAATGGCTAGTAAGCAGATAAAAAAGGTGCTTATGGTATCAATCACCAAGTATAAATCTAAACTATCACAGGACACCATGTTATGTGCTCTCGGAAGACTATACACAAATAGACAGACAGTAAAAATCGTGGGGAAATTGGTCCCATAAACATCGCCTGTAAAAATGTAAAATGGCTTTGCTGCTTTGAAAAAGTTTGGCATGCCCTCAAACTATTATAAGGACAATCTCACTATTAGACCAAATAATTTTACTCCCAGTTATATACCAAAAGTATTGAAAAACATTTGTTCCTACATGAATTAAATTGAAAGATTCATGGCATCAACTTTTATAATATTTAGAACATGAAAGCAACCCACATTCTTCCGTTTAAAGAATAAACAACAGGTAGTATGAGTAAACTTCATTTTTAGAAAGTTTGGCCCTTT
The DNA here is from genome assembly GCF_027595985.1 of Sorex araneus. NCBI lineage: Eukaryota > Metazoa > Chordata > Mammalia > Eulipotyphla > Soricidae > Sorex > Sorex araneus. Next base: position 239,644,413 of record NC_073302.1, read on the forward strand.
GGGTCATGCTACTTCAAACTTTACAAAAGACATGCTCCAGTTTCTGTTTTGGCCAATCAAAAAAAAAATCCAAAGAAGATTTTGACTTTTACAACAAAGGGCAAAAACCTAGGACCAAAGAAATACTACAAGCTGCAGAACTTGCTTTGCACACAGCAGGCCTCAGCGCAATTCCCCACAGTGGGTAAGATTCCCTGAGTCTTGTCAGGAGTGATCCCGAAGCACAGAGACAGGAACATGGCCTGAGTCACCACCAAGTGTGACCCTACCTGCTCTCCCCTCTCTGCCCGCTCCCCCTGCAACAAGAGGCAAAAGATTTAATGCGCATTTGATATTTAGCTTATACCAGTCATTCTGGAGGGCACACATACCATGAATAGTGAGAACAAGTCATTTTCCCAGGAACTACCTTATACCAGCAATGTAGTTTTCCTGTGGTTGCTGCTTTTATTATTAATTAGTGATATCTTAGCTTCTATATGTTATTTGATAAAATTAATGAAAATTGCTTCTTGGGTCTACTTTGTTTTGACTTGGAGAAGACTTCATGAGACACTCTACATTTAGATGGAGGTTGAAGGAAATATGTGCACACACATATATGTATAACTAAAATATTATTCAGCAGTAAAAATGCATTAAGTATAATATTCGCCACAACAAAAACAAAACTTTTCCTAATTGACTGAAGTCAGACATGAAAGACCATATGCTGTATGATTGTATCTATAGGAAATAGAAGAAGAGGCAAACCCATTGAGACCAAAAGTGGTTTCCTGGTCTCCAGGGACTGACTGCAGAGGAAAATGGGGAATGACTGATAATAGGTCTGGATTTCTTTGGGCAGTGATAAAAATATTGCTGAGTTAGATAGTAGTCATGGTTACACAACCTTATGAGTAAAAACTTGGAAAAACAACCACTTCTTTACTTCAAACTAGCGAATGTTATTCAATGACTTTAATGACGTCATTATTTAAAATTCCCCAATCATCAATAATGCTTTCTTTTTTTTCACTTAAAAATATTGATTAAGGCGGAAATGTCTCTAGACTGTGAACTAAGCCATGGGTGAACTAAGCCACGGCTCCATGCCGCCCCAGGAGGGGAAAGGTTTTTCTCTCTCTGCTTTTCCTTTCTTGGGGTGAGGGAATGGCTTGGCGACCACCATCTTATAAGGACCACTAAAGAGAAGTATGAGCTTGCGAGATGTGCAGGAGATCTTGGGATGGGGTTGTTACTGGCACTGCTCTCCACCGATATGTGACCCGAGCGGCCGCACGTGTGCGGCCTCTCCATTGCTGAATGACCATGATCCCGGAGGCTACCTATCTACTTTTGGCACCAGCAGCTTCTTGAAGAAATTATAAGGACCACTGAAGAGAAGTACAAGTTTGCAATGATGCAATTTCTGGCAGAAATTTCCCTGGACTTAGTTACTAAAATACTAAAATACAGAAATCCAAAACCGCGCAGCCGCTATTGCGGCCTCATATCTCTTCATTCTCAACAATGGAAAACAAATTATCAAAGCTTCCTTTTCAGCAGGTCTGGTTTGTAGGGGAGACTCCAAACAATAATAGTGTGTTTTTTTGTTGAAATATTGAATTTAATCAAAGTGAAGAGAAAGTAAAGTGAAAATTATCAGTTACACAGGTGGGGGGCTGGGATGGGAGGTATACTGGGGTTCTTGGTGGTGGAACATGTGCACTAGTGAAGGTATGGGTATTCAATCTTTGTTTAACTGAGAATTAAGCCTGAAAGCTTTGTAACTTTCCACATGGTGATTCAATAAAAAAAATTTTTTTAAATATTGATTAATTAAAGTAAGGATGAAACCTGCAAAAAAGAATAAGCAGGCTGTACCCCTTTGCATAGTACTACATCAATAATGCTTTCCTGAGGACATCTTTCATATTCTGTATCAAAAAATTTTTCTGAGATCATAAATTTATTCATTTATATTCTCCTCTGGTAGCTTTGTTATTTTTCTTTTCATAGTTGAATCCACAAACTCCCTGATATAGATCTATATATCTATAAATGCAGGTGTTTCCAGGGCCCATATCTAGAGACTCACACTGTGAGGCAGGTGCTTTACAACTGAGTCACATCCACGCTGACATTAATATTTTTATAAGGAAGGATTCAGGCTCCATAATTTTAACGTGAACTGGCTGGAGAGGAAAATGGGGAGTGACTGATAACGGGTCTGAATTTCTTTGGGCAGTGATTAAAGTATTGCAGAGTTAGGTAGTGGTCATTTCTTCGTCCCAGTCTCATTTATGAAAGGAGACATTCTTTCCAACTCCATGACATATCATTTTTGTTGCTACCAAGTGTCCATATGTACCTGCTTTTGTGGTTGGATAGTCTGTTCTCTGTCATTGCCTTTTTTTTTTTTTGCTGATGCCTCTTCAATATCATACTGTCTTGATTATCATATCTTTCTAACTCGTCTTGCAATCTGGTACACAGGGTGATTTTGCTTTTCTCCTTGCTAGAGAATATCTGGTTGTTGTTTATTTTAGTTTTCACATTTATTACAGATCAGCTATCCAAGTTACAAAGCCCCTAATTGTTTTCATTGTAACCATAACCTCTATGGTTTTGGGGAGAATTGATGCTTTTATAATGTCTTAGGAATTGTAAGGGTCATATTTTTATTTTCTTACAAAGTAATAAGTCATCCAGAAGATGCAAAGCTACTAGATCAGAGACAAAGGAATCTACTACTCACAGTACAGTATAACAGCATGAATGTAGATATTTTGATTTTGTTTCTATTTTTTGCCAGTTATCCATATTTCAGTTCCCACAGCAGTGTGAATAAGGTCAATACAATGCCTAATAGATTGCCTTATAAGAAAGGGACTCTGACTTACTGGAGTCCAAATATTCTATAAGAGAAGTAAGCAAACCTATCCTTTGCTATACAAATATCTTAAGAAGATAAATTATCTACTCTGTCCCAATATGAGTAGAAATATGAGCAACCCATGAAAAAATGGTCTTCTACTTAGTTTTTTCTCTGTAAGAATCTGTAATAAATTATGCTATGACTTCTCTAAGTGTGCAGGGGGGAAAGGTATACTTACAATGCTACTTTGAGTTCTAATAACAATCGGGTTCTTTATTATTTATATGACAATCAGAATTTTATTCTTATCTCAATGTTTTAAATTGTAGTTTTATTTAACAAATTGGACATTTTGTCTAAAATTTCCAAACGTTGTCATCACAATCGTTTATAATATATTTTATAGTATGTAAATACCTGTAGGGTTTAAGATATTTCCATTTTTAAATTACTTCTTTGTTTGCTTGTATTTTTTTTCTTTAAAACTATTATTGTCCTAATTTTGTTAATTTATTCATCTTCATAAGGAATCAAATTTTTATTTTGTTAATTCCTTTCTATTTAACTTTACTTTGTTTTTTTTGGGGGGGCCACATCTGACCATACTGAGAGCTTACTTCTGGCTCTACTCTCAGAGATCAATTCTGGCAGGCTTTGGGGACCATGTGGGCTGTCTCGGATCTCACCCTGGCCAGCTATGTGTAAGCCAAGCACCCTACCCACAGTACTATCTCTCTGGTCCCTCAACTTAATTTTTTTCTATATTAATTTCTGTGCTTATATTGATTATGTCTTCCTTTTACTTTCTTGGCTTTTTTAAACTATTCTTTATCTTTAAAATAATTTTTTAATCTATTGTTCTCTTTTTTCTCATGATAATTGCTTATTGAACTCCCTTTTTGCCTAACATGTATTCATGTAAGCTTACAAATACTTCATGAGTATATTTTTAAATCACAAACTACAATTGTTTATATGTAATAATTCCATTAAACTTTAGTTTAAAACATTTTCAAGGTTCCCCTATTTCTTCTGTAGAATTTTATGTGGAAGTTTACTTCTCAATTTCCAAATATACATCAATGTTCCAATCTCATTTTTGTTACTTTAATTAGATTCAACAGAACAAACATTTTTGCATAAATCAGTAACTTGACATACCTTAATATCTGCTTTTCTTGGGGTATGGTGCAGCCAACAGGTCAACCTGTACCTGTGGGGCAAGTGCAACAGCAACCTAATGGTGCCTTCAGACTTCCAGATACCCCGAAATTGCTGTTGTGCCTTTGGCCAGACCCCAACAACTGGGGCCAAGTTTACCAAGAAATTAAACAGCCAAAAGTTAGGTATGTGGGAGACACACCCAACAAACCACCTCCGGCTCAGCTATATAAGCTCATTTATTTGCCTTATTCCAGAGACCCATAAATCTCAAAAGAGATCAAAAGACTCAGTTAGGGCCTATAGTACAGAAGTAAGCGGGAACCCATGACTGAGAGGTCCAGGCCCACTTGGATTGGGACTGGGCATCCTCTCCCCCGGTCCCCAGTTTTCCAGTAGCTTGACAGTCACACCCACAAATTGCCTCCGATGCCATATAATCTCATCAACGGTCAAGACCCAGGGACTATAAACTAAAACTCCTGAAAGACAGCGCTGCAGAATGTCCTTACCCCACGACTTTCTTCACCAGGGTGTCCCAGAGGGGGACGGGTGAGAGCCCTCCCCACTCCAAGGGACCAGCTCCAGCAGCCAAAAACCTCCACAACCTAACCACTGCCATGTCCTGTCCCACGGAACTTGGTCAACGTGGGTAGCCAGGAGAGGGTGCGCGAGTGAAAAGAAGAGACACAAGAAGAAAGAGAAGACACAGACAGACACAAGAATGGGAGCAAGCTCCAATTTTATTTCTCCTAAGCTACTCTTTTATAATTGATTATATGAGGAAGTGGGCAGAATGGGAGAATAGCAAAGAATGCAAATGTTTAACGAAACTCGATGTGGGCCCTGATGGCAGTTTTCCTGGACATTGTTCTGCAACCTTTCCCAAGAAGCGGTTGTTCCTAGTTACAGGTCAGTTTTGTACTGACATATTGATTCCCAGGCATAGGTTTCTGGCTGTTTCCAGGCATTGGTTTCTGGCCCTTCCCAGGCATTGGTTCCTGGCATCGCCACACTCAAGGCCACCCCTCACGTGCTCGGGCCAGCCTCAAGCATGAGTGAAGTCCTAAGGAACCCAGGTAATGTGGAATTTTGTGACCTTGGACTCTAGGCTCAACAGGACCAGGAGTAGAGATCCTCTGCCTGCTTTCCCCAGTCTCTGGTGACCCAGGGGTCATGTCCATAAGCCACCTCCTGCCAGCGCCAGATAATTTCATCATCAGCCACTGTCCAGATCACATGGCTGCTTCTCCCGAAAGGGAGCATAACATGAGGCCCCCATAGTCATGCCACCAGACTCCACACCAGGCTTTCTCACACAGGGCACCTCAGAGGAGGGCAGGTTAGAGACCTCTCCACCCCCAAATCCTCCACACCCCAACCGCCACCACTCTCAAGGCCACTCCCCACGCACTCCGGCCAAGTCTCACATGTGAGTAAACATATTCCTGGACCACATGACATATCATAAAATACCCCCTACCGATTCTCCACAATTAACACACCACATTTGATGGGGTTCAGATAGTAGGCAACAAATCATAGAGGGAAATATATATATGCATATATACATATTTTCAGGTATATATATATATATATATACCAAGGCTCACATCACCCAAACTTTAACAACATGTTAGTTATACCCTATAGAATATCTTAATGGCTCCTGTCAAAATAGAACAATCTTACACTGTTTCCTATATGAACCCTTTTTTTCAAGCATGTTTGCAGTTCTTCATAACAGATAATACAAAATATATTATTTCAGTTGTGTTTTGGGACAGGGATTGATTAGGGTTTGGGATGGAAACATCTCGAAGTTGGTGGTGGCAAAGTGTGAAGGTGGTGGGATTGGTGTTTGAGTATTGAATGTAATCAAACATTGTGAACTAAATTATAAAATTAAAAAAAGAAAAAAAAGTAATGTGGCATTCATGCCCAATTCAATCAGTTTAATCAATGGCCAAATAAATTGCAGTGCTCCTACATTATAAAAAAAAAGATTTGCTTTCTTATTCTGCTGGTAGCAATTTTTATAAACGTCCTTTTTGTATTTGAAAATGATTGATAGTCTGCTGTTACCAAACCTTGGTATTCTATATTTGACAATGAGATTATTTGGTTAATTATGTTGAGATTTCTGTATTGTAACTGAATATAACTCTTGTTCTTTTGTTTTTTTCATCCTTTCTTTTATTCTTTTTACTAACCCTGTGTCCAGGGCTGCTAACTGAATTTCCTTTGTTTGCTCTACTAGGGAGAAGTGTACAAATATCTCATTGTAGTTGCAAACTTACGTTCTTGGCTTCTATTTTACATATTTTAAAGCTATGTTGTTAGGACTATATATTTAAAATCAAATCACATTAGTGAATTGGGCTATTTATAAGAACAGTTTCTCTCTATACCCAGTAAATGTGTTTTGACTCAAAATCTATTTTAAGAGGCTGTAGCAATAGCAGATAGGGTGTTTGCCTTGCACAGGACTGACCCAGATTCAATCCCCAGCACCCCATATGGTCCCCCAAGCCCGCCAAGAGTGAGCCCTGAATACAGAGCTAGGAGTAAGCCCTGAGCACAATCCCAAACAAACAAAATATTTTAAATCTATTTTGATATTAATGCTGCTAGTATTATATAGTAGAATGACTATTTACATGTTCTCTTTTTTTGGTTTTGGTTGGATTGGTTTTGGCGCAGGAATAAAACCTGGCTTGCCCACAAGCAAGGCAAGTGCCTTCCACACTGTCCTATCTTTTTGACCCTCTGCAGTTTTTTTTTAAATTGTATGTATTCCCTCTAATTTTTTTAACTGAATTCTGTGGATTGTATTTGTAAACTGTACTATATGGTTACAGGTTCTTTTTAGGTACATGAAAATGAGCAGTCTGGAATCATTTTCATGTGGATTTAGGAACTGATGTGATTCAAAGTTGAGCTGTAGTTCTTGAAAGGAACTTGGCACCTGCCATTTATCTTAGGACAAATAAGGATAGCTTACCTCAGGAGTCAGTTCTCAAGTTTGCCACTTAAAGCCAGAGAGGGTCCCAAGGTTCCCACTGACCTTGTCAGCCTCTGGATCAAGCTACAAAGGCTGATAGAACCACTAGCCATGTCTGGACAGCCTTTGATGCTATGAAAGGACCCTCTCAGCTTCTCAGAAACAACCCCTTCTCCCTCTTTAAAACAAAAAATAATTGCTTTTAAGGAAAATGTGCCCTTAAATTCAAAGGGAAACACAGGCTCTACTTCCTGGGTTTCCTTTCACCCCCCCCCCCACCCCCTCCACACACACATCCCTAACTAACTTTTTGGTCTCTTGCTTGCGTTACCAAAAAAAATGCATTTTATTTTACTTTCTTCACAACAGAATGAAACTTCTAGATAACCCAGTCCTCTATTATCAGAAGCCTCAATTGTGCTTTTTTACACATTTGTTTAAAATTGTGATAAATATAAAACATATAACTCTTCTTCTTCCTCCTCCTCCTCTTCCTTTTCCTCCTCTTTCTCCTCTTCCTCCTTCTCCTCCTCCTCCTCCTCCTTTTCCTCCTCCTCCTCCTCCTACTTCTTCTGTTTTTGGGAACCACACTTAGCAGTACTCAGGGCTTACTCCTGCCTCTGTGCCCAGCACCCCTGGCCAGGCTTAGGGGAGTGGACGTGGCTCCCCTAAGAGATATCTGTGCTGTTTTTAAGGCCCCATAAAGCCATTTTACCATTTTTTAGTGCAGAATTAAGAGGAGTTAAGTACATTCACAGTGTGCAACCATCAACACTTTCTATCTCCAGGTCATTTTCATCTTTGCCAAATTTGAACAGTGTTTCCCAAAGTGGAGGTGACATGTTGGTAGATTGCTGGAATGATCCCATGAGGAGTTGCAACCGGGGCCTGCTTCCTGTTTGTTTGCTTCAACAGGAGAGATTTCCAGGTGGGGGGGTCCTGAGTCATGTCTTTTTTTCTGAAAAAGAGGTGATAGGGAAAAATACGTTTAGGGACCTCACCTCCACTCTAGCCACTGGCAGCCACCAATTTCTGAAAAATTGGACTGATATGGATACCCTTATTTAAGGGGTATACTGAAATTGGGTTTTTGGTTGGCGTTTTGTTTTGTTTTGTTTTGAGGATGGGGGCACACCTGGCAATGCTCAGGGATTACTCCTGGCTCTGTGTTCAGAAATTACTCCTAGATGTGCTCAGGGAACCATATAGAGTGTGAGGGATCGAACCCAGATCGGCCATGTGCGAGGCAAGCATCTTCCCCTCTGTACTATTGCCACAGTCCTGAAATTTCTTTTTTATGACTTGCTAATTTCACTTACCATGTTTTTAAGATTCAGGACTGGAGCGATACTACAGTGGTGAGGGTGATTGCCTTGCACGCAGCTGACCCAGGTTCCATCTTTGGCACCCCATGTGGTCCTCAAGTGCAGGATAACATTGATTTGTCTTTTCTGCCTTGCCGCAGAAAGCTTAAGTTTATTTGGTCTACTCCCATCACAGTGCTCCCATTCCTCTATGTTTATTTGTGACTTCTTTCTATGTGCTCTGTTGACTTGTAAATATTGTTTTCCTCTTCTCCTTAAGTTCTTTGCATAGTTTATTCAGAGCAATATCCTTTTTGTATGGGCACAGGAAGACAGTAAATGCTATGCTTTTGTAACATGGGAGTTAACTGACTCTCAGTGATATTTACCTCCTGGGTATTTGTTCTCTCAACTTAAGCCTCAGTTGCCCTTTACTTCCTAGCCCCCCAAAAGCAGGGTCCCAACAAGGGACTGGATGGACCCAGGGCAAGCAGTGAGCTATGTGCTACCCTGGCATCGAGATGGGCCTGGCCGAAGTGCCATAATGTTTAACTATAAGTTAAGAGCTTGGTCATAGACAAATGCTGTCATGATCCAAAAAGCAATAACTAGATGCAGACCCTGCTAGGGTTAGAAATGATTAATCTGGCCTGAGCAATGTAGTCTGAGTCTGTGGCAAGATGCTCCCAGGAGAACTGCCCTACAAGCCTCAATGAATCTGTTACTGTGTCCATACAAAGATAACTAATATTAAGATGTTAATTAAGATGTTAATCAAGTTATTGAACTAAGAAGAGAAACACCCTGGATGTGTTTCTGCCCTTGAGCCTGAGGGGCAGTCAGGAAAGGCTTTTTTATGTTGATCTTGCTACAAGACTGGGTGTAGTGTGGGCCCACCCAGAGTGCTGGAGGGGAGAGACTCTAGAGTTGGAGTTGTTGGGAGACAGACTAGGGAGCAAGATGGAGCACAGAGAGATGAGCAGGACAGACAGGAGGAGATGGGAATGAGGTACAGTGTGAGACTAGAATGGGGGTGCTCAGAGAGACTGGATTAGGCACGTGGGGAGAATGGAATAAATGACAACTGATCAACCTACTGGGTTGGCCCTTGTTTCCTCCTCAGTCTGACCCATGGCACGAGCAGCCCCGGCTAGGCGAGCGGCCCATGAACACCCAAACCAAGGCAGCCTTCCCTAGATGCCCTGGAGATTATACACTCAAGTCCACCAAGATTGTTCCCTGAGTGCAGATCTGAGAGTAATCCAGCACAGCTGGGTGTAACAGCACCCACCAAAAAAACCAAAAAAATTAATCTAGATGTAACATGTTAATATTTCCTTTCCTTTTAAAGTTAAATAATACTTTATTATTGTATATCTGTATGTACTGTAAATAATATATACTGTGATATATGTATGTCACATTTCTCCTATCCATTCATCTGTCAACATACATGTGAACTGCTTTCATCTTTCCACTAATTTGAGTCAGTGCTGCCTGAGTGTCTATGTATCTGCTTAGTTTCCTATTTTCCGTTCTGTTCAGGACGTTTCCAAGAGTGGAATCAGATCCTATAGAAGTTTGCTCTATTGTTTTCTACAGTGGCTACTCCCATTTTCCATTCCCACTATCATTGCACAGACACTCCTGTTTTTCCACATCATTACCAACGTCCATGTGCTTTTTAAAATTATTATTATTATTATTATTGTTATTTGTAATAGCATCCAAAAGTGTGCCCCAAACTGAATTCTTAGTGTTAGAATTTCATTTTTAAGGATCATGCTTTTATTTATTTTTTTTTTTTTGCTTTTTTTTGGGTCACACCCAGCGATGCTCAGGGGTTACTCCTGGCTCTGCACTCAGGAATTGCTCCTGGCAGTGCTTGGGGGACCATATGGGATGCCGGGGATCGAACCCAGGTCGGCCGCGTGCAAGGCAAACGCCCTACCCGCTGTGCTATCGCTCCGGCCCCTCATGCTTTTAATTGTTGTTGCAAACTTGGATTTTGTTTTATTCAACAGGTTAAATACAAGTATTTGTTAATCTGAATGATGTCATTCTGCATCTGAAATGTTTCCATGTATTTTTCAATTTCAAAATGTTTCCATTACTACTTACTCACTAGTGGTGTCCTTTTATGTGTCTATTAATTAGTTAATTTATTTATTTATAGAGGCCCCTCTGGAAAGATATGGCCCTGTAGTGCTGGTGGATTACCAAACTATGTGGGACTAGGGATTGAACTCATGTTCACGCATGTGGCCTATGTGCTCTATCACTTGAAGTTTTTCCCAGCTGTCTATGTGTTAATTGAAATTTATTACAACTTATTCATTTCCCCTATATTCACTGGGACAATCCAAGTCCCATATTCAATCCCATTGTCTCCTTGGAAGGTTACCTCTTCCAGGCTAAGATTTGTGTTTGCTTCTGAGAGCATCTAGAAAAAAAACCTTCTAATCAGAAACTACTTTACATTCCATTTTGGTTTAAGGATCTTTAGAACCACAAGTAATGTGAACTTGTACCGGAATGTAGGAAGGGGTCAGAGGGAGGTTACAAATGCTCAACTGAGGATTTTACCACTCCAGCAAAAGGTACAAAGAAGACAGCCATTGTTTCCTGCTATTCTGGTTTCTCTTTCTTTTTGACCCTAACGTGGGGTGTAGTAGCTCTTGAATGCAGTTGAATGCATGAGAGAATATCTGATATTAAATTTTCTGATTTTGGAGGCTTCTAAGCTTTACTTGCTTGCCTCAAGTAAAAATGAGAGGTAATTTACATTGCTGGTGTCTTTAAAAGACTGCTACAAAGGCATAAATCTTCTCAAATTAATTCATAGTGTTAAAGGAATTCTATTCAAGACTATAAAAATATATGTATGACAGAAAAGAAATGTGATAAAACTATCCTAAAATAAATTGGTGCAAAATTTTGAGGAAAAAGTGGAAAGAGGAAATAATTCACTTGTTACTATTGAGCTACATTATAAAGCTGCATAAAGAAAAATGGTATAAAATCTAGCTAATATAACTCAATGGGCAACTATAAATAGCTCAAACATAGATAACTGTTCATAAACTAAACATAACTTTATGTGTAATTTAAAAAATACACTATGATATGCAATGGGAAAGGGATTGATGGATTATTCAAAAACTGGTATCAAACTGGCACTGTGCTGGGAGAGAGCCATATTCTAACCTTATTGCATATGCAAGAAGACATTTGTGATAAATAAATTTTGGGGTAATAATACCTAGGAAGTTGTAAATATGTATTTTTATGAGTGACTCACCAATCTCTTTTCTAATCAGGAAAACCTTTTTAAGGACACAAGTAACTAGAGAAATAACAAAAGGGAAGACAACTAAGTAAATATTTAAAGTGTATACAGTAAAAGTCATAAAATTGAGGGGCTGGAGCGATAGCACAGCGGGTAGGCGTTTGCCTTGCACATGGCCAACCCGGGTTCGATTCCCAGCATCCCATATGGTCCCCTGAGCACCACCTGAGTGCATGAGCCAGGAGTAACCCCTATGCATCACTGGGTGTGACCAAAAAAAAGCAACAAAAAAAAAGTCATAAAATTGAAAAACTCACCTAGGAAAAATTTTTAACAGTTTTTTTAAATAGCAAGTGCCAAAATAAATAAATGGCAAGGGCCAGAGAGAGAGAGAGAGACAGAGAGAGACAGAGAGACAAAGAGAGAGAGACAGAGAGGAGAGAGAGAGAGAGCATCTAATAAAGTTTCTCATCTGAAACTATTTTACATTCCATTTTGGTTTAAGAATGTTTAGACCTACCTACAAATAATGTGAATTTTTACCAGAATGTAGGAGGGGATGTGCAGGGATTAAGCCTCCTCTCCTGCAAATAACTGATTCTGGTTGAATTTGAACAGCACTGCCAGAAGTAACTTCTGAGCACAGAGCCAGGACTAAGCCCTGAGCACTATTGGATGTGGCCCAAAGCAAAACAAACAAACAAAAAAATCAGAAAGGGCAATTTCTCTGTCCTTATGGTACATGATCACTTCCTTAGTTTAAAATATTATTTAGCACTGTAGCACTGTCAGTAACACTGTTGTCCTGTTGTTCATCCATTTGCAGCAGTAATGTCTCCATTGTGAGACTTGTTGTTACTGTTTTTGGCATATCAAATACGCCTTTGGTAGCTAACCAGGTTCTGCCATGTGGGTGGGATACTCTCAGTAGCTTGCTGGACTCTCCAAGAAGGATGGAGGGATTGAACCCAGGTCAATCGCATGCAAGGCAAATGCCCTATCCACTATGCTATTGCTCCAGTCCAAAATATTATTTAATTTTTGTACTTAATCATCGTGAGATACACAGTTACAAATTTGTTCATGATTGGGTTTCAGTCATACAATGTTCCAACACCTGCACCTTCATCAGTGTGTATTTCCCAGCACCATTGTCCCCAGTTTTCCTCCTTCCACCCCCCACCTCCAACCCCCCAATCTGCCTTTAAGGTAGGCACCTTCCTTCTCTCTTCTTTCTCTCTCTCTCTCACTTTCTCTCTCTCTCTCTCTCTCTCTTCTCTCTCTCTCTCTCTCTCTCTCTCTCTAGCTTGCTCACTCTTTCTCCTTTTGGGCACTATGGTTTGTAACACAGGTACTGAGAGGTTATCATGTATATCCCTTAACCTACTTTCAGCACTCATTTCTTGTTCAGAGTGACCATTTCCAACTGTCATTGTCTTAGTGGTCCCTTCTCTATTCTAACTGCCCTCTTCCCCAACCTCCCACTTATAACAAGCTTTCTTAGTTTAAAATATTTTTATGTCTGCTCTTTGCCTCCCAAACTCTCTTACTCAGCCCTCAAGATGCCATGTCCAAGTATCACTCAGAAGTGTGTCCAGCAACCTGACCAGAGACTTACATGACATTTCCTTGACTTCCTGTGACCTAGGTTTTCATCTGATGCAGTGGAACCCCTGCTACCATAAAGAACTTCTAGAACATGTCTACACACGACACATTCACTCAGCTCTCATTTAATTCTGAATGTCTTTATTCACCCTTAGAATATTTCTGTGGAATATAGAATTTTATACTGATAGGTTGTGTTCATTTTCTGAAATGTTATTCCTATATTCTGGCCATTATAAATTTTTATGAGAATCCATTTTTCCCTCCATTTTTGATGTGCCTTTCTTCCCTCTATCCCTTTGGGTTCACTTTTTCCCCTTATTTAGGGCCAAAGAGAGTTGAGGGGTTAAGGCACGCATCTTGCCTGCTGCAGACCCCAGTTTGATGCCCAGTGTGCTATGGTTCAAAGCATCACAGGGTACATCGCGGAGACTCCAAACTTTACTGGGATGTCCCACGTGATGCCAGGCACCACAGGGCCCTAGCAGCAGCACTACCTCTGGCCCTCGCCTTGAGCCACCTCCTCTCTGACCCAGGGGCTCCAGAGCTTCCCAAGCACACACCCTCAAATTCCCCAGTTTTCTCTTTCAGAATTTCTGCTACTTCATCATGATGCTTTCTTTGTTTTGTTTTGTTTTGTTTTGTTTTATTTTGTTTTGTTTTATTTGGGGGGCCACACCCGGTGGTGCTCAGGGCTTACTTCTGACAGGGTTAAGGGGGACTATATAGGGTGCCAGGGATGGAACCCGGTTCAATAAGGCAAGTGCCCTATCAGCTGTACTACCTCTGTGGCTTATGGGGTTTTTCTTTGCATTTGTTGTTTCAAATTTACTGTATTTCTGAAATCTGTAAGTAGATACTTTCCATTACACTTGGAAATATTTTCCTTTTTTAATTTAAATAGCTTTTTCTGCTAAGTAGGGCCAGATATTGACATTCCAATGAGGTTCTCTTTGGACCTCAATATAACAAAGAGTCTGGGTTTAAGCTCTAAAGTTCTTGGAATCTTAGTTTCTTCTTTAACAAGAAAGGAAATTTTTTAAAAAATCACCTGTGGGCTTTCTCTGACAGTTAAATGCCATAGTGCTTACAAAGGACTTAGAAGGTATATATTGAAAATAGTAGGCCACATTTTTTCCAGGAGGACCCATTAAAATGCACAGCTAATCAATTACCTTTATTAACTTCATAAAAGACTCATTTGTTGAATTACCCACAATGAGCAAGTATGTATACAGTCTTCTAAATTTAGGGGAGGGAAGGACAGGAATATTAACGAGGCTTCTGGGCTCTAGGAACGCTGGCAAAGTAAATGGATACATGTGTCAGTCTGTCTTCATCAGCAAGAACCTGCCTTTTTCTCATTCTGTTCATAAGCAGGAGAGCTAGTTCATTCATCCTTATCAAATGTGTGCTGCCCAGAGAGAATATGCAAGATTCATGCTCTCCATATTGCTATACTCTCTACTGCGTCAAAGTACAAACAGTAGAACAGCTGTACCGTCAGAATTCAAGTTTTTAAGTTCTCTCCGTTATCACTGGCTTATTCTGGCAAGAGTTTGCCTTATTCCTTGGTGCTTTGTCTAAGCATATTTTTTCAGCACCTGTAAAGTATCAGTTTAATGACTTCAAGAGATAAACGAGGTTTCGTAATGACCTGCTTTAATTCTTTATGAAGCACAAAATACTAATGTCAGCCTGGAAGGAGGATGTGGTATGTGTCAGGGGGAGGGCCGAAGATTTGTTCTTGAGTGATGATTTGTGATAGGTAGATGGAAATTAAGACTGGGAGAGTGTGAGACTGTCTGAAGCCTGCTGGGAGGAAAGATGTACAGATTAGAGTAGTGATGATGTGTCAGGTGTTCAGTAAGAGATTGCAAATCTGGCCACAACCAGCATCAGCATGAGTGTTGAAATGTTGCCCAAGGGTATCTGCCAACACCTATTTGCATATAATTGTTCCTTTGGATTGGTGATGCTTCCTGTGAATGGGAAGATATTTTTGGTACAGTGGGGTGGAGCAATAGCACAGCAGGTAGGGCATTTGCCTTGCACATGTTGACCCGGGTTCAATTCCCAGCATCCCATATGGTCCCCTGAGCACTGCCAACAGGGTAATTCCTGAGTGCAGAGCCAGGAGTAACCCCTGTGCATTGCCGGGTGTAACCCAAAAAGCCAAAAAAAAAAAAAGAGATATTTTTGGTACAAACAGAAGACCAGAACACAAAAAGTATTATGTTAAGTGAACTAAGTCAGAAAGATAGGGACAGACATAGAAAGATAGCACTAACTTGTGCAATATAAAGTAACAGAATGGGAGACTTACACCCAAGAATAGTGAAGATGAGTACCAGGAGTATTGCTCCACGGCTTGGAAGCCAGTCTCGCTTCCTGGGGGAAAAGGCAGCTCAGAGGAGGGACCACCAAGTAAAGGATGCTTGGAGGGCCCGCTCAGGATGGGAGATGTGTGCTGAAAGTAGACTGAACATGATGGCCACTCAATACCTATATTGCAAACAATGACACCCAAAAGGAGAGAGAGAGCAAAAGGGAATACCCTGCCACACAGGCAGGGGTGGGGTTGGGAGGATGGGGTGGGGGTGGTGGAAGGGATACTGGGATCATTGGTGGTGGAGAATGGGCACTGATGGAAGGATAGGTACTCAATCATTGTGTGACTGAAATGTAAGCGTGAAAGTTTGTAAGTCTGTAACTGTACCTCAGAGTAATTCATTTAAAACTAAAAAATAATAATAATAAAAAAAGAAGACCAGGCACCACTGCAAACAGACTTTGATCACTATAGGATCCAGGCATTTCTCTTTCACTTTAGAAGGTTCTCCCTGGGCTGTAGGAAGGCCCAAACAACTGGAGTGTATGCTTTGCATGTGGAAGGTCTGAGTTCCATCTATGGCACCATGTAATTCTAAAAGCATCACTATGAAAAATTCCAAAACACAGAACATGGTGTGACCCCTGGATACTCACTGGGTATGACCACAACCAAAGCAAAAAGCTTTAACCCACGGTCACTAAGCCAATTCTCCTACATCAGTGGTTTAGGAATGGGGCTTTCAAGGCTTAAGATTTACTCATAAGTTGTGGAGAGAAAGGAATTAAGGGTTTAGAGCACATGCCTGACATGTATGAAGGTCCCAGGTTTGATCACCAGCATTCATGTGGTGTTAAAATGTGCATCCAATAAAGTACCCTTATTAACTTCATAAGAGACTTACTTGTAATTCATTGCAGCCTCATCTCTTACACTTCACTCTCTCCCAGGCAGGGAAAATGAGCTTCATGTCCTACTTCTAGACCCTGAGCTGCCAGCATTAGTGGGTTTGGGCCTGGTGGTCCCAACACCCCGGGTCCAAGTAGTATGGCATAGCCAAGCTGATGCCATGGAACTGCAGTACCAGATTGGGAAGTGATTCACAGAGCTGAGCACATGCTTTGCATGTGGGTGCTCCAGGCACCATCCTTCAAGTCCATTAGAGAGTAAGCCCTGAGCAGCATTGCTGGGTGTGGCCCCCATAACAAAACAAAGAATTCTGGGCTGAGCTCAGGGGTTACTTGTGGTACTCAAGAACTCCTCCGAGTGATGTGCAGGGAACTATATGGGATTTCAGGGATTGAACAGTGGCTGGCTAGGTGCAAGGTAAGCCCCGGAACTGCTGTGCTCTCTCTCCAGCCCCCCTACTTTTAGGTCTTGGAGACAACCAATTCAAACTTAAAACCAACAACGGTAACTATGTCAAAACCATAAAGGTTAATGCTTTTGTTAACCTGGCCCTTGGATAAAAATAATAATCAAAGAGAAAGAATGACAACAGCAAAAAAAAAAAAAAAGGTCTCCAACATTGCTTAGCCTGATACATGACAAATGGTGAGATAATAAGTTTCTCAGGACAATTATCCAACTAACAAATAGATAATCTAGCGAAGAGTAAGTAGAGATGCCAAAGCAATGGCAGCACTACCTAAGCAGGGCTACATGTGTGCTGGCCTAAAGGAAAAGAGCTCAAGCCGTGGGAGCTCAAGGCTAGCACCCAGGAGGAGGGACAAGGGTCACTCAAGTCACCTTCTTCAGCTTGCATCCTTCAACTGCCTTTGAAGAGTTTTATGAGGCTGGAAGTAAAGAAAAAGGAGCTAGACAAGACATGCCTCGCAGGTAGTGAGAGCTCCATGCTCTTCAAGCAGTGTCCATACATGGTACAATAATACCACAGAGCACCACATTATTGGCCCTCAGACCCCAACGGGGGCAGCATGCTCATTTTCCCCACCCAGAGGGGTGGAGCTTGGTGGGGGACTTGGCAACTGGAAGAACATTTGGTGTAGCTTCTGCTGGGCACACTGGGTGCATAGGGGAATGAGAGGAGACAGAGCCAGTGGAGCCCAGCGGGGTGGACCTCCATCAGCACCTGAATGGCTGCCTAGCTTAATTCCCAGATCTGAAATGCTGAGATACCTGCCAGCACCATCAGCTGTGCTGTCCGTATTCACATTATCAGCTGTGCCCAGGAGACTCCAGAGGCCTCCCCAGGCCTTCAGTTCTGCTGTTCAATTCCTAGAAATAGCTCAGACACCCTGACCTCACAGACTTGGTGCAGCAAAATTCTCTTCTGCATCTTCTGCCACTCAGATTCCTAGAATTGGCCACTCTGCTCTTCCCCTGGAGAGAATCAAATTATTTATTTTATTTTAGTGGACTACAAAGTGACAATGATACTTTGTATCAGTTGAGTTTTAGGCATACATTGTTTCAATACCAATCCCTTGTGACAAAGATACTTTGTATCAGCTGAGTGTCAGACATACATTGTTTCAACACAAATCCCTTAGCCAGTGGCCACTGCCCTCTACCAATGTCCCTAGTTTCCCACCTGCCCCCCATCCCGCCTCTGTGGCAGATGTTGTCCCCCACCCCATTATCCCTTCCTTAACTTATCCCTCCACTGCTCACCCTTCTCCAGTGGCAAGACAATTTTCAAATTATTTTATGATCATCTCACTTCCTTCTTATGATTGGTTCAGAACATTATTGACAACTCACTCCCTTCCCTCCCCAGAATTGGCTCCAGGTCTTCTGTCACCCACCTCCCAGAATGAATTCATCTTAAAAAGCAGAAATGTCTCCCCTAAGCAGCCCAGAAACTCACAGACTCCCCAGGACTGTGCTAAGTGGATAAGTCTCTCTCTCTCTCTCTCTTTCTCTCTCTCTCTCTCCCATCCCTACAGGCCAAAGGTCTCCACAATTCTTTCTCCTCCATTGTGTCACTCTCTTTTAGTAAACTCACTTGGCTGGCTCTAACCTAAACCATCTCACTGCACTTATCAATTCTTTGTCACTCAGATCCAGTGGACTAGGTTCAAGGTCCTCTTCCTTCACTGAATCTTTTGTGTCTGCTCACTTCTCTTTCCTCTGGGAATTGTCTCTTCCTCTCTTTCCAGGATACTGACAGAGCTGTCAATGGATTTCATGCTTGTCCTCAGGCCCCGCTGCAGTAGCCCATTCTGCTGGAACCAGCAGGAGCTACAGATGCTTGGGCAGATGATCCAAGCAGAACCTATCAGAGTCACTTTCAAGGGTTAGAGAGGATGCTCAAAGGGGTCTTCTTCTCTGCCATACTTAAGGGTTTTCTCTTCCTACCATTTGAGAAATCTAGCAGAGAAATCTACCTAGCAAATGGAATTGAGAAAAATGTGAGGTGGCTAGAACAAGACAGATTTTGAGGATCTGGCTTCAGCTATATGGACATTGGAAATTCTAGAATTTTCAGTGATGTATCTATAATGTTTCATGGAACTTCATTCTCATTATTTAGATGAACTGGAGAATCACAGAGAGGTGGTTCATTGTTTCTGATTTTGACCATTGAAAACTCCAACCTCCCTGGCCCTGAGAAAACTCAAACCAAAAATCAGGGATAGATTATCATTTCCAGTCTTTCATTCAACAATGCCCAGGTTTTGTTTGTCTAGGAAAGTTTTAATCTAAACACCAGTATTTAGTTTGTAGAAATTTTCCGAAAACTAACAATTTGATGAGACAATGATAAAGGATCCTGCACGGGATCAACTTTGAAGTCTTCACAGCTTCCATTTCCTGGGTGGAGCTCAATGTCACTGGATTTAGGATCCGGATTTCCCACAGATGACAATGAATTCACAGCATCTGTTTCTCCAAGCAATGATAGAGAGTTGGGGCGAGGGTGGAGCTGGAAATATAGTACAGGAAGTTCAGGCTCTTGTCTTACATGCTGCAGAGCCCAGTTGGATCCAGTTGGATCCCCTGGACTGAATATGGTCCCCCAAGTACCACCAAAATTGATGCCTGAACACAATCAGGAATAAACCCAAGCTCTGTTGCTGCTAAGTGTGGCCCCCAAACAAAACCAAAACAAGACAAAAAAGAAAAAAGAAAAGAAAAAACGAAAAATCATAGAAATAGGAAAGGGGGTGTAATGATAGGTCCAGTGTGCATTCGTTTAAGATTTTGAGAAAATGTAATGGGGGATGGTTAACTTTCCCATCAATGCTTCACGTGAAGCCTGTGAGCCTCAGCTGGGATCACTCAGGTCGCTCATCTTTTGTCTAGTTTTAGGTTTTTGAGCCACACTCAGTGGTGCTCAGTGGTAATTCCTGACGCTATGCTTGAGAATCACTCCTGGCAGAGCTCAGGGGACCATATAGGGAACCAAGGATCAAGTTCAGCTTGGCCATGTGCAAGGCCCTACTTGCTGTACTATTGCTCTGGCCCTCATTCATCTATTATTGTTCACTGTTCAATGAACTCAAATGCCTCCTCTGAGCTAACACTTAGTGCATAATGGTGCATAGGTACGAGAGGGTTAGCTGTTTGAGATTTCTAGTTTAGGAGAGCAAAGATAGACAAATAATCAGGATGAAATATGTTATGAATGAGGAAGTATGAACTGTAATTCAGACTCAGTTGATAAGTGAGATAAACCAAATTCTAGCTAGTTTAAAACAGACTATTACTAACAGCATAATAATCTGGGTAAATCTACCTTTAGGCTTGGCTGGATCCAGGTGCTGGGGAGGGACACTGTTCTCCCTACACTTCTAAGTTCTTTTGTCTGATCTAAGAATTAAGTTAATTAATATCAGAGGTATTCACTGGGAAAAAAAGAAAAATTAATTTCTGTTACACACAGTGGCCCCACAATAACATGAGGGGCTCCAAGGCAGGTAAAACCATCCTGAACTAAGGAAAAGGGATGCGGTCTATGAGTTCAAAGGGAAGGAAGGCAATTCAAGGGAAGATGGGAAGAGTAAATGTCTGTAAACAAACTTTACTGAGACAGCCAGAGACAAAGGGGCACAGAGAGGACTTTGAACAAACAGACATTGCGCAATTCCTTCTAGCTTACCGTTCCTAACTCTGTCTTTGTAGTTATTTAGAGGAATAACTCACTTCCTGAAATAAGTCCTCAACAGAAATTCTTTTAAGCAGTTAAAGGGAAGAGAAAAAAAGGAGAAAGAGGAGAAGAAAGAAGAAAGTCTTCCTGACTCTTTTGTACAGTGACTATCTTCAACTCAAAATAATCCACAAGCCAAAGGGGAATATTCTAGGATGACTTGCTTTAACTGGAATCATTGGATTCCTCTGATATAATCTATCCCTTCATCCCCATTGTCTATCTCTAGTTTTCTCTGACCTCGGCTTTCTTTTGCATGGTCTGCATTCTTGGGTAGAAAAATGATAATCATCCTTAGCACAGGAGATCTCAGATAAAGAGAGTTACTCTTTCTCCCAGTTTTCATAACTGCCTAGTTTTCATTTAAAGGCATCTTTGGGGGTCTGTGGCCACCACTTGGTTGGTAATTATACCCAGAGACTTGCCTTTCTTGTGGTTCATCCTGTCTGTGTTTCCAAAGGTTATGCTAAGGATCTGGGGGTAGATCCTTGACGACTTTTTGGAACAGTACTAGTGGTAGTACTATAAGCATCGTTCTATGGCTGTGGAAACCCATGAGAGAATAAGTAAATAAATAAGAACACCAAGAGGGTTTTATTATAGGAGACTGACATGTGAAGGATGACTAACAATCTTAAAACAATAATTAACATTCATTACAAGATTGTTATATGCTAGGCACCATGTTAAGCACTTTACAACTAGTCCGTTTCATTTTCACAACTTTAGAAGTGTAATAACTATGAACAGTAAATAAGCAGAGTGTCTGATAAATGACATAGGAGGAGGCGTTCCAAGCAGTGGATGACATGTACAGACCTATGCAGGCACCTTTGAGGAACTGGTCCTACTGTGAACTCAGAAGATGATGAACTCCAGGTAGACAGTCTTGGGGGTATACATGAGCAAATTGGAGGGTTAGCATCCCTGTTTCTCTGCTGCCTATAATAAGTGTTATAGTGTCTATAAAAAGTGTTTGGCACTTTGTTTACAGCAACTGGTAAACTCATTACCAAGGATCTGGATGACAAAGAACCTTGAAGTCTTTGCCCAGTGCTCTAATTAAAACATGTGCCTTTACCAAAATTGGTCTTTCTGAGGAGTTTCACCATTATTTTAATGGATTTAAAAGCACAGAACAAGTGTTCTTTGATTATGGAAGCTATGTTACTCTATGTGGAAAATGGGTAACAATTCTAGGGAAAAACTCAACCTAGTTTATCTGGAATCTTTCCATTGGCCCTTGGTTCATTGGAACTCTAGTTACTTGGCCTTTGACTCTTTCCCCCTTTGCCTGTATTGTTGAATTTTTATGTACATAGATTAAATGCCAGGGACAACACTCTGGGTAGCTTTTGTCTCTTAAACATAGCACCTTCCATTTAAGGAAAACATTCTTGGACACTACATTTGAAATCACCCTGTAGAGAAATGTGATATACCTGCAAGATCCCAGAGCCAAAGAAGAGATATGTTTCTACTATGAAAAAGACATGTAGAAGAGAAGCTACTGTTAACATCTTTTCTGTGAAGGCCTAGAGGTAAGTAGCTTTGGGTCAGCAATAAGGTCAAGCAGACAGAAATACAATTTTGTATTATATTAGGCAAAGATAATAATTGGCAGGGAAATCACAATGGAAGAGGAGACCCTATAAGGAGTCATTGGAAGTTTGTGGGGTAGAATAACTGACCAATTTTAAGCACCATGATGCTCTTTGGATGAACTTCATCATTGGCACATTCTCAGCTGAGGTTTGCTTTAATCCTAACTTCTTTAAGCACACACACACATTAACCAAGGACTAATCACAATGTAGGAATTACATTTAGCAGTCAATATGGCACTAGCATCAACCAATCAGATCAGGTGTTTCTATGTGCAATGGTTGCATTACACGAGTGCTAATAAACTAAATCATAGTCTCACTTGCTAGAATCATGTTTTTTTGTGTGTTTTTATTTTTTACTGAAGATGGTCCCCGAAACCCAGTGCAAGACAATCAGATGTTTAGCCCAATGACTCCCAAGGTAGATTATTTCACTTTCCAGGACTCATTCAACAATATCTGAAAACATTTTTGGTGTGGGAGGGTTCAACTGACATCTAATGGGTAAATGTCAGGGATTCTGGAACAATCCTATAATGCACAGGGCAAACTCTTAAAGCAAAAATACTGTCTATTCCCTAATGTCTATAAATCAGAGATTTAAACATCCTACTTTGAGTAAATACCTCAGTCTGAGTGATAGCTGCCTATTCATGATTTATAACTCATCTCTCCTGATGGCTTGGTTTGTGAAGTCCTAATCTTCTATTAACTTTGGAGACTCACATTCATTCCAACAAAAAGCCATTTATAAATGCCACTGTTCCTGTGGCATTTTTCCCTAAGCTTTTCAGCAGTCAAGTAATCAAATAACTAGACACTGATGAAAGCATTCCACTGGCATTTCCTTGCACCAACAGAGCATACGTAAGGTGGAAATTCTTTTAACAATAATAACAACGGTGGGTATCCTTTATAAAGTCATTATTACTTTGTAGCAGGCACTGTAGAGGGACCTGGCAGGCTCTCTCAATGCTTACCTTAGCTTGCCAGATTTCCCATGGAAACTGAAGCTTAGAAAAGTTATCATTGCAAAGTCCTTCGTACTGGTTCTGTACCTCACTCTGTGCTCCCAACTGCATGAGGCTTGCTGTCTGGAGGGTTTGTCATGGGAAGCATGTTGGGTCAGATGCAAACATAGAGATTTCATTCCAAGAGTAAGATTGAATTAGACAACTAAATGACCATGGTGAGCTGAGACAAGCTCGAGGGAGAAGTGGGATGACTGGGAATATAGGTAAATTCTGTAGATGTTCCAAATATCTTTTCTTTAAAGGTTCTGTTTTTGCTTAACCAGGTGGAAATGCCCAGATGAAAACCACTAAGTGTAGGCTCGGCTGGAGCTGGTCCATCATCCAAGTGGTACTTTTTATTTTTTCAAAGAAATATGAAGCAGAGGATGGCTTTACTCAAATTAAACCCCTACAGAAACATAGCTAAGCCCATAAAGGCTGTCTTGGTGAGGGGTCCAGGTGCCACTTTGAATCCTAAAGTCTACCAGTGGGCCTCCCCTAGCTAAGCATGCTGTGGGTGCTTCCTGGGGAAGGGCCACGGAAAAAGCTCTCTCTTGGAGGTACCTACTTCAGGTAATAAGGAGAGAGGGAGGGATAATAGGCAGGGACCAGGAAGCAGAAGGGCTGCAGGTACCCCCTCTTTCACACACAGTCTCCTTCAATCCCTGTAGCATGAACAAGGAGATGCTCATCGGCAGTTTGGGAAGGATCCATACTGTGTGTAATACAAATAAAGTCCTGTTTTTCCTGTGTGCTCACAGCGGGATGCCCAGCCCTCTGCAGCCCTGGCCTGTGAAAACCAGCCAAGCCTCTGGATAGTGCTCAGAAGAAGTCCAGACACTGCAAAGGATTACTGAAGAGGAGGGTAACAGGTCCTCACCTTATGTGGAGGAGCCAAGGGCATCCAAAGAGTGACTGTGTAGCAAGAAATTGATAAGTAACCCAACACAGGAGGTGCCTGTGAGGGGCCAAGCCTTCTGCTCTGTGCATCTGGACACAGCACTGCTTCTCATTGGTCCTTCAACCTTGGAGGCTGAGCTCGTCTGCTGCTATGTGAAACCTGAGGTTTGCTTTGCCCATACTTAGCTCATGCTGATTTCGGCCCTGACCATCTTTTACATTTTTTAAAAAAAACGTTTTTTGCAATTTTTTTATTTCAAAAGTATTTTAACATGGGATTTTTTAATTGAGCTTCTGTGATTTATAATGCTGTTAATGACAGTTTCCCACACAAGTGATTCCAACACCACATCCCTTGCCAATGTGCCCACCTCCCTTATCCAAGGACCCCGATGCACCTTCCTTTCAAACACTGCCCCTCTCTTCTGTCCCAACTCAACTGTGTGGATCAGCCCTCCTGTTATGCCTTTAGATCTTTGTTGCTACCTTAAAGATACCTTAAAGATATCTTTAAGTCCCATCTATAAGAGAAATCATTCCTTATCTACCCCTTTCCTTCTTACTGACTTCATTCAGCATGATTGCCTCTAGTTCCACCTATGTTGTGAAAAATCACATGATTTTGTTCTCTCTTACAGCTGCACAGTATTCCATTGTGCATATAGACCATAACTTCTTGACTGTTCATCCATAGTTGGGCGTTGAAGTTGATTTCTATCTTGACTATTGTGCTAAGCACGGTAACGAATATAGGTGTGCATATATCCTTTCAAATGAGTTTTTTGATTCTATTACGGGTAGATGCTGAAAAACTGTATCATTAAATTGTATGGGAGTTCTGTTCCTATTAAATATGATTTTTTAAAAACAGGCTTCCCATCATCTATCTTTTTTCTTTTTAAGGCTGCTATTACAAAATGCCTACAGATGGGGTGGGACTCACAACAGACATTGATTTCCTCACTGTGCAGGAGCTAAAGGGATTGAACTGAAGGGGCAGTTTGAGTTTCCTCCACCTGGCTTGTCAGGGATCAACTCCTCACTGTGTCCTCAAACGCCAGCCTCTGTGCTCACACAAGCCTGGTTTCTCTCTGACTTTTCTTCCAAAGTCACTTTGGAGTAGAGTCTCAATTAATTCACAGCAACTCCAGAATAGAAGTGTTGGCTCAGGCTCCTGACCCCTGAGCAGTCAAAACTCCAAACAGAACTTTTGACACCCCTCCCCAGACTTAGCTAGAGTTACACCTTGGCATCCATGGCTGATGGGCTTCAAGAATCCCCCGCCCCTGTCCCGCGCGCACGCACACACACACACACACACACACACACACACACACAAGAATACCTGAATATTCCAGGGCTCAAGTCCCTTCTGGTTGACCCCTGGGTAAGTCTGCGTCTTCAGATTCAGCCAACCAGTATCTGCCATTTGTTAGATCTGTGAGTGGAATTTGGAGATATTATAGGCCAACTGTGTTTATTGAAAAATCCATGTAGAAGTGAATCTGCACATCTCAAACCAGTGGCATTCAATGGCCAACTGTACTTAACTCCTTAAAGGCCTTATCTCCCAATATGGTCACATGCTGAGGTACTGCTGAGGGCTTCAACACATGCAATTTGTAGTGTATTATCTATTGCAGAATATTCAGACATGTTTTCTAAATTTAAATGTAAATGGGCATGGAAATTCAGCAAAGGCATGGAAAATTAGTTGAAAACTTTTGGGGGCATAAAAAATCTTTTGGACACTATGAAAACTCAATAAATAATATATACCATTGAACTTCCAAATAAAGCAAATTTAAACGGAAGGGAAGGGAAGTATCTCTTCGTTGGAGCATAGGCCAGGGTGCAGAGAATTACCATCAGGATATATATAAATATATGAAGTGGAAGAATATTGCAGGCTCAAGTATTATATCCATTTTAATAATATAATCTGAGTACTTTTCACAACATTAAGCATTATCTGAGAAGAAGGAATTTAATGGTCTAGTCTATTTTCAGACAGAATCTAGAAGCATTGAAGCTAATTCTTCTCACTTGAACTTATAAAGTTTCTTCTGTTGCCATTGTCAATGACCCTGTTTATCACATAAACCATTCTGAACCTCGCTCATGATTTCCTTACAATTGTCTTTTCTCATAAAGACACGTATCATAAGAAAGGCCCTTCCTCTTGAGGGTAGGCGCATATCCTTTGTAGTGGAAAGCTTTTAATATGGCAACTCAGTCAGGTAGATAGCTGGCTTCAAAGGTCTCCGGGATTTCCTTCTCTCTTCTCAACAAGTCTATAGTCAAATTCTCTAGTCCTAGGAGCTGCACCTTCCAATAATATAGGCCTCAAACCTGTCATGGACTGTTTCTTCCGTAGAGACACTCCTTGGCTTATACTTCTTCCCATATAAACTTGTTCCCATACTTGTTTCCATGGACAACTCCTGGGATAGAAAAACTGTAGAAAGCAGGATTGAGTGGGATATAGGTAACAGAAATCCAGAAGACTTCTGGAGAGAGAAGAGAGAAGGCTTCAGAGAGAGAGAGAGAGAGAGAGAGAGAGAGAGCAGACTCCCACAAATGGATAAATACTGTAATATGGGCCCTACAACCATCAATTTTCACTCATCTCTCACATATAAGGTCTCCGTGTTCTCTCAGAAGACTCATTCCACACAGCCACGTGAGGAGGGTGGGCAGGGTTCCCTCACCTGTCCAGCTCTGCTGACAGGAAGAAAAGATGCTTCCCCTTTCTTCCAATTCTAAATGCACTTGGAAAGGCTTCTAGGTTGCTTCAATTTAGACCTCTACACACAATCAGTATGGACAGGGATGGAGTGAGTGAGTTGAATCAGGAACTTTCCGCCCCCAACAGGAGGTCTACAGTGGGGGAGATAGAGTTTTATGAGATGGGGTTTCCTACTGAGGCCACACTAATTGGGGAAGCTGGGAGGGACTAGAGTAGAAAGAGGTTACTGGTGATTCCAAAGTAGAAAGGACCTGGGCTAGTGCTTGCAGAAATCCCCTGCAGATCAGGAGTCAGCCGCACACCTTACTGTCCCTGTGGACGGCAAAGCTGTCCTGTCAGTCCTTGCAGAGACTTTCCTGCAGTGTCGACTTGCTAGTACATTCTGTCATGGAAGGAGAAATGGTCCCATCTCTGCAGTTCGTCCAAATTGGCCTATTCCCATTCAAGGTCTCAGGGCACAGGCTCTGTGTGAGGCACTGTGCAAAGAACTGGAGGCAAATGTTGTTTTCTACTATTTGCTGCTGCTATATTTGCCCTCACTTGAGAAGCGTGGAGTGTGAGGACGGTCAAGTAACTTGTCTAACTATATGCAACTCAGAAATTGTCAAGACAAGAGCTAGAAGTCAAACCCATAAGCCACCTCTGGCTGGCGCCAGACAATCTCATCATTGGCCACCATCCAGATCGCATGTCCTCTCCTGGAAGGGAGCATAACATGACGCTCACCATAACCATGCCACTGGACCCCGCGCCACACTGTTTCACTTGGGGTGCCCCAGATGGGGACAGGTGAGACTCCTCCCCATCCCCAAGGGACCCAGCCCTAGCAGCCGAAAACCTCCAGAACTCAACCACTCTCCACACGTTTGGGCCAAGCCTCACCCACAAGTGCATCTGTTCCTAGACCATGTGGCCACAAATGCAGCCGCGTGACACTTCATACCACGCACCCTACCCATACTCCAAGAGTACTGCACCACATTTGATGGAGTTCAAAGTAGGAGGCAATCAATCTTAGAGAGAAATATTTTATATATATATATACATATATATAAAAGCACACAAGGCTCAACTTTTAACAACTCGTTAATAATAATCTCTTATAGAAGGGCTTAGCGGCCCTTGGGTGAAATACAACAATCTTCACCCTCTTTCCTCTAAGCACACTTTATTGTAGCATTTTCAGCAGTTTTTCATAACAAACAATACAAAAAATATTATTTTGGTTCTGCTTTAGGACAGGAATTGGGGTTTGGGAATATCTGAAACATGGTGGTGGAAAGGTGTAATGGTGGTGGGATTGGTGTTTGAATATTAAATGTAATGAAATATTGTGAACCATTTTATAAAATTAAAAAATTATATATATAAAAAAAGACAGGACCTGAAGGGATAGTACAGTGAGTAGGATGCTTGCCCTGGACACTACTGACCCAGGTTCAATCCCCAGCACCTCATATGGTCCCCCAAGAACTACCAGGAGTAATTTAATTCCTGTAGAACCAGGAGTAAGCCCTGAGCATTACCAGGCATGGCCCCAAAACTGAAGAAAAAAAAAAGGAAGAAGTTGTCAAGACAGGTGATTCTGACAACACACAAAATCAAAAGAATTTTTTAAATGTAGAGACATACAGTGGGGAAATCTCTTTTACACTTTTGCCTTGCATATGATCAATCCAGATTCTAACCGCAAGCACCATCAGGAATACTCCCTGAGCAAAGAGCTAGGAGTCAGTTCTGAGCACCACCAGACATGGGCCCCAAAACACACAAAAGGTAATGGACTAACAAAGATGCCTAACTCCCTTTCTCACTGACAACTAATTATCAACAAAGTGAAAAACAGTCCTCACCCTAAAACAACCAGATAGAGGTGGGAAGGGAGCAAAAGGCCAGGAATGACTGGAAAAGAAAGCCCTAGCAGTTGTGAGGAGTCGCCTGGGCTTTGAGACTAAGTGTCAGGGTGCAGTCAGGATTCAGCAAGGGAGCCAGGATTGTGGGCAGACATCTATGCCATTGCTGCTGAGGTGCCTCAGCCACTGGACAGTGCCTACAGGCACCTGAACAGTTTGAGCCTGGAAGAGTCCAGCATGTGTGATTTGTTGCCAATGGGACCATATCTCCTGTGACCTCCTCTAAAGTGCTCCTTCGTGATGACGTTGGGGTCTGCAGCACCAGTTCTATGTGCATCTTGGCCTCACTGACATGGTGTTCGTCCCTGGCGCCTGATGCCTCTGCCTGAGCCTATCCCGAGCACACAGAAGAAAGTAATGTAGAAGGGAGGCCAGTTATTTCCCCCTTTGACTTAGTTTGGGCCCACGGCCAGCCACACTCAGAGGTGAGCCCTTGCTGTGCTCAGGAACCATCAGCAGAGCCAGGCCGGTGGGATGCAAGGGGAGAACTTTAATCTCTGTACTACCTCTACAGCTCAAAGGAGGCAGTTTATGACTTTTTTTTTCCCCTCTATGGTCTGTTTGGTTTATTTATTGGGCCACACTCAGTTGTACTCAGGGCTTACTCCTGGCTCTGCACCTGGGGATCACTAAGCTCGATTCTGGGGTGCTGTGTCTTGTCTCTGCCAGTCCCCTCATTGTAAAGAGGATCTTCTATGAGGAACCCACTGTGTACACAGACACACTGTGAGATGCGTGTAAATAGTCTAGATAGCCTGGCAAGCTACCCGTGATGTATTTGATATGCCAACAACAACAACAACAATGTGCTTTTCATGTTCCTGGAGCGAGCAGACACCATTAGGCTACACTAGCACGTAACAGGGACGAAGGGAGACATTACTGGCACCCGCTTGAGCAATTGATGAGCAACAGGATGACAGTGACAGTAACAGTGACATATGGGGCTGGGGGAGGGAGATTAAAACCGTGATTCACTAAGATAAATGTAAGCTCAATGTGCCTAATGAGCCAGAAGTATAAAACTTAACATATGCATGTCAATATTTATGAGGGTCAGAGTGATAGGACAGTGAGGAGAGCATTTGCCTTGCATGTGGCCAACCTGGGTTGGATCCCCTACATTCCATATGGTCCCCTGTATACTGCACTGCCAGGAGTAATTCCTGCGTGTAGGGCCAGGGAGTAACCCCTGAGCATCACTGGGTATAACTCCCCAAAAAGCAAAACACAAACCAACAATATTTATGAGGGGCAGTGAGAGAGAGAGAGAGAGAGAGAGAGAGAGAGAGAGAGAGAGAGAGAGAGAGAGAGAGAGAAGAAAAGTGCTGTGGCTGGGAGGGAAATTGAGGACATTGTTGGTGGGAAATGGATACTGGTGAAGGGACAGGTGTTGGAACACTGCATGACTTTGTATGAAACATTGTATGAAACCCAATCACAAACAACTTTGTAACTGTTTATCTCACAGTGATGGGGGGGGAGAAGAAAGAATAACTGAACAAAATAATTGCATTTCTTTAAGAAACAAAACAAAACACTATTTATGGAAGAAAAACATAAGAAACTGGATAAGTTGGACTCAGAGAGACTGTAGAAGGGTTAAGGCAGCTGCCTTGGACACAGTTTATCTTGGTTTGATCCCCAGCAATGCCTACGGTCTCCTGAGCACTGCCAGGAGTGATCCTTGAGCAGAAAGCCAGGAGTAAGCTCTGAGCTCAGCCAAGTGTGGTCCAAAATTAAGGAGAAAAGAAAAGGAAAGGAAAGAAAAGGAAAGGAAAGGGAAGGGAAGGGAAGGGAAGGGAAGGGAAGGGAAGGGAAGGGAAGGGAAGGGAAGGGAAGGGAAGGGAAGGGAAGGGAAGGGAAGGGAAGGGAAGGGAAGGGAAGGGAAGGGAAGGGAAGGGAAGGGAAGGGAAGGGAAAGAAACCAGAAGAGAAATCCATGTGACACAAAAGTATGATATCCTTGCATATAGGAGAAAATGAGAACAAAATAACAATAGAATTAAGAAAACAGCAGAAATAAAAGATAAAATACAAAAGAGCAATAAACATGTATCTGGATTTTGGTGGTAAAAACAAACTGTAGAGATGTCTCTGGATCCCAAATAAGTAGTTAGGCATCTATCTTATAAAGGAAAGTTGGGCGAAAACTCAACTAAATAAAATAAGAAATTAAGAAGAAATTACATGACACTATATAATTGCTAAGAATCAGGGGAAGCTATTATGGACAATAAATTTAATAACCTAGAAGAAGTTGATAACTTTTTAGACAAACACAATCTATCTGATTAAATCAGGGAAAAATAGTAACCCAAAATTAACTAATCATAACTATGGACATTCAAATAGAAATCAAAAAGTATACCCAAAATACCCAAGGCCAGTTAACTTTATCAGTGAAATTTGTCAAACCTTTAAGGAAGAATTTAAGTCTATTATCTTCAGATTCTTCTGGAAAAAAAATCAAAGAAAGATTACTTTTAAACATAAACATATTTTATGAGTCCAAAATTATCATATAACCGAAATCAGAGAAACACAAAACCAAAAAAAAATTAAAAAGCATAGACCAATATTGTCAATGAGCCGAGGTGCAGAAATTTTCAGTGAAAATAACATCAAATATAATTAAACAATCCATAAAAAGAATCAGGCTTTAAAGCTAAATGGGTATATTTCAAGACACAAGGATGGTTGAGTGCATGAAAATCAATGTAATATAGCAGAGCAATGGAAAGAAAGAAATCATGGTATCAAAAATGTAAAGTAACAAATCTTGGAAGAGATAAACAAGCTGCAGAGATGCCTCCAGACCATGTGCCAGGCTGAATCTCATATTCGGAGCACCCTGGAGTGAGGTGGATGGAGGACTCACCCACCCAAACAGAGTCCTGGCACCCCCAAACCTCCAGAGCCCAATCACTGCCATGCTTGGACTGGCCTCATCCATGAATCAACCTGCTGAAACTCTCAGGCATGCAGGTTTTATGAGGAAAATCTCCAGACCTTTATGGAGACAGGGACGGGTGATTTCCCTCCATCTCCCTGTTCTTCTGGAAGCCTGGTGGTTATGTCCATGAACTGCCTCTGGCGCCATATAAACTCATTAATGGCCATGATCTAGAGACTCACAAATAAATCTCAGAAGAGAGCAACAAGTTGCAGAGATGCCTCTGGCTCCCAATGTCACCATCCAGCTCTATCATTCCATCAAAATTTTAACTCCAGCTTTATCAACCCAACAAAAATTAAAAATTCCTGGAGCATGTGCCTGCAGCATCTCTACTCCACTGATATATCAGGAGTAGCACACCACATTGGATGAAATGTATAGTAGAAGACAGCCAATTTCAATTAAAAAATTATTAGCTGGCTCAACCTGTAACATGTTAGTAATCTCTTATGCAAGGGCTTAATATTTATCTTAATATTTTATCTCCAGGGCGAGATAAAACAATCTCAACACACTTTCTGCTAAGAAAACCTTTTTTGATCATTTTTAACAAATTATTCATAAGAAGCAATACAAAATAAATTATTTAGGACATGCTATAGGGGCAGGCTTGGGTGATGGCTGGAAAAATTCAAAAATAATGGTGGTAGGAAGGTGTAATGGTGGTGGGTTTGGTGTTGGAATATTGAATGCAGTAAATTATTGTGGACAACTTTATTAAAATAATTTTTTTTTAAAGTCAAGTATGCTCTTGACAAGATTCAGCACTCATTTGGAGGTAGGGCCAAGATGGCTGAAAAAGACACTCAAAGAGGGCTCCTGGGACAGCAAAATGAAGTGTGCATATAAACTGCTCCAAGTACAGTCCCCTGGAAGCTAATATGACCCCTTGTTGAATAGGGCACAGCATAAGGGAAAATTCCGTGAAGTCCAATTGAGTGCAATGCAGTGCAATGCAGTGCAGTGCAGTGCAGTGAAAAGCTGAGTGACATCTATCTCCCTTCAGCAGACTAAACAAAACGAGTCACCAAGTCTTACTGATCGCTCTCAGTAATGAAAGCCTGAGTCAAAGAGGAAACTTTCTGTTGAGACTAAGGGACGCTGGCAACAAACCCACCCTTGCATGTTTGGCCTATTTTCAGCCTTTGTTGGAACAATTGAACATTTATTTGTAGTCCATACCTGGCCAAGCTGAGTGTATGACAATAGGGTGATACCCAGGTTGGCTTGAGCATGGTAATGAGGCCTTTACCAGGCATTGGAAAAATGCAAATATCCTAATTGACAGCAGAATTTCTTGGTGTTAAGGCACTTGGGCACTTTTGACCATGAGTCCCAGTTGCTGCCTATGCATGGTTGGCATTGAAACAAAAGTCACTGTCAGATCCCAGCAGCAATGAACACAGCTATGGTGTGCCCAATCTTAGTGATACAGCTGCTATAGTAAGCTTGTTACCTCACATTCTCAGCAGCATTGTAGCTGCTATACGGTATGTGTGACTACAGATCTTCAGCAGGCATGCAGGGTCACATAAACTCAGAGGCACAGGCATTGACTGATGGAAAACATGACCCCTTGATTGTTGGCCAGCTTATGCTTGAATCTCTACCTAGTACCAAGCAAAATGAAGAAATGGAGGAATTCACCTAAATAGATGGGTTGGGGACAAAAGCTGAGGATGATATTAAAACAAAAAAACCTTTTTTGAATTATTTTTTATTAGTGGATCACCGTGAGGTACAATTACAGAGTTATAAACTTTCGTGCTTGTGTTCCAGTCACACAATGATCGAGTACCCATCCCTCCACCAGTGCCCATCCCATTATCCACTACCAATCATTCCAGTATCCCACCATCCCACCCTATTTCCCCCCCCACACACACACACCCGCCTCTGTGGCAGGGCATTCCCTTTTGTTCTCTCTCTCCTTTTGTGGTCTGCAAGAGAGGTATTGAGTGGCCATCATGTTTGGTCTATAGTCCACTTTCAGCACATATCTCCCACCTCGAGGGGGTCCACAGAACACCTTTTACCTGGTGTCCCCTTCTCTATCTGAGCTGCCCTCTCCCCCAGCATGTGAGGCCAGCTTCCAAACCGTGGAGCTAACCTCCTGGTTCTTTCTCTACTACTCTTGGATGTTAGTCTCCCATTCTGTTACTTTATATTCCACAGATGAGTGCAATCTTTCTATGTCCTTCTGTTTCTGACTCATTTCACTTAAAATGATACTTTCCATGTAAAACATAAAAATATCTTTAGGAATTCCCCGAGGAAGACTTCAGAACAACATTCCTATCAATATTTAACAAAATTAAGAAATGAGTCACTCAGAGAAAATATGAGAAGAGCCTCATTAAAGAATTCTGTAGCTGGGGCTGGATTGATAGCACAGCGGGTAGGGCATTTGCCTTGCATGCAGCCGACCTGGGTTCAATTCCCAGAATCCTATAGGGTCCCCTGAGCACCGCCAGGAGTAATTCCTGAGTACATGAACCAGAAGTAACCCCTGTGTATCGCCGGGTGTGACCGAAAAAGCAGAAAAAAAAATTCTGTAGCTGAGCTGAAAACACAATAGCAGGACTCAACATCAGAAGGGAAGAAGCCAAGACTCAAATTAGTGACTCTGTAGACAAGTCAGATAAGATCATCAAAAGAGGGGAAAAAACAATCAAAAAACATAAACAATTTATGCAACAGTAAGAAAAGAAACAACATTTGCACCGTAGGAATTGCAGAGGAGAAGAAAGAAAGGTGAAGAAGTGCTGATAGAAGAAATAATAAATGATGATTCCTCCAATATAAGAAGGTAGATCAATACTCTAATCTATGAAGCCAAAGAGCTGGGTTTATTGTGGCTTGTCAAGACTCACATGATTTACATTTAAGAAGGAAAATAAGCTTATAGCTTCAAATGTACTCCCATGTAACCCTTAGAAAAAATACAAGAAACTCTAAGATCAAAAGTAAATCACAACACAAAAGGTTAATATTAAATTAAAAATGGAAAAAATAAA
This sequence comes from Sorex araneus, assembly GCF_027595985.1. Taxonomy (NCBI): domain Eukaryota; kingdom Metazoa; phylum Chordata; class Mammalia; order Eulipotyphla; family Soricidae; genus Sorex; species Sorex araneus. Next base: position 239,679,241 of record NC_073302.1, read on the forward strand.
GAAAACAAAAGAAACAATGTAACATTATAAACCACCTCCAATTGTAATATAAAATTGCAATGAATTATTTTATCTCAATAATTACTCTTAATGTCAGTAAATTGAAGTCTCTAGTCAAAAGGCACAACGTGCTAGAAAAATCAGGAAACAAAATCCAACATTCTAGGAACAAGAACTTTGCTCAGCAGTAGAGCTCTTGCCTTGAGTGTGTGACCCTTGGTTCTATCCCTGGCATTAGATAGTAGCAATACTAAAAAGAAAGTTACAGAACAATATCCCTGATGATCATTGATCTTTAACAGGAACTTAAAGGATCTATGGAAAAGGTTATTACCCCATGTTCAAGTGCAAATATAGTTTAATGCATGCAAATCAATGTGATACATCACAGCAACAAAAGAAAAGATGAAAACCATGTCAATAGATGGAGAGAAAGCCTTTGACAAGATTCAGGACCCATTTAGAATTTGGAACTTACTTCCATATAGTAAAAGTTACATAAAACAAACACACAACTAATGTCATACATAATGGTGAAAAACTGAAAGCCTTACCTATAAGTTCCACTGAATAATTTCAGTGGCTAGCTAGGCAAAAAAATTAATTGAAGGATTATAATTAATCCTTGGAAAATAAATTTAATTATCACTATTTTCATCTAACATGACAGTATTATAGACAATGCTAAGGACCTCAGTAAAAAAGTATCTAGAAACACTAAACCAATACAGTAAAATAGTAGGCAATGAAATCTGTTTTTCTAAAAACAAACTAGAAGAGAAAGAAATTTTAAAAAACCCATTTACATCAAGTACCTAAGAATTGACTATGAAGATGAAAGCATAATAAACATCAAAATCTACAATCTTGGTATTTTAAAAAATAGACGATACCAAGAAATGGAAAAATATTTCATGTTAGTAGATAGGAAGAATTATTATTAAAGTGACTACTATTACATTATAACAGAGGCATTAGGCATATAAAGTGGAGGGAGAAATGCCTCTTCAACTAATGGTGTTGGAAACATTGGTTAGCTATGTACAAAACCAATCTAAAATTGGCCTTTACCTCATACCATCTAGAAAAGTCAATTAAAATTGTCATTAGACCAGAATCCACAAAATACAGGCAAAACTCTTCTTAGTTGGATCTATAGGCAGAGTTCTTCATGATTATCTCAATCTCAGAGATGTCTTCAATGATCTGCCTTTGGCAAAGAAAACAAAAGCAAAAACAAGCAAATCAAGCTGAAAAATATCTGCACTGATAAAATCAAAAGATACCCTATTGAATGGGACAAAATATTCACACATACTATGTCTGACTAAGGGCTTTATACACGATACATAAAACTCTCACAAAACTTGGCAACTAACCAAACAACCCCATCCAAAATTAGGAGAGGGACTGGATAGTCTGTAGCACTGTTGTACTGTTGTTCATCGATTTGCTCGAGTGGGCACCAGTAACATCTCCATTGTGAGACTTGTTACTGCTTTTGGCATATCCAATATGCCACAGGTAGCTTGCCAGGTTCTGCTGTGTGGGCAGGATACTCTCAGTAGCTGGCCAGGCTCTCTGAGAGGGGAGGAGGAATCGAACCCAGTTTGGCCGCGTGCAAGGCAAACGCCCTACCCATTGTGCTATCGTTCCTACAGTTTTTCATAAATGCATAGATGGTCAGTATGCTATGAAAAGTGTTTGTTATCAGTTATTATCTGGGAACTACAAATCAAAAGGACAGAGAAGTTTCACCTCATTCCACTGAGAATGATCTGTACCCAACAGTATGGAAGCAGTCATGGTGGGGGTGTGGTGAAAAAGGAATGTTTCTTCACTCTTAGTGTAAATGTCATCTGGTCAACCTATATGCAAAATGGTCTGGAGATTTCTCAGAAAGTTAAAAATAGAACTATTTTATGACTCAGTGATTTCACTCATTGGCATATATTGTAATAATATAGAAATATTTATTCAAAAAGATACATGTATATTCTTGTTCATTGCAGTGCTGTTTACAGTAGATAAATGTAACAATGAAAACAAAACTAATAGTCAATAACAGATGAATGGATAAAGAAATTATGCTAGAACCACAGTGAACTACTGCTCAGTTAAAAATCCTATTTTTTTACTACATTTTAGATGGAACTAAAGGGTGTCTTGTTAGGTGAAACAAGTAAGTCAGTGAGAAAAGGACAAGTACAAGATGATTTTGCTCATTTGTGGTTTATAAAGAAACAAAAAGAGGGAATGGGCAATGAACAATGAGCAGTTCTTGGGAACTTACATCTGACTCTGTGCTCATGGACCTCCCCTGGCTGAACTCAGGGGGCCATATGGGATTCTGGGGATCCAACTGGGAAGCCCCCAGAAGAGGAAGTTTTTAAATATAAGGAGCATGTTGCATGCTGTTCCAGCTGACTCAGTGGTGGAATTCAGAAAGAATGGTCTTAGCAGTTTGAGGAAAAAACATTTTGGTATATGACTTCAGGGTTGCTTATGTGGGGAGTTTTTGATTTTCATAAGTGAGTTAACTTTTTTTTACTCTTTTTTGTTGTTATTTTTATTTAGTGAGTCACAGTGAGGGTACAGTTACAGATTCATACATTTCGTGCTTGTTTTTCCCTCATGCAGTGTTCAGGAGCCCCTCCCTCCACCAGTGTCCATTCTCCACCTCCAATGAACCCAGTATCCCTCCCACCAGAGAACCTTAATAAACCGAATCAGAAATGAAAAGGGGGACATCACAACAGAAACCAAGGAGATTCAAAAGATAATCAGAGACTACTTTGAAAGTCTGTATGCCACAAAACAAGAGAACCTAAAAGAAATGGACGAATTCCTTGATTCCTACAATCTCCCAAGACTGAACCAAGATGACTTGAAATACCTGAATAGGCCCAAAAGTATCAAGGAAATCGAAACAGTGAGTTAACTTTTGCTTTGGATGATTTTGGATTGTGCGTGCATGCGTGTGCGTGTGCGTGTGTGTGTGTGTGTGTGTGTGTTTGGTCACATCCAGCTGTTCTCAGGGCTTACTCCTGGCTCTGTGCTCAGAGATCACTCCTGGAGGGCTCAGAGGACCATATGGGTTCCAGGGATTGAACCTGGGTCATGCAAGGGAAGTGCCCTACCCACTATACTAACACTCCAGTCCGTAGATGAGCCTGAGGTGTGTAGTCAATTCTAGGAAAGGAATGAGTTGCATATACAATGTTCTAGGCCAATGAAGTGAAGAGAGTGAGATATTTATAAACTATTTTGAGTTTTTCATGGAAAAGGAGCAACTTCAAAAATTTTACTGACAGCAAAATACATGGACAATCTTGTAGAGCCAACTCTGAGAAGGAGGTATCTAAGCTAGTTCTAGGAATTGAGTAGCAGCAGTGAGCTATAGTGGGGCCTCTGGAGTCTCCTGGACACAGCTGATTATGTTAACAGAGACAGCACAGATGACTGTGAAAATTAGCAGGACCTTCTATGTCTGTCCCCCTCTTTCTGACTCATTTCACTTAGCATGATACTCTCCATGACTATACATTTATAAGCAAATTTCATGACTTCAACTCTCCTAACAGCTGCATAGTATTCCATTATGTAGATGTACCAAAGTTTCTTTAATCAGTTATCTGTTTTAGGGTACTCGGGTTATTTCCAGATTTTGGCTATTATGAACAGTGCTGCAATGAATATATAGGTACAGATGTCATTTCAACTGTGCTTTTTTGAATCCTTGGGATATATTCCCAGAAGTGGTATTGCAATTATCTCACAGTGATTCAATAAAATTTTTTTAAAAAAAGGAAGAAAATGAGCAGGACCAGTCTCAGAATGAGTGACATTTTAGGTATTTTCTCATAGGACTTACACATACACACATATGTGTGTATGTTTGTATGTATATATGTGTGTATGGGGGATAAAATTGAAAATCATTAAAAAGATACTAGAAATACTGAATAATTATTGCACATAGGAACACAAAAAATTTCTTGTGCTCCTACGTGCAAATAATAAATTAGAAGAAGAAATTAAACAAGCAATTCTATTCACAATTACATCCAAAAGATTACATTCTCAGGAATACACTTTTTGGTTCACTTTTGAGCCACACTGACCAATGCTGGGTTTACTCTGGGGTCTTTGCCCGAGAATCACTTTTGGTAGTTAGTGCTCAAGGGATCATTCAGGATGTCAGATATTTAATCCAGATTGGCCATATGCAAGGCAAGTGTGTTACCCACTGTACTATCTCTCTGGTCCCTTAGAAATACATTTAACAAAGCAAGTGAACAACTGGTAGCATTGTAGCACTGTCATCCCATTGTTCATCGATTTGCTCGAGCAGGCACCAGTAATGTCTCCATTGTGAGACCTGTTGTTACTGTTTTTGGCATATCAAATACGCCACAGGTAGCTTGCCAGGCTCTGCCATGTGGGCAGGATACTCTTGGTAGCTTGCTGGGCTCTCCGAGAGGGGTGGAGGAATAGAACCCAGGTTGGCTGTGTGCAATGCAAACATCCTACCCACTGTGCTATTGCTCCAGTCCGAACAACTAATAATATGCAAATTATAAAATATTCTTAAAAGAAATAGAACAATGCACTGAGGTAGAACTATCACTGTCACTGTCATCCCATTGCTCATCGATTTGCTCAAGCGGGGACCAGTAACGTCTCCATTGTGAGACTTCTTACTGTTTTTGGCATATCGAAATCACCACAGGTACCTTGCTAGGCTGTATTGTGTGGGTGGAATACTCTTGGGAGCTTGCTGGGCTCTCCGAGAGGGATGAAAAAATCGAACCCAGGTCAGCTGCATGCAAGGCAAACGCCCTACCTGCTGTGCTATCGCTCCAGTAGAGCAACATTTCATTTACAGAGTCAGGGATAATTATTATAGTAGGAATGCCTATTTTGATTAGGTTACAGGTTTAATGTAATTTCAATAAAAATTCCAGTAATATTTAAAAAAGATAAATAGAGCACAAAACATTAGGGTTTGTATGGATTCACTAAAATTTTCCAATAATTTTATTGTGAGGGAAAATAAGTGCAGACATTCATCAATATTTATGATAAATATCTACGATCACACAGTGAAAACAAAAGTCTCTTCCAGAAGTGATGTGGGAAAACTGAGCAACCATTCTTCATACAAAAGAATGAAACTTAAGCGCTCTATACCTTCATAGCACTGTAGCACTGTCATCCCGTTGTTCATTGATTTGCTCGAGCAGGCACCAGCAATGTCTCCATTGTGAGATTTGTTGTTACTGTTTTTGGCATATTGAATATGCCATAGGTAGCTTCATAACCAAAATACATTAAAAATGGATTAAAGAACTCAGTGTACTTACTGCCTGAAATCACAGAAGATAAGATAGGCACATAGGTACATAGAAGATAAGATAGGCAAAGTCTCCATGACAATCAAGTGAAAGAAATGTCTTTGGGGACTCGGATTCAACAGGCAAGTGAAAGCAAAGATAAGCAATTGACTACTGAAATTGAAAAGCTTTGGTATTACAAAAGAAAATTTAATCAGAAGAAAAACACTACTCTAGCCTGTTGAAGAGTAGACTATATCTTCCCATCATACATCCAGAAGGAGGTTAACATGCAAGATATATAACCATTTTCCAAAGTGACTGACCAACCAAGACTTCTGCCAGCAAAGTTCATTTCTCACCAGATCCCCTACAGTAACTTATTATTTCTGGGTTTTTCTGATATAGACCATTCCCTCTGGTGTGAGGATATATCTCACTGCCATTTTCATTTGCATTCACCTGATAATCAGTGACAATGAACATTTTAAAATATGACTGTTGGCAGAGCCTGGCAAGCTAACCGTGGCATATTCGATATGCCAAAAAACAATAACAACAAGTCTCACAATGAAGACATTACTGGTGCCTGTTCAAACAAATTGATGAACAACAGGGCGACAGTGCTACAGTGCTACAGTGCCTGTTGGTCATATCTAAGTTCTTGTTGAGGAATTCTGGGGAAAAGAGATTGGTTGGGCCACACTCAGTGGTGCTCAGGCCTCACTCCATTTCTGTGCTTAGGGGTTATTCCTGATGGTGCTCAGAGGATCATATGCAGTGCCACAGATCAAAGGAGAGTCAATCACATGCAAAGCATGAGTTTTAACCTTGTATTATATCTCTCTGGCCTCTTTCTCCCATGTTTTGCTGGGGTCGTTTGCTGTTTTATTAAAAGATAATGTTGCTGAGTTTTAAGGATGTTTTTCATATCTTGGATATAAGCCCTCTATGGCATGGTATGCAAATATTTTCTTTCAATCAGTTGTTGTCTTTTAATTTCAAGTCTAATTCCTTTCACAGTATAGACGAGTTTTAGTTTCGTGTAGTTCTCTTTGCTTATTTCTACTTTTATTTCTTTGCCAATTCAGGACTCCTCTGCAGTCAACAGGAGGAATATAGGATTTATCTATCTTTTGCTTAATTGTTTTATAGAAACAAGTTTGGTATCAAGGTCTTTAACCTATTTTTAATTAATCCTTTGTGAGTGATAGGGGAAAATACATTTTCTTAAGCTCATACACAGGCAATCTGGAACTGCCTATGATTAGCTGTCCTTTGATGTCACTTGCTCAAGTAAACAATTGTGTTCTATGGTTAAGTTTTAAGATATGTATGTATATATTAGATACCAGTATTTCATCATCACATGTTTTGCAACAATTTTTCTCCCAGCCTGTGGATTATCTTCTTATCTTTTAATGGTGTCTTTTATTTTTTCTTTTTTACAAATCGCAAGTTTTTAATTTGTTTTGGGGCTACCCCTGATTATGCTCAGGAGCTGCTCCCAGCTCTATGACTCTATATGAGTCCTGGTGGTGCTCAGGGAACCATCTGTGGTGAATCAAATACAGCCTCCGGAGTGAAAACCTGCACTCAGCCTGTTTACCTACCTCTCTGGCTCACGTTTAATTTTAATGAAGTTCAATATACCATTCTCTGTTTTGTGGATCACATTTTTGGGCATTATCTCTAAAAACCCTTTACCAAACCTAAAGAAAGACCACTTAAACTTAACTCCTCTCAATTAGTCATTTTGTCATTTTACACCTAGGGCTAAGATTCATTTTGAGTTAATTTTTGTGAATGGTATACAGTCTGTATCTGAACTTACATATTGCCATGTGGATGTCCAGTTGTCCCAGCACCCTTTGTTGAAGAGATATTGTGCTCTTAATTCAATTGCTGTTCTTCCTCTGTTAAAATCACATGACTATATTATGTGGGTTTATTTCTGGACTCTATGTTCCATCTGCAAACATAGTTTTCTTTTTTTTTCTCTGTATTTGTTTTATCGAGCAACACCTTGCTGTGCTCAAAGCTTATTCCTGGCCCTCTGCTCAGGGATCACTCCTGGCAGTCCTCTAGGAACCATTATTTGGTGCTGGGATTTGAATTGGGGTTGGCTGATTGTAAGTGGTGGACAGATAGGTATTTGAACATTGTTTGACTGAAAGCCATCATAAACAGCTTTGTAACTATGTATTTCATGGTGACTCAATCAAAACAAACAATAAAGGACAACTGCCTTACTACCCTGTACTAATCCTCCAGCCTCTGAATATATAGGTTTCTTTCTCTTTTTTTCTAGCTTTCTGACATGTATGTTTTTCAGTCTCACCATGTTTGTAACTATTCAACAGATAGTAAACTCCTTATTTTGAAGATGAGAAACCTTGGCTCAGAAAAGATAGTTCTTCTACATCAATTACTGGCAGAAAAAAAAAGTTCAAAAATCATATCTGTCTGGCTCATTCTATGTATTTTCTGCCTAAGGGCAATAGTCTGGGTCTTAGTCTGACATCCCTAATATTAGACCATGCTCCTTAGGGTCTGAATTTTAATGCCTACTTTCCTTTGCTGTCCCTGGAATGTTGGTCCAATTCTTTCTTTGATTCTAATCAAGACTGCCTGTCTCTTAAGCACTTTCTTTCTTTTTTTTTTTGAGGTTTTATTTTTTTTATTATTTTTTTAAAATTCTTTTATTGATTCACCATGTGGAAAGTTACAAAGCTTTCAGGTTAAAGTCTCAGTTATACAATGCTCAAACACCCATCCCTTCACCAGTGCACATATTCCACCACCAAGAATCACATTATACCTCCCCCCTTACCCCCACCTCCCCAGCCACCCACCCCGCATGTGTAACTGGCAAATTTCATTTTACTTTCACTTTACTTTGATTACATTCAATATGTAAACAAAAAAATTCACTATTATTGATTTGGAGTTTCTCCCCCCTAAAGTCGATCTGCTGAAAAGAAAGCATTTGGTAATTTGTTTTCCATTTCTTAAGCACTTTCTTGTCCTGCAATGCGAATCCTAACCTGCCTGAAATTGAGCTCTATGTATAATATTTAGTTTGCTTTTCTCGGTTTTAAGTTTTGTTTTGTTTTGTGTTTTTGCTAAGACCTTAGTCCTAACTATTCCTCTCCTATTTCACAATGAATCATTTTTAATGGAAAGGTGCATCCTATGAGCTTTGCCATTGAGGGTCTCCTATTATCTTCCTGAATACGATATCTGTTTTGGGATTGCTAAACTGAGCAGAGCTCCAAAAGTCTCCCTGGAAAATACACTCAGTGTGGACAGCTGGGTCTCGAAATTGAAAAAATATTAAATTCAATCTATAGTAATCCTGTTTTTTTAATATTCTGTTCTCTGTGCTTCCATCCAGAACCTCTCTACAATCTCTTAAACTGCATTTTACATCTGAAAGTTTTGAAATAAAATTCTGTCCTCTTTCAAGGGCTAAGGAGAGCCATTTGGTAAGAGAGCGAAGTTTATAAATTCCAAAAGACAGTTGACATAACTTGCAGAAGCCCACTGAGTGCACAAAGTGGCAAAATCCAGCAAACCCAGATGCAGTTTCAGAGAGAAAGTATCCGGGCCTTGAGTGGTACAGGCTTCCCTCTGTGAGAAGAGGGGACAGCCTTGGATGGTAGTACAGGCAGGCAAAGGAGGCTGTGCAGGATTCAGGGCAAGTCACAGCACAGGAATGACTCCTTCATGCAAGATGAAAGCATCATCTTCCCAGGATACAAGATGCAGTAGAGCTAGTTTACAAACACTGTAACTATCCACTATTGCAAAATACTTAAAAATATTTGTCCATTTCTACATGTCCATTACAAAATTTACTTTCCCTTTATTACCCTGGGTTTGGGGCTGTAACCCTGCAGTGTTCAGGACTTACTGTTGACTTTGAGCTCAGAGCTCCTGGTAATGGAATTTGGTGCGGGGCATGAAAGCTGGATTGCCAGGGGCAAGGCAAGAGCCTTACTCACTCTACTATCTCCAGTCCTAAACCGGTTTCTGAGCTAGGCACCATGAAGTTATATACTTCCTATGTTGCTGGTGTAAATCTTTTTTTTTTTTTGGTTACTGGGGCACATCCAGCGGTGTTCAGCGTTACTCCTGGCTCCGAACTCCTGGCGGGTGCTTGTGGGGGCATATGGAATCCCCAATGGAATTCAGGTGTGCCACGTGCAAGGTAAACACCCTGCCCACTGTAGTATATCACTCCGGCCCTTTGCTAGTGAAATCTTAGATTTCCACCCCAACGGCTGCTGGACTGTGAGACCACACTATTCGCTCATTGCATTTGCACGCTTGGCGTTGTGGAAAGGGGTGGAAGACTGTATTCACCATCCTTCCATTTTTGTTGGCGTAAAAGTCAGGAGGTGGGCAGAATTAATCTATGTGATCTGCTCCATGCCGGGTGACCGGATCTCAATAAATTGTGGTTCTTGCTAGGTCTTATGGAGCGAAAGGAGACAGCCACATTGGAGCTTGGGGCACTGACGTCCCCACTATTTCTGGGATAGTAAGCTTTTGACGCCTGGGTAGGGCAAACGCATTGTAAAGCTTTAGGGTCCTTCCTGCTAAGGGGCAAATATCTTTTGATGTTTTTACTCCTCTTCCCTTCTCTTTATTTATTTATTCATTGATTTATGTTACTGGTCTCTTATCAGGAAAGGGTAAATTAAAAACGCAAGGGTTGGCTTTGAAAACGGAGATTGACAAGTAGTGGGGATGGCTGAGAGGCAAGGACTAAAAATGACCTAAAGACAGTGGTGCGGAGGGTCAAGGGCACTTTGGTGGTGAAGGTGCAGAAACTTTGTACATCAAAACCGTAACCAATAACACTACTGTAACCGTGTCACCTAAGCTACAATAAAAATGAAAGTAAAAAATTGGGTGGGGGAGGGGGAGGAAGGAGCAATAGTAAAATAATCGAACAACAAAGAAATGGAGATCTAGAATACTTAGCAAAACAAAAGCCCTCTTGCGCTGCCCAAATCCTTTGGACTTTTGTCAAAAGAAACCTCCGGGTCCCTCCTAGCGGGACGTCACAGTCGTCACACGCGCTAGTCCAGACCCCGGGTGGGAGTGGGGGCCTGTCGCTCTAGAACAGAATCCGGGTGGGAGTGGGGGGGCAGGGGTCCCGTTTAGCGGGGAAAAGGCACCCAGAACCCCCAAAAGAGTCCGCGGACACCGCGCGCGCTCGCACGCCCACCCGGGGAACCCCAGCTCGGGGCGCTCCGCCCACCGTGCCGCGTTGCCGCGCTGCGCTCCCATTGGTGCGGAGGTGTCGTTCACGCGCGGCGGGGGCGGGGCGGGCGCGCGCGCGCGCGGCTGATGAAACCGGGTGCTGGAGCCCGCCGCCAGCCCGCCCGCGACGTTCCATTCAGAGCGCGCGGCAGGTGTGAGCGGCCGCGCAGCTGCCAGGCGAGGCACGCGGCCAGCGGGCGTCCGTTAGCCGCAGTCGCGCCCGCGCCCACTTGCTACTCCCGGCGCGCCACGCCTCGGTGCGTGCGTACTTGTGCAGGGCAGAAAGCAAGTGTTTCCGAAAGGCCAGTGTAAGTACAAGGGCTAAGAGAAGGAAGACCTAACAGTAAGTTACTGGATGGACCAGTAGGTTGCCATGTCAGCAGAAGCGCACGTTCCTCTTCCGTAACCCGCTTTGCTTGCTCTGGCTTAAGTCAAGAGTCTGCATCCTGTTTTGTGAAAAAGTACATCCCTGTTCGGTGGGTATAAAAGTTTTGCCCCAAGCATCAATCAGGGTACCAAGCCCAGGGAGTGGTCTCAGTTTGTGAACCCTCGGCGGTTCCGAGTGTTTGCCTCAAAAAATTCTCCGATAAATTCTTTTGAGCTGGTCTCTGATACGGTGGTGGGAAATGGACCCATTACATTTTGGAGGTTCCACCGAGATTCCCCCTCCCACCGCCCTCTGCCAATATTGGCAAACAATTGACAGCCAAGAGGGGATCTGTCTGTTTCTGGTGAATACACTCGCTGCCTGGTGATGTGGAAGAACGTCTACACACAACGTCTACTTTGGAGGACTATGCACCAAAGTACCCATCTAGGAACGGAACCCATGGGACAACAGAACTCCTGAGTAAGCAATTTCTGATAGAGGGCTTAGAAAACAAAGTAGCAGAAATTGCATTACAATGTTCCAGCTGTCAACAAGTAAATGCCAGAACAGGTCAGAAGCATCTGGAGGGACTTAGCAAAAAGGGAGATCAGGTAGAAAGGCACTGGGTGGTGGATTTTACTGGTTTGTCCTGATACTTATTGCAATAAATATTTGTTGGTGTTTGAGGCATTTCCCACCAAGACAGAGACACCTAAGGTAGTCTGTATGAAAATACTGGATTAAATTTTAGAGGTGGGGAATTTCATTAACCCTTGGATCCGATATGGCCTGTCTTTTGTGGCATCCATCTCCCAGTTGTTAGCCAGGAAGCTGGGGACCAATCGGAAATTGCACTGTGCATCTCATCACAAAGTTCAGGGCAGCTAGAAAGGATAAATTGGACCTTTCAAGGAGACTATAATTAAATTAACCCTTGAAACTGGTCCAGGATGGGTCTCGCTCTTGCCTCTAGCCCTTCTCTGTGCTTGCTGCTCTCTGTATATGATTAAATTGTCCCCCTTTGAAATTGTATTTGGAAGACACCCCTGCCCTGACCCCAACTTTTGCCAGTTAAAGTGCTGGATGTGCATTTTGAAGAAAGAGTCTGATGACTTGTCCAGTCTTCACAGGTTTAGCAGCAGATCCTAAAAGAGAAACGGGACCCAGTAAAACAAGACCTGAACCCAGAAGAAAAGGATCTGATGGGCATGCCACCCACCTCCCCATTGGAACCAGGAGATTGGGTCATGGTAAAAATACATGACCTGTGGAGCCTTCAACCAAGATGGAAAGGTCCTTGTATCATTGTTTTGTCTACTCCCACAGCTGCTAAGTTGCAGGACTTTGTCCATTGGCTGCTCTGGACCCACCTCAAGTGAATTCCTCTGTCAGCCACTGAGCAATGATGTAAGATTAACAACCAGACAGCAATCAAGATCTGCTGAAAATCCTGTTGGTGGCAGACACTGCATCCCAATGATGACACTAACCGTGGGGATCCCTTGTCCTGGTCTTTGCAGGAGTGTTAGTAGGAAATATTTGTCCTCAGGAAAAAGGAGAATCCCTACATGCTGTATAACTGTACTTGGACACTTAACTCACATTTTGAATGGGCGATTATTAAGGAACTGATCATCACCACTCGGCCTAGTTTTAGAATTAACTCATGTGACCTGTTGAGAAGGAATTGGAATAAACCCCTTTCAGGGTTTGGTGGAAGGTTGGGAGGAGGGTATATGTCCCATAAAACATATGGGTGCAGGGTTACATGCCTGGAAAAAGAACTGGCCAAAACGAAAGATGACTTTTATTTTGATGAATGGGATTGTGAGACAGAGGCTTCATGGATAAATAGGGTCTTTGATATAAGTTTTTAAAGGATAGACACAGTTCTTTCTTGCAGACTGGAGTACTGTAACCCGATGAAGATCTCTCCGATGCATTGGATGGAGAAAAAACCTGGGACTAAGGCTTTGTGTCTTAGGCCAGGACTCAGGGGTCCTGTTAACAATCCAGCATTCTAGAGTTCTGACCCCTAGGAACCCCTTTGGGGCTCCTGAAAGAACTGGAACTGGGAGGGGCCTTACACCTACCACAACCTCCTTGGCTAACACACCTGACTGAACAAGGAGAACTAAACCTCTCCCGTTCCATACCCAAAAATGGATAGTGTCCAACCACCACCACATGATAATTCTTTGTTTAAAATGTTGGATGCTGTATTTTTATTCTTTTAATCAGACCCAGTTTGACCAAGGATTGTTCGTTATGTTTAAATTCTGAATCTCCTTATAATGTAGTCATGGGGGCCAATCCCTCTGTGGGCGACAACCTCAGGGAAATCCATAAGATCCCACTTACCAGGGCAAGTGATACAGGCCAGTTTAAGTGGGGAAATAAATCTCAAATTACTCTTGGAGATTATGAAGGTTTGGGAACTTGTATCATGACCTTGGGGTACCCTTTATCTAGGTCCCCATATTGTAAATCATGTTCTCAGGTATGGGCGATAGAGTCAGGTGAAGGAGAAGGAGAGTATCAATCAGTAGTACCTGAGGGAGCCTGGTTTCCCTGCATCACTGGCATCAACCCTTGTTGATGTGTTTCAGAAGTGTTTTTCTGTTTCCTCCCTATGTATACTAATTCATATTTTACCCCAAGTGTATTATTATTATTCAGGTTCTGGGCCTAAAGAACATTTCCATCTAGAATGGGAGAAATGAGCTCATGTACTGATTCCTCTACTTGTGGAATCGGGACTGGCTGGCTCAATTGCCATTAGTACAACCACCCTGGTTACAGGGAATCAACATTACAAGGTTTTGAGTAATTGACCAGGATCTAAGTACTCTAGAACAAAATATAGGCAGATTAGAAGATTCCTTAAGTTCCCTAGCTGAGGTGATCTTGCAAAATTGAAGAGGTTAAATTTCCTCTTTGTAAAGCACAGTCATTTGTGCATGTCCTAGGAGAAACCTGCTGTTTTTACATCAATCATTCAGAACTAATTAGGGACAGCCTCAGTCAGCTGAGGAAACATCTCCATGATAGAGAGGACAAGAGAAAGTCAGATAGGAATTGGTATGAGGATCTATTCGCCTCTTCTCCTTGGATGACCACCTTTATTTCAGCTGCTGTGGGACCATTTTTTCTAATTGTAGGTCTACTTATGTTGGGCCTTGTGCCCTGAATGGGATAGTTCAGTTTGTCCAAAGGCGAATAGAGACAGTCAGACTCCTGGCTTTGAGACAACAATACCAGGTTCTGGTGAAGATCTAGAAACTGAGGATCAGTTCTGATGATATAAGACCAGTGGGGAACGCAAAGGGAAAAAAAGTATTTCTGAAAGGCAGTGGAAATAGTGAAGAGAAGGTAAGGGTTATGAGAATGAGAACATAACAGCTATTCCAGGAACACTGAGGAATTTATAGTAATTGAGGAACTTAGGGGAGTGAAGAAACAAAATGTCTAACTAGAGTTTTGAAAATAGTGGTATAGGGAGAAATTTTTGGATGTACTAATAGGTTACCCATGTCAGCATAAGTGCACATTCCACTTCTGTAACCTGCTTTACTTGCTTTGGCTTAGGTAAGGAATCTGTATCCTGTTTTGTGAAAAAGTACATCCCTGTTCTATGTGTATGAAAGTTTTGCCCCAAGCATCAATCAAGGTTCCAAGCCCAGGGAGTGGTGCCAGTTTATGAACCTTCAATGCTGAATTTTTGCTTCAATAAATTTTCTGATAAATTCTTTTGAGCCTGTCTCTGATGGACATGGTGGTGGGAGGAGGCCCCATTACGTGCGTGTGCCTGGCCCGTCTACGCATCTTACTGTTTATGGCGCGAAAGCCGATTTTCCTGCGCTGGTGGGTTCTTGAGAATTGTATGAAAGATTTGCATACAAAATTCAGTAGATGAAATGTTAGAGTTGATTATGCCGATGAAGCAGAAGGTCCCTCCCCAGATGTCCAGGCCTCTCTTTTACCCTGAAGGATGTTACCAGTCCTGTCCCTGACACTGTCCTGGTCCCGTGAACGACATCCCTGCCTGGTCCCACGTAGTTTAGTCGCCTCCCGTGAACGACTGCCGGGTCCTGCCCTTGCGTTACTCTCTGTCCGTTTACGCTTTCCCACCGGCCAAGGGCGGCGCGCGTGGGTGAGAGTCCGTGCTCAGTACCTGCCACTACCTGGGGCACCCAAGCCCTGCCTGTACCTGAGCATTCCTGGGCATCTGAACCCTGCCTGTACTTGCCCCTGTCTGGCCCCGAGTGGGCCTCCGGTACTGGGCCCCGTGTCTGGACGTGTCGCCCTACCTGACCCTGGAGGAAGAAGAATTGACTCCAGAAGGTGTCTGTACTCCGAGAGAGAAATTAGGATGGGGCTGGGGGGCTTCCTTTTATCTGCTGCCAAATCCCACCCCCGCCATCTCATTCTACATTCTGATTGGCCATCGTCCCCGTGGGCGGAGATTTAAGTGACGGGGCGCTCCACTCCGGAGCTCCCGCTGTATCACTACCGCCCGCGGCTCGGTGAGTACCCGCCTCCCGCCTCGCCGCGCCCGGGCAGCTGCCCGGATCCCGAATCACCTTGGCTGGGGGGACCGCGGCGCGGCGTGTGTGGCCGTGGGGGGCGGGCGCGGAGCCGGTGCCTGGGCGGGAGCGGGCGCGCGCGCGGGCCGGTACCCATGCGGCCGGCTCCTTTCCCGGAGTCCATTTTGGTTCGCTGCAGGCGCGGCGTGGTGCATGATGCAACGCGGCGGAGGAAGCGTGGGCACCCCGGCACCTCGCGGGGGCACCCCGCACCCCCCGCCCCGGGCCCCGCGCGCCCCGCGCACGTGGAGGTCGCGCCGCGCTGGGGGCGCACGCGCACGCGGGGGCCGCCCGGGGCTTCCATGGCGCGGGGCCGGGCACCCCACCCTGCCACGAGGTCCGCGATGTGTCATCGGCCGCCGCTCGGGAGCCCTGGGCCGCGGCAGGTGGCTGGCCTGGGGATAGCGCCCACCTCTCCAGAAAGCAGCTCGAACCAGCTACACTTCTTATCTGGGTGTCCAGGGTTCGTGGAGGGCGGGGGGCGGCTGGTGGGAAGCTCCGGTACCCTCCCCACTCGGGGTGGGCTGCTTTGTGACCCGATTTGGCCTGCAAGGGGACTGAGAGTGCTTCAAGCCTTCCAGATGGTTGGGAGCTGAACGCGGGAGGAAGTTCTTCCGGCGGAATAAAGGCAGACTGGGCTCGGCGCGATCTTCTATGAGTAGGAGAAGCTTCCCTCCAAGCTCGGCACCCCAACATCTGTGTGTACGCGGAGTCCATGGCCATGTGGTTCTCCCTTCCCTTCACTGGGCGTAGGAACATAGCAGGAGCGTGGGCATTGTAGGATTTGGGCTGCCAGACACGCGCCTTTGCAAAACAACCCTGAACCTACGCTTTGGCATCATCATGCTTTCCTGGGGCAGAAGTGGCCAGGAAGGCTGCATTGTATTCCAGATGGTTTTCAGTCCCAGGTGGGTAAACGGGTTGCGAGTGTCGGAGGTCATATTCTTGCTGACCTGGTCACTTGTGTTTAGCACTCAGGATCATTTATTTGGGTCTTCCATGCCTTTGCCCTGTGTGTTTGATTCAGATAATAGAAACCCATGATACATTTATTCCCCTGATATTTTTAGTTAGTCTCAGTGGACATGATCATTTTGATCCTAGAAAAACAAAGGGCTTATTTAAGTCACGGGGTCAGAATATAAATTGGTGTCCGTGGCAGATGAAGAGTGAGCACTGGTGGCTGGGGAGATAACGCAGGGGTAGGGCACTTGCCTTGCATGCAGCCAGTCCAGGTTTTTCTCCTGGGCACTGCATGTGGTCCCTTTGCCATGGGGTCAGCCCTGTCCTAAACACACACAGGGGTGTGGTCCCAAAACAAAAGTGGGCACTGGATTAAAATTGTTTTAAAAGATTTTAGGATATTCAGACCATGTATTACAGGTCTGAATATTACAGGTGAATGTAAAAGATGTCAAAGGAGCTTTTACTAGACAGGAGAAGACTTCATAAACACCAAGAATGTCTGAATCTGGATTTGAGCTATGTGGGATGTTCTTGTGCTTATAATTATTTGTGTGAGAGGGGTAGAATTAAAAACAGCTTGAAAATGAGATTGCTGACCTCAGGGAGATAGACATCTGAGACCATGTTAATTATATTTGATAGGGGATTCCATTTGGTGGGATTAAATACATGTTTATTGATAGTCTGTAGTTGCTTTCTACTGAGGCTAGTGTATCACTGTATCACCGTCATCCCGTTGTTCATCGATTTGCTCGAGTGGGCACCAGTAACGTCTCCATTGTGAGAGACTGAGTTGTTACTGTTTATGGCATATGGAATACGCCATGGGTAGCTTGCCAGGCTCCGCATGTGGGTGGGATACTCTTGGTAACTTGCCGGGCTCTCCGAGAGGGACAGAGAATCGAACCAGGGTCAGCTGCGTGCAAGGCAAACGCCCTACCCACTGTGCTATCGCTCCAGCCTGCCAGGAGTAAGCCTGAGCACTGCTGAGCGTGGCCCCCAAACCAAAAGATAAATTAAAAAAAATTATAATAAAGATGTCATATATTTCCATATAGGCACTCTCACTACATTGAGGCCTTATAATGTATGAAATATACAACTTGAAAGCTATATAGGAAACCCTGGAACAAAAAACATTGTCTGTCCCTCTCACTGAACTCATGAAATGCTAACAAGGACACAGGAAGTTGATTAAAGCCGGCTGAGTCAGGTATCCCTGGATCAGCCAAGGATGCGATTTCATTCGTGTCAAGACATACTCACAAAGCGGTCCACTCATCCTTTGCGGGTCTCCCTTTTGCTCCCTACAATAGGACAAATGATGCCACTCGTATAATACATTAGTGAACCCAGCATTAAGTCGAAATTATTTTCTTGTCTTTATTAGCTAGATATTTGGAGATTATTGGTCCCATAGAGGAATTTGAAACAGGTAAAAGTAAATTCATTGTTGTTTTTTGTTGTTTTTTGCCATACCTGGTTGTACTCTGGGCTTACTCGTGGCTTTGTGCTCTTGGATCAGAGGGGGTGCCTGGGATTGAACCCTGGTCAGACACATGTAGGCAAGTGCCCTACCCACTGTACTATCTCTCTGGCCCCAAAAGTAAATTTTTATTATGGAGAGAAACATTTCCTTTCAGTCCTAGGAGCCGTTTGGGTCAGATTTATCCTTGTTTTGAGGGGACGCCTCAGGATAGTGCTTGGGAGGCTCAGGGGCTACTCCTGATGGTTCTTAGACAAGCATATGAGGGCAAGAGGATGGAACTCAGCTTTTTTTATAGTACCACAGCCACCCAGTGGTACTCAGGGGGATCTGGAGAGGCTGGGGTACCGGGTCCCAGGGGTTGCAGCATTGCCAGCACACAAGGCATGAGCTTAACCTGTTCTCTTTGTCTGGCCCTGCAGATTTCATCTTGTGGGGTTGCCATGTCTGTTCTAACTACCTGTATGTAGGTCCTTAGTGTTGCCTTCTTTTTTCCCTCCTGCAGAACCTCTTCTGGCGTGTGGCCTCTGCCTGTTTCAGTGGTGGGCAGATCCTGGGGGCCATGGGCATTTTTGCTTCTCCTTGTGAGCGATGTAGGGAAGCACTAAAGGATGATATTTCAAAACCTGTGTTTGTAGACAGAGAGCAGGAACTTTTGGGGAGGGATACCGGGTGGAGTTCAGAAATTGGTAAGCCTCGAGTCACACCCAGCTCCGGCTGCTTTCTGCGGGAGAGTATGACTAGGTGGCATTTCTGTGCCACTTGGGCTGGGGCAGGAAGGAGAGAGCTGTGAGGCCACTGAATGCTGCCCGTCTCCCTGTCGGCTTCCCTCCTTGCTCCATTGGGGGTGAGCTCTCTGGACCTTCGAGGTAGAGCCGGCAGCATTGCCCAGCGGGATCTTTCCTGGGTGGTGTGTGGAAAAGGATATGATGGGTCCCAACAGTGGAGTTGTTGTATTCAGGGACTGGGAGAGAGACAGTCAGGAATACGTCCCGAAGATCCCAGTTTCCTCGTGCAGACATAACTGTCCTCAAGGGACAGCTGATCTCTGTCTCCCTTTGGTTAGATGCTGGCCCGGGAGTGGCCACAGTGTGCCACTTCTCTTGGATTTGGGCCTTCTTTTTCCAGGGGACCTTCTTTCTTTTTACCCCTGACACACGTGTGTGTGTGTGTGTGGGGGGTCTCTTATAGTTCCTGTAGTCCTCAGTGGGGTTGTCCTGTGGCTGGGATGGGGACCCTCTCTGCCACTTGGACTTCTAAAGTCCTGGGCACCTGCTTACTCTTTCATTCCGGTGCCTTCAGGCTGCCTATTTATTGCCCAGGAATTTCTCGGGCCTTGGGCCATCGGTATTGGGTGTCAGGCCAACGTCTTAGGCTCCCTTCCAGTCCAAGACTGGAGTAGGAACATCTTCATGGCAGATAACCAGCCTGGTGGTTAACTCTCGGAACTGCCTTTCCCTCCGTAACTGCATCCCCCAACTCCAAAGCGTGCTCTAGCTTATCATGGGAGGTTCAGTGCATTTGGCTACTGGGAGTCTGCCAGGATGGTGGTCACACCTAGTAAAGGGCTCTAGAGGGCTGTCCAGTGCATCCTCGTCACTGCTGAGGCAGCCCCAGGCTAGGCAGGATGGCAGATCTGTGGCGGGTACAGGTCTTGTGTTTTGCTGTGTTTTGTTTTGTGACCACTCCCGGCAGTGTTCAGGGGTTACTCCTGGCTCTGCACTCAGGAACCACTCCTGGCGGTGCACGGGGACCATATGGAGTACCAGGGACCGAACCTGGGTCAGCCACATGCAAGGCCAACATTCTTCCACTGTGCCATCTCTCCAGCCTCTGGAGCTGTTTTCTTTTCCCATTAGGGACGGTTGATTTATCAACGGGTCCAGAGCCCCAGAATTTTCGGGGTGCTGGAGCGGATGGGATAGGTTCGCCCACCTGTGTCCTTTGGTTGATGTTTCCCCTCTGGCCACTGTCAGCAAGGGGACCTGCCCGAGGGGATGGTTGTTGGCAACTGGCGTGTGCTGGGGTCGGAGTTGGCGGCCTGGCTCTGCCCTGGCAGGAAGGCCGATGAGGGTTGTGTGGGGGCGAGCACCACACGGAGCTTCTGGAGGCTTCGCTGCTCAATGTCCAGAAAGCTGCAGGGCCTTCCTGAGCTCCCTGGCCTGGCTCCAGCTGGCCCGGGGGAACTTTCCCTCTCAGTCCCTCACAGGGGGGTGGGTGCACACCATAGTCTGTTGCTTTTGAGCAAATTTGGCACCAGTGAGTTGGGATTTCTTTCCAGAGGTCCCTTTTCTGTGTGCCCGTCTATTCTCTGACAGTGGCAACCTGTGAAAGGCTCTGGCATGGAGGGTTTGTCTGCCAGGAGAAAGCCTGTCCCTTCCTCTAGTGGCCTGGAGGCACTGCTGTGTCGTCTCTCACTTTTCTTTTCCCACGGTCACCTTTCTCCTTCTCTCCTGACCCACGGGGCACAGCAGCCCAGAGTCCTGCCCTGGTGCTCTTGCATGCGCGAGTCTGTCCCCAGAAAGTTCCGGATGGAGAAGAAGCATGTCAGCTTATGCTTTCCTATGTGGCCCCCTGAGTGCCCCACTGTGGGGTGAGGGCCACACACTGTCGGGGTTCAGGGGAGATGTTCGGGCACTCGGCCTGGCCTCTGCCCAGAGTCTCGGTGTCCCTGAGCCACTTCTCATTCCCACCTGTCCCCCCATATTGCTGACATAGGACTAAAGTGTGCCAAATGAGGCAGTTATCACAACTTCTAGAACATTCCAAGGGCTTATAGTAAATGTTAATGTTAACTATTCTGCTGTTAACTATTCGGGTCTTTGGTTAGGTTAGAACCACCGGATTTTGTTATCCCATTCCACCAGGATGTTAAAGTGTAGCTAGTTTTCCTTGGAGGTACGGCGGGGGTGGGTGTAGGGGATTAGGAGCAGGCAGTAGCTGCCTATTTGGGACTAGGATTTGTGGGCACCCTCCTTGGCCTGGCGGACTCTTTTCTCCCCTGTGCTCCTGCAGTTGAGACTGGGAGGGGACTCAGCTCTGGGCGAGTGGGGCTGACTTCCCAGATGGCCCAAAGCCCTTCAGTCTTGGGGTCTGGGAGTCTCAGGGAGTGGACAGGAAGTTCTCTGGGCCTCAGATCCACATGTAGTCAGTTAGGCCTCTCTCATCACAACTCTGGGAAGAGAGAGCCCAGCTTCACTCTCAGTGGGGTTCATGTGACAGGTGTGTGTGTGTGTGTGTGTGTGTGTGAGAGAGAGAGAGAGAGAGAGACAGACAGACAGACAGACAGAGAGACAGACAGAGAAGGTGTCTGTGATTTTTGTGGAAGGAGGAGTTCTGTCTATATTGTCATGACTTTTGTATATATATATTTTCCAAATATAATGAAGACTTGGGCTTCAAGTCCTTAGGGCTGTTTCTCTTTTCTAGCTTATTTCATCCCTTTCGCAGATGGGCTTGTCAGAGCCTCTGGTGCAGGGGCCGGGACGGGCGTGCTGTCTGTCCTGGCAGTGAGGAGGGAAGGGAGCCCAGCGGCCTCCTGTGATTGCATCATGCTGTTGGATTATCTTCTTTTTTTAAAAAAAAATTATTCTTTTATTGAATCACCATGTGGGAAATTACAAAGCTTTCAGGTTTAAGTCTCAGTTATACAATGCTCGAACACCCATCCCTTCACCAGTGCACATATTCCACCACCAAGAATCACAGTATACCCCCCTCCCCCCCACCTCCCCAGCCCCCCACCCGCATGTGTAACTGGTAAATTTCACTTTACTTTCACTTTACTTTGATTACATTCAATATTTCAACAAAAAACTCACTATTATTGATTTGGAGTTTCTCCCCCCTAAAGTCAACCTGCTGAAAAGAAAGCATTTGATAATTTGTTTTCCATTGCCGAGAATGAAGAGATATGAGGTTGAGAGGCCACACTAGCAGCCGCAAGGTTTTGGATTTCTGTATTTTAGTATTTTAGTAACTAAGTCCAGAGAAATATCTGCCAGAAATTGCATCATTGTAAGCTTGAACCTCTCAGCTACTTTATATTCCACATATGAGTACAATCTTTCTATTTCTGTCTCTTTCTTTCTGACTCATTTCACTCAGTATGATACTTTCCATGTTGATCCATTTATATGCAAATTTCATGACTTCATGTTTTCTGACAGCTACATAGTATTCCATTGTGTAGATATACCAGAGTTTTTTTAGCCAGTCATCTGTTTTTGGGCAGTCTGGTTTTTCCATATTGTGGCTATTGTAAACAGTGCGGCAGTGAACAGAAATAAAAATGTCATTAGGCAAGAAAAAGATATTAAGGGCATTCAAGTAGGAAAGGAAGAAATCAAGCTCTCACTATTAACAGATGATATTATACTATACCTAGAGAACCCTAAAACCTCTACCAAGAAACTCCTAGAAACAATGGATTATCTTCTTACCAGGAAGGATGTAGGAATTGCTCTGCTGAGGTCTGCCTGGAAATGTTTTCTTTCTCTGCCGCTTATCTGCCTGCAGTGAACTCATTGCTCAAGTTTACCCCAGCACTGGGGAGGCCGGCTCCGCAACAAGATGCACATACCTAGTGTTCACTGCGGACTTGGCGCTCACTGTGTTTTCACTGGCTCACCACAGGTGCATCACGGGGCTGGCACTGCTGTCTTGGTGCTGTCTTGGTGCAGTTGCCTGCAGGCACAGAGACAGGTAGAAAGTTGCAGAGCAGCGCTGGAACGATGGTAGTTTAGTGGGTAGGGCATTTGCCTTGCACGTGGCTGACCTGGGTTCGATACCTGGCATCCCATATGGTTTCATGAGCACTGCTGGGTGTAGCCCCCAAACAAAAAGAAATTCTGAGAACAAGGATGTACGCCCTGCTTTGGGGTGAGAGGGCAGCCTGCAGATGGGAGATGGGTAGAGTTCAGTGAGCCCACAGCTCTCTCTTGCACACTCTGCTTGCTCCAGAGCCCTGAGCACTGGTCTGTGGTTGGTTCCTGGGGGCCCAGCCTGTATCAAGGATGCTCAGGGCTGTGTCCTGTCAGGCCATGTGCATGGGGCAGGTGTCTGCACACAGATCCCAGCTGCGTAGACTTCTTTGACTGGTTGGTTTTTGTTTGATTTTTGGGCCACACCCAGTGATGCTCAGGGGTTACTCCTGGCTCCACACTTAGGAATCATTCCTGGCAGTGCTCAGGGGACCATATAGGATGCCAGGGATTGAACACGAATACAAGAATACAAGGCAAGCACGAAACACACTGTGGTATCGCTCTGGACCCCATCCTGGGTTTCTGAGTGAGGCCTGAGGAACAGCTGCCCACCGTGGGACAGCGCCCTCTCCCACCCCGTTTGCCCTGATTCCTCACCGCTCTTTGAGGGCAGGCCTTCCTGCCCGAGCCCAGCAGCGGCTCCTGGCTTGGCTGGATTGCTGTTGGCACCGACCAGAGCTGGGAGTGAGTGTGTGCACCTCAGGCTGGACTGCATTAGCTCAGTCATCCACATTGCTGGGGCCACAGGCCTCAAGTCTCCCTGCTCAGCCCACCTCCAGACCACTCAGAGCTACTCTTGCTTTATCTGACTGCTCGTGTCCACCTGGGAATGCTCTGTGCTGGGACCTTCATGGCAGCCGGCTGGTCTGTGTGTGGGGGTTGGGGGATGTCCTTCTCAGCACTTCGAAATTCTGAGGGGCCAACCTGCAGACACACACACATAGACACACACTAGCATGTGTGCACACACAGACAGTATTTTTTTTGGGGGGAGTTGGACCACACCCAGTGTTGCTGGGGGGTGGGCGTGTTACTCCTGGCTCTGCACTGTACTCAGGAATTACCCCTGGTGCTGTTCAGGGGATCATATGGGGTGCCAGGATTGAATCCGGGTCAGTCACATGCAAGACAAGCACCCTGTCCACTGTTCTATTGCTCCCATATTTTTAAAAAATTTCCTGAACCATTGGGTGATTTGAAGAGACTGCTTCCCCTTTTTTTGCCCCCACATATTCAAGTGTGTATTTCTCCCCCCAACCCCTTTGCTGGTGGTGGTGGGAACTCTGGGCACTCAGGAGGCCCAGAGGCCTCACTTATAGATTCACTCACAGGGGCTGGAGAGATAGCACAGCGGGTAGGGCGTTTGCCTTGCACACGGCCGATCCGGGTTTGATTCCCAGCATTTCATATGGTCCCTTGAGCACCGCCAGGAGTAATTCCTGAGTGCATGAGCCAAGAGGATGTAATGCTACTCAGGGCATGTGGTCCACTGGGGGGCCTCCAGGGCTGCATCTGAGGATACATGGGGGTCAAACCCATGCTGAGCATGCACCCTGGCTGTTCTTATCTTTCCAAGCTCCCAATGTGTAATTCCAGGAGGAGGGGCACCACACAGGGTACCGGAATGAGGAGATTCAACACAATCCAACATTGGGATCTAATTCACAGGTCATCTCTTGTATTCAGTTGTCCAAATAATGCCCTGTCTCTATTTTATATCACATACGTATGCATGTGTGTTTTGTGGAAATCTTCCCCCCCCCAAAAGGCCATGGGCTTATATTCTCTCATAATCTCATAAACCTCTAAAAAAACTTTTCTGAATGTTTGCAGTGAAAATTTGAAAATTACAGAAAAAAATTAAAAAGGAATAAAAGCAAATACCATTCAAAATTAAAAATTTCAAAATCCGGGACTGGAGAGGTAGTACAGAGAATAGGGTGTTTGCCTTACACATGGTAGACCCAGGTTCTATCCCTGGCCCTTTGCACTGCAGGGTGTCCTCAAAAACAGAAAACAAAAACCAAAACATTTCAACTCTGGCTTAGCACTAGGTCCGCTGCAGGCTTGGCGAGAGGTGAGTGGAGATACCTTGAGCTGGGGGGTCACCACACCCTCAGTCAGCACCACCACGGTGAGTCCTCAAGCTATGGGGGGTTTCCCTCTTGCACAGGCGACCCCAGATAGCCAAGGTGCAGAAGGCTGGAGATGATGAGTAAATGCTCAGAATCTATTCACGACTTGAAACATTTCAGGTTCTCCCTTGTATGAGCTCTTTTCCCCAGCCTCCTGGTGCTAGCGGAGGGTGAGACAGGCAGGTGCCCTCGTGCCCATGGCTCATGGTTATTGACTTTGGCCGTTGGAAGGTTTCAAGACAGGTAAGTGAGGTGGGGCCTCCCGGTGCCACATGTGGCATCTGAAGCCTCCGCATTGCCTGGCCTGCTGTATTCTTCCCTGAGTTCCTCTGGTTTGCAGATCGGCTCTTTGTTCTTCGCAGTGACTATTGCCTGGCCCACAGCTGCCCAGGCCTTGTACCTCAGTTTCCCTGAGCTGCCTCGCTCCAGCTGTGTGTGAAAAGGGGCCTCCGAAGGTCACGATCAAAAGCCCTGAGTATTTGCTTCGAGTGTTTGTTTTTCCGCCTCTGGCCCCAGACCCTCTCCTGGAAGGAGCTGGCCTTGATCGGGGCCGTCGTGGGCAGCCGCCCAGACTGCGCACTCCTGCTGAGGCCACGGAACGCCAACCTGGCCGGGCCGGCCGAGGGCCGTGCTTCAAAGCAGCCCTTTGAAGCACAGACATTTCCTTTCCT
This sequence comes from Sorex araneus, assembly GCF_027595985.1. Lineage (NCBI taxonomy): Eukaryota > Metazoa > Chordata > Mammalia > Eulipotyphla > Soricidae > Sorex > Sorex araneus. The sequence continues at coordinate 239,704,831 of NC_073302.1, forward strand.
GAAAAGAAGGGAAATTGAAATGAAAACGTATTGTTCTGTGCAGACAATGTCCCCTTGGATCAAAGAGGGAGTGGGGTCCATAAAACCAGGGGTTTGGCGAATGAGACCGCAGTGGAACGCACGGCCAAGGTGTGACTGTGGATGGCCACGCTGGGCCCTTCTGGGTAAGACTCTTGCTCTCCTTCCCTGCTTGTCTTCTTAAGTTGGACCTGTTGATGCTGGTATGTTCTGTTGCATTCTTGTGTGTCCAGCTGCAGGCTAGGGTTTAGAGGTGTCTTTTTGTAAATTGTGACATCTTGTATGATGGAATATTATGTAGCCAATTAAAAAAAGTATATCGTCACAGATCATCATCTCATGGTGAAGAACTATTGATAAACTTGAAAAAAATTGAGGCAGTTTTCCATACTTGGTGTTAATGTGAGGTTACAAGATGTGTGTATTTGCAAGGAAAGAAAATGTCGAAAACTGAACTTGGCTCACTGCTTTGTATGCAGAGCCTGAAATACTGTTCAGCAAATACTTGCTGCATGAATACTTTTACAAGCAGTAAGAAGCAGTATATTTGGAAGGAGTATGTTGGGCTAACTAGTAACATGTTAGCGAATGGGAAGAACCATAAATTATTTTAATTTCCTATTGTGATTCTGCCCTGTCATCCTGATTTGGGGTTTTGGTACAAATGTGAACCACATTTTTCACTTTGGTACAGATTGTGCGGCAAATGGCTCTGACATTCGAATTTTGGACAAATCCAGTTATGTTGAAATTAGGGCATTATATTATGTTTCTTGGGGTCGGCTGTCCTTCCTGGTGGGGTCATTTTGTTCCTCCTTTAGGATCTAGGAACTGAGGCTTCAGAATAGAGATGGTAGTGTTCAGGGGACAGGGTTCTGGAAGGTTCTGGAAATTTTCCACAGCTGTGTCTGGGGTCAGCTACTGTGGGACTGTGGGAGGTGTACATACACACACACACACACACACACACACACACACACACAGAGTGACATTTCGTAGACCGCTAAGGTGAGAGATGAATGAGAACAGGAAATAGTATTCATTCTTATAACCGCATTTAAAAATTTTGGGGGCTTTGGGGCCACACCCAGCAGTGCTCAGGGTTTATTCATGGCCCTGAGCTCAGGGATCACTCCTGGCAGTGCACAGGGCCAGCTGCATGCAAGGGAAAAGCCCTCCCTGCTGTACTATTACTCCGGTCCCTGCAGTGTATTCTAATTCATGTTCTTTCTCTTTGCATTAAAAAAAAAAAAAATCTAGTCCAGTGGGTGAGTTGCTGTTTGCGACACAGCTGGCAGCATCTCAAATCCCCCCTTGCCTCTTCAGCACAGTATTAGTCAGTTTCAGGTTAGCTCCAAGACTCCATAGGGTAATTTGCTGTTCAGACCTGCAGAGACAAAGGCACTGGTGTGTGTGTGGTGGTGGCGGGATAGTGAGGGGGGGTGCAGTGAGGGGTGGTGGAGGGTAGAGGGAGGCTTCTATTTGTGGCGATTTGGTATTTGTGATTTAAGTCTATATTATATTTTGATCATGATTCACAAGAAAGCAGTTAGGGGTACAGGGTTGGGACCTGTGAATTCCCGTCGTGGTTTACTGCCTGTGCAGACCCAGTCGGCTCTGCCCTCAGCTGACCTCATACTGGTGTTGGAACCGTGGCCCGGCCAGGCTGAATGTGAGTTTTGGTTTTGGTCCCGAAGACCCAAACAAGTGTTAGCTTTAACACTTTGCCTCCTTGGAGTTTCTTTTATTGGATGGGCTTTGAGGAAGATTATGTCTGGAAGGTGGGATTCTTCTCTTTCATACTTAAGGATTTGTGGGAAGAGTGAGGAAAGATACTTTTAAAGAAATATTTTGAGACTCAAGTCTAATGGATTAAAACTGAGCAGAATTTGAAAATATAAGTTTGACAATCACACCAGTAAATAGTTCTTTGAAAGGCTGACTGCATTTAACGTATTTGTCATGCGCAAGTAGCATGTGAATTTTTGTTTGTTTGCTTTGGGTAGGTAGACAATATTCTTCAACAAGTCTGTGTTTGGGATGATTGGAAATCAAAGGAATTGATTCTGCCAAGCAAGAATATAGTGGCCCAGCAGAACTAGAACAGGGCAGTTGCCTAGTTAATTGACACAATTTACAAATATCCATCTTTGTTTCTTGTGTACTTTTAAAAAAATTACCGTGCTTCTCAGTAAAGATCGGTTATAATCAATCATTTAGTGCTTCTCAGTAAAGATCGGTTATAATCAATCATTTAGAAATTCATAAAGTACAGACGCTGTTAGTATTTAAGAAGGATTCCTTTTAAAAAAGTTTTTTTTTTAATAGAAAAGAATTCTGTTGGAATTTTATGCATACACATGTCCACAGTATGTGAAATAGGGGAAGCCAACTCTTAATTGCATAGCACGCTGTCCCACAAAGCTGTAACCTTCATGTTTTTTACAGGCCGTTTTTTGTGTTTGTTTTTAAAAATTTCTTTTGGAATTAACTTTCTCCACTTACTTTGTGTCTATCAGGCAGTCTTGGGAAATCCTAGGCAGTAACATCCCTTAATTCTACGAGTAACCTATATCGAAGTGGGAAGAACATCAGCTGGCCTGTTGGACGCAGTCAGAATTTTTGAAACTTGCCCATGTCATTGGCTCTGGGCTTCAGGCTCAGTTTCCGGAAGCCCTGGGTCTGTGGTAGTGAGTCAGGGAGCACAGCCCCCTCAGGGTTCTGGGCTGATTTGGGTGGGGTGGAGTTGGGGATAGTGATGGAATCCGCAGGGCACGTTTTTCAGCACTTCCCTGTTGCTCTGGCAAGTGCTGGTCCAGCCGCCTCTTCTCTCTCCTGCCTTGCGTGTCTGTAAGAGGGTTCTTGTTTAAGCTCCCTCAAGAGCCTTGGGGCTGCCGTCTCTGGCCCTGCTCCCATGGGCCCTGGCGGCCAGCGGTCTTTGTCCTTAAATCCATTTTCCCACTGGGTGCTCTTGGCCCTGCTAAACTCCTGTGAGCTGGCAGTGCTTTTGGGGCCTGGGCGAAGGGCATAGGCTTATAAAATAAAATAAAATAAAATAAAATAAGTTTACGGGTCAAGGGGCCTCTGCCTGCTAGAGCGCAACCTCACGAAAGGCCAGCACCTCCTGCTGCAAACTGGACACAGAGCAAAAGAAAAATCCACGCCTAGGGCAAGACTTAGCATGTTGTATTTTTTTAAAAATTTTTTTAAAAATTTCTGGAAATGTACCACCCAAGAGGAGACACTGCCGTTGTAATGTGTATATTGGGTGAATTTTATGATCTGCCTCTTCATTATTACTGTTCATATTACTATTCATAGTAGTGTTTATTATTACTACTTATTACTGTTCATATTAATATTCAGATTATTCATTACTACTACTTATTACTGTTTGTATTACTGTTCGTTATTACTGTTCATATACTGTTCACATTGCCATTACTGTTCATATAACTATTCATAATCCTATTCATTATTATTAGTAGTAGCTCCTTTCCTTCCTTCACTGCTAGATAGCACCTAGGTAGGGAAATACAAGGATGGGACAGATGGAATAAGGGCAGATGCCAAGAAAGAGAAAAGGATGACATACATTTCAGTAGTATGTAAGCTTAATAGTTTGCTTAGTGCACCAGTCTCTCTCCTATTCTGAAATCAAACTTTGTGACTCTTTTCTCCTCTCCCTTTCCCCCTCATCCCTTTCCTGTCTCCCTTCCCCATCCCTCTCTCCCCTCCTCCTTTCTTCTCTCTCTCCCCTCCTCTCTCCTCCTCTCCCTCCTCTCCCCTCCAATCTCTCCCCTCCACTCTCTCCCCTCCTCTCCCCTCCTCTCTTTTTTCTTTCTTTCCCCGTTCTCTGTGGCCCTAGTTCTTTATAAACTTTGTAGACAAGACCCTCCTGGGGGTTTCCTGGCACCACTGAAGTGATTCCCTGGGTCTGGCCAAGGGCATGACTGGGCGCCCTGGCATCTCCTGCCGGATCTGGCATCTGTGAAGACCCCGGAAACCTGGGACAGATCAAGGAGTTCCGAGTCAGTGCCAGGTACTTAGCCGGCATCTCTTGCACAGCCCCCAGGCCCCTAAATGCGCTGACTCTCGTGCCCAGGAACGGGCGTGCGTGGGGCTCCCTGCGCCTTCATTCCTCACCCGAAGCCTCTTATCTGCTGGCAGCTGCCAGGGGTGCTCCCCACAGTGCAGAAAGTGATAACTTGAATCTGGGCACCCTGATGCCACGGGCGGGGCCCTCGCACCTGTTGAAGGGGTCCTTGAGCACAGAAGAGGCTGGGCAGCCTGACCATGTGTGACTCTGTGCCTCTATTTCCCCATCTGGGAAATCAGGGAAATTGTCCCTACTTTGTAGTTCGTGACAAGGATTGAATATGACACAGAAAACCCCTTTAGGACGTGGCCTGGTGGTTGCTAAGTGTGAATTCTCGTTAGGCTCGGCCTGCAAATAGTTACAGCTGGGCCTTCGTGGAAGTCTCTGTCAGGTTAGAAATCTCATTCCCAAGGCTGCACAGAGTAAAAAAGGCCCCTTGCCAGGGAGGTGCCAAATCGGAGTTGTGACTTGGCTAGAGAAGGAGTCGGTGGAAATTAATATGCAAAGTGATTCCTGTAGAAAGCCAGGGGTGGTGAAATGGGCTTAGGAGAAGTTGCTACTTGTTCCGCTCTTAGTCAGAAAATTCTTGAATATGAGAAGTTTTCTAATTGATCAGAGGAGGGGAGGGGGTGGCAGGCAGAATGTCGCAGCTGTGGTGCTGGGGGCTGGTTCTCCGATGCTTCCTTCCAAGACCCTCAGGTGTCACACTCAGCTCCTTTGCAGTCTGCCTGCGTCTGGTTCCGGAGGTAGTTTAGTTGGGGCTCTCCAGACAGCAGGGGCGCTGTGGCTTGGGTTCCCAGAATTGTTGAATTGGCCCGGGAGGGGCGGGGGGCATGTGTGGGAGAGGTTTGCTTTGAATAGTTAGGGGGAAACTTGGCTGTTTGTGCATTTGTCCTTCAGTGAAAAGCTTTGTGCTGGTAGTGTTTGCCTTGGGAAATTGAAAGCAAGCAAGCAACGCAAATGTTTCTTAAAACGCTTTGACGTGGCCCTGCCTTCCTGAGTCGGACTGCAAATTCTGTCAGGTTGTCCAGAAATCGTGCCCAGTTACTTGATCTGAGGGGTACTTTTATGCTTTCTCACTGAGGGCACCAGAGGACATGGAGTGTTGGATTGTTCTGTGTGGTTTTTGTTTGTGCTGTTTTGTCTGGTTCATTAGTTTCAATGCTCATCTAAAGCCTTTCTGTTAAGTAATGATTAGAAATACCGTTTCTGTTTGATCTCTAAATTTCTGGTCCCTTTTTTTAAAGAGTAGCATGCCTTATGTAGGGGATGGGGGTGTCTGTGGATGGATGGCGTGGTCACGGTGGGTTGGGACTGATGGGGTCCATGTCTGTTCTTTACTCTGGGCCCTGTGGCAGCTGTTGCACCCCAGATACGTTACCTTTATACAGTCCAATCATTGGGACATTGTTTTGGGGGAAAAGTAAACTTTATGCAAGAACGTAAAATGTAGTTTATAATCACAATCATCCCTCCCCCTTTGATTTTATTTTCTGTCTCTAGACACTTGCACATAATTTAAGTCTCACCAGGCATTAAGATGAGCAATATGCATTACCCAGGGTGGGACTTTGCTTCTGGACCCCTGAGCAGTCAGTGCTGCCAGTCCTCATCACTTTGGCAGAGTGGAAAATTCACTCGCCAAGTGTATGAGTCTTGATGGTCCTGAGGAGCAGCCAGGGCAGGAAGGCAGGTGTCAAGAATACCCACCTGGTCACATCACTGACCCAGCACCCGCTCTGCAGTCCCTGTGTGGGGGCGTCTGCATGACCAAGGGCCATGAGGAGACTAGGCATGTTTCTCATGAATGTGGCGAAGGGGAGGGAAGCCTGGCCTTGGAATGCAGTCTGAGGAGCTTGGCATCCTTCCCCCTGGGGCCCAGTGGCTGAGGACCACCAGCAGGCTCATCTCGCCTCCTCTCCACGCTGCCTTCCAGATAGATTTAATGTGACCTAGAAGTCTGGAGACCTCTTGTCAGTGGATGGTCTACAGACTCGTGGTCCTCCCATCAGTGTCTGTCCACCCAGTGTCTGCCCACAGGCTCTCCTGCTCCTGCTCCTGGTGCATTGCCCGAAGGGGAGAGATATCTGGCCTTTCGGGAGACTGGCAGAGTCACATCCCGTTCTCTGGGCTTCCGAGGTGAGACCTGTTTTTGTGCTCTGAACGGCGTTTTCCTGTCCGCTGTCCCCTGCAGCCTCATCTGCCTCCCCCTTTTCCGGGTTTCACGGTCCTGCTTTTTTTTTTTTGGTAAACGGATTTTGTTTAGAGGTTTCTGAGGGAAGGAGGAAGGGATAAGTGGGAGAAAGAATAGTAAGAATAACGCGCTCAAGAGAGAACACGGGCTTCTCCAAGGGTGGAGAGAGCTCTACACACATCCTAGCACTGGACACGACAGCATGAAAGTACACATCTCAAGGGGGGAGATGCGGGCGACACATGTGCTCGGGCACCACATGTGCTCGGCCATGTGGGCACAAGCAGCACATGGGATCAGGCAGCATATGCGCCATCACGGCCCTGCTTTGTTGCCTGGGGGGCCCCCATAAATTCTGCTGAGCATTGGGCATCTTTTTTTGTTTGTTTTGGGGCCACACCTGATGGTGTTTCAGGCTTACTGTCTCTGCACTCAGGGATCATTCCTGGCTGGTGCTAGGGACCATACTGGGTGCTGAGGATTAAACCCAGGTTGGCCGCATGCATGGTGCTATTGCTCTGGCCCCCATACGGAACATCTTAACATGCTGTTTGATCTGAGGGCATGGCCTGTTGGCATTTTGACTGTTGAACTGTTTTATCCAGAATGCCACAGAAGCCTTTGATGGCAGTGTTATCCTTAGGGTTATCCTTAGGGACTTCAGTTTGTCCTTATGTTTTTATTTATTCATATACTTTTTTAGTTTTGGGGCCACACCCAACAAAGCTTAGAGGTTACTTCTGGCTCTGCACTCAGGAGTGCACTTCATTTCTGTTGAAGCTCAGGGATTGAACCCAGATCAGCTGCATGCAAGGCAAACCCTACCTGCTGTACTATCTCGGGTCCTCTGTATGTATGTTTCTAGAGGTTTATATTCATATATACATATATATCTATTATATTGCGTTTATACACACTCTCATCAAAGGGGATTGTTTTCTATTTCTGTATCATGTACTTTTGTGGGGAGCATTGGGGAGTTATTCCCAGCTGTGCTCAGGGGTCACTCCTATCGGACTTCACGGGACCAATGTGAGTCCCATTTCTGCTTCTGGGAGGGATTTTTGATATATCCTGATGATATGTAGCTTTTTCCGTGGCTTCTTCAGTGCCACTCACCTTCCCAGTTTTGCCTTCTTGATCTGATTTTGGAGAGTGTTTTTGTGCACTTTTTCAAAAAGCACTTTAGTGGCATCCACCTGTGTTGAGATGGTTTTTAGCTGGTGTGGCGGCTTAGCTGTCCCTGGAGGGAACCCGCACTTGTCTGCCTTCTTGCTGATCCCCATCCTGTGGTTCACAGCACATGAGAATAAGGAGCAAATGGTGGCATGGACGAATGGACCAGGACCCCATCTAAGTCTCCCTTGCAGCCCCTTCCGACCTGAAATTCAGAACGCCTCTGTCCACGTCTGCCCAGACATGGCTTCTTTGTGATTCCTGAGCCAGGCTTGAGATTCTGGGGAAGTTTTTGACTCAACTCCCATCTCTTGCCTCTGTGCTCAGGAATTGATTGCATCCTGCCCAGCTGTCCTTCACCTGCCAGCTCCTCTGGCCCAGCTGCTCTCTGAGCACTCCTCAGTGCTCAGGACTTACTGCTGACTCTGCATGCAGGGATCACTCCTGGCTCCCAGCCTCCCTGCCCTCATCTCTTTGAATTCCTCCTGGGTTGCATCCCATATGTTTTTGCATCTCTTCTTCTCCCTCGTTAAACTACCAGCCCCTTTGTGCTGGTGACCGTCTCACTTGCCCTATCGCCAGACTTACCAGCAGGTTAAGTGCAGGTAACTGGGGTGGGGGGGTCAGGGGTGCATGACCTGGCTCAATCTGGGCCTGGGGTGTGGATCGGGCATTCCCGGGAGAGAGGGTGTGACCTGGCCACAGACCAGAATATCCATCTGTGCCTTTGGTGCCTGTCACACGCTCTGCAGGTGTTAGTCGCCGCATCTCCATTGGGTGCCCCTCTGGCCACTGGCCATCTGGCCTCCTTCCTGGTGACATTTCCCTCTGCCCCTTTTCCTTTGAAGACATGATCTGTAGCAACACTATCCATGTCAAGGTCAACAAAGAGGAGTGGATGATGGGCCGACTGGGATGCGAGTTAAAAGGCAGGAAGCAGCACAGCAGACTGGACCAGGCTGGAGGGGATGAGCAAGGAGAAACGCCCTGCAAATGACTCTTTAATCCTTGTCTGTAGAGACCTGAAGTGGGACATGAAAAACAAACATTTCTCCTTGACAGAGAGGCACAGTTTGATAAAACAAATAATGGGCTTTGTGCACAGCCAGACCTCCTGGAAGGAGGGAAGTTGCTCTGCCCTGGGCATTCTCTTTGCCCCAGCATTCCCAGTGGGAGATGACAGTGGGAGGAGGGGGCCACCTCTGGGCTCGGCCAGGCACAGTCAGTGCATTGCATCTGCTAAGTGGAAGGTGAAAGGTGCTGATTCGGTTCAAAGCCAGATGAATGAACACACACACACACACACACACACACACACACACACACACACACAATGTTGGTGGCAAATGCAAGAGCCAGTGGAATGTTTCAGTATTTTAAAATTCAGAGTTGAGGGCCGGAGCTAGAGTACAGCAGGTAGAGCACTTTCCTCGCACATGGCCGACCTGGATTCAATCTCTGTCATACCATATGGTCCCCTGAGCACCGCCAGGAGTGATTCCTGAGTACAGAGCCAGGACTAAGCCCTGAGCACTGCTGGGTATGGCCACAAACCCAAAATAAATATATAAACCATAGAATTCATAGAGGAGAACAGTCATTGCTCTATAATTTTGATAATGTATTTCTTTATATATCATAGTTCTAATCAATTTTGATAGTTCTAGGCCAGTATTTAAGCCTTATATCATGTAACATCGTACAGATGGAAGTGAATCAAACTTTTAATGTTCTTCATCAGTTTTGGGGCCACACCTGGCAATGGTCAGGGGACCATGTGGTACCAGAAATTGACCTAGGCCTCCCACATGTGCTGCGTGTGCCTCAGCCTCCCCCCAGCCCTACCCTTAGCTGTCTGAGGGCTCTTACTTGGCTCTTGACCTCCTTCTTGTGATGGAAGTGCAGTGCCTTTCAGTTCTGTTTCATCGCCACCACATTTTTTATCTAGAGGATCTCTGATAGATTAAGAAATGGAAACTAATAATAGCAAACACTTAAAGCAAGTTACATTTACCAATTCATTACACTTCCCCCAAACTCAGGTAGTACGCATGTGATTATTGTCTCCTCTTGGGCTTTTTTTTTTTTTTTTTTTTTGCTTTTTGGTTCACACCTGGCGATGCACAGGGGTTACTCCTGGCTCTGCACTCAGGAATCACCCCTGGCGGTGCTCAGGGGGCCATATGGGATGCTGGGAATCGAACCCGGGTCGGCCTCATGCAAGGCATATGCCCTACCCGCTGTGCTATGGCTCCAGCCCATTTCTCGTCTTGTTGAGGGTGGAGAAAACTCAAAGGAGCTCAGTCGTCATCAGCTCATTATATACCGGATTCCGTTTCATTCAAGATTTGAACCCCTCTCGTGCCTCTCCTTTCTTTGATCTTGCCAGCAGAGGAAAGTGGGAGTGGGTGTGGGGGGTGGGTAGGAGGATGGGGCAGGGCCGTGAGGTCACCTGAGGTCAGCTCTCTATCCCAGTTGACAATGGAGTGCCAGAAATAGGAAATCCAGTGGCTTGCCCAAGATCACAGAGCCTGGGGGAGACAGATCAGGTCACTGCTAGACAGAACATGAGCTACAGGAAAAAAAGCTTTTTTATTAAGTGTATGCTTGGTTCGAAGAAGTCACCTGCACCAGTCATGTGGCATATCCATGATGGATAACTTGCTGTCCCGCATCTTTGCCTTTTCTTTCTCCTTGCCCGTTTGTGCTCTGTGGCTGGGATGACCTTGAGGGACTAGATGGTGGCCTGGCTGAAGTCCCTGGTTGATCTCTGCTGGCCACAGAGGCCAGGGGTAGGGGCAAGCAACAGCCACTTCAGGCTCTGGGAGCATCACTGGGCTCAGGTTGGTTAGATGGAATGGGGTCGCTACAGCTCTGCTCTGTATGAGACCACGAACAGTCCCTGACATCCAGCTGCTCCGGGGTGATCCCAGGATTCAGAGACTGCACCTCTCTAATGCAGCACTGCAAGAATCTCTGGCCTTTCAGGGGGTGGGGGACGGGGCTGGTAGGCTGCTGTCACTAGGAAGCATCCGGACACATCTCTGGGACTCAGTTCCCTGACTCTGGCTGCTGGTGGATTGGGCAGCTGTGAGTGCTCAGAACTTACTCCTGCCTCCACTCATGCACACCTGCCCAGGATAGGTGAATGGCACCCGGGTACACAGAGGATTTGGAGGACAAAGGCTGGTGAGTTAGCTGACCTCAGCAGCCTCATTAGGCCAGACTCAGGGTCTGCACCCACGGGGGCTGGGAGGACTCCTATCTTGAAAACTTCTAAACTGACGGATCCTTTTCTTCCATTCCTAGCCTGGGGACTTCTGGGTTCTGTGTAAATTCAGTGTCTTTGGATTTCCGTCGCCTGAGTAGTGAAATAAAGCTTTAGGTTGAGCAGATGAGACCAGGCCTTAGACCCACTGGTCCTCGCATAAAATAGCAAATATTTCAGACTGCGTGTGGTCTGCAGTTTAATACTAACCCCTTTCTTCTTTCCCATCCACCTTTTAAGGGCAAACTCAACAGGCTTTTTTTTAACGTGCATCCAGCAAAGGGCAGTGAGTGTTCCTGTTTATTGAGTGTGGACTCCATCCACGCAGGTGTGTGCAGAATGACTGCGGAATCCATAAACATCTTTAATAATGCATCAAATTCTAACATGCGCTAGAAGAACTAGATAACTGACGCATTTGGAGCTCACTGTGTGTGATCTGGGGGTGGTTGTGCGTAAGGTGGGGTGCAGGATGTGCTGCTGGAAGGAGGCCGAGGGGGCGTCACAGACCACGTCCCGCCTGGCACCTCCCTCTTGCAGTGACCTGGTGTGGAATTGCAGCACCACAGCCGAGATTTGACTGCCAGGAGCACAAATTAAGTCTGTGAGTCCGGAAATGCAGAAACCAAGACTGGCACATGCTTTTGGCTTCCTTCCTGCGGTCATCCCCACCAGCTGCCTCTCCCCTCAACCCCAAGCCTCTGTTGATGGGTACGGGAGGATAGGGTGGACCATCAGTGCCCAGGCCAGCGGTGGCGACTCACTTGTCCAGTGTGCCTGGGCACAGGTGTGGTGGTGACATTCAGGTGGAAAGAGTTCCCGGGTACACTTTGCCTTCCAGCGCATGGGTTGGGTGTACCCCTACCCTGCCACCCTGATGGTCTGTTCCTCCTGATGGGGCATCTGGGCGTTCAGCTGGGCCGGCACTCAGAGACTTGTCTTCACTACCTCCTGGGCTTTGGTTTTCTTACCATTACAGCCATTTCCCCTTTCCTGCTGTCCTGGAGCATGGGTACATGTGGAGTGAGCAGGGTTTCCTCTGCCCCCAGCCCCGTAGAACTAGGTACTTAACCTTAGTTTAAGTATATAACATTTAAACTGAGTTTCTATCTATGTAAATAATATTTTATGTTGTGTTTACTTAAGCATCGATTTGCTCGAGCGGGCACCAGTAACGTCTCCATTGTGAGACTTGTTGTTACTGTTTTTGGCATATCAAATACACCACGGATAGTTGCCAGGGTCTGCTGTATGGGCGGGATACTCTTGGTAGCTTGCCGGGCTCTCTGAGAGGGATGGAGGAATTGAGCCTGGGTTGGCTGCATGCAAGACAAACGCTCTACTTGCTGTGCTATCACTCCAGCCCATAATACATTGTATTATGTTATTTAAATTATACATTATATTTAAACAGTATATTACATTTTTGGGAGGAGGGGGGCTCACTCAGCCTTGCTCTGGGCTTACTCCCGGCTCTGTGCTCAGGAATCTCTCCTGGCATTACTCAGGGGACCGTATATTGTGGCAATGTTAGAATCTTTTTTGGCCACGTAAAAGGTAGAAGGGAAGCAGCCTACCTGTTGTACTATTGCTCCAGCCCTGGTATGTTATACACTTGAGTATTGCAGTCTCCCCTTCCCACCCCCACTTTTTAAATTATATTTTATTTTTAAAGTTACTGAATCACCATGGGTTACAGAGTTATTCGTGATTGAGTGTCAGACACACAGTGTTCGAGCACCAGCCCCTTTAGCAGTGTTTACTTCCCTCCACCCATGTCCTCAGTTTCCCTCCCGCCCCAGCCTGCCTCTATAGCAGGTGCTTATTTCATTTTCCCCTTTTAGACATTCTGGTTTGCAGTGCTGTTCCTGAGCGGGACTCATGAATCGTTTCCCTCCTTTCAGCACCTACTCTTCGTCCCGAGTGACCCCTTCCCTCTATCGTCTCCTCTGTGGTCCCTTCCCTGAGTCCTTTTGTTCCCTGTTACCCTGAAAGAGTTCGAAGCTGTGTGATAGAACTGGCACTCATGTGGCCAGTGCCACCAAACAGTAAGAGATTGGCAGGAGGGTTTCTTGAATAGGACCCGATTTCATGTTCGTGAAGGTCAAAGCAAAATGATGCTTGTGGAATAGATGACTTGGTCAAAAAGTGAAGAGCCCTATAACCGAACGCGACAGTCATCATCATGGTGACTAAGTTGGGGAGGTGGCAGTCGGAGGTAAGTTCGGGTGTGCAGGAGAAAGGGCTGTTTCAGCAGCTGAACTTGAGAAGTTGATGGATCTGCGCAAGGCACCATTAATAGGCAGGCCATGTGGTATTCCCTGGGAACTGGGTGCCTGCGGGCGGTTTTCTTTTCAGCAGTTTAAGAAGTCACGTACATAAGGTCTATGCATTAAAAGCATAAATTTAGTGGTTGTTATTTCCCAGGTGGGTGACCATTGCCACCTTTTTTTGTTTGTTTTTGCTTTTTGGGTCACAGCCAGCAATGCTGAGGGGCTACTCCTGGCTCTGCACTCAGGAATTACTCCTGGCGGTGCTCGGGGAACCATATGGGATGCTGAGAATCGAACCCAGGTCAGTTGCATGCAAGGCAAACGCCCTACCCTCTGTGCTATCTTTCCAGCCCCTCCATTGCCACTATTTTTTAATGGAATTTCTCATTCATTCCCTCCTCCTCACCCCGTCACCAGCTCCCACAAACCAGTTTGTGGTTCTCTTTGGGGGTTCCACAAACCCCCAAAGAGAAAAAACCAGTTTTTTCTCTTTGGGGGCATTTGTATAAATGAATAAACACAGTGTGTGGCCTTTTTTGACCTGTGTCTTTCGCTTACATTTTCAAGGTTTGTCCAGGTATGTTTCTCTTTCCCCTGTATGATCTAGTGATATTCACTGCAGATGAATGGAGAGTATTTTGTTTATCCATTGATGAGTTGAAGGGCATTTGGGTTGCTTAAGCATTTGTGGCTGAAATAATGGTGCTAATGAACACTTGTGTGTATTATTTGGCTTTTGGGGGACATTTTCTTTTGTTTACGTTGGGAATGTACTTAGGTATATGATTGTGGGTCATGTGGTAAGCAATTAATTTTAATATTTTGGGGTAAATTTCTTGGATTTTTTTTTTTCCTGGGATGGTGGTAAGCTACTTTTGTCACATGTTTCAGTGACATTAAGTGCATTCACAGTGTCAGGACATTTTGTGGTTGACACCACATACCTTATAGGATCATTTGTTGTTGTTTTGATGCCACAACTAGCAATGTTTCCAGCTCAGTACTCAGGGGTTACACCTGCCAATGACGGGGATTGAACCCGAGTCTCCTGCATTCAAAGCAGGTGCTCCAGCCCTTTGAGCTCTCACTGTCTCTTTCTCTTACTTTCTCTCTCTCTCTCTCTCTCTCTCTCTCTCTCTCTCTCTCTCACACACACACACACACACACACACACACACACACACACACACTTTTCCCAACCTATCTTGTAGGCATTGATGCATGTCTTTAGCCCAGAAAGAGGAAGTAGTTTTGACTTTGATGCAGCCAAGAGGTGGGTTAATTGGGAGTCAACCCACTGGGGTTGACTAGGAGCTAGATAGAATAAAAAGTGTTGGGCCCCAAACTCTAGGTCCAAATGGTACAACTGTTGCTAAAATGACAAGGAACAGTTGGTGGGTGGGGGGTGTCACATGACAGGGCTGCCTGAGAACTGAGACTAGTGGCACTCGTGACATGGGTTGCTGTTACCTTGGGCATCATGAGTTCTGATTTTGGAGTCCCCGGAGTTGGTGGCTGTGTAGAGACAGACTGTGCTGGGCATGCGTGCTTTTGTGTGCCTGTGTGTATTTAGACAACATTGTTGTGGGAGACCTCCCTTTGCTCCTGTGCCCTCCTCTCCTGCCAGGCAGTGTCTATCCCTGGGGCACTGCATTTGTGCCCTTCAGCCCCTTTGTGCTGGCCTGTGCCCTCCAGGCTGCACTTGCCTTTGACTGCTCCCCGCTGCCTCTCTGGGCACTGCTCTGAAGTCCCCTCCTTCCCTGCAGCTCCCGTCGGCGGAGACCCTGTCCTTGCTGCATTGGGCACGTGCCATGAGTGGCCCTCTGTGTTCCAGAATCGGGCCACTCTCCTGGCACACTCTGTATCTTAATAGCCTCTTGAAGTGAAGTCACAGAGGCGCATCCAGGAACCCAGTTCAGGGGAGCTGCCACCTGCCCCCGCAGCATGTCACGCAGGTAATTCTGTGAAAATATCCATCGTGTCACCAAGAGCCAACATTCCTGGGCCATGCAGTGCCCCTCAAATGAAGCGTTGCTTTGATGTAGCAGCTCCCCTGCTGCTGTGCTGCTCCTGGGCCCCTCCATTGCTTGGCACAGACCTTTGGAAATGCCAGTGTGGAGCCGGTGCAGCTGGCGGACAGGAGGAAAGGAAGAGGAACTATTTCTGAAATCGCATCGTTTTATTCCGAGAGAATCTCCCAGACTGGATTTAGGTGGAAAGTGCCTGATATCCCCACACACAGTCTTTGCAGCAGGGAGGAGGTAGGGGCGAAGGATCCTTTGCCCACGCTCGTGCCACTGTCCCGTGGTGGAGCCAGGACAAGAGCCAAAGCAAAGTCTTTCTCAGACCTCTGCCCCTTCCTTCCACTGCATCTTACCAAGTCAAAGGATGGGTTCCTGTGTCTAATTAAGATTTTTCTGTAATCTCATCAGGGCCTGTTGCCCCGGGGACGTCTATTGGCAGTATGGGGCATCATAATGGATTTAGCACTAAAGCTCTGAGGTGTGAGCCAGGCTGCAGTTTCTGCATGCTTTACACAGCAGCCTTTTTGCTGTGAAACTGCAGGGTGGGGTGGGGGCTTAGAGCTGTATATACTTCGAGGGCTTCGTTTGCATATTAACTGTGCATATGGTACCTTCAGGGAGGGCGTGGGTAGGCCGTGGGCCGCACCGTCAGGCCTCGACATTACGTATGACTGTGTTGTCCTTAGCTTATTCCTGGCTTTTAAGAAGTGTTTGTTGTTGCTGGGCCAGTGGCAGGAGTCTAAGGATAACTGGTGAGCTCACTGGAAGCCTCTGTGTGGGGGGAAGTGAGTGTGGGGACCCGCCCTTGCTGCAAGCGCGCGCGCCCTCCCTGCCCTGCCCGCTTCCGGCAGGAATCCGTTTTCACTTGTACCGTCTGAGAGCATTTCTGAGGTAGGCAGTTGGCTGGACCCTTGACTCTTACAAATTAGGACTTCCTTTCTCCTAGTTCTCATGTCTGGGGAACCGGAGAGAGAGTACAGCAGGCACGTGGCTTCCCTTGCATGTGACCGACCTGGGCTGGATCCCCGGTGCCCAGATGGTCCTCTGAGCCCCTTCAGGGTAATGCCTGAGTGCAGAGGCAGGAGTAAGCCATGAGCAGTGCTGGGTATGTGCCCCCCACCCCTCCCCACCCTGGCCCCCCAGACAAAATAAAAGCGATTCTCACACGTGGGTAAATGACCTTGGTGGTGAGCTGGGCATTTCTGAGGGGAGAAGCTGCCTCTTCAACCCGTGAGCCCACCTCATCTGTGCTCTTTCAGAACCCTAGGGGAGATGTGCCCCCCTCCCAGACACACACACACTTAGTTCCACACTGAAGCTGTGTTTTTCGTAGCAAAACTTTCAAAAGGAACTTTAATTTTAATTAAACAATCAATAAATTATTTATTAATAAACAAATATCAATTTATTAACATCTATTGATAAATTATTTATTAATACCTAATTAATAAATAAATTAATAAAATAAAATTAAAATTTAATTTAATTTTAATGTTTAATTTTAAAAAGTATCAGCTTAAAAATGAAGTGTCAGCTCAAGGTCCCCTCCTTCCCTTCTTTCTAGCTTTGCATTCTGTGATGCACCACCAGGAGCAATCCTTGAACACTGAGCCTGGAGTAACCCCTGAGAGAAAAAAAAAAAAGTGAAGAATCTGGATTAATAAGTAAAATTGGTCCAAGTCCATTTTCTTTTAACTGCCCTCAGCCCCACCCCTAGACTTATTTTTTCTCAGTCCTGATTTGGGGACAGTAAAGGTTTTTGTGAGACATGCAAGGGTGCAAACCTTTCCTTGTGGCCCTGTGCTTATTTGCAGAGATTATTTGTGATGAAGTGTTCCTCCTCTCCGTGTGGTACCTGGAAAGTCTCACATCCTTCCCTGGGAGCTGGGGGTGTTGGTGGGCAGGGCCCTTTAGTGGTGGTGTTCGTCACATCCTGGTCGTGCTGGCCAGGGTGCTCGCATGTCTTCTAGCTGGGGAGGCTCTCTTGGATTTGCACCCACCTGGCTGTATCTCTCTCACTCTCTCTCTTCCCTCTCTCTTTTGCTCCCACTCTCTTACTTGCTCTCTCTCCCCTCTCTCCCCACCTTGCTCACTCTTGCTCTTGTTCTCTCTCGCTCTCCGCTCGTTCTTGCTTTCTCTCTCACTGCCTCTCTCTCTCCCCTCCCTCTTTCTCTCCCCTCCCTGTCTCCCCTAATACACGTCGCTGTCAGAGAAGAGGAGGCCACATGGCTTTGCCATTCAGACCTCACCGCTGCCTCCTTCCAGCGTTCTCACACCTGCCTGCGTCCCCGTGGGAGATGTAGGGGCCATTCTGGAGCATCTTAGCCCTCTGCAGGAGACTCAGGTCTTGCTTGGCATCAGGAGACGTCATGGCAACCCCTGGTCGCCTGGATCTGCACTCCCTCCTGATACCACCTGCCCTCCTGACACGGGCTAGGGGCTCCTCTCATTTCTAAGTGTCTCTGGGAATTGTCATCGGAGAGACACGTGCACTGCCGCCATGGAGTATTCTATCCATTCCTTCCTGAAGAGGTGTGCTCACTGTCAGCGCTGCCCAGACAGCACCAGTCATGTCCAGGTCACTCACTGCCCTGCCCCAGGTTCCAAGAACTACATCTGGACAGAAGGACCGTAGAGCAGCCTGTTCAAAGGAGGAGTCGCTAGCTGTGTGGCAGAGCAGTTGGGCGTTAGTTAGGTTGAATAAGCTGGACAACATCTGTAATGGCTCCTATCCCTGTACTTAATGGGAAGCTCGCACTCCTTTCCACAACTTGTTTGTTCAGTGGAAATGCGCGGCCTGATGTTCTGGGTTGATGATGTAGAAACTCCCGCCTTGCTGGGTGGCATAGACACGCGTCGGCACGCACCCTGTGCACTCCCCGGGGTCCTCTAGGGTGGTGTCGGAATGCTGTTCACATTATCTATGAAATAAGTGAAATCGAATTCTTTGGGTATGAGATGTGGCTTTAAAAATATTTTTAAAATGTCAGCCCCATGATTTGCAGAACCATGATAACAGTTTCAGGCATACAATGTTCTCAACTCCACACCCACCACCAGTGGCAGCATCCGGCCACCAATGACCCATGGCTTCCTCTCACCCCCGCCAGCCCACTGTCTTAGGAATGGAGTTGTTCTGATTGAATGATTATAATTTGGGTCACTTGTTCACAATAGTGTTGGCGCTCATGAGGGTTTGGGGGTGGTGGTACTTTATTCACTTCTTTTAACCAATGACTATTTTAAATCTGAAGGAAGGAACAAATCAGCCGGAGCATTCTTGGGTTAAAGAACAGCCGTACTATGGCATCTGTTTGCTCTGCATTCCAATCTCGTTAGCCCCCGTGAGTGCATCCACATTAATATATGGCAGACCTCTCTTTAGGGCTGGTTGGTTGAGCAGCATTAACTGTCTTTATACCATGACAGGAATATGTGAGTGGAGCAGGAATCAGTTCATTGCACCTGAAAGGGTCCGTGATGAGCTGGGCTGTGCTCATGCGTCAGGCAGCCTTCACAGCTGCAGTTCTCAGATGGTTTGGGTTCATTCTTAAAGACAGCAGATGACCCCCCCTGACCCCTGGAACTTTTCATTCATGTAGATTGTGTCCACACCATCATCTGATGGCAAATTTAATTGTAGACTGACTTCAAATATTTTTATGTCAACTCATGAAAAGCTAACAGTCATTTCATATTGACCAAGCATTATTGTTTTCAAAGATTTTTTTAATTGAATCACTGTGAGATAGACCCTTACAAAGCTGTTCATGATTAGGTTTCAGTCATACAGTGTTCCAACACTCTCTCCCCCAGTCCGCCTCTATGACAGGCATTTCTCTCTGTGTCTGTCTGTCTGTCCATCTCTCTCTGCCTCTCTCTTGATCTCTCCTTTTGGAAATTATGGATTGCAGTACAGATGCACTGTAGCACTGTCATCCCATTGTTTGTTCATTGATATGCTCAAGCGGGCACCAGTAACAACTCCATTGTGAGACTTGTTACTGTTTTTGGCATATCAAATATGCCACGGGTAGCTTGCCAGACTCTGCCATGTGGGCGGGATATTCTCGGTAGCTTGCCAGGCTCTCCGAGAGGGACAGAAGAATCGAACCCAGGTCGGCCACGTGCAAGGCAAATGCCCTACCCGCTTGTGCTATCACTCCAGCCCAAGGTTATCATGTCCCTTTACCTACTTTCAACACTCAGTTCTCGTCCAGCGTGATCATTTCCAACTACTATTGTCATACTGGTCACTTTTCTATCTTATCTACCCTCCACCCCACACATACCACTGGCCGATTCCAACCATTGACCAGTCCTCCTAGCCCCTGTTTTCCCTAGCTGACCAAGCAGCATTTTTATCAAAAAGTAACTATTTTCCAAAACAAGTAAGTGGCATTGTTTTATTAGATCTCTAATGAATGCTTAGCTTACTAGATGGCCACAGAATTCTTTTTTTTTCTTTCCAAAATCTTATTTTGTTAAAGCACTGTGAATCACAAAGTTACTCGTAGTTGGGGTTTTGACATACAATGTTCCATCACTGACCCCACCACCAGTGTCATCTCCCCTCCACCAGGGTTCCCAGGTTCCCCTCCAACCCCCACTCCGCACCCCAGCCCCAGTGCATATGTCCTTTTTAATGAATGTTTTTCTGTCCTACAGAAAACAGGTAGATAACAAAAAGTGGATTTTCTGGATCATATGGTAGCTCAATTTTAAGTTTACCAAGAACCATCCATATCGTTTTCCATAGGGTTTGAATGAGGCAGCGTTTCCACCAGCAGTGGATGAGTTCCTTTTTCACCACACCCCTGCCAACACAGATTGTTCTGCTTATTTTTGATATGTGCACTTCTCACTGATGTGAGATGATATTGCATTGTCGTCTTAATTTGGATTTTCCTAATAATAGTGATGGTGAACATTTTTCATGTGCCTGTTGATGGCCATCGAATTCTTAAGTCTGCTATTGTGTCATTCACTCTAGATACGCTCTTTTAAAGTATGTGAAGAAAATATAGCCTCCCAAATGTCTACTTGGAAAAAGAGCAGTTCATCATACCTTTCCTGGCAACTGTGAATTTTCTGTTTTGGCAGTACCTGGGAATGCACGGGCGGGAGTTGGCTTCATGGCGGCCTTGGAAGCCCTATCCATGGGCTCTTCATGCCCTAAGAGAGTCTGTTCTGTGCTTTGAATCTTCTCTCACCCCGGCATGATTCCATTTCACTAAGTTGCTATTTCATTGCGTAATAAAGCATTTCCACACATGGACACTTGTTTCATCAAGCAACATAGATATTTCTACATAACACTAACATATTACCAACTGTGACACCAGAAATCTAAGTTTGGGGAAATGGTCAAGAACTTGGTGCTATGTAAATTTTCCAGTTTTTTTTTTTTTATCTTAAAACCTCAAGTTTTGTTGCTCTCAGCAAAACCTGGTATTTTTCTTTCAGATTCTGCCCCTTTATTCCAGGAGTTTCTTCCGAAGCTGTAGATCCTGGCATATCTTGGCTGTCACTCATTTCCCCCAGAGTAAAATTCCGTTTTCAAGACTGGGTCTCAGGATTTTGATGAGTTCTCTGCTGCTCCCCAGTTCGTGACCATGTCCAGCCTTATTCCCAACACGCTTGGTTTATAATTTGCTTATGTTGTTTAGTGGCTCAAAATAACAACAACAGATTATTTTAGAGTGTTGGAGTGTGGGAATCTTAAATTGGCCGGCCTGGGCGCAAACTGGGGTATGAGCAGTTGGATGCTTCCCTTCATAAGCGAGAGGTCGGGGAGCAGAGGGAGGGCGAATGAGGGAGAGAGACAGAGACAAAAAGAACAGAGGAGGGAGAGAAAGACAAAG
Organism: Sorex araneus; assembly: GCF_027595985.1. Taxonomy (NCBI): domain Eukaryota; kingdom Metazoa; phylum Chordata; class Mammalia; order Eulipotyphla; family Soricidae; genus Sorex; species Sorex araneus. Next base: position 239,725,747 of record NC_073302.1, read on the forward strand.
AGGAAGAGGGAAAGAGAAGGAAGAGGGAGAGAGGAATGGAAGGTAGGGAGAGAGGGAGGGAAAGATGGAAAGAGTCAGAAGGGAGGGGAGAGGGAAAGAGCAAGAGCAAGAGAGTGAGAGAGTAAGAGAGTGAGAGAAAGAGTAAGGACAGAAAGACAGAGAGAGAGAGAGAGAGAAAGAGAGAGAGAGAGAGAGAGAGAGAGAGAGAAAGCACCACAGAGCTCAGTTCCTTATCTCCAGCAGCCTTCCTTGGCTGCCCACATGGCGAGCCTATGTTCCCTGAGAAGGATTTCCTCCACTGCCTCCCTCAGACCAACTCTCCTGTCCTTCAAGGAAGAGAGTCTTGAGGTCAGCCAGTCGGTAACCCAGATGGTCCCGCACTGGTACGGCCTACCACCCCTTTCCAGACCACTCAGTGCCTTCTCAAAGTGAACACACAGGAAGTACCCCCAGGTCTCTGCTGCTCCCCTGGACGGGTCCAGCCTCACCAAATCACCTCAGAACTGTGTGTGACTGCTGTTGTCCACGCCTCAACTCTGTCATTTTCATCCTGTTCCCTCCCTGCTCTGATTGAGGGGTGAGTTGGCTCTCAGCCTGGGTCAGCACGTGAATTCTCCTCTAAATCCTGCGTCCTCTGTCTTCTCAGGACCGAGCCTCTTGGAAGAGTCCCCAAATCGGCCCCCTGGGGCAGCCAGGCCAGGGCATTTTTTGGGGGGGGGGTTCTGGACCACACCCGGCGGTGCTCAGGGGTTACTCCTGGCTCTCCACTCAGGAATTATTCCTGACGGTCCTCGGGGGACCATATGGGACGCCAGGGATAGAACCCGAGTTGGCGTATGCAAGGCAAGTGCCCTACCCGCTGTGCTATTGCTCCAGCACCAAGACCCGTGGGCGCGTGGGCTGCCCTCTCACTGCTGGTCAGAGCTCCATCCTATACTCTGCATTCTGGAGAGACAGTGGGATGCTGACCATCTCGGACCTGTGAGGCTGACCTGCGTTTTTGATGCTGTTAGCACTGTGTGGTGGTTTTTTTCTGTGTGATGGTGGCACCCTGTTAGTGTCGTCAGTGTCCTGCTCGCGAGTCACCAAAGCTCCCTCACCATCTGCCTCAGCAGTGAGGCAGAACCTTTGGTCTTGATAAACAACGAGGAAGTGTGTGTGTGTGTGTGTGTGTGTGGTGGGGGGGTGTCGCCTTTCCCTAAGCTTGGACATTTTCACAATGGATCGTGGACAGGGATGACATGATTGTGTGGGATGCAAGGTGAGAGAAGGTGTGGCTCAGGCTGACCCAGTGGCATTTCTTGTGCTGGCTATGTGTGTGCTGCCGCTACGTTTATGCATCTTCAACTTCGGCTTTGATTGTGAATGTTTTTGCCATGGTGATAATCCCCTGAGTTCACGGTGAGGTGTGAATCATGTTCAAGACATTCATTAGGTCTAGATTGTGGCTCTCGTGGCGGAGCACCTGGGTGCAGGTTTCCAGCACAGCAGGCCCCCTGGTGGCCCCAGAGAAGGCTCCAGAGCTTTCATGTACCTTCCTCTGGACCCTTGATTTACCCATCCGGGTCCTGCTCTTTTAGTTTGTTTTTGTTGTTGGTTTTGGTTTGGGGACCACACCCGGAAGCGCTCAGGGCTGACTCCTGGCTCTGAGCTCAGGAATCGCTCCTGTGGCTTGGGGGACCCTGTGTGGGGCACAGGGATTGACCCTCGACTCCTCCACGTGCAAAACCCGAGCCTTGCGTGCTGTGCCACACTCGGGCCCCAGGGTCATGCTCCTGTGTCATCTAGTTTTGAGATAGGACCGTCCCTTTGGAGAGGTGATGTGGTTGAGTTTCTGGGCCAAGAAACTCAGATTCTTGAGTTTCAGTGATTTCTTGATTCTTCAGTTCTCCCAGATTCCCTCGATAACCCCTGCTGCATGGGGGTCCGGGCCACCCAGCTCCTGTGTCAGGACCCTCCCCACCCTCGTCCCATCTGAGGTTACTGTGTCCGATCAGAGCCTCAAGACCTGGAGGTTCTGGAGTCTCACGTCTCTTCCTTCTTTGCAGGAGCCTGAAGCCCCTAGAGCCCCTCCTGAGATCGGTGCACGCCGGGCCCCGGCTGATCCTCGGGCGTCAAGACCTCCCGCTGGACCCCGGTGCAGTCTGCCTGTGGCCGGGCCTCTCGCTGTGCTGGGAGAATCCGTCGTCTGTGGAGCACCATCATCGCTGGCCTCTAAGTGAACTCGTGCCTTAGCCCACGCCTGTTGTCTCCTTAAAACTTCTCAGCCTGGTCCTTTCTGAGGCTTGTTCTTCAGTCCCTGTGGGCCCAGCAGGAAGCAGGTCTGTCTGTTTTCTTGGGGAGGTGGGGCAGGGGCTAGGGGTTGGTGTCTTAAATTCCCACACTTCGTGTCCTCCCTCTGGCACTGCCTGTGAGGGTCTGGTGAGCAGGGAGCCGCTGCTGGACCCGTCCCAGGGCCCCCTAAGTCCTGCGGCAGGTGTGTCCCAGTGCCACAGTCAGGGGTCTTGAGACTCATGGATGCTGGCGTGGCGGGCGCTGTGCTCTGGCCTTAATTTTCTGCACTTGGGAGGGGTGTGGGTGGGCTTCAATGTCCTTTCTGCCCCGGGCTCTCCATCTTGTTCCTCTTCGTCTCACTCTTCTGCTTTGTACTCTTGGACTCCAGAATTCTCCTGCCCCTTGCTCTGGGGTGTCCAGGCCCTGGCTCAGTTGCTGTAAGGCAGCCCGGAAACTCTGGGGGGCGCTGGGCAGGGAAGCTTGGTGAGAGGGTTGGGAGGTCGAGGCTATTCATGGGGGCACTCTGTGCTCCTCCCCCACCCTGTCTTTAAGAGTGGCCTCATCTTTTCTAATTTTTATATTTGTGTTTGGCACAATGATATAATTCTTGGCAAAAACTCATGATTACAACTTCATTTTTATTGTTAATATTTTTTTCATCATGAAGAAAAAGGCAAACTTGTCAAGTTGTATTTGCCTACAGGTACCGTGTGTGTGTGTGTGTGTGTGTGTGTGTGTGTGTGTGTGTATTTGGGCCACACCTGGCAATACTCAGGTGTTTCTCTTGGTTCTGCATTCAGGAATCACTCTTGGCCATGCTCAGGGGACCATAAGGCGATCAAACCCAGGTTGGCTGTGAGCAAGGCAAATGACTTACCTGCTGGACTGTCGCTCTGGTCGCTGCACATTTATTTAAAAACCTCACCTTGGGGTCAGAGAGATAACATAGGAGTTAAGGCACTTGTGTTATGTGCAGCCAAGCCCTATTTGATCCATAGAACCCCATATGGTCCCCTGAACCCCACTAGGAGTGATTGCTGGGTGCAGAGCCAGGAATAGGTCCTCAGCAACAGTAGGTGTGTCCCACTGCTCCCCTCTCTCTCCTCCTGAGGAAAAAAGACCTACTATCTCCTGACTTTGATCTCTTTATCTCATGTTCTTGTACTTGTTCAGGTCAGTCACCATCTCAAGTCTGAGGTTTTGGCTGTTTTGAATGCGCGCATAGGGCCTGAGCCATGGTAACAGCGAGTAGGGCATTTGCCTTCCACATGGCCAGCCGGGGTTTGATCCCCACACCTCTAAGCATCTCCAGGAGGATCTCTAAACACAGAGCTCGGAGTAAGCCCCCTGGCCCACCACCACCAAAAAGAGAAAAGAACAAAACGAAATCATGCATTAACAAGCAGCCCATACCAGGGTCTTCCCCAGGGGGACGTGGGGGCTGAGGCAACAGGACAGGGCCACACAGAAGCATCTTGGAGCAGGTTTTCTTAAGATAGAAGGAAGCAGGCAGGAGCAACAGTGCAGTGGGGAAGGCATTCGCCTTGCTTGCAGCCCACCAAGATTCAATCCTTAGATTCCCATGTGGCATATGGTCCCCTTAGCCTCAGGAATTCCTGAGTGCAGAGCCAGGAGTAACCCCTGAGCATTGCTGGGTGTTATCCCCAAATCATACACATGCGCGCACACACACACGCACACACACACACACACACACAGCCTTTATATTGGGGGCTGGAATGATAGCACAGTGGGGAGGGTGTTTGCTTTGCCTGCAGCCAGCCAACCCAGTTTGCATTCCTGGCACCTCATATGGTCTCCCAAGCCCTGCCGGAGAGATCCCTGAGCACAGAGCCAGGCCCCAAGACAAAACAAAATCTAGGACTGTGTTTTTGTTGCCTGCTTTGTCCATGAAAATGGGCCTGAGCCTCAAGTGACTCCCCAGGGAACATTCAGAGTACAGCGTGCCCTGACCTCAGGCTTCCTTGGCCTTGGGCCATGGAGAGCCTTGTTGGGGCATTAGCTGCCACATCTCTCTGTTCAACCCTTCAGAATCCCCTAGGAACAGTAGGGGGCTGTCCATGCATGTTCCCCAAGGGAAGCAGTCACCAAATGGGGTGGGCATCCATAAACCTGCATCCCTGACCATGGAGTGTTGGATGTGGCGTATTTTGAGGCGCTGAGGCCAGGCTTGGCACATTCTGGAGTGGAGGTGCTGGCACCAGGTTTGTGTGCTGTGGCATTTCTTATCCTTTTACTTTGTCTTGGGGCCACACCTCGTGATGCCCAGGGCTTATTCCCTGCTCTGCTCTCAGACGTCATTCCTGGCAGTGCTCGGGGGACCATCTAGGGTGCTGGGAATCAAATCCAGGTTGGCGGTGTGTAAGGCAGACACCCTCCCCGCTGCATTCTCTCTCTGGCCCCTAGCGGTGCCATTTGTTGCACCAGAACCACCTGCTGAAGCAAGGCGTGTGGCAGGTGTGGCCCATCTGTTCCTGGACGCTCATATTTCCATCCTGTGTTGTTGTCAGTCGCTCCGTGTACCTGGCATTCCAGAGCAGCTTTGTCCTCGCCTTCCTCCACCCGATCAGTCTTCTGCTGTTTGACCGCTCGGGCAAGGGTCGAGGTATAGGCCCTTGTGTAAATTGCCCAGTGGCTTCTGAAGCCTCGGGGAGTTTGAGACCAGTTCAGTTACAGTTTCCCTGGACATGCCTTGCGGGTCACATCTAGAGAAGCTCGAGGCAGAGAAGGAAGGTGCTAGAATATACCAGCGAGTCTGTTTCTTTGAATGTTGAGAAGCTTTTGTGTGTGTGTGTGTGTGTGTGTGTGTGTGTACGTGTGTGTGTGTGTGCGCGCGTGCGCGCGCTGTGTATCTGAAATTTTGCCAGTGAAGTGTGGCAGAAAAAAAATCTGAAAAATAGCCAGTGAAGTGTGGCAACAGATAGGTCGGGCAGATCTCCTGTAAAGTGTGGCATTTCCTGCTTGAGGATGATGTGTGCATTACACGTACCAGGGATAATCCCCATGGTAACTGCAGACGTGTGTTATTGCGTGTGTCTCTGGGCACTTTGAGGAGAGACGAGGATGGGGAACAAGTGGCAGGTAAATATGAAAGGTTACAGTGCGTACTTGCGTAAAAGGACTTTATTAATTAGATTAAAACAGTGTGCTCAAAGGTAAATATTGATTTGCTTCCAAGAAAAAAAATAAACTAAAAAAAGCCTGATCCCCGAGCAGCTGGCAGAGCCAGGCCGGCCTTCCCGAGGCCAGATCCACCCCTAGGTGGTGTTGTGTCGATGTCCCTCCTTAGCTTCAAAGTGCTGCCGGGTCCAAGCGCAGTGTCAGTCCCCAGCTGGCTCTGCAGATGCTCTGGAAGGAGCTGGGCTGTCTTCCAAACGGACCCTTTCAGCCTCTCCACTCTGCATGGCTTCGCACTCACTTTCTTCCTGCTTCACGGGGCCCCGCCCGCTGCCCGCGCTTCAGCCCAGCTTCCACAACTCCTGCTGAAGGGTGAGTGTTGAGCCAGACACCTCCCGGAGGCACTGCAGGGGCTGCCCCTGGCCACTGCTGGCCCGGGAACAGGCTCCGAGCTGTTTCTCTGGTATTCAAGAGTGCTCCTGGGTGCTTTCTGATCTCACTGCCGTTTGCCCACGTCTGCTCGTATCTAATTAAGAAGTTAGATCACATTCATCTGTGTCAGACCCTTTATACCTGACCTTTCTGACCAAATAGTGACAGTTGTCCTATGGTTCAGTGTAATCTTACGTCAGGTCATTTTGGGGTGGGGAAGAGAGTGCAGGGGTTCAAGGATATGCGGCTGACCTGGCTCCATTTCCAGCTTCACTTGGTTCCTTGAGCATCACCAGGTGGAGCTCCTAGATACCTCGAGGGCTGGTTGCTGGCACTGCTGGGGCTAAGCAGTGCAGCCTCCTGGGGACCACATAGAGTCTCCAGCCCGGAATTGCTGGATGGCCCTGGACCTCCTTCTCCACCACTTGGGAGGCCCAAAAAGGATTTAGTAAGCTATGTTATACGGCTTTTGCTTATGGTCTGATGGGGTTACTCTGGCCTGGAGGTTGGGGATGGAGGAGGGGGTTGGGACCCTTGATAAGGATCATGGAAAGAATTTCCTCATTGTTTTCCAGGTCAGCCCTCCGTGAATTCCTTTCTTTTCACATTTACTTTTGGAAATTTCCAAAATCTGCGTATTTGTAGGGAAACAGGAGAATAAAACCCTATTAAATGAAACCCCACATACCACACTATCCACATGCCCTAGATATATTTGACAGGGGTTTTTAACTTGTCTTTTGATCCTCATGCCTCTCCCCCCCAAGAGCCCCCCACCTGCTTTTTGGTTTCATTAAGAGAATTCCTTCCCTTTAATTTAGAACTAATGCATACTCCTAGGAAAAAGAAAATCATTAGAATGCAGAAAGATTTCAAATGCTCATAATCTTCTGTCTAGATACTCCCTCAATGCCCTTTCCAAACCATTCTTTATGTACTTACATTCATGTAGTGTGTGATTATTTCTAAGGGGGGCTTACCATGCTGCTTTGATCTTTCCTTCACTTTTATCCATGATACCATACCCTTCCCTCCTTCCCTCTGCCTGCATATTACTTTTTTTATCTGCTTTGGTTAGCCATTCCTTTCACATAGCTTTTTATTTTTTTCAATGCCTCGGCTGTCTAGATGCTTTTCAGGACTCTCACATGGAGCCCCACCCTGCAGCCCAGAACACCATCCTTCCTTCATCCCAACTACCCCTCCCCTGCTTCACTGCTAGGTTCGATTGGCCCATGGCTGACGTGGGTAATATTGATTCCACTCCACCATGTCAATAATGAGCTTACTTCATTTTTCACAGGGGTATTAGCATTGAGGAAAAGGTTGCCACTTAACCCATGGGAGCCTTTTCTTGGTAGGATTTGAGGCAGGGTAACAAATGGAGCCAGAATTGTCAGGTAGTGGGGCAGTAAGAGTATAGAGTCAGGGTCGAGTGTTGTTACCTGGCATGGAATAGAGCTTCCCAGAAGTAGCTTAGCTAGATTCAAATTCTCCCGCTACTTTAAGTTAGGTGACTGATACAGTCAGCTCAGCTCCGACTCTCCCCGTGTTCTTGCGAAGAGAATCATGGTTGCTAACTGTATCGGTCTTTGATGAATATGAATATGTGTGTGTGTTAGGCATGGGGCTGCTGGTGGCTGACACATGTGAAATGGGGCATGAGGGAGTAGCCACCTTGAGGGAGTCTCCCCTTAAATTGCCTTAGGAGGAACATGCTCTGTGCTGTGGACATTTGCCTCTTGCAACCAGCCTGGGCCTGAGTTCCACTTGATCTTCAGGGCAGAGGGATGAGCTTCCACCCTCCACATAACCCCCCATCCCCCAGTTTCACAGGAAACTCAGGCTGGAGCTAGGAGCCGGCTCTTTGCAGGACAGAAAAGATCATCCTTCCCTCTGCCCAGGTGACTGGGTTCGCTGCCTGCCCTCACAGGAAAACACTTCCGGAAGGTGATGAAGAATGAAGTGGGAGATAAGTTTACTTGGGAGTGCACCAAGGGGACACATCCGAGGCCAGTCCCCAAGACAAAGAGCGTGTGGCACTTGTCCCTGTCAGGTGACTTTTGTAGGTTCTTCCAAGCTGCCCCCCAAAGCCTGTTGCTAGCGTGTTGTCCAGGGCAGAGCGGGGAGCCCTGGCTGGGCGTTGATGAGCCTGTCCTCGCCTTTGGTGGCATCTTTGCTGGGGCCAGCCTCTCTGAGCTGCACTTCTGCCTCTCAAAGAACAGCCAGTCCCCTCATTTCTCTGTTTTGGAGGCCTCTGTGCCTCAGGGCTGGTTTGGCTCAAGACAGACTTTTAATCCGCATTGCCAAGGCCTCCTTCGCCTACTACAGCATAGCATTGGTTGACTGTAGCTCTCGGGGCGGGCTGGTTTTCCCCATATCAGTTCAAAGTTGTCCTTGAGTTTTCATTGTCGTTGCTGTGTTTCTCCATTGGTGGTGGGGGTGGGTAGACAGCTACTTCGAAACCTGTGCGTTTTCTCAGATTCCAAGGTTGTTTTTTGTTGTTCTCGCTGTATTTTTTTCCCCCTGAACACAGTCGCTTTTGCTGATGGGAAAACAACAGGAAGGGTGGAGGAATTTGCAGGAATCTGGGCACTAAGATATTCCCGGACTACGTGTAGGTCTGTGGACTGCCTGGGTTGGTGTTGGGCGTGCGGGCTAATGCGTAAGTGGAAAGAATACTGACGGGCCTGGGAGTGTTCCGTGAACATTAGGTCAGATTTTACAGAATTCTCTGGTGTCTTCTAGTCCTGCATTTTCCAATTCTCCTTGTGCGCTTTTGGAAAGCATTTGCAGAAAGAGCCACAGAAAACTCGGGGCCTTGCAGGACAGAGGATGAGAGAGGCAGTGTTCTGCCGCTCCTCTGACGTCTCATCTCAGGAGATCTTACCTTAAGCTCTTTCTTTCCCACTGGAGCTTTTGGGACAGATTCTGCCTTGGTTAGCGTTCACAGCCCACAGAAAGTGAGACTGGCTCCCGGGTTCAGTCAGATCCAGCGCTTTTCTATGTCCTGGGCCAGGGCATCTCGCAGCCACGGAAATGCCGCTGAGCCATAAACACCTCCAATCACATCCTATTGGCTCGGAGAGGAAGCATTCTCAGATCGTATCTTGGCCTGTGCAGACGTACTTGGTAACTCGTCCACCGGCTTCCCGGCACAGACGGCATCTGATGTGCGTAACCGGGACGGGATTTTATGTGACAGTATTAGGTGCACGTGGGGCCAGAGCCGAGCTGATTTGGGTCTTCTCCCCTCCTCCGTGCTTACTCGCAGAGTTAAGGCAGAATCAGGGATGAGGCACCTGCTGCGGGGCGGTCACCGCGGTGCTTGGTTGTGAAGACCAGTGGGCTTCGCTTTCCCCACTCTAACCATAGTCTCCTCTGCAATTTCCAGCTTGTGTGTTGGCAGAAGGCCCCGTCTGCTGTTCTCACACTAGAGACTCGAGACCCCAAAGGTTGGGACTTGTTCACAAGAACAAATCAGGTCCCTGAGATGACCCTGGGGATAGAACACAGATTCCACCCCCCTGCCCCTGGAATGGTACACCTGAGGGGGCCTGGGAGCTGCCGTCCCTTCCTCTCCCATCTGTCCCACAGTGGCCAGCATCCTGCAGTGCTTTGGTTGCTGTCCCTTCTGCTCCCAAGGCGAGGAGCTCTAGGGCGAGCTTTTGCACCTTGGTTGTTAGTGCTGACAGACAGGCTGCCGGGTACATGGCAGCACGGGGCCGGGCTGTGCGCTTTGGCGCTGGGGCAGCTGAAGGGGCTTCGTGCCTCACACGTCCCCCATCAGTGGTTCCCCTGAGGCTGGGGCAAACATGTCTGAACCACTCTGCAGGCCACTGAAGGAGGAGTGGAAGATGGGCTTTATAAGGATGTGAGCTTCTCTTCCCAGGACGGCGCTTAGGAACTTAGCATGTGTCTGGCCATTCACGCCCTCCAGATGGCTGGTGGACTCTTGGGTTTTTGTTTGTTTGTTTGTTTGTTTGTTTGTGCCATATCCATCAGGGTTTACTCCTGACTCTGAGCTAAGGGATTGCTCCTGGCAGGACTCAGGGACCATAGGGGGTGCTGGGATTGGACCCTGGTTGGTTGGATGCAAGGCAGATGCCCCACTCGCTGTATGTACTATCTCTGGCCCCCCAGAGGAAGGATTTCCCCCAGGGCCTCATGTAGGGCACCTTTCCAGTAGTAATAGAACTATTTTCAGAAGTTTGAAAATGATAAAATCAATACTGCTCATGCCAGCTCACCTTCGACCCAGCGCATAGATGCGTCTTTATTATCTCTGCCACGTTGACATATTGAATCATTTCTCTCCTGTTTCTCTACAGTGATCAGGAGGATGGCACGGAGTTAGGGTCTCTCTTGGAAACGGATGGGTCTTCTCTGCTTTTCTAAGAGGGTAGCACCTAAGGCTAGGCAACCTTGCCTTAGGTAAGTCTGACATGAGTGTGACCCTACTCGCATCCCACTCAGATGGATCTGAGCTTCTCACTGTTGTTAAGACTTCTGTCAGACCCTCCAAGAAAGCAGGTATCAGCCACTGTAGAGGCGTCGCCCCACGAGAAAGGGTGACCTAGTTTCCAGAGAATGCTTTCAAAGTATTCCGACAGCTCTCTGCATAAACCCTCACAGCAGACAGTGTAAGGAAACCCAGCATCACTGGGACAAGAATGGTCGGTTTGTTTTACAGAGAGAAGTTTCATATAGCCTCGCTCAGCTTTGGAGCGAGTGTGACTAGCATTACTGTGAGTGGGAAGCTGTGGGCAGGATGCAGACAGCTAATGCCATGCAGAAGAGAGCATGTCTTTGCAGTTCTTCCACGGAGACAGAGTACTTCTTAAAAAATGGAGCCAGAGAGATAGTATTGGGGTAGGGTGTTTGTTTGCCTTGTACATGCCTAGCCAGGGTTCGATCCCCATATCCCATATGGTCCTCTGAGTGCAAACAGGAGTGATTCCTGAGCACAGAGCCAGGAATAAGCCTTAGCACCACCTGATGTGACTCAGAAAGCAAAAACACAACCAGGATGTACTTAGTGTCTCATTTTCTCCTGTGCTGGAAAGTAGAAATGATGCATAGTCAACTGTGGGAGGCGTCCTTCCTGCCATCAGCCTCCGTTGGGTGTGTTTTTGTTCCCGGGCCTTGCAAAGGAGCAGAGCCTGGCCTTCCTGAGCTCCCAGGCAGTACGGCACAAGTAGCCGCTGTCTCCTGGCACTTGCTTCCCTCCCGGGCTCTTGTGTGGGAGGAGTGGGCCAGAGCCTCCTGCAGAAACAGGACCTCCCTTCCTCTGCTGAGAGACATAAAGCATGCCTGTGTAGGCCTGTGTGGTCTCTAGAGTCCTCTGGTCATGTGATGAGGAGCCAGTGTCTGTCTCTAAACTTACGGGGTTTGTGGCCCAGCCCATTTGTTTGCAGATGGTGCCATCTGCCCCAGTGAGCGAGTAGTTCTGGATTAGATTTTCAGGTGTGGGGTGGGCTTGGGAGATAAGTGTGTCCACTGGTGACATCCAGTGGTCACTTCTGCCGGAGCTGAGGTCACCGTGCTCTGACTCACTTCCTGTTGTTGAATGTCTGGCAAACCCACCTGCACTGCCTAGAGCCACGGATCCTTGGGGGTCCCTCAAAGCTTCAGGGGAGTGATTGTGCTGGCCCCTTCCCCCAGGACCGGGGGAGGGCATGTGGCTTCTCCCACAGAGGGCAGGGGGCTTTATAGCCTTGTAGTCCGGTCTTCAGCAAGGCGGCTAAACTGTGTGGCCATCGTCTTGCACTCGACTTGCTCTTTTGGGGCCAGAAACCCAATCGCTGAACCAGACACTCCAGCTCGGAGGGGTGAGAGCAGGCCACACACTGTCCACCATCACCAGCCCAGGGAAGGAGCTTTAGCACCCACCACCTTTCCCACCGCTGTAGCCATGACAATAGAACAGTGTTGTTTTTTTTTCTCTTTTCTTTTTCTTTTCTTTGCAGGGCTCAGGGCTAATGCTCAGGGGTCACTCCAGGCAGGGCTCAGGGAACCATATGGGGTGCTGGGGATTGAACTCAGGTTGGCCGTGTGCAAGGCCAGTGCCCTCCTCCCTGTATCATGGCTCCAGCCCCATATCAACGGTTGTCAACCTTCCTGCTGCAGAGGGCTGGCTGCAGCCATCAGATGTTGGCGCTGCCAGTGCTGCCGAGAAGACTCTCAACTCCGCCGTGACACAGCATCTTCTCCTGAGACTTCTCAAGTTAGCATGCTGCATCTTCCCATCTGCCTCCTCTGACCCTGAGTGTATAACGGCTCTGTGATGCTTCACAGTTTGACTGAGTGACTCCAGTTATAGAAGGAAGCAGGAAGGTGTTTCCAGAGGCCAGGCTGATTGTGCAGCAGGTTGGGTAATTGCCTTGCAGGAGGCTGACCCAGGTTCCATCCCCTTTGCCCCCACAGGAGCCGTGAGCCCCTCCATAAGTGATCTCTGAGCACAGAGCCAGGAGTCAAACTTGAGCAATGCCTGCTATGAGCCCCCCAAAATAAAAACCAAAACCAAAACCAAAAAAAGGGAAAGAAAAATAAAATCCATGCTTTATGGGGCTGGAAAGGCAGTCCAGTAGATAGTACAGTGGGAAAGGCACTGGCCTTGCTTGTACTTCACCCAGGTTCAATCCCCAGCATCCCCTATGGTCCCCCGAGCCCTGCCAGGAGTTATTCCTGAGTGTGGAGTTAGGAGTGAGCCCTCAGCATCGCTGGGTGTGGCTCCACTCCCCAAAATAGAATGTTTCCAGGAAGACTTTATACCTTGGACAGTGCTAGGGCCTCCCCTGGCCTGTGCCACTGAGAGCCTGGAATCTGCATCCCCCAGGCCTCACTGCCTTGTTGAAGCACCGTTGCTTGACTCAGTGCTCAGAAACCAGGTGTCCCTAGGAACCAGAGCCCTGGAGGCGGGACTTGTCCTCCTGCTCTTTCTGCCTGCCCTTTCTGCTCTCAGACCCCTCGCCTGCCCTTCCCAGCCCCACTAACTACCGCTCCCCAGACCACGTCACCGTCACTCATTTCCAGGCTGCTTCCTCCCCGCCGAGTTCCCCTGTGATAGCATTTCCTCCCCACCAGAAGCTCAGGCGCCCCAGCTGGACAGTGGGCGTTGCCTCCAACACCGAGACCTCGTGTGGTGCTGGGAATTCTCTCCTCACCTTAGGGCTGGGCAGCAGAGCCAAGGCATTCCTTGTTCCTTTCTATTTTTTTGGTTTTGGTTTGGGGGCCACACCCAGTGGTGCTCAGGGCTCACTCCTGGCTCTGCTCTCAGGTGCTCAGGGGACCCTGTGGGATGGTGGGGATTGAACCCGGGTCAGCTGTTTGCAAGGCAGGTGCCCTACCCGCTGTACTATCACGCTGGCCCCATAGTCCTCAATCTGAGAGCTTGATGTGTCTGGGCAGAAGTCTCACCTCTTTGTGACCCGCCAGCTGTGACCCTCTGCCTGGATAGGGCTCTCCCAAGGGGCCCTGAGGCTATGCTTGGGCAGCAGCTCTGGGCCCTGAAGCCTGGATCTTGCTAGAGCTGCCACCCCCGATGAATGGGTCTGTATTCCAGTGGCCACAATGCAGCAGGGTTTGGTCAGTGGAAGTTACTCATTAAAAACTTCAACACTGCCTGCAGGAGAGGGAGAAAAATGTCCTCCTCAGACCGTGGCCTGAAGGCTCCTGGGAGGAGGCCCCCGGCAGCTGCTGCACTGCTCTCCCCCTTAAGGGCTGGGCTCCAGCAGGTCCACTGTGCTGGCGGGCAGGGAAGGGGACTAGAGCATTTCCTCTGAGTGGCGCTTGCTGACATCCTGGTGCAGAAGAAGAGAAAGCCTGTTTGGAATTGGAGCTCTTCTTTCTATTTGGGGGGTGAGGTGAGGCAAACCTCATCTGGCAGTGCTTAGAGGTTGCTCCTGGCTCTGTGCTCAGGTGGGGTTACTCCTAGCTCTATGCTCAGGGATCAGCCAGAGCTGGAGCTCTTATCTCTGAGGCAGTAGCTGTTCTAGGCTAGGGGAAATGCAGATTGCAAGAAAGTGCACTCTCTCTCTCTCTCTCTCTCTCTCTCTCTCTCTCTCTCACATACACACACACACACACACACACACACACACACACTCTTTTTGGGGCCTAACCTGGCAGTGCTCAGGAATTACTCCTAGCAGTGCCTAGGGGACCATTGGGGATGCCTGGGATTGTACTTGGGTTGGCTGTGTGCAAGGTGAGTGCCCTCCCATCGTGCTGTTGCTCTGAGAGAAAGTCATCTCTTCAAGTCATCCCAAGTCTCTGGGGATAGGGACCAGCTTGCAGGTGGTTTGGGGCCAGTGGCCAGGGTCCTTGTGCTTGACTCAAAGACATTCCTGCAATATGCCCCCTTCACACCACCATTTTCACTCTAGCATAGTGGTCGTCCTGGCTGCCTGAGACCCTTCTGCGTGTGCAACCATTTCTTAGACTTTTTCGATGGCCCTGCCAGAAAGTTCTGAGGCATGTGGCCAGGCTCCTGCTGGATTGGGGTGATTTCTCGGAGGCCAGCGTTTGAGATGTGGGTTCTGGGTCTGTTTCCTGAGTCCTTCTTACATGTCATCTGGTCATCAGGACTTGATTGTGAGGATAAGGAGGCGTGTACTGGTTTCTCCATGGGAAGGTGGCGTCTCCACACTGATGCCATCTTCTGTGGCAGCCTCCTGGGCACTCCACTCTCTGGAGCAGGAGCGAGTTTCTCCTCCCCTTGCCCTTCCCCCACCCCTGCCTGGGAACTGGCCCTGGGCTGGCCAGCAGGCTCTGTGGCCGGGACAGAGCGCCTCAGCAAGGCCGTGGCCATGTCAGGAGAGCCACGTCCATGCTGGCTCTCAGAGACAACAACCTCTGGTGTTTCCCTGGTGAGGGTGCGTGGCCTGCAGGCCTTGTGTTACAGCCACTCGCCTCATCTGCCGACCCAGCAGCGTTCCCCAGGAAGCAGATGGAACCTGCTTTCATATCCCAAAGCCCCCATTTGTTCAGTGTTTCTCTGTCCAGCACAAAACTCTGTGAACCTCAGAGTCAAAATCTCTCTGGGGCTGGAGAACCAGTGCAGAAACTGAGGCGTTGGTCTTGTATATTACTGACCCGGGTTCAATTCTTGGCATCATGTAAGGTCCCCCAAGCACTCCCAAACAAAAGCTGAAATCACAGGATCCCCGAAAGGTCTGAAAAGCCTTGTCATTGCCCCTCGGAGCTTTCGGGTTTTAAATTATCAGACTGAAACACGGCTTGGTTTGCTTCGTTTGTGCTCAGTAATTGTGTGCTTGGAAAAACGCCTTGCTTTTCCTGCTGAGTTTTGTGTGATTTTTCCCCCCCAGGGCAGGAATTCTGCCCCTGAGCTAGGTGCCCATACTCATCATTTCTGCCTGCTCAAGGCTCAGGAAGACTAAGGTGGCCTTCAACGCTGGGACCGCCCGGGAAACAGCTGGTGTCATTGGCCCTGGCCTCCCTTGGCGTGCAGGCTGGTGGCACGGACACAGGGGCAGCCGCACAGGAGCTCAGGGATTCATTGTTTTCCCAGCAGAGGCCGAGTGGGCTCGGTTGCCGTGTGCGCGTGATGGGAGCCGGTGGGCGAGGGGGCAGGCGCCTGCGCTGAAAGACCCCTGTTCCTTCCTCCCCGCAGGCGGCCCAGCGGAGCACGATGGGGTGCAAGCTGCTGCTCGGCATTGGGCAGCAGATGCTGCGGCGGAAGGTGGTGGACTGCAGCCGGGAGGAGAGCCAGCTGTCCCGCTGCCTCAACACCTTTGACCTGGTGGCGCTGGGCGTGGGCAGCACGTTGGGCGCCGGCGTGTACGTGCTGGCCGGCGCCGTGGCCCGTGAGGACGCAGGCCCTGCCATTGTCATCTCCTTCCTGATCGCGGCGCTGGCCTCGGTGCTGGCGGGCCTGTGCTATGGCGAGTTTGGTGCTCGGGTGCCCAAGACGGGCTCGGCCTACCTCTACAGCTACGTCACCGTTGGGGAGCTCTGGGCCTTCATCACTGGCTGGAACCTGATCCTGTCCTACATCATTGGTGAGTACCGAAGGCCGTGCCTGCTGTGCCCGTTTCTCAGCTCTTGCTTCTTGCCTTCCCCTCTCCTCTCCCTCAATTGCCTTTGTATCTCTCCTTGCACAATTTATGGGGGGCTGGGGGGCACCGAGCTCTCTCTTCTGACCTTGTTTACGGAGTTAGGGTGCGTCTGGCCTTTGGTGGGGATGACCCTTACCAGCAAGCTGGTCATTCCTATTGGTTACTCCATGCAGCGACACAGACACACCGAATGTTTCTAGTCAGGCTTACTGTTAAAAAGTCAGTAGGTCACTGATGCAGAAATATTGGGGAAATACAGAAAGGCACATCAGAGGCTGTACAGAGGCTGATAACCTGGAGAAACGGATTCTCTTATTTGTTTACTCATTCATTCATTCAGCACATAGTTATTGAGCCCCTCTCTGTGCCAGGCTTTTACTAGAGACCAAAGGAGGAGCAGGACCATCTCTGCTGATGGGGTTACTTAGAGGGAGATGCAAATGGAATATTTTGGTGCACTCACTGTGTATTTTTTGCCTGGGGTACCCAGTGACGGAAGGCAGCTCAAGGGCCATTAACTGCTGGGCAGTGGATTCAGGGCCCAGCGAGCATGCAAGGCCTCCATCCCACCACTCTGCTCTATCTCTGCCTGTCCCATATATTTTATCTGTAAAACAATAGGTGGTAAAATATTTCTTACAGTGTTAGCTATTTTACCACAGTGATATCGCCACAGTTTTGTATTATTATGTGAGCCTGTGCACATAGCATAACTTATTGGATGTCCTTATGGAGTACTTACATTGTTTACAGTTTCGTTCTTATTGCTATAATGACTTAATGTCTCTAATGACTATTTCCTTTAAAGAGGTCTATGAAACAGGATCTAGGTTAGTGAGCCTGCATGTGTTGGTTCATATTTTTTAGAAACAATTAGCAAAATTTTATGGTGTATAGTATGACATTTTGATGCATGTATACTATGAAATACCACAGTATGTTTTTCTACTGTAAGAAGGAAAGAGAGGAAAGAAAAACTCCCCTTGTGAGCTGCCTCCTATGCTCAGGCTCTGGGCCGATTAGGACACCACTACTACATGCCCAGGGCAGCTTTCAGAGGTCCCCACCCCAGCTCTGTAAGTGACACCTCCCCTTTATTTTTAGTGCCTGTTCATACAAGCTGCAATCTAGAGGTGGCAGGCAAGAAGGAGCGTAACTATTTTAAGTCCATTATAGTTCCCAAGGAGCTACCTGAACGTGAAGTGCCCGGTGCTTCTAGACCGACAAATAGGAGGTTGTCACCCAGAGCACTGTACTCATGTGTGTGTGTGTGCGTGCGTGCGTGTGTGCGTGCATGTGCATAGATGAGCTGGGCGGGTCTTAGAGACCCATCAGCACTTGGGGCAACCACTTTCTTGCCCTGGCTTGTGGCCTTGGTGGACAGCTGTGTTAATGGACTGACTGCACAGGAAGAGGAAGTGTGGTTTGATTTTGTGCTGTTGGAGAAAGACTTAGTGTCTCTGAAGATAATGCAGGCTTAATCTTGTGGATGGCCCAGATGGTAGTCACCAGCCAATAGACAAGAGAGGAAGATGTTCTGAGAATATTAGGTTCTGGAAATGTCCCAAGGAGTGTGGCTGGGAAAGCTGGGACTATTCCGATCAAGAGAGCAAGTGAGTTGATTCCTGTTGCTGGCATGTGGGGTGCTGTGTATGGGGACTGGGAGAGAGTAAGGGGGTCCCTGGGCACCTGCGTGTCTGACACAGTTGGTGTGAGTGGATGATCCAGTCGCTGGGGTCTGGGCAGGAGTCTTTCTCCTGAGCCTGGAGCTGGCATGTCCCTGTGTGAGTCTCCTCGGCCCCTCCAGCTGGGAGGGCCATAACACTGGGGAGTCAATTGATGACAGCCCTTACCCCAGAAGGGTTTGGAGAAGAAACTTTGTGAGCATTGCAGCTCCATCTGCACTTGGTGCACTGGCCTTGGTTCCATGGAACCCTGCTAATGGCAGCCACCCACCTGTGCTTCTCTTTGGAATGGAAGATGGATTAAATGCCATACCCACCTATGCTTCTCTTTGGAATGGAAGATGGATTAAATGCCATCAGAGTGCCTCTTAGCTGGCTGCTTGGGGTTGCGCTATTCCATAGAACTTGATTCTTTGTCCTTCCAGCATGTTTGGAATGCACCGAGTCCATTATTTGTTGGGTCATGATGGAAAATGACCCTTCGAATCCAGGCCCTGGCAACCTTCTCTTCCTCCTGCTTCCCTGCAAACACCTCTCACCCCCGGCTTCTGAGCTCAAATGTCCTGGGATTTCCATGCACCATCTTTGATCCTCACGTGGATGCTCTAAGCAGTAAACTTGGTAGTCGATGCTCTATTAATCATTTTTCTTTCTTTTTCCCTGGTGTGTATGTTTCGTGACAGGCACTTCCAGCGTGGCAAGATCCTGGAGCGCCACATTCGATGAGATGATAGGCAAGCCCATTGGGGAATTCTCTCGAAAACACATGGCTCTGAATGCCCCCGGAGTGCTGGCTGAAACTCCAGACATATTTGCTGTGATTATCATTCTTATCTTAACAGGTAAAGCCACACAGGAGAGGGACCGCAGGCTAGTGGGGAGAGTCCAGGATTTGTGACAGGCTTCCATTCAGGAGGGTTCTTTCTCCTTGTTTTCTCTCCCACACCCCCACCCTCACTATTTTTCTCCTTTTTGTAATAACTATATTCACCCTATGAACCCAATTGGCGTCTTACAGCTTTATTGTGGGCTGACCACTTTAACAGATGTTAACTCCTGCACCATCTAATGAAGACTTGGGTTTGTGGGGGGAGTTCTTCAGATCTTCAGCCTTCTTGTGAAAGTGACACAGAAATGCAAATTCTTTGGGATCCGGTTTTCAGCGGATGGCCATTTAGAAAGGAAGTTGTGGTTCATTAGCCAGGAAGATGTGGCGTAGGAATAAAGCCATCTAGACTCCAGCCTGTGCCACGCCATCTAGGAGGCTGCAGATCACACAGGCGTCCAGACCCCAAGCATCAGGCAACCTTCAAGGCATCAGACGTCAAACATATTTCACGAGGGAGTTATGGTTACGGAATTTCAGAGGTCCGGCAGCTTCTTTGTGACCTGGATCTCTGTCTCAGCCATGAGGATGGGGGTTTTATTCTGTGAGGCATTTTCAGTGGTACAGACAGTCAGCTGAATGTCAATGATTCTCCTTTGAGGGCAGAGCATTGTGGATGTGCTTTTCTAAAGAAGCAGTCTTGTTTTATGCACCACATAATTGCAGTCATTCTGTGGAGGTTACTCTGAGCAGTGTTTATGGTCCAGTTGGCAGGAACAAGTAGCAGAAATTAAGTTTCAACTGTTGAGATTGCCAGAAACACCAGAGGAAGGAATGCCGGAGGAAAGGCACAGCGGGTCGTGCCGGAGGAAAGGCACAGCGGGTCGTCCAGTTCCTTGGGATTAAGTGCTCGATTCTCTGTAGATGTCTATATTTCAGATCTCAGATTATTCTGACAAGCTTCTAGAGCATTGGGGGTGGGGATACCTAACTTGAGTTATTCCTGGTGCATAAGGAATGACTTGGACTGTGGGGTCTGGGAATCCCAGCCTTTTGCACACAAAGCATACGCATTAGCCAGGCATTTTTCATTTAACTGTTTCTAAAAGGTGTGCGTGGCTGGAAGTACTCTTAGACCCCACAAGGCAGCCATGCATGCCATGTACGCTATTCCCAAGCCTTTTTGCTTTGTGTTGGAAGTTGAACCCTAAAAGTCCCCAAACAGCACCTTAACCCTTGGCATAAGCTATAGGATAGTCTTGTCCTGTGTTTGCTGTGCAGTTTTTATTGCATGCTTTTGTTTTTATTTTATTATTTTTATTAAACTTTAGTTTTTGGCTTTTTGGGTCACACTCGGCAGTGCACAGGGGTTACTCGTGGCTCTGCACTCAGGAATCCTGGCAGTGCTCAGGGTGGCCATATGGGATGCCAGGGTTGGGGCTGGGTTGGCCATGCGTAAGGCAAACGCTCCACCCACTGTGCTGTTGCTCTAGCCCCTCTTGTGAGTAGTTGGCTAGCTCAGAGCTGGTTTTACAAGCACAGAGTCCAAGGAAGAGGTGCAGAATTGTCATTGCTGCTATTCCTAACTTGTCTGTGTGAATCTGAACAATACCGTCATCTGAAAAAACTCACATGTCATGACAAAGTAAACACATTATATGCAGAAAGTATACACACTGTCTCCCCATTGAAAAAAAATAAGTCCTTCCCATGAGGGCATATCCGGTCCTGTGCTTTTGTGAGAGGGTACAGGCCAGACTTGGGGTGTCAGTGGCTCACCTTACTCCTCTCCAAGGGGCTGAGGGGCCTGCTTGCTACTGGGGGTCAGCCCCAGATGTCCCCTGTGTCTGCTGTCCTTGCTAGTATCCCGGAGGATATCCTCAGCTTGGGGAGCTTTGATTTCAAGGTCCTGTGCACAAGAGAAGAATGAGTCAGCCCCACCCCCTGTCCCAGAAGCTCCCAGAAGCCTTTAGGGGTTTGCCACTGCTTGGACTAGTGCAAAGGGCCCCGCCCCCCTCCCCACAATCCCTTTTGTCCTATGAGGTTAACTCAGATGGCTTTCTGTTCTGGCACCTTTTCAGGCCTTCTGACTTTCGGTGTGAAAGAATCAGCCATGGTCAGCAAAATCTTCACCTGCGTGAATGTCCTGGTCCTGGGCTTCATCATGGTGTCAGGGTTCGTGAAAGGCTCCGTCAAGAACTGGAATTTCACGGAGCAGGATTTCCAGAACGGCACCAGTAGGTTCTGCTCCAACAAGTGAGTGGTTTCTTCTGTCCTTGCAGCCGTCATTCGGTCACGCCTGGTGCCTCAGAGGTGCCTGCTGTGGGTGGGGACTTGGTTTAGACAGGGGTTAAGGAGGGGGTTGGAGCATCTCCAGATGAGGCCCTGCAGGGCTGGCCTGTACTCCTGGGCCCCACCCTGAACCCTCAGCGTGGTAGACCAAGAGTTGTAGGGAGATGGGCCAGAAAGAGAGTACCACAGGGTGGGCACTTGCGCATGGCCGACCCGGGTTCCGTCCCCGACATCCCAGATGGTCTCCCAAGCCCAGCAGGAGTGATCCCTGAGCACAGAGCGAGGAGTAAGCCCTAAGCCCTGCTGGGTGTGGCCCCCAAACAAACACAAATACAGGAAGGGAGTGCCTGGGCCTCCTGAGCACTCTTCAGGGATTTCTGTCTCTGCCCACACCCCCCACCAAAAATCCTAGTCTCTGCGTTGAGGCTTTAGAACGGAGATTCTATTGCATGTGGTGGCCCTGCCGCTGGGATCAGTACCACAGAGTTTTCTTAAGAGAAGAATTTAATTATTTTTTTCTTTCTTCTTTTGATTTTGGGTCACACTCAGGGCTTTCTCCTGGCTGTGTGCTCAGGGATCACTCTTGGCCATACTCAGAGGACAGTGTGTGGTGCCAGGGATCCAGCCCGGGTCAAGAGCATGCAGGGGCCTCTGAACTGTTGCCCCAGCAGGAGATTGAATGTCTTTGAGCAGCATTACCTCCCCCTATTTGCATCGTGTGGTATTCTAAAAAAGTTTCTAGTGCTATACCCGTGCCCAGGCCTCCCGAGAACTGCCTCCTCCGCCACCCCGCAGTCATTCATGTTATAACTGTGTGTAAGCTGCCATGCCAGGTTCAATCCCTACCACCCCCGGGGGCTGAGCCCCGCCAGGAGTGCTCCCTTAGTGCAGAGCCAGGACTGACCCTGAGCACCACTGGGTATGGTCCAAAGCAAAAGGATCCACTCTTTCAACCTCTTTCAGCATTTGGACAATGCTGTTTTTGAGACTTGAGTTTCTGGCGGTCACGGGCAGAATTTCAGGGGAGGGGCACATGGCACACAGCCCTGTGTCCTGAGGGTGCTGCTGGAGCAGAAGCTGCCATTTCCTTGGCACCGTGTGTGTGTGTGTGTGTGTGTGTGTGTGAGAGAGAGAGAGAGAGGGGGGGGGGTGCACACTGCACCGTTGAGTGTATCGAGGCGAGAGTGGCTCTGGGCCACAGCAGCCTTGCAGAGTCTGAATGGATTGGCAGGTAACGGCTGTGACTGAGGCCCGGGGGCTGGGCCCGGCGAGAGGCCAGTGTTCGCCGTGGCTTCTTTCGGGGCTGTGAGCTGTAACCATGGCTCCTTTTTTCCCAGTGACACTCAAATTGGGGACCCCGGTGCCGGAGGATTCATGCCCTTTGGCTTCTCTGGCGTCTTGTCGGGGGCAGCCACCTGTTTCTACGCCTTCGTGGGCTTCGACTGCATCGCCACCACAGGTGCGGCCACTCATGCGCGCGTCCCCCACACTCCCATCACAGGCTGGGCACCTTCCCCCCGGGCCACGCTTTTCCTTCCAGGGGCACGTGGCAGTTGTTGCTGTTCCCCACGTGGCTCCCATGTCCATTCTAGCTTCTGCCCATCTTCCCCCTCTTCATCACATCCCTGCTGGCCGCTTGTGACAGGAGAGTGTCACGTTCATGACGAGCCGAGTGGCCCTACGGCCACAGGGAACGCTTGGGAGGGCCCAGGGCTGACTGAGGGGTGGGCGTCTTCTGACCCCCACTAAAGGAAATGGCAGAGCATGGCTTCCGTGGCTGAAGTATGACTTTGGGATTCAGAGTTACGTCCCAGGGTGCTTGGAAATCCCAGGCGCGGTGGATGCCTCATAGACGCCCTGTGTGACCCCTGGCTGCTCGTAGGTGAGGAAGTCAAGAACCCTCAGAAGGCCATCCCTGTGGGGATCGTGGCCTCCCTCCTCATCTGCTTCGTGGCTTACTTTGGAGTATCGGCTGCCCTCACGCTCATGACGCCGTACTTCTGCCTGGACAAGGACAGCCCGCTGCCCGACGCCTTCAAGCACGTGGGCTGGGACGGCGCCAAGTACGCGGTGGCTGTGGGCTCCCTCTGTGCCCTTTCCACCAGGTGAGGCATCCGAGGCCCTTGCCAGGCATGGTGTGGGGTCAGGGTGGTCTTGGGATCTGTGGTCACGGGCCCTGCATGGAAACACACCTGGGCCAGAGCTAGCCCTGAGGAGCTGTTTCTCCCTCATTGTTCCTCTCAGTCACACCAAGGGTTGACTGTGTTCCTGCCACTCTGTGACACAAGCCCAGCATCTGAGTCTGAGCTGCTGCTGAGCCAGGGGCTGAACTGCTGCCCCTCTGTTGGCCGCCAGCCGGGCCGCCTCTCCAGACATTATTGGAATTTGGCCCGAGAGTAGAATCTACCTGGAAAGGGAAGTGGAAATCACCTTGTCCCCTGATACTCCTTCTAGCCGGTGTCAACAGGAGACAGTTGCTAAATGTTGACTTCTCCCAAAGAAACCCTCCCGGGCAAAGTGACGCATTTCTCTCCCCTTTTGTTCAGTTAGGAATGATAAGAGTACAGAATTCCTTTCTACCCAGAGTTATGGTTAGGCTCCCGTGCTAGGCTGTGATGAACATTGCCAGCTTTTTCACTGCATTCGTGCAGCTAAGTGCTGTTCTGGGAGCCCGTTTATAGAATTCGGAGATCATTGTGCTTAGGCCTCACATAGACTGGAGGTGAAAGGACTTGGTGAGAATTTGGGGTCCCCGTCTAGAGAGTGAGCTGGAGGGATCCCCTTATGGAGCGTCTGTGGCTGTGCTCTGGTGTCGCTGATGTTCTTCCTTTCCCTCCCGGCCAGTCTTCTAGGCTCCATGTTCCCCATGCCTCGGGTCATCTATGCCATGGCCGAAGATGGACTGCTATTTAAGTTTTTGGCAAAGATCAACAATAGAACTAAGACCCCGGTGATTGCCACCATCACCTCAGGCGTCATTGCCGGTAAGAACTAGGACGAACGTCACCTGCTGCTATTTCCATGGCAGAGTTATTATAAACTCCTGAGGAATGTGACTTTAGCCGTGCGGGTCAGTGAGTACGGGTGGGCGTGGTCTCCTTCAGCCCTCGGCTTTGATGCCGGCATGTGGTTTACTGCAAACAAAAGGCAGTTTTACAGGCGGACTGAGGTGGCTCTTAGTTTTCTTGTTCTTCTTTTCTAACCGGACAGAGCATAAAATGCACATCAACCCTTCAATGCCCCCTGGCCTTTTTTTGTATGGTTTTGTGTTCAGTGCTCAGGGCTTAGTCCTGGCTCTGCACTTAGGGAGCACTCCTGGTGGTGCTCAGGAGACCATATGGGATGCTGGGGATCAAACCCAGGTTGGCTGCGTGGAAGGCAAACCTACTGTCCTATCGCTCTGGCCCCTTTACTGAATGTTTGCCTGAAGAGCCTTAGATCAGGTCACAGCCTTGCATGTGACGCAAGTCAGCAGAGACATTTTGTCGTGACTGGAAATTCCCTGTCCATGTAGCCGAGCCCCAGACGTCGTCTGCTCAGTACTCCACAGGCTGCTCTGCCACCTCTTCTCCAGGGGCTGGGGAGGGCATTGATGAGTGAAGACCAGGGGAGGGCTGCTGTGGTTTTAGGAATAGTTTGAAATCAGCAGACGAATGAATCCTTTGAGCCGTGAGATGACTCAGGAGCCCCCAGCCAAGGAGAAGGGGCCCATGGCACACGCGTACAGGAACACGTGCTTCATCAGCTAGGAGGGGTGTTTGTTGTCTGCTTTTAACCCCGGGAGGCGGCAGCCACTGTGCCAGGGAACAGACATGCAGTGGGGGCCCGGGGCATGCAAGGGAAGGGGCAGATGCTCAGAGCAGCCGGCCCTCTCCAGGGTGCATCCGGGGCCATGGGTTCTTGTGGCTCGCCGGGACACCCGGACCCAGCCAAGGCCTGGCGCACAGGGACTTTGGTAGATCACTTGACTGTGCTTAAGGACTGAGGGACTGTCGTAGTAGTCACACCGTTAGCAAAGTGCCTGTTCCGTGGATTAACATTTTATACAGATTGGCTGCGTGATTCTATTTGAGAGTGATTGCACTTGTCAGGTTACGGAATGCCGTATGCCAAAATATAACTATTATGTTTTAGAGGTTTAGGAACTGGAAATAGTGTCCTTTATTTTTCTTTCAGTATTTACATGTTATTTGATCATACTTCCTGTGCTGATGAAGGAGATTAAGCTATAATCTTGAAAGAGTTCATAAAAACACCATTCACCAAGTCAGGGATTTGCGCTTTTCTCTGTGGGTGGCTT
The DNA here is from genome assembly GCF_027595985.1 of Sorex araneus. Classification (NCBI taxonomy): domain Eukaryota; kingdom Metazoa; phylum Chordata; class Mammalia; order Eulipotyphla; family Soricidae; genus Sorex; species Sorex araneus. The sequence goes on from NC_073302.1 coordinate 239,750,773, forward strand.
TCAGAGCTCACCTCACAGGCCGGGAATTGGTGGTGTCAAGTTTCTCTGTGAGTGGGACCGAGACACCTGTGACCTGCACATCTGGCCATCGCCCTGCTTCTCCAGAAGGCCCTTCGAAGAAGTGCTCTTTGATCCTATTTGTTCTCAACTTAAATTTCTCTTGGTTGCGGTGAATTACCAGGGCCCAGGTCTTTTGACAGAATAACAGTGTATGTTTATGTTTAAACTGGGGTTGATCCCATGTGTCTTGGAAGTGTTCCACAGTAGATCTCACCGAGTTATTTTTCAAGTGGGAAAGCTGATATATGCATACACATTAAGACACTTTCATACCGTACTCAGATGACAAAGGATTTTCCAATAAGTAAGTGAGCATGCTTGATTTTAGTTTCTAAAGGTGGGAGGTCATCAGTGCCAGAGCAGGTACAGTGGGTAGGGTGCTTGCCTTATATGTAGCTGACCTGGGTTCAATTTCCAGCACCCCACTTGGTCCCCTGAGCCCAACCAGGATGATCCCTGAATGCAGAGCCAGGAGTATGCCCTGAGTGCCGCCAGGTGTGGCCCCCAAACCATAATTAATTAAATGGGCATTTTAGTGAATGCCTCAGATTGTTTAGGAACCACACTGCTTTATAGGGTCACCTGTCTGGGTCAGGAGCTCCTACAGACTTCCCCTTCCCTGGCTTCTCATTGCTGATGCATGTGGGGTCATGGAGACCAGAACAATTAATGTTATTGTTATTGACTGTACGACTATCTCTGTGGGGGGGTTTGGGGGAGGATGGGGGAATTTTCTTCTTCTACGCCATATTTTTTGATGGAAAGGGCTGGGAGTGGGCTGAAGAGATAGCACAGAGGCAGGACACTTTCCTTGTATGCAACCAACATGGTTCTATCCCTGGCAGCCCATTGTTCTCCCAAGAATGGCCAGAAGTGATCCCTAAGCGCAGAGCCAGGAGTAAGTCCTGAGCCAAGGAAGGAAGGAGAGAGGGAAGAAGGGAAGGAGGGTGGGAGGACAGGCTTGAATAAGGGGTCAAGTAAGGACCAGCATCTCCTGAGCGTTGGGGTCCATGGTGGGGGGTGGTGGCTCTGGCTTCAGTGGGTGACGGGAACACTCATGGGTCTGACATCTCTCCCTCCCAGCTGTGATGGCCTTCCTCTTCGACCTGAAGGACTTAGTGGACCTCATGTCCATTGGCACTCTCCTGGCTTACTCTCTGGTGGCTGCCTGTGTGCTGGTCTTAAGGTATGTACGGCTTTTCCATCCCCAGTACAGACTCGCCCTGCTGGCGTTTCCTCGGGTCAGCTTAACGGTGTCCATACTTCAACTTGCAGGTTGGTGGAAGTACCACAGGGAGGGCAGGACCTTGTGGTTGATCGCATCCTTGAAAAGGGCCTCGAGTGGCCTCACACTGTCCTGTGTCCTCATTTAAAGATAGATTCTCAGCCCAACTTTGGACCTACATCCTGGGGGTCAGAATTTTTGGAGGCTTAGTTCTTGCAGTTCTTGCAGTCTGATTCTGTCCTTAGGGCAAAGGATGCTTGGGGAATGGCCCAGTAGGAATTGGGAAAACCAAGAGAAGCAGGGGCTGCTTGGGTCAGCTGTGAGGCCGGTTTTTGTGATGCGTCCTGAGGGCATTGAGCATCCAGGGTAGAGAGGGAAGGCCTCCAGGTTCTCTTTAAGCCATGTTGGATCTGGCCGAGGCCCATGGGCGAAAAAGCAGTTCTGGGTCGAGGCTCGGTGTTTCGGGATCCTGGGGTCCCACAGCACTCTCTACCTGCCACCCACGCAGAGCGTTACCCCGTTACTCCAGTTCTCCTCACTCCCAGGGATGAGCCGGGAAAGCATTTAGCATTTGCCACGAGAACATGAAGACTTGGCATTAATCACCCAGTGAGAGTCTCCTTCCTTCTTTTCCGGTACTTACTTTAGGCTTGCAAGACCAGAGACCCCATGAATCTCGATGCTTCCTGGTAGTCTTGGTGGAAGCAGTCATTGCCTGTTTGCTGAGCACTCGCTTCTTCCCCAGGGCCTAACATGGGGATCCTCTCTGATGGCCTTTCTCCGTGGATCGAGTGGTGTTATACCAGTTAATCTGCAAACCAAGTGGACTATACTATACACTCATACTTAGAAGCCACTTTCCGAAAGTAAAATAATTCAACGGGGAGAGAGTCTGTGCCTGCTGGGGATGGGGAGAGGATTTCAAATCTGCTGGATAAGAGTCAAACTCTGCTTATTTGGGATGGGAGGATAAGGATACTTTCTTTGTCGGTAGTTTTTGTCTTGGAAATCATGCCTAGGCTCCAGCCTTCCCCCAGCACCGGAGTTATTTATTTCAAGACACTCTGAGTTTTAAAATGAATTGATCCAATTAAGTCCCACAGAGTTTGTTCTATTCATCAGCCTGTAAACTCATTTTCCTGGCTCTCTACTCCAGATGGGATCCAGATATGATTGCTTTTTATTTCTTACCTGTCAATCCCTGCAGCTGTAGTTTTGTTGGGGGTGTTTTGATATCTTCAGAGTTTAAGGGCCAGTTCTACTGTATAGACCGAGAGACACCTGTCAGGACATTCCTCTGGGCTAGTTCGTGATCATGTTGGCCCCAAACAGAGACATCAATGAGGACATTGCCCAGAAGCAGGGGAGGAGGCGAGATGACACCCTCTATGTCTTCCTGGTGGGAAGTTCATCGATCTTAACTGTTTTCTATCTAGATTATACCTGTGTTCTACCCAACTGAATTTTATTATTGCTATTATATTGGGGGGACCACAGCTGGTGATGCTCATGTCTCTATGCTTAGGATTACTCCTAGTGGTGCTTGGGGGGACCATATGGGATGCCGGGGATCAAGACCAGGTCTGCCGCATACAAGGCAAATGCCCTTCCTGCCCAACCAACTGCATTTTGGAGACCTACTAAGAACTTGAGTTACTATGTGTTGTTCTATTTGGTTAAGGGGTATTGTGATGCTCATGCAGTACATTTCTTTCTAGGTACCAACCAGAGCAACCAAACCTGGTTTACCAGATGGCCAGAACCACTGATGAGCTAGACCACGTGGACCAGAATGAGCTGGTGAGCACCAGTGATTCCCAGACTGGCTTTTTGAGGGAAGCACAGAACTGTTCCCTGAAGGCCGTACTCTCACCCAGAAACACAGAGCCAACCAAGTTCTCCGGGATGATTGTCAACATCTCAACAAGCCTCATAGGTATGAGCTCCAGCTTCTCTCTGTGGTGTTTGGGGTAGGGTGGGGCCGGATCCCGGGATGGTGGCATGAGCTACTCGGGACTGTAGTGATGCTGCAGAAATGATGCCTCCTTCCCCCAGAGGATTTGGGGTGAGCCAGGGATATCTGGAAGCTTGAGAGATGACTTAATTGCTTATTCCCCCCTCCCCACCCTACCCCCCAGCGATTCTTATCATCACCTTCTGCATCGTGGCTGTGCTTGGCAGAAGCGCACTGAGCCAGGGCGAGTGGTGGGCCATCCTCCTGCTGGCGGGCTCTGCCCTGCTCTGCGCTGTGGTCACTGCCATCATCTGGAGGCAGCCTGAGAGCAAGACCAAGCTCTCGTTCAAGGTGAGCTGCGGGGCCCTGCAGGTTTTGGGGAGTTTTCAGCTTGGGCTCTGGGGGGTGTCTGGAGGGAGGCAGATGGACTCTGTCCACCTGGGCATGTGGACAGGGCCCATCTGGGGGGTTATGGACAAGGCCCATTTTGGATGTGGTTTTAGGTGTTGACAGGGCCCTCCTGGGGGTGTGGACAGGGACCACCTCACCCCAGACTGCTCCAATGACAGCCTCTGAACAGGAGGCCGTCCCTGGCCCTCACGCCCCGTGGCTCTCCCTAACTCCATCTTAGTGGGCCCTGCGTCATCACCAAGCCTTGGGGGTCACTGAGTGTTGGTGACCTGCAGAGGTTCCCATCCTTGATTGACCCACCGCCCCATTCAGACATAGAACCGCCCACTGCTTACTTGTACCCAAGCCTCCTGCTGTGTGACAGAAGCAGCTGCCCCCCCCCGCTCCTCCCCCAGCTCCCAGCCCTCCTCCTGCCCTTCCTTCAGTAGGACAGTCCCCTGAGCCACAGGGCTGGAGGCCAGCTGCCTTCCCTGTGTGTCTGTGTGCGCCCGCCCTTCTCCCCAAGTTCGGGTCCCTCTGGGGGTGCCCCACCTGCTGTCTGACACCGCCCCCGCCTCTCAGGTGCCCTTTCTGCCACTGCTGCCCGTACTCAGCATCTTCGTCAACGTCTACCTCATGATGCAGCTGGACCGCGGCACCTGGGTTCGCTTCGCCGTCTGGATGCTCATTGGTATGGGATGGGGGAGTGGGAGCTCGTGGCGGCCTCTCTGGGACCCCCACCCTGATGTCCTCAGACTCTGGATGCCCTTTTGTAGCCCCTCTGGGGGCGGGATGCCGGATGCGGGTCACTGCCCTCCAGCCCCCCTTGTCTCCGATCCACCCAGCCATGACCCCTGGGGTGGAAGGGAGGTGGCAACACAGATATGTGTGTGGGCAGCGGGAGGAGGGGAGGGGTCCCCAAACACATCTTTGTAGTGCCTCACACCAAACAGATCAGATATTTTGTTTTATATTTTGTTTTGGTTTGGAGCCAGACCCGACGGTGCTCAGGAGTTATTCCTAATTCTGTGCTCAGGAATTACTCCTGCTGGTGGTACTGGGAGACCCCATAGGATGCCGGGATCAAACCCGGGTCAGCCATGTGCAAGGCAAGTGCCCTCCCCGCTGCTCTATGGCTCCGGGCCTCAGATCAGATTTTTGTGGTGTCCAAACCGTACTGGGTGGCTTCAGCACCTTGTGAGTCTGATGCTCACTTAGGGAAGAAGCCGTGGGGACATTCCCAGACCTCAGAGCATCCTGTCGCCTTGCTGGGACCCCATCCCCCACCCTACTCTCTCTCTCTCTCTCTCTCTCTCTCTCTCTCTCTCTCTCTCTCTCCCCCCTCACTGAGGCTGTGGCATGGGAGGAAGCCCCTGGAAGCTGTGGCCCCTGTGCGCGTCCTGGCTCCTTTTCTCATGGCTCTTCCTGATCCCACAGGCTTCACCATCTACTTTGGCTACGGGCTGTGGCACAGCGTGGAGGCGTCACTGGCCACTGGCCCTGCACGGACTCCTGACGACAACCTGGACCGCTGCAAGTGACCCACGGCGCTGGGCCCTGAGCTCGGCCCCGGGTCGCCCCGGCAGTGCCCGGCTCTGCTCCAGCGGCTCTTCGGGCGCCGGTGGACCCCAGCAGGCAGCCCCGCGTGAACGGCAGCCCAGCCGAAGCCCGCCTGGGTCGCCCCCTGCAGGCTCCACACTGCCCCCGGACCTGGGACCACCGCAGCTCCCGTCTCCTCGTGGGCTCGGGCAGGAAGGAGTCCCCGCTCCCGCAGACCTCCCGGCACACTCCAGACTCCGCCCAGCCCCAAACAGTCATCTGGCATGTAAGATGTTCCACAGGACCCTGGGCCCTGCACAGCCGCCGTCACAACGGGGGAGCACAGCTCCCGTGCCTCGCCTCGGCTCGCTGCTGGCCTGTCCAGGCCCTTGGGACTGTGGCCCCTCCCCCCATTTCCTTTCCAAGCAGGGCTTGGCCCCGGAGGCTGGCTCTGCTCCTGCCTCTGCTGCTCCCCGTGGAACTGGGGGTCCCGCTGCGCCCATGTTTGTTCCCTCCCCATCTCTTGCTGCTTCCGAGCATGTGGCCCGTGGCACTGGGGCATGGCTCTGTCTTTTGGGGGACATCTGCAAGACAGCCCTGAGAACCCCGTTTCCCCTGGCTCCTTCCCCCCACATCCACCTCCTTCAGTGTGTCCAGGCCCCCTGGGTCATAGGTGAAGATGACTAGGTCCCTGTCCACCTCCAGCCATTTTGTGACACCTTCTTGTCATGGAGCTGGAGGCCTGGTGACAGCTCACCAACCCGGAAAGGGAAGGAGGGAATAGTCCAGTGCCCTGATACCTGGGCAGAGTAGAAACTCAGGATCCAGGAAGAGGCACAGATGGGGGTGTGGATGGCTGTGTGGACACTCCAGAGGACGCCCAAGCTGCATTTCTATCTGCCAAGGCCCTGGACGCAGTGGGGCAGGAAGTGGCTCAAAACTGTGACACCATTTGTCTCCCTGTCCCGGAAAGCTTTTGCAGAGAGATGCAAGGTGCAGGGCCCAGCCAGGAGGCTGCTGGTCAGCCATCAGCGGCCAGGTTCCGGCCTTCCCCCAGTCTGGTCACCTTTGGCTGAAAGCTTCTCAACAGAATTGGTGGGTCTTTCAGAGGGAGGTCATCAGAACCTAAAGCTCGGATTTCCAAAGAAAGGTGTTAAACTCTGCAGAGTGGTGCTGTAAAATATTTCAAGACGTGTAAGTTACTTGGGGGTGGCTTTGGTTGCCTGTTAACTGTTTGTTTTTCCCAATATTCTGGATATCTCCCCTCCACGCCCCCCATGTCAGCAACCAAATCCAAGGAGAACACTATGTCCAAGAAAGGTGGCGAACGGCAGCTGATCTTTCTCACTTTCTCTTAGTGGCTGCCTGTCTCCTGAGACGCAGCCCGCAGAGTGTTTACAGATGACGTTTCCCAACAGCGGAGATTGTACCACACTTGGCCCAGTGGCAGGTGTGTGGGTGGTGGCAGCGTGAGCCCCACTGCACAGAGGATGCTGGGGGCAGTGTGGGCAAGCAGCCCCTGCTCTTTTCCAGCCCTTTCCTTGTGCTGGTCCAGGCCTTTAGCTCTTGTATCATCAGGGCAGGGCTGGAATGGTGTTTGGACTGGTGACCCTCATCCTTCTGGTCTGCCCCCTCTCCCCGCCACGATCTCTCTCTCTCTCTCTCTCTCTCTCTCTCTCTCTCTCTCTCTCTCTCTTTCTCTCTCTCTCTCTCTCTCACACACACACACACACACACACACACACACACACACACACACACACACACACACACACCGTGCCCCCCAGTCCTGCACCTTGCATCCTCTTGCCCTGGGCAAGAACAGGATTCTGTGATTCTGTTTCACAGCTTGGTAGGTGTTTCCCACACAACCAGAGGTCCCACATTTCTAGGGACACACCCTTTAAGTGTTTCATGTCTGTGCGCCAGAACCAAGGAGTTCCCAAAGGAAGGACCCCTTTGCACCCCTTCTTGGCTCCTGTGACACCCCTCCCCACACACACCTTGCGTGAACACTCATGAAGCAACAGCCCCAGGGCCTTCCCCAAGAGAAAAGGGTGAAGGAGTCTCGCCTTGGGGGACCCCAATCACTGCACCCCACCTGCTCACACCTCAGCCTGGCTTTGGCCGAGAGGGAGGAGTAGAAGAGCCTTTTTTCCCAGGCTGTCTGGGAAAGGCGTTCAGACCTGCCAGGCTCTGCCTTGGGGGTCTGCTGCTGCAGATCCTTTCTCAGTTCAGCTAACCAGCCACCGGCTCCCACACTTGGGACACCCCAAACTCCAAACTCCGAAGCATTCCCTCTGCTTCTTTGAGCCCGGACATGCCTCCTACACCCGGAGCAAACCCCACCTGATGCCGCTGGGCCCCCCATCGGCATTCAGAGTACATGGTTCTGTCGGCATTCAAGCACCACCACTGACAAGAGCAGTGAGGTCCCCCCAGGTGTCCTAGGAGGTCCGGGTGAGGTTTGTGGGTGCAGCCACATCCCGCCTGCAGTGGGGAGTGTTGATGCTGCTGTGCAGAACTGTTCAGAGTTCACAAGACAGAGCCAAATACCAGTTCCGTATCATTGTTCTGTGTAATTTAAAGCGTACGTTTGCCATCACACTGAGTTTTGTATACAAGACTCATTTAGGGTGAGTGAGATGTATGTGCATTTTGTCAGACTTACATGGACTTTTTTTTTTTACAATGAAATACTCATTTTGAGAAGCTATGTATTTCCTCACTGAAATTATGATGCCTCATGGGTTTTTAAGGCAAGAAAAAAAAAACAGAAAAACACAGCAAAACTGACTTCGTATTAACTCTAATCCAGAGTCTCTGAGCCCGGTGCTTCACTGAGTGGCAGTGATCTCTGGAAAAAGGTGTGGCCTGGGAGTGTGGCCCCCCGACCCGTGAAGCGCCTCAGGATGTTCTCAGGGTCTGAGCTGGCCACCAGGCAGGCAGCAATGCCACGAAGATGCTTTTTTTTTTATCTAACTTTGTTAATTTATTAACAGGGTCGATGAATTCATAATTCTTGATGTCAAGCCTTTACGTTTGGGACTCATTTTCTTATTTGAGAAGTTATTATATATATATATATATATTTAAATAAGTTTCCTGCTTAAGTTGTGCCTTTCAAAGTCAACGGATCTGAGCACAAGAGTCATGGTCCCGAGGGTTGGTTTCTTGTCAAACCCGAATAGCTGTGGTTGCTGGAAGTGACCGTTTTCTCCTACTGAACATGGAGCCATTATTACAAGAGTTGAGTGGGTTTTTTAATTATGTAAATTGTATATTTTTTTGCTTGTTTGATCTATTTTTCTAATAGTTTTCTTAGTTTCTTATAATTGTAATACTCAATTTAGATCTCTGATGCTAAATGCCAATCACGTTGGTCTCTGCTGCTCCCTCCCTTTTGTATTTTGTTTTGAGAATAAGCCTAGATGTTCATAGTCTTAAAAAATTGTGAAACTCTCGTATCTCTTATTTGCAAACAACAGCATATTGACAACTTGAACCATGCTTTATGTTGTAAAATCAAGCCTTTTTTTTGGGGGGGGTGCTACATTATCCCATGCCTCCGCAAGTTTTAATAAATTCCTTTGGTGTGCCCTGTGTCATCTCAAGATTTTCAGCTGCGCTCAGAGGTCGGGGTGGAGGATATGTGGACGCTAATAGAACCCATCCTTTGCTACTGTTACCTTCCCATCTTCCCACAGCTGAATTTGTTGCACCTGTTTTCTGGCGGTTTGAGGAATGCCCAGAATGTACCTTAACCCGGGTGTACACCCCTCGTTTTGTATCCCTTCCTGATGTTGCCTTCCTATCTCCCACTCTCAAGCCCCAGATGGCCCCTGACCATTTGAGCGACCCTGCCAAATGCACATGGAAGAACTTGACTTGGGGTGTTGTGGAGCAAGTCCCCACAGCCATTCCTATCTTGTCCTTGGACCTCTGAACACTTGGGGTACCAGTGGCTTCTCCCTGCAGGCAGAGGGGCTGGGAGAAGGAGCGGAGCTGTTGTTATAAATCTTGGGCTTTCTGCTCCCACTTCAGAAAAACCTTTTTTTTTCTTGACCGGGAAGTCTGATTGAGTGGGCCTTCGCACTTAGCACGAAACACAGGGATTGTGGGTGTCCCCAGAAGTGAAGACAGAACCTTGGTGCTTCCTCGGGCCCCACCGAGCACAGAGAAGTGACCTAAGATACGCCGGCGCTCCGTCCCGGGGACACAGGGGCCCCTCCATCCCTGGGACAGATGGGTCGTCCCATCCCTGAGGAGCGGAGACCACGTGGTCCAGACCAGCGGCCGGAGCGGAGGGATGCAAGCACCCACCCATAGTATGCTCAGCGGGGACGCGCCGCCACCCCCAGGTGCTGCCTCGTAGGCGCCAGTGAATCCAGATCCTGAAGTAGATCACTTTGCCCCAGAGACCTCACTGGACCCCTGGAAAGGAAGCGATTTTGGGACTGCGCGGGTGCCTGGCTTTGTTCGCGTTCTCGCGGCGCCACACTGCCATCTAGTGGCTGGCTCGGGGCCCGCAGGCAGCAGCCTGCCCTATCGGACCGGGTCTCACACCGGGGTTGCAGTCTTTTTTTTTTTTTTTTTTTTTTTTTGTATTTGGGGCCACATCTAGCGGTACTCAGGACTTACTCCTAGATGTGCGCTCCGGAGTCGCTCCTGGTGGGGCTCAGGGACCATATATGGTGCCGGGGATTAAACCTGGGTCAACCTCGTGCAAGGCAAGGTAAGTGCCCCCGAACTGCACTTGTCCCTAGGGGCTTCTGTTTTGAGGCTTTGGGGTGGCGACTTGACTGGGAACACAATTTCCCGAGCTCCGTAGGAAACACTTTCAGTCACCCAGAAGTGGCCCCTTAACAGCTGGGCCTTGGCAGTATGGAGGACGCACAAGCAGTTCCCAGGTACCATCATGTGGTGGCGCTACGCAGCCCCAGAGTACAAAGATCGGAGTACCAACCCTGGATGACCCTGTGGCCCCGTTCCAAATGGATCAGTTTAAATTGACCAAGTTAAGTCAGTCTTCCAAGAAATGCAGCCAAACCTAAAAAGCAATAGGAGAGGAGGCTTAGGGATGGGGCTGGAGTGATAGCACAAGCGGGTAGGGCGTTTGCCTTGCACATAGCTGACTCAGGTTCAATTCCCGGCATCCCATATGATCCCCCAAGCAATGCCAGATGCCAGACGTAATTCCTAAGTGCAGAGCCAGGAGTAACCCCTGAGCATATCCAGGTGTGACCTCAAAAGCAAAATCATTGAGGCTGGGGCCCTGCTTTCAGCTGCGGAATCCCTGGCGGGGGGGATGGGGGGGGGGGGGGCGGAGGTGAGACAGTTGCGCCCTCTGTAGGCCAAAGAAAGTCGAAGAAACCAAAAGGCAGGAACATCAGCCTGAGAAGTCAGAACTTAATCCCAAACAGACCTGAGGGCTGGGATGAGAGTTAATGACAAGCCTTGGTGGTGGGGGTCCGCCCTGGCTGGTGGAATACACCCTCTACCCCAGGACAAATCACATCAAATTCTCACAGAAGGTCCCTCAAGTTTGTTTTAATATGCTTCAAACACAAATATGTAACACAGAACCGCATGGGGCCATCAGAGCGTGTGCCCCTGTCCACAGAGTCACCAAGTGTGCCAGCCCACCACCCCGCCTCCTCCCTGCCCTGACACCCCCAGGGCCTTCCAGATCCCCCAAGAGGTGGATGAGGTCTGCTGGGTCTGCAGCATCCGCACATGGAAACAGTTCCGGGGATGGGGGAGGTGGTGTCCGGGACCTGGGGTCCCCCAGGGCAAGAGAGGGCGGAGCGCCATGGGTTTGGGAGGTGAGGGCGGGGAGGACTGCCTTCCCCTCACTTGGTTGGGGCTAGGAGCCGGGCGTGATGAGTGTCATGGACAAGGAAAAACACGTGCCCGTGTGTGGGAAGGTGCCCAGGTCCTTGGGTCAGTGTTGGTGAGGGTGGGGGGCTTGGGTGCACAGAGGAGGGGGTACTTAGCTCTAACAATCTCTACGACTCGGACCGCAATAGGCTAACACACTGAACCACATCCTAACGTAACACTGAACTCTGTATTGCTGTGTCACTGCATCTAGCAGGTGCTGCGAGGGAAGCAGGCCCTCACTACCGCCGCCCCGGCTTGGGCCTGCAGGGTCTGGCCACCAAGAGAATAACTAATCGTGTGTATAGTCAACGTGGCATGATCTACTCTAATAAAATGCCCAACTTGGGATCATAGCATCATGCAGAGCCACTAAAGAAAAACGAAACAAAGGTTCTTCAATGTGTGTCTATTGTGTGTGTCTGGCAAAGACCGGGAGGAGGTTGGCTAGGGATGGGGTGCACCTGAGGCCAGGTGCGGCGTGACTGACTCATGGCGCCTGAGACACGCACATGAGCGAGCTCCTCCGGGGGTCCCCTCACTGCTCCCCACCTCTGGGGCGCATCCCTGTGTGCTTCTGCCCTGCTACGGGACAGTACCGCCCACAAGAGCAGAGCATAGGGCCACCATCAGAATCAGGAAACAAAGGCACCCAGGCCAGGCACGCTACTTCCTCAAAGTGCCATGTTCCTACTCGGCCTCAGTGCTACAGGAAACCTTTCACATCCTACTTCTACCGTCTCAGACACAAGCGCCGTCCGCCAGCCTACACTGCTTGGCGGGCCGATTTGCCAGGCTCCTCAGGGTGGCAGACTCTCCCGGGTCTCCACGTATTACCCCTGTCTGCCGTGGCTCTCATTGCACACTCACCCATCAGAAAAAGACTTGTTTTTCTGGGAGGGCGGGCAGTGGTGTTGCACAGCTTGCAAACCGATTCTCCAGCACAGAAGTCGTCTTTCTAGAAGTGCCTGTTAGAACCCCTGAGTCATCTCAATAGACAGGGATGGGGTTGAGCTACGGAACCAAAGTGAAGGGAGGGGTGTGGTACTTATGACAGGGAGGTTGAGGGTCTGATTTTGGTGGTGTTACCACTTAAGAGTGGCACGTCAGAGCAGACCGAGTGGAATTCTAAAGACGCTAACTGTGCTCAGAACACAGACCCTCTCAGTAGTTTGCTTTCTGGAGGATGGAGCTTGCACCCATGGACTCGGGCTAGCTCCGGGGGCCCCCTTCCCTTCCCGAGAGAAGGTAATGTGTGTCCATGGTTTCCTGAGGGTGCTATCGCTTAATGATGGATCCCAAGATGCCATTTAGGAAAAAAAGCAAAATTTCTGTTGACGAGACTATAGATGATTCACTGTCGTAAGGAGCATCTGCAAAACTGCTGCCTCTCTGGGCTCTCTCTAATCTGTTTGCGACAGGATTTTTAATAATTAAAATTTGCGAATGGAAGAATAGTGACTTCACATGTTGACTAAGAAGCTGATGGTTCCAAAGGCAGTTACCGTTCACAAATCGCTGGTGTTTGTGTTAAACAGAGTACCACTTGGTGGCAGGTTGAAAGGCGCTTCTTCTTCTTCTTTTTTTTTTTTAAATTTTTTTAAACTTTTTTTTTCTATTTTGGGTAGAAATATTCCTGGGAAGCTAGATAGAAATGCATTTTCATTTCCCAATAATTCTTAGGCACAAGTTAGAAAAAAAATGCTGACCTTCACCAAAATATGTCAGCACTTTGTGGTATAAAAAAATGCAATTCCGATCGGCCGCGTGCGTCTATCGAACGATAAAACACAGCGGTGCAGTACACAATAATTATTCAATGTAGACTCAAAATTGAGCTATTCGTAGCTCACCTGAAATTCTGCAGTGAAAGTTCATTGCTCAAAAACAAGTGGGGGTTTCCGTTCTTTTGACTCTATCTAAGGTCAAGCGTTTGCACATTAGACACTACTGGTTCCCTTCTCCTAGGCGCCAACACCGGGACAGTGGAGCACCGGGTCAGGGGGGGCTCCGCTCGGAGGCGGCTCTGCAGCTACTGAGCATGCGCAGGCCGGCCCGCCCCGCCCCGTCACTTTCCCCCAGCCCGACAGTGACCGCTGGACCGGGCAGCGGGGGTCGCGGCTCCCTAGGGGCATCATCTGGGCGTCATGCTGACTCTGGCTGGAGACGAGGGCCCCGAGGAGGAGCCCCGGTAAACTGGGGACGTGGGGGACAGTTTAATGGGACTGGTGGGGTCTCCAGTTTGGAGTTTCCAAAGCAGCTCTTCGTTGGTCCGGCTCAGTCTCTTCTTCTCCTGGGTTTCTTTCTCCACGTATTCCTGGAGGTTAGCATTCTCCTCCGAGAGTTGTCTGCGTGGGGGGAAGAAGAACCAGTCAGGGAGTGTCACTGACTCAGGACACTGCACTAGCGCCAGCGGAGTACAGGGCCATGAGGGGGTGGGGGGAGAGGGGCGCTCAGGGCCTCTGGAGGACCTGGGCTGAAACACCGTTTCCAGAGCCCGCCTTCCCATCAGCTGCGGAATCTCTCTGCCAGCCCCTAATGGGGGTGGGGGTCTCCCCGGCAGGAGGCGCCCTGTTATTCAGTGGACAAAGCAAAAGCCCAGGGCTGAGGAGGAGAGGAGGGAAGTGGGGACCACATAGGGGAGCACCAGTTATTGGCGAGGTGCCCAGAACTGACCCTAATGATAAGACTCAGGTTAAGAGGTCTGAGCCATCGGACAGCGGGTAGGGGACTTGCATGTGGCTAACCTGGGCACCATCCTGGCACCCCATATGGTCCTCTGAGCCCCAGGACAGATCCCTGAGTGCAGAGCCAGGAGTAAGCCTTGAGCACTGCTGAATGTGCACCCCTCCCCCCAAATACAAGGGATAACAATTTGGATGAGAGTCAGGGACAGTCCTGTCACCCCAGTACAGCTCCTGGGCATCCTGCTCCCAACCAGGGCCATCCAAGGAGAGTATCACCTTCCGGTGTGGTTCCGGGCTCCGAGCCCTGCAGGACAGGGTAACCCAAGCTTTCCACCTTGACCCCCGCCTCTAGCTGGATTCCCAGCTCCTGACAGATGCTCAGTTCACATTTGCCAAAGGGGGAAATGAATCCACACCAGCAGCCCCCTCCCCAGCCCCCTACCTGGTAACAACAGTGTTCTGGTCAATCCTTGCTTTGAGGTCTTCATTCTGCTGCTGCAGAACTTGGATCTTTTCCTCCAGGATAACATTCTTCTCAGCCTGGGAAGGAGGCAGGATGGAGAGGTTTAGTCAAGGCTGTGGACTCGGACCCTTGGCTTCGAGGCTTAGGCTCGAGGGATTGCAAGGAAGCAAGCTTTTGCAAATGGGTTTACAGCATACTGTGGGCTGGAAATCTGGAGAGCTGGAAAATCTGGAGAGAAGGATGTGAGGGGCACATCTTCTTGGAATCAAATAGAATGGCACAGGGGCTACAGCAGGTAGGGCACTTACTTTTATTGCAGCAGACCTGCTTTCATCCCCAGAATCTCATAAGGTCCCCTGAGCCCCACCAGAAGTGATTCCTGAGCAGGGCCAGGAGTAAGCTGTGAGTACCCCAGTGTGTGACTTCAAACACCACCACAACACAGAACTGGACAGAAAACAATGGAGTTAGGCCAGAATAATAGTACAGCAGGTAAGCCTCACATGGCCCGACCTGGGTTCGATCCCAGCACCCCATATGGTCCCCTGAGCACCACCAGGAGTAATTCCGGAGGGAAGAGTCAGGAGTAACCTCTGAGTATCACCAGGTGTGGCATCACCTGGTGTGGCCCAAGAACAACAACAACAACAACCAAAAACAACCAAAAACCAATCAACACACACCACTGGAATAGAGCGGAAGGGAATGTTCAGGGACTCAGGCCTTGACTGCCACTGAGCCCATTTCTTTTTCAGCATCACTTAGTTTCCTGGGCACCGCTGGGTGGATCCTGGCACCGCTGGGCTGGAGCAGTGCTGCTTCCCTGGGCACTGGACCTCTGGGCTATCGGCCAAGGATCACTGGCAGTGGTCCTGGGTGCCCTGAGCATTGCTGAGGGGGAACCCCACCCCCTTCCCTTCTCACCATCAAAAAGAAAACCCTGGAGTGCTGCCCACAGTCTGAGGTGGCCGTGTATGTTTTATGTAGCACTGCACTGTCATCCTGTTGTTCATTGATTTACTCGAGCGGGCGCCAGTAATGTCTCCATTGTGAGACTTGTTACTGATTTTTTTTTTTGCTTTTTGGATCACACCCAGCGATGCTCAGGGGTTACTCCTGGCTTTACACTCAGGAATTACTCCTGGCGGTGCTTGGGGGACCATATGGGATGTGGGATGCCGGGGATCGAACCCGGGTCGGCCGCGTGCAAGGCAAACGCCCCACCCGCTGTGCTATCGCTCCAGCCCCTGTTGTTACTGATTTTGGCATATCGAGTACACCATGGGTAGCTTGTCAGGCTCTCTAGACTATTTACACGCATCTCACAGTGTGTCTGTGTACACAGTGGGTTCCTCATAGAAAATCCTCTTAACAATGAGGGGACTGGCAGAGACCAGTCACAGCACCCTAGAATCTAGCTTAGTGACTGCTCCATGCTCTTCGTGAGTCAGCTGGCCTTGTGGCCACACACCGAGCTTCAGAGCTAACATTAGACTCGACAGGTAAATAGTGTGGGCATGTTATGGGGAAATAATACCAGTCCTGGTTGTCACTCCCCACAATTGCTGCCATACTCGGTCAGTGTGATCCCAGGGCTGGGGACCCTGCCGGGGCATGGATCCATTCCCAGATGAACTGAGAAATAAATTACTCTCTGGGAAGACAGTGAGGAATTCCCTGGTGGTTTAGTGAAGCTTTCAGGAAAATGTTTGTGTCCCCAGGAGGGAAGCTTAGGAATCTGAGATGAAGCCCTGGCGCCCCTCACAGCCCTCAGTGCACCCAGGAAATGGGAAAAGATCCAATCACTTCTCAGTTTTGCCTGGAAAGGGATGTGGTCATACCTGCTTGCAAAAAAGCCCGACTCAAAAGAACCAAGGAGGGAGCTGGAGTGATAGCACAGCAGGTAGGGCACTTGCCTTGCCTGATGACCAACCCGGGTTTGATCCCTGGCACCCCATATGGTCCCCTCATCCCTACCAGGAGTGATCCCTGAATGCAGAGGCAGGAGTAAGCCCTGAGCACCACCTTGTGTGGCTCCAAAACAAAACAACAAAAACCCTTGATGCTGCTAAGGTAAGGTGTGGGGGACCAACAATACCCAGATACAGCAAAAGATGCTCGCATCCCAGAGGGTTCCCACCCTACACACATCTGCAAAAAGGGAGGTTGCTCCATAAAGAGGGGAGCTGACACCTGAATGCACCAGGGGGCCCTAGTACAGCTCAGGGATAAACACCTTTAAAGGTTGTATCAGAGACAATCAGAGAATGTTAAAGGTCAGATGAAATAGTGCAGTGGTTATTGTACTTGTCTTTCACACAACTGATTCCAGTTGGGTTCCCAGCACCACATATGGTCCTCCAAACCCCCAGAGAAGGATCCCTGAACACGGAGCCAGAAGTAGGCCCTGAGCACCAGTGGGGGTGGTCCCAAGCCACAGTAACAATAATAATAATTATTATTATTATATTTTAATAATAATAATATAATTGTTATTATATTATAATATAATAATATTATATAATATTAATAATTAATTAATATTATTTAATAATATTATTTGATATTATATATAATTTAATATTATGTATGATATTATTTAATATTATATAATTAATGTTATATAATATTAATAATATTAATAATAATTATTATTATCAATGAATAATTGATAATAATGAATAAATATTATTC
The DNA here is from genome assembly GCF_027595985.1 of Sorex araneus. Classification (NCBI taxonomy): domain Eukaryota; kingdom Metazoa; phylum Chordata; class Mammalia; order Eulipotyphla; family Soricidae; genus Sorex; species Sorex araneus. The sequence goes on from NC_073302.1 coordinate 239,767,665, forward strand.
TCAATGAATCCAGTTCTTAATGAAATGGTATGTTGTTAAAATGCTGTTGCAGGTTTGTTAACTCAGGTTGACTCACTGCAGGGCAGCAGACTATAAAATACTTACAGATGGGGGCATGGGCTCTGAAAAAGATGGCATATTCTGGAAAGTGATCACAGTGGAAGAAATATCCTACTTCATATAAAGGGATATACATGAAACCTTTTAGTATATGTACTGCAAACCATAATTTCCAAAAGGAGAGAGAGAGAGAAAGAGAGAGACAGAGAGAGAGAAGAGTAGAAGAAAAAAATAAAGGTAGGATGGGGTGAGTGGGAGGGAAACTGGGGACATTGGTGGGAAATGTACACTGGTGAAGGGATGGATGTAAGAACATGATATGACTGAAACCTAATCATGAACTACCCTATAACTGTGTATCTCACTGTGGTTCAATAAAAAGAAGTAAATAGATAAAACAAAAGAAATATGCTACTTTAATTTTCTTATTTATGCTTATCCTTCCCCACAGATTCACCTGTTGTTTCAGTATCCAGATGCTCTCTAACATATACTGAAAAAAATATGAGCCAACCTCTACATCAGAGGGTGACTCCTGGGAAGCAGACCACTAGTTATTTGCACGGATACCTCCTAGTGTGAACTGTTCTCGGTTCTCGTGGCCTCAGGGTCAGGGAGTGAATTCTGGGGTACTCTGTGCCCCCAAAGGGGTGGTATTTGTTAATTTTGTGGGAGCCCGGCTACAGCTGGGTCTCTGGGGGAGGCCCCTTGTTTCACCTGGGCATGGGGACATACAGTGAGTCTCCCCCACCAGGGCGAATGCAGGATTGTGGGCAGTGGCTGTGGATACAAATGGGCAGTGGTTCCACTGCTCCACTGCACTCATTGGTCACACAGCCACCCAGGGGAGAGGGAACAGGACACTGACGCATGCAGACGGCAGGCGCCAGGGTGCAGAGCTCTCTGAAGGGCCGTCCCTCGGATTTCAGTTCAGAACACCTGGCTTCCAGAGAAAGGTTGCAGCTTCACCTGTGGAATTTTCTTGTGTTTTTGTTGTAGTTGTTTTGGGGCCACACCTGGCGAGGCTCAGGGGTCACTCCTGGCGGGGCTCGGGGGACCATATGGGATACCGGGGATGGGGGGGGGGTTGAACCTGGGTTAACCATGTGCAAGGCAAGCGCCTTAGCTGCTGTGCTATCTTTCCAGTTCTCATCAGCTATGGAATCTGCTATGTGGTCCTGACCCCGACAGGCAGGGGTGCCTCTCCGGACGGCCGTCTGCAGGATGTGAATAGGACGCTCAGGTCACTGGGGCTCTCCCCCACATCCCCATGGACTCACCAGCTTTTCCAGCTCGATGATACGCTTTTCCTGCTGGTGTATTTGTTGATTCTTCATCTCTAGCACCTGCTTCAGACTCTTCATGTCTTCTTCCAAGTGCTGGTAGGGCGCCAGTGCAATCTGGGGGTTGGAGAAATGGAGCTATTACAAGGACCACTGGTGCCACCGAGTCCTTCGATCCAGCTTTCTTTTTCATTTTGTTTGTTTGAGGGGACCACTCCTGGTGGTGTAGGGCCCATCTGGTGCTAGGGAATCAGACTAAGGCTCTGACATTAGAAGCACATGCTGTAGTCCTTTCAGCAGTCATCTACCTGGCCCAAATTTGCTTTTAAAAACTAGCCACTTGGTACTAGAAGAGGGATTGGGGGAGAGAATGAGCGGGGGTGGGACAGACAGCAGAGAGAAGGAAATAAGGAGGGAAGAAGAGGAAGAGAGGCAGAGACATAGAGAATAAAGGAGGGAGAGAAAGATGGGAAAAAAAGAAAGAGAAGGAAGAGGGAGAGAGGTATGGAGGGGGAGGGAGAGCACAGATAGGAAAGAAAAAGGGAGGGAGAAGGGAGAGGGAAGAAAAGAGTGAGAGAGTGAGAGAGCAAGAATTCTGGAATGTTCCTGTACTTCCAGTCCAGCCCCCAAAGGGAACTCGTGGAATAAAAAGCCAATTCTATCAAATTTTCACATTCACCCAGACACCCTGGTTTAACAGGCAGGGGTGGCGGGTGGAGTGACAGGTCCCACCTGTGGCCGCGTGATACTCCCATCCCTACCCAACACCATGCCTAGGGAATGAGTCTGCTGACAGAACAGAAGGCTGTTCTAGACAGAGAACTGTTCAAGCAAAGTGCCAGATATCACACCAGCATAAAACAGAGAGTGTTAGGTTAAGCCTGAATTTCATGTAACTTCTTTTGTCTAAATGTCACGGGACATTCTTAGGCTCAAAACATTCATTAATCTGTCATTCAAACGTCCCTGGACATCTTTCATTTTCTCTGAAAGAGGGAACACCACCAGCTTTTCTGGATAAATCTCCCAGCACCCACTAATTGGAGCTTCAGGGGATCTGTCACTGAGGCCTGGGTGGGCTGGCATGGGGCGTGCCTGGTCAGGTACTGGGTGCTGGGACAGGGGTTGGGGAACTGGCACTATGATGGGGAGATGAAGCCCAGATGTCCCCTTCACAGGAGGTTCATGGGCCTTGGGGAAACCCAGTGGCCATGGTGAGCTATTGTTGGTGGGCCAGTATGGAGGGCTGATTTGGAGGGCCCAGCTTCCCAGGGTGGGGTTCCAGAGGATTGGGGTTGGGGGTGCAGGAGGCCAGGGAGCACCTCCAGCTGCTCCTCCGTGTTCTTCCGCAGAGCCTCCTCGAAGCGCCTGGCTCGGTCCCGCAGACACTCGCTCTGGAAGGTCAGCGTGTCCACCTGGTCCTGCAAATTACCCCAAGAAGCTCAGCTCTGGCTGTGTGTGTGCTGCCGCTGGGAGCCCCGTGCCCCCCGCCCCTCTGTGAAGGCCAGGCCCTCCCCCGGGTCTTGTTTTCTGCTGCTGCTTCTGGCTGCCCCATCGTTGTACACCCCAGGCTCCTTGCCTCCTGCCACCAGACGTGACTTGGATCTACCTCCTATGGGGCCCCTCAGAGAGGGCCAGGAACAGCCAGACATCCTGCCTTGCATGGTGGAGGGAATGTCGCCCACACACCCCTGTTTCTTGGTCCTGGTGCCTTATCCAGAACAGAACACAGAAGTACTGACAGCGGAGAGACTGCACAGGAAGTGCACAGACACCATGTGTGCATGCCCGTCTGTGTCTGCGTCTGCGTCTGCGCGCGCGCGCGTGTGTGTGTGTGTGTGTGTGTGTGTGTGTGTGTGTATGGAAATGTCTCTATGTATGTCTATGTGTGTGTGGCTGTGTGTACATCTGTGTGTGAGTGTCTGTGGGTGACTGTGTGTGCATGTTTCTGTGTGTCTGTGTATATCTATGTATGTCTGTGTATGTGTCTGTCTGTGTGCTTGTTTTGTGCAACTATGTGTGCATGTCTGTGTGTGCATGTATCTATGTGTGTCTGTGTATTTGTGTCTCTCTCTGTGTTGGTATATTCATGCATAGAGTGGGATAAAGGTGGCAGCTCAATGCAGCAACCGTGACACTACCCAGAGCCCCCAGAGGAAGTTTGCCTCACAAAATCCCAAGAGTTTTCTGGACTCACAAAGACGGCAGAGAGAGGCACCTAATTTCAAGGGCCCCTTGTCCCCACCCTTAGGAGGAACAGCTTAACCATCTCAAGGAGGAATCCTCTCCTCAAGCTCAACGCAGAAACCATACAACCACCCTGACTTCCCCCGATCCTAACACACTGGTGACACGGTATCAGGTGTCCTTGCTCCAATCCTGCTGAATCCATCCCCTTAAGTCCCACAGTGACAAACTCTCCTGATCACTCTCCCTCGGGTGGGTCTACCTTGCTGGTTCTCTCCTGCCCCCAGCACCTGTATTCTAAGTCTTCAACCTTCAAGTTGAAGTTGGGGTGGAGAGGTGCTTTAAAAGTACAAATCCAGGGCAGAAAGTGCTGCAGCTGACCTGGATTTGATCCCTGGCGTCCCATATGGCCTCCTGAGCTCTGCCTGGTATGTCCCCAAACAAAACAAAACCAAAAGTACAAATCCAAGGTCCTCACTGGCCCCTGCCACGTCAAACCCTGCTGCCTTCCCGAATGAGGTGCCTGTTCTGATGCAGAGCTACGTGCACCCCTCAGCCTCTCCTCTCCCAGCCTGGCTCTCCATACATCCCCACCCACTTATTTTCCCATCTCCTGCTGGCAGTGTCTGCTCCCCCAGGTCCCCAGCTCCCTCTCACTCCCCAGACACATCCCTGTCTGACCCTCCTGGCCATGGGACTGAACAGCATGTCTCTGGGGGTAGCTGAGTCTGGGTCCTCATCCACACCTGATTCCCTGCTGGCTCTATTTCTAAAAGCCAGAGCATGCCCTGTGTGGAGTTGAAGGAATGGAGGCCAGTCCATGGAGGCCTGGCGCTGGTCCCCGCCAGTGAGCAAAGGGTGCCCACACGGCCTGCTCTTGACTTTCAAGCAGAGTGAATGACAGCACCTGTCTTGAACAGTGCTGCAGTTATAAAGTTCTCCATCCAAATGCTCCCACTTCTGCTAATGTTAAAATCCAGGGACAAGGGTCTTCCTATGAGCTATTATGGCAAGAGAATGGTCTCATGCCACTGAATATTGGAGATGGGCATTACAAATGAGGAATTTTTCCCTGGTGACCCAGCATGGTCCAGAGTGCCACCTGGACCACGGTCTGCACCCGGTCAGAGGAACCGGTTCTGCAGACCTCAGCAGCTTCACTGGCTGCTCCCCCCACCCTGCCTTGCCCAACTGCTCTGATCTCATGATCTCATGTCCGAGAAATCAAGGCCCCTGCAGTGGGGAGTGCAGACGCTGGTGCCTTGGGACAGCAGAGGGGAGAGTGGGTGCTTGTAGGTCTGTGAAGTGGCAAATGGAAATCAAAGCTCAGGGCAACCCGGCTGGATTCCAGCACCCCTACCCCACTCTGTGCCACTGCAGGAACTTTCCAGAGCATGAGGGAGACGTGACCATTGCTACAAGCTCCAGCTTCACACTTTCTCGGTTCTGTCAAAGGGAATCTTCCTTTCAAGCCTTTCTTCCTTCATCAAACACCAAATACCAAAATCCAGGCCAACATTATCACGGATGGATCTGAGACACAAAACTGTGGTTTGTCTAGCACAGAGACTGGGGTGTTAGGCTTAAAGGTTCAAAGACTGAGCTGGTGAATGTCTGGGCCTCGAATGGGCAACTCCTGAGTGAACCAATGACAGTGATGGGAGTGAGTGTAGCAAAGCTTGGAAGCATAATGACAGTAACAGCTGCGACATAAAGCACTTACCCACTGCCACACGCCTTACAAACATTTCTTCTCTGAAAGTGCATATACCTCAGGGAAAGTTCTATTGGCCCATTTGATACCTGAGCACACTAGGGCCACAGAGCCCGTGTAACTAAGAGATCCGAGTCAGTAAGAGGTGGTATACTGGGATTTAGGTACAAAGCTCAAACCTATTACCACCAAGCCTGTTTCTCCAGCTGCCAGGAGCCCGAGGAGTTGGCTGGACCATTGTACTCTCCTGTACCAAGTGCTCTCAGCCCCTTTGACTATTGCTCTCGTAGCTCAAGTGCAGGAGAAGCAGGACTGCAGCACTGTGGGCAGTTGGGGATGAAACAAAACTCACGTTCTTTTTAGTTTGGGGCCAGAAGGTTTGTATTTTTGTTTTGTTTTTAATACACAGGATGAGGACCACATGCCTCTTATTTTGCTATCTGCTTTCCATTTTCTTTTTCTTCCCTCCCGTACTTTCTTGTTCATTCATTCATTTATTCATTCATTTTTTTCCCCTGTCACAGCTGCTGGTGCTCAGGGTTATTCCTGGCTCTGTTCTTAGGAGTGACCCTTGGCTGTGCTTGGGGGACCCTATGTAGTGCTGGGGTTTCACACTGCAGTTGGTGGGGTGCAAGGCAGATGCCTCAACCCCTATGCTATCTCTCTGGCCTGGTTTGCTTCTGATGGATTGAGATGCGGGGTATTCGAGGGAGCCTAGTGGAAGTCCTCTGCCCAGGGCAAGCCACAAAAGAGGGCTGCAGGGGCCACTGGAGGCCTGTCACTGGGTCAAAGGAGGGCACCGTGCTGGCAGCAGCCAGGACCCCCGTTCTGGATAGCACAAGCGGCCAGTGACTGTCCCCAGAGTCTGTATCCCGCCCTCTGCAGGGCAGCTCTGTGATAAGGTCATTGCTGGGGCAATGCTGTCACAGTCACGGCCGTCCTCCACTGTTCACCAGGCCACCTTCCACCATACCCAAGGATGGTAATATATGTACATGTATATATATGTGCATATATATATATATACACACACACACACATATGTGTGTATATTTGGCATTTGACATTTGGCAAAGAATCTGGCAAGGTGACCCAGTGGCACCTCGGAATGACCACAGCACCGTGGACTTCATTTCCCAGGCAGATCCTAGCTAGGACTGGGGTGGTCCTCCTGGCTCTGGGTTTCTGGGAGGCAGAGGGAGAGGCAGAGAACAGGGGAGGCCTTTCATTGTCCCCTTGAGATCAGGTGGTTCCCTGAAAATGCCAGACCCCCGAGTCTGGCAGAGAAGCGGCTCCCATTGGACCCAGCTGGAGGTATTTCGAGCCCCTTTATAGTTCCCAGGCATCCACGGTCACTCTGCACTTCACAGTTCTTCTTCCACTGTCCCCTGTGCTGAGAAAGCTCTCCGTGCCCCAAGTCCCCCTGTCCTCAGGCACAGATGTTTCCCTCTGGCACAGTGGTGGGACAGTCCCTTGGAACTCCCATGACACTCCTGTGAGCTGTGTTCACAGGAGGAGCCTGTGGGGCTCTGAGGGCAATTTGGTGTCACCAGCAGGCTTACGTGCCACTGTCCCTCACACTCTGAGCAGATGGTCAGTTGCCTGAGGTGAGGGAGTGAATCCTGCTGGCAGCTAAAGTAAAGGCTTAGTGCAAGACCCAGGGTGGAGCGGGAGCCTGGTGCCTGTCTACAAGAGGCAACAATGAAATATTAACCTGTAAGGACAACCGCAGCTTTTCAAAACTTTCTTCCAGTTCTTTCTTTTCAAGCTCGTGGGTAGACATCAGCTCTGGAGAGAAGACAGCACATGGTTAAGAGGTCTTTCTTTCAAAAAGGATCAAACCTTCGTCAAAACAAGGAACTTAGGTAAGTAACTGGTAACTAGGAGAGGGACCAGGAGAAGCTTCCCCAGAAGAGAGGAATGGTGCACGGTGTGATGCAGATGGGGAGAAAGAGAACAGGGAAGGAGAAGGGAGAGGGGACAGAAGTGGTGGAGGGAGCCGGGTTCAGGGGCACTACAGTTCAGGGTGCTACTTCCAAGAACAGCACCTTTCCAGAGGCCATTTTCCTGCTCTACCACTTGATTATATTTTGGTTGGGGGCCACACCCAGTGGTACTCAGGACTTACTCCTGCTCTGCACTCAGGTATCACCCCTGGTGGGCTCAGGGGGCCATACGGGGTGCTGGGAAGCAAATGTGAGTTGGCTGCTTGCAGGACAAGCACCCTACCTGCAATACTCTATGTCACACCAAGTCAGACTCTCCATCCATGGTATTCACTGATTCCCCCCACCCCAACATTTCCTGCTGGTGAAACAACTGAGCAATCCATGTTAAGTCTCCATTTTTTTTTATGATCTCAGGATCACTCCCTTTCTGCCATGAATCAATCCAAATTTAGGGATAAAGAAGGAAGTTTACCAGGAGCTATGAGGGATCGTCTTGCCCATCACGGCTTACTGGGGAGTGGCTGGGTAACTGCTACTGTGCTGTGTCTGCCAGGACGGACCATGGGGTGGCATTTGGGAAAATGCAGATCTCCAGGATTTGCTAAGAGCAAAGCTTCTGTGTAAAAACACAGACTAAAGGAAGGACTAATTGGATTGGTTCCTCTTGAAGAGTTTGGAACAATTCTAATCCTTGAAAAGTGTCATCCCAGTGATAATTTGCAAGTTCGGCAGAAAGAGATGTCATGTAAGAGTTATTAAGCAAATGGATTCTATTTTCCTCCAGATGGGAACAGTCTTATTAACTGGGTAAAGCCCATTTCATTCCGGCTACACAAGCAATTTGTTTTCAGGTTACCACTGGAAGGAGGAAAGGTCTCATTAATCAGCCTGAATCATTTGCTTAGAATAGGATGGTGCTGGAGACCAACAATTATCATCCAGGCTGACAGGAGCTGCAATTAGGAAAAACTCTGTGGTTTCTACTGACCCAAATCTTTTAACTAATGATGATGAAGGCCTCAAGAAACCCAGTTGTTAGAGCTGAAATTGACATTTGAAGAAAAACCACATTTGTACTTACTTTGGGTGGACGTGGAACCACACAGCCTTTTGATCTACCTGCCTCTGTCTAAATGATCAGTTTAAGAAGTCATTGAGAGCAGCAGACTATTCTTAATAACGAACTTTTCAGCTACCATTACAAATGCCTACATTCTCTGACATCCTGAACATCTAATTCAAAGGCCTTGGGTAAGACTTCATTGGCCAGAACAACGCTGCCAGATGTTTACATGAAAAAGTAGCACTACAGTTCAGGGTGCTACCTCCAAGCACACCGCCTTTCCAGAGGCCATTTTCCTACAGGCAGGGGGAGGGGGTTATGATATTTTCAAGGGACCCTATGGCCCCGAGAGTAAAGGAGAGTCAGGATCTACTCCAGATGCTTTAAACCAAGGCTGATATCTGCATACCCAGAAAGCAGCTCATTGACTGTAAGGTCACAACACCCTGTCCCACATTGATTGGATTCTGTGCTTGAGGACAATGACTAGCAAATTTTTTGTTTTGTTTTGGGGGGAATACACCCAACAGTGTTCAGGTGTCACACCTGGTGGGGCTCAGGGGACCATGTGGATGCCAGGGATTGAACCCGGATCAGCCTCATGAAAGGTAAAAGCCCCACCTGCTGTAGTGTGTCTTCAGCCCCAATGATTGACAACTCTTGCTGCATACTTTCACCACATGGGGAGCCTTAACCATCTTGATGACCTACACATTAGGTAGTTACCCCCCAAATCCAGCTGGCTCTGATGTGCACCCTAGGGTTTAACTGGTGTTCAGAGCTGGAGATTCAGTGTGGGTACATGAGTGATGCAGGCTCATTTGTGGAAAGGACTCTCCCTTCTGCTACCTGGGCGAGGTGGGCTGGGGCCCCAGGAGGGCAATGACAAGAGACTTTATTGCCCCACATTAGACTCTGTGGTTCAAAACGGATGCTAATTTTAAAAATTCATATTAATTCTCAAATCAAAACTTTTTTTAACCAATGGTTAACTTTCCTCATCTTCAATCTAACAATTACCCAACTGAGAATAAAAACTGAAAAAGGAAAATAAATTGTATATAAGAATGAAAAAAATGCTAGAATCTAAAAAGCTTTGGCAAAGGCAGAATCTTGGCAACACTTGGTAAAGGTGGCCATTGCTGTTTAAGCCACACTAGACCCACAGGATCCAATGAGAACTCAAAGTTACACAAAGGCACAAATTCAGCCCTCAGTGAACATGCTCTGTGAGAGCAAGGCAAGGCTCAGGGCCATCCAGGGCTGCTGTGGCTTCGAGACCACCAAACACAGTTACCATTTAATTTTATAAGCTACCGCAAACAAAATCAAGGATTCCCATGTCCAAAGCTGGCTGTCAAGCTCAGTGACCCACTAGAATCCCGTAAGAGCTCTAATAGCTCTTGATGCCTATAGGCTTTTCCCAGCCCAGCTCCCCAGAAACAAGGTATGCCACTTGTTTCCTGCCCAGATCCCCCAGCTTCCCTAAGGAGGGGAGCAACTACGTGAGAAAACAGTTACCTGGATCCCACATTTGTAGCCCTTCTTCCCACAAGGGCCCATACACAGGTCACCCGGGGAAGGAAGGAAAGCGAGGACAAGAGGAAGAAGAGATGGGCAGGCTCTGACTCCATGCAGCAGGAGGTAGGGTGACAGGGGTGACTGACATGCCCCCCCAACACACACATGCACACGCACACACACAGGCGCGTGCACACATGTGCACACACACAGACATACACACATGCGCGCATACACATGCACACACATGCATGCACATGCACACACACATGCACATGCACATACACACACACAAGCACACGCACAAAAGCCCTGGCAGTTACCTTGGACTTTGTGGTCATGGTCGTCCTGCAGGATGGCAATGGCAACCGTGTGGTTATTTTCCATCTCCAGGAGTGCAGCCTCGTGGCTGCCGCTGATGTCTTCCACCTGAGGAGCAGTGACAGGAGGTCACACTGAGTGCAGGGCAGCGGCACCCATCCTGCTCAGTGAGCAGAGGAAAGCGCAGTGGTCCTGAATGTTAGAAGCCACTGAGCCCAGGTGACAGCCAGGAGCTGTCCTGGTGAGGACGGGGGCAGGGAAGTGTGCCAGGACCTTTTCTCCCTCCTTGCCCGCAGCAGGGGGACATCAGCGCTGAGGCTGGGAGTTCGCAGGGGACAGGCTGCCAAAGCCATCTCTTTCCAGTCCCAGGTTGCCTTCGTTCCCTCCTCCTGTATCTATGCATCCCAAGGCTAGGGTGGATGAAGGGAGAAAGAGGCCTCCCTAGCACAGGGTCTGTGCCGTTCTCAGCAGCAGGGGGTACGGTACGATGGGATGCATTTCACAGATGGGGAACATCAAGGCCCGGAGTTTGGAAAACCTTTGCCCAAGGCCTGGCAAATGGTAGAGCTCAGCCATTAGCCCAGGCCCATCTGACTCCAAAGGCGAAGTTCCCTCCAACACACTTTTGCTGCCAAAAGTAATCCAGCAGCTAGTACTTCTGAGTGCCCCAACCAAACGCCAAGCAGGATAGCAGGGCTGCAGGCACTGCTGCGCCTGCCCTCCTGCCCGATAGTAATCTGGACCTCCACCAGTGATATGGGTGGACTGGGAAGGAGGAGCTGCTGTTCCTGGGGGAAGGTGCATTTGCAGGAGTGGACTTGCATGGTGGGGACTCTTCTAGCCCCACACTCCCCATCTCTACCTCCCCGCGCTCTCTGCCCATACATCCCCCAGGAAACCACCATGGTCACTGCTTTGGTGGCTTTTGCTTTAACTTCAAATGTGTGGCTTGCCAGATTCCCGAAAATATCCTCTTCCTTCAACGGCAAGCCCCAGACCAGAGTTCCCCCGATGTGTCTGCAGCTGAACGCCAGAGACAAGTTCCACAAAACAGGAACCCGAAGTGCACGTGCAAGGGTCAGAAAATAATAGTTTCCTTTGTTACCTGGCTGAAGGCATTTTATTGCTTTTATAAATAATGTCACTTACCAAGCATTAACTTCATTTCATGAATTACAAACATGCCAAAACCTGGCTTCTGAAAAACACTGAACCAGAAAATATATCCAGGTCTTCTTTGAGCAGTTAAGAGAGGAGGGGGGGGGTGTGGGATAACAATGGGCTGAGTACACGCTAAGGGCATACTTCACCTGTGGGAACATGGTTAGATTCTGGGACCCGCCTGGTCACAGAGCTGGAAGTAGGACCACCACATGTGCCCCGGAAAATCAAGCCAAAAGGGAGAGCAGCCTCTAGCTGGTGATACTGAGTGGCCTCTTATGAGCCCCTCCCTGATCTTAAAGAAGTTTCCTGAAGGCCGGCGCACTCTGAAACAAAGGCAGAGCTGTATTTACATGCAGAAACAGGAGTGTCCCCTTCTAGATACTGATCAGCTTCATGGGGAAATCTGCCTGACGTCTCTCTCCTACTGAGTTCACTGCGAGAGAAAGCTCACACGCAAAACCAACACTGATCTGAAGAGCGCTGAGGAAACAGCAGGTTTCATTTACTGTTCTTTCCCGGGGAAACTGTCATTTGCTTGAGGCTCTCAGAGCTATGAATCCAGCCCGCAGGGAGACTGAGGGCCACCGCAGCTACTGGTCTCTTTCCTGCTTGACAAGGTTTGGATGGAATCCTTGTCTAGTGTCTTTCAGTCTCTGGGAAAAATACCCCCCTGGCAAAGAGAGTGGGAATGCCTTTGCTTCCTGCGTCATCTGTGTGGCAGTGGTCGGGCTGCGGGTCGTGACTGCACCCTGCATGGTGAGAGGGGGGGCTCGCTCTGGCTCCAGCACCCGCATGCACTGATTCTTGGCGAATCAAGGGTGAGCACACCCAGCTGCAGAGGGGCTCTGGGTGCTGCTGACTTGATGGTAACCTGCCTGTGACTAGAGCACATCCCCCGGTCTACTGGGTCTGTGAGTTGGTGGCAGTCTCGCCAACACATGAGGATGGTGGATGGGACCCCGAGAGTAGGGCACCTCAGGGAGCCTTTATGAGTGAGCACAAAGCCTTAGGTCTGAGGCTACTGCAATGACAGTCAACGAGCCTAGACTGGGCACAATGAGCCCTGCTCCTTAGTGGATTTGTTTTGTCTTGTTTGGGGGCCACACCTGGCAGTGCTGAGGGTTTACTTCTGTGTCTATGCTCAGGGATCACTCCTGCGGGGACTCCTGTGGTACCAGTGATTGGGTCTGAAGTGGCTGTGTGCAAGGCAACTTGTCCTGTGCTCTCACTGCAGCCGGTGTCTGCACGTCTGCATGACGTTGAAAGGATCCCTGTTCCCCCATGAGAAAGGGGTGGTCCGTTGCTGACCCTCCTCTCCCCTGTCCCAGAATTTACCTCCTGGGCGCTGCTCCCTAGGCTCCTGATTTCTTTCTTTCTGTAAGCAGGAATTCTGTCCCCTGCCACCTTCAGACCTTGCAGGGGACTCTGGGGCACCTTGAGGTGGTTTTCTGCATTCAGTGAAGTTCACCAAATCAGAGGCAAAAGGTGCTGAACCAGTGCCCTGGGAGATGACCCCCCAGCTTTTCTCTCTTTCAGAACCCGAGGGGCCACCTTTGGCCGCTGCGGCTCCCTCTCCTTCCTGCAGGCTGACAGAGCATGGAGGCGTCAATGTGCCCATAGGCTGAGCTGTCCCCATGCTGAGAGTCTGTTCCAGGCAGCAAACTCCAGCCCGAGGCCAGGTGTGCTCGGCTGGGTGACCTGAGGATAGAGGGAGGCAGAAGCCCCTCCTCGGATGGGTGCGAGTGGAGCTCCCAGGCTTCCTACCTTACCCGTGTGCAGAAGGCAGTGACCCAATGGTTGGAGATGTCGGCGATTCCTGTCATTTAGAATGAAGTGCTTTACGCAGTCTTGTTTTTACTTTTGACACCAAACGTGATGAAATTCTCATTGGCCTCCATCTCAGACACCCTAGGAGCCCCCCTCCCCATGCCTCTCTCAGAGAGCGAGGCGAGGTTTCTGCCATCCCGCCCCTGCTGCTGTACCCTGGGGGCTGACTCAGAGTCAGGGAGCATGCTGGAGCCTCCTTGCTGGCCCTGGTCCCACGCAGCGTGTACTTACCAGCCTGTCTAAGCCCCCCCCCAGCGTCCCGGCCTCACCTCCTTTCAGCAGAGAAAGGCTCAGGGCTGTCACGGGATGCGGGGCGGGGAGAGGGACTCTAGTGCTGGGGGACCAAGACCTCATGCTCCTTGGTTAAGAAGAGAGCTTGTTTCTGCTGCTGGCGGCTGCAGTGCCAGAGAGCCCTGGACCCACGGAGCAAGGCTCCGGCAGAGCAGGCTCTGCCCACTCTACTTAAGTGCCGGGTCTGGGTCACAGGGCCACAGGTTCACAGGGCATGTGACTGAAGCTTGGGGGCTCGGCATCTTCGGGGAAATGTTAAAGGCAGCCAGTCAGCCCGGAAGGGGCACTGGGAGTGGAGCTGAGGGAGCACTGTGTGGGGGGCAAGAAGCAAAGGCTTGGGCAGCACTGTGGGCCTCACTGTGGTACGACCCATCTCCTTCAAAAAAGGGAAGGTCTGGAAGCCGGCTTCCATTGGCGTGGACTGAGCTATAGGGTGAGTGCTGATTTTATTTTACTTTATTTTTGTTTGGGAGCCACATCCGGCAATGCTCAGGGGTTACTCCTGGCTCAGCACTCAGGACTCACTCCTGGCAGAGTTTGGGAAACTATCTGGGAAGCCAAGCATGGAACCTGGTTCAGCCACATGCAAGGCGAGTGCCCTACCCACTGTACTATCAATCTGGCCCCCGGAGAGTGCAATTTTAATCTAAGTTTATAATCATTCTTGAAAATAAAGGTCATATGCCTGTCTTTAAAGTTACTTAAAAAACCCAAGAGGCAATTTCATTGTTTTTTAGTGACCATCTGGATTTCCCAACACCGTTTGTTGAAAAGATTTTCCTTGTTGCACTTCATAGGCCTTTATCATAAGTACTGTCACTCTCCACAAGCCTGAAGACATACATCAGAACTTTCAATTCTGCCCTGATTGTCTATCAATTTTTATTCCAGTTTCATACAGCTTTTTTTTTTGTATTTTTTTTGTTTGGGGGTCACACCCTGTAATGCTCAGGGGTTCTTCCTGACACTCTGTGCTCAGGAATCACTCTTGGCAGTGCTCGAGGGACCATATAAGACACTAGGAATCAAACCTAGGTTGACTGCATGCAAGGCAAATACTGTACCCACTGTACTATCACTCCGGCCCCTCCACGCAGTTTCCATTACTATAGTTTTGTAGTATGACTCAGAGTTGGAAAACGCAACCCCTCCCATTTTCCTTTGGCTATCTGGGGAGACGAGAAGCCAAGAACAGGACTCTGTAGCTCTCTCGGACACCCTCAACTCAAGGCCCAGGGAACTTCTAATGACCCAAAGCCCAACCTTGTAATTCTGCTTCCATGAGTTATTCTGACTCAGTGAGTGTGGACTGAACAGGAGGAGGAAGGCTTCATGCAATGTCCCCTTTGGGACTCCCAGGAGTGTCCAACAGAGCCTGAGAGGAGGGGTCGGCTGGGCTATTCATGGGGGGGGATCCTGCCATACACTCACAGGTTTGATGGCCATAGCAAGCGAGTTCCCAACTGGAGCCAAGAAAACCCTGCCAGAGCAAAGCAGCCTCTCTCTGGGCACTCTCCTCTCCACAGGGTCACCTGCAGGAGTCAGGTGGACTGAATGTGTAAGGTTCCACAGTGGGCAGCTGACATGCCCGTGGGGCGAGCACTGCTGAATGCAAAGGAAGCCACTGAACATCCAACTCTCCACAGCATCCACGCACTGGAGTCTTCCCCGGTACTAAACATACACACTGATCTGGAAATCAGCTCCTCTCTCACCTTCTTCCTTATTCTTTGGCCTGTGTGCTCTCTGCTGGAGAAGACGGAGGTCAGGATAACAGCCAACATTCAGCAGGAGAAGAATAGAGGGCTGAATAATTCACAGATCTAAATCATCTCTCTCCCGCAAATCAAGGGGCTTCTTCCAGAGAGGATGAGAAGGAAAGCACTCAACAGCCGCTCTGCCTCTAGCCTCCCCTCTCCTCACAGCTGGAAGTATAAACTCTCAATTCCTAAACACACCATCTGTACTTCTCACCCTGTGCTACAGATTTGGGGGCTCTCGTCCCTGAACATTCCCTGGCCCCAACTCTGCGGCCATGGGACCAGCAAAACCACATTGTATTGATGCCTTGCAGGGCCCTTTTGGGAGGCACAGCAGGCACTCACCAAAATATTCTTTGCATAAGCAAATGAATACTCCAAATGAGCTGCTTCAGCTATTGGAGAAGATCAAAATCAGAAGTTCAAAGTTCCCAAAGATGGAACACTTTTACAGGGCATAAACATCTGGATGGAATTCCTTCCCCAGAGCAAACATCAAGGTTCCTTGACTTGCAATCCCCCCCATGGGAAATCTCAGAAAGCCTCCTGCATTCTTAATTCAAGGCCTGCTCAGGGCCTATCTCCCAGGGGCTGCTCCTGTACTCAGAAGGCTGAAAAGTGGCCTCAGTGTGGGGTTTCCATACACAGCACACCAATGTGAGCTCCCATCCCCCCTACACACACACACACACACACACACACACACACACACACACACACACACACACACACACTACCAGTATCTTCTCAACCCACTTTTGGGCCACAGCGGATATTGGTGGCAGAGTGACTCTCTGTCCATAGCATCAGTAATCATCAGCGACGACAACGGCCCACTGACAGGCGCTCTGCTCAGTGCGTCTGGAGCAGGTCCACAGGCTCCATTTCGAAGGCTGGCAATAGCGGTAACTTGAACTCTAACTTGGTCCGCTTCCCAGTTTCTAAGTCTCTAGCCCCGCAAGCCTAAGGCAGATCTGGTTTCTATGGCCCCGAGGACACAGTGCAGCCTGAACAGAATCAACAGCTGTGACTGACCACCGCCAGAGAACCTGGGTGCTCAACTGAAATTTCTCCTGTGCCCGTGTCTCGTGTGGTGGTCTCAGGGACCAGGCCACTTATCTGGAAGCAGATGGGAGCGGGCACCCTGGATTGATGATGATACAGCAGCTCTCAGGGGGGCTCTTCTGAGCTCTAGTTTCCCCTGGGGGTGTGTAAGCAGACTGTGCCGGTGTCAGAGCCCTAAGGGCTAGAAAGAAGAGACGAGGCAGTGGACAGCTAGTTCTTGTGGAAGCAGAGTGAGCTGCAGGAGCTGGTGTGGGGGCAGCCACTACGGCAGGGCCCGGCCCGACCTCCTTCACGCTGGTGGTGGGAACTGTTCTCCAGTTACTCCCGAGACGCACGGCCCCTAACAAGGCTGCTGGGCTGAGGAGAACTCAGGCATTTATGCCTCTGAGGGCCAAAGGCCTCCTGAGGGCTCGCTCCGTGCAGGCACTGCCAGCTTCCCAGAGGAGCCGGGAACCTGGGGGGAAACTCTAACTCAAAGCTCAGGTGCATGGGCTCTAGAACCAGACCTGCTTCAGCCCTGGCGTCTCCAGGAGCGGCCTGTCAATATGGGGAGTTCTCTGACTTCCGGCCTTGGTTTTCTCACCTGTAGAATGGAGATAAGTAGCACCCCTACCGGGAAAGGTTATTTGTTTGTTTGGGGACTATTTCCGGCTGTGCTCTGGGCTTAATCCTGGCTCTGTGCTCAGGGATCACTCCTGGTGGGAGTTCTGGGGCCATGTAAGGTACAGGAGATGGAACCTGGGTCAGCCATATGCAAAGCAAGTGCCCCGCACCGTACTGCCTCTCCAGGCCTGCACGGAAGGGCTGTTAGGACGAAAAGGGAGTGAGCACAAGAGGTGAGCACAGAGTCTGGGATGGATGGTGGATCTGTGTGTCGGCGTTACCATCCCTGAGCCGGCGGAGCACGTGGAAGATAAACGTGATAATAACATTCCTGATAAGAGCTGAGAAAAACTAAAGCCGATTGGAGGAGGCGAGGGAGAGTATGTAAGCGATGGTGGTGGTGGAGGGGGTGGGTAGCTGTGGATTCCATGAAAGGGCAAGGTGGGGACCACAGAGTGTCTGCAGGGACAGGGCGCAGGGGGCAAACGTGCTGGGTGGGGGCGTGGGCAGGGCAAGGGGCAGAGGTCAGAGTGAGAGGCAAGTAGAAGCAAGAATGTCACCCCAGCTTGCTACCGAGCAGGATGGGCCGACGCCACGGCGGTGGCGACCTGGCCGCAGCCTGAGCACTGACCTGCCGCTGGTGCTGCCCACGGATCCGCAGCAGCTGCGCGCCGTGCTCCTCCCCCAGGCGCGCCAGCTCGGCCTGGAACTGCAGCTGCAGCCGCTCCTCCAGCTCCTGCAGCTCAGTCTGCTGCTGCCAGCCCAGCCGCCTCACCTCCTCCTCGAACCGCAGCTCCAGCTCCTCCTTCTCCTTCTGCAGCTTCTCACACTTGGCTGTGCTGAAGGCTGCGGAGAGAGCAACGAGAGGGGCTTGGTTAGGAGTCGGGACTCAGCGCCAGGCTCTCCGGGGCTCCTCCCGGGAAACCCAGCCCCAATGCTGCCCCCGGTCACTGCAAACCCAGTGCTCCTGCCGCTAGCACAGGTTTCAGGACCAAAGACAGTGTCAGATGCTCCCTCCTGGGAACACCCTGGCTGGGCTGGGGGGTGAGGGTGTGCAGCAGGGAGGGGGGACCTGGTGCCTCTTACATCGCCGGGATGCGGATGCCTAGGAGCTGGGCCCAGGACAGAGGAGGGACCGCACAGGGGAGATTTTCTTCTCCAGGTTGCAGTGCCCAGTGAGAGCATCTCAGAGGCAGTACTGCGGCTCTGCTCCATGGGAAGAAGGGTGACCACCCCACAGCCCTCTGTCTTAGCATGCCTTCCCCCTGCCCCATCCCGGGGATCTCGCTGGATACTACTAGACTGCAGAGGGAAGGTCAGTGGGGGCTCCACTCGAGTGTCTGTGCCGTCCTGGGCTGTGCACAACAGTTGTGCAAACAGTGACATGTAGCTGCTGCGCGAGGGAGAGAAGCCTGTGGTCTGCAGATGGATCATACACCGGGTGGGCACCGATGTGGAGGTACAGGCAGATACCAACAAGACCCCAGAGACGAATGCCACTGTGTGCTGTGCTCTGTGCTTCAGGCTGGGAATGTGGCTGTTGCTTTACAGAGTGAGTGGATGTAGGAGCCAGTTAGAAGCAAGCTATACATTTGCTTGAGATCCAGAAGACATAGTGATTCAGAGCGTTTGTGACACTATCTTCAGAAGTTTCACCTTAAACAGGCAGCTAAGTCAAGGATACCCGCCCCCCAAGTCCCCGTACCCGCCTCCCCCTCCCAGTCCAGGTTTTTTCCCACCTAGGCTTGGAGCTGCTAGGAAAGGCTCAGCCTCGAGTCACCTGGACTAGAAAATGCAGTTTAAACAAGGAATAAATACAAGTGATGATGTAATATTTAGAAATGTTGGTCTCTTTCTAGAAGTTTAATGATTTCTTAAAATATGTTTTAAATATATTTTTATTTAGGGCTGGAGTGACAGCACAGTGGTAGGGTGTTTGCCTTCATGAGGTGGACCCAGGTTCAATTCCTCCGTCCCTCTCAGAGAGCCTGGCAAGCTACCCGTGGTGTATTCAATATGCCAAAAAGAGTAACAACAAGTCTCACAATGGAGACATTACTGGTGCCCGCTCAAGCAAATCGATGAGCAACGGGATGACAGTGACAGTGACTGTTTTTATTTAAAGAATCGTGACTTACAAAGTTCTTATATTGATAGTTGAACTTTAGGTGACTTTGATGACACTTTTGTGAGCAGAAATTCATTACAAGGACTGAAACTCTTGTTTATCAGCGGGTAGTAGAGTTGCCAGCATTGCATGCTGTTTCACTGGAAGTCACCATTTCTGAGAACTATCTCTGATGCTAAGTGAGCATCACAGGGAAAGACTGCATTCCCCTCTAACAAGGATGTCACCAGAATCCCACTGTCCACATCAGGATGGAAACGCAGACAACAGAGCCAGTCAATGCCCACATGCACTCCCCTACACCTGTCCCTGAGAAACTCACCCAGGGCACCTACTCTGGACCTGAGCTGAGATGTGGACACTGGGGGTTTCCTCAAGGGTCTAACATCAGGACACAACTGGTTGTACACCCGCATCTCTACAGCACATAAGGCATCTCTTATTTTCCTCCTGCAAGATAATCAGTAATGAGCATTGATTTCCCTGACTGCTTCCATAGTCCAGGAACAAAAGCCAAGTGATTTCCATGTTGAAGGCTCAGATAAAGACACCGGAGAGAAGAGCTCAGTGATCTACTCAGGGTGTGATCTCAGTCTCCCCGCGAGACGGCTGCCAACAAGCATGACTGAGAGACAGCCTACAGAACAGCGTTCATTCAAAAACAAAAACAAACCGTCACCTCGAAAGGCAGCGCGACCTGAGTGCTGAGGGAAGACAGTGATGTCCCAGAGAGAGGGGACTCGGACGCACAAAGGCAGCTGTGGGCTGGAGTCTACTACAAGGGCGGTCTGGATCTCTCTCTCAATAAAGCTTTAAGAAAAACAGAATATTAAAATTGTATATATATATATATAGTTTGCTATGAGGAGAAATAGGTCAGAGGAGATAACATTTTTAATTTTTAGCTTTTTGGGCCACACCCAGTAGAGTTCAGAATTGCTCCTGACTCTGCAATCAGGAATCATTCTTGCTGGTGCTTGGGGGACCATATGGGGGTCCTGGGGGTCAAACCTGAGTCAGCTGTGTGCAAGGCAAGTGCCCTACATACTGTGCTATTGTTCCACTCCCACCTTTAAAAAAATGTTGAGGTTTTTATAGAGTTTTTTCATTGTGATTTTAAACCTATAATGATGATGAAGATGTAAAATGAAACAAAGAAACCAAGCTCCAGGAGCAGGGTGGGGGGCAGGGATGGGACACAGCACAATGTCCTGGTCAGACCCTGCAAGGTGGTCCTGAGGGGCCCCAGCACTGCAGGACCTGAGCAGTACCTCATCCCTGCCCCGGCACTGAACACCCAGCATGGGTTGGGCCAGTACCACTGGGAGTGGCCCCCAGGACCCTGCACTGCTTGGGAGGACCCGCCCATTCTTCATCGATTTGCTGGAGCGGACACCAGTAACATCTTCATTGTGAGACTTATTGTTACTGTTTTTGGCATATCGAACACGCCACAGGTAGCTTGCCAGGCTCTGCCATGCGGGTGGGATACTCTCTGTAGCTTGCCGGGCTCTCTGAGAGGGATGGAGGAATCGAGCCCGGGTTGGCCGCGTGCAAGGCAAACACCCTACCCGCTGTGCTATTGTTCCAGCCCAGTAAAATAAAAATGAAACCCCAATCACATTATTTTATACACACGTACACATGTACACTTGTATATGTGTATACTCACATACATTTTGTTGGTGGGAACTGAGACCAAGTGTTACTGCTCCTTAACAAGAGATTCAGTGAGCACATAAAACCTCAACTGAAAATAATTTTTAAAAGATTAAGCGCTTATTTTGTCTCTGACAGGGATTATTTTCAATGTATCCATATTTTTAATTCTAAAGGATTAAGGCACTTGGTGGACCCTACAGAGTGTCTCAGTGGTATGAAACTGATAAAGCTAGAGAAGTGAATTAAGTAGACTTAACAATAATCAAATGACACATAGTTGTGTGACCCAACCCTATACACAAAAAATAACTGGTCAAGAAAGACTACTACAATTTAACTATACAAGAGAAACTGTCAAGGTCTGGTTACATAAGAACTGACATATCAAGATATACAGTCCAATATACCTTAGAAGACCCAGTGCACCAGGATCTAGAGTATCAAGTATATAAAAAAAAGTATAAAACATAAGGCATGCAGAGAACATACTGGTGGTTTCCAAGCAAGGGTTTGGGAGTATTTATTAAATGTGTCAGGGGATCAGCTGAGTGGCTGTGGATGGAAAGTAAACTTTTGGTGGTGATCATGATGCAGCTACACAAACTCAGATTATAATGCTGCCAACCTGAACCATGTTAGAAACTGTTACCTCAATACATATTTTTAAAGAAGGATGTCGAGGGGCTGGAGCATTAGTATAGAGGGTAAGGCACTTCCTTGCACACAACTGGCCTGAGTTTGATCCCTGACATGGTCCTCTAAGAACCACCAGAGTGATTCCTGAGAGCAGAGCCAGGGGTAAGCCCTCAGGAATGTACCCCTCCCCCACCAAATGGAGGTATAGATTTTTGTGCTATCATGGAATAATATTTGTAATACATTGTGGAGAAATACAGGTTAAGTAGCAAAAGTGGCTTGCCTGCAGAATTCTTCTTGCTGGGCAAATGTGGCTCAATCTGTCTTCAATTAGTCCCTCCTCTCTCAAGATTACATGATGCATAAACTATGGGACTCGCTGCCCAAGGAACATCGGCAGTGAACATATAGTTGATATTATCATTTATATACTGTAATATAGTATTTTGTATTATAATATATGGTAGAGCATTAAGATTACTATTTATTTGCCTGCTTTATGAGAGACAAAGTTTTGGCGGGGAGTGGGTGATTGGACCACACCTGGTGGTGCTCAGGGCTGACTACGTTCTCTGTGCCTGGGGACACTCCTGGAGGGACTTGGAGAACCATATGTGCTGCCAAGGATCAAAATTAATTGACCACATACATGGCAAGTGCCTTAACTGGACTATCTGTCCAGCTCCAAGCAAAAAATATTTTAAAAAGCCATTACCAAAAAAAAAAAAAAACAAAAACTAAAAAACAACCCAAAGCCATCACCATAATGAAGGAGAAGACAGGCTATGAAGAGGTTATTTCGTCCGGTGGTCTAAAAATAAAATGGCTCTTCTAACTCATTTGCCATTTTATTTATGTAAGTGGCAAGTTGATTTGTGGGCCTGGCGCTCTTTTGGAGGGCTTGTAAATGAGTGGTTTTCACTCTAGAATTGTTCTGGAACGTGCTGTTGCATTTTATGAATTATAAACTCATGACCTCTGTTTTTCTGTTTATAAAGCAATGACTTTTCTCACCATCACCTTCAGACCACAGATTCCCAATTGCTATTATATTAGTATGGTTGGGGCAATAGTGGGTAAGGCACTTGCCTTTCAGAGAGTCAACCAGATTCCATCCTCAGCACCCCATATGGTCCACTGAGCACTGCCAGGAGTGATCTCTGACCACAGAGCCAGGACTAAGCAGTAAGCACAGCTAAATATGGCCCCAAACCAGACAACAGCATGGCGAAAGCTATTCTCCCAATCACCCCGCACTGCAAGCTCCAGGGTGCCAAGGCAAAGAGCTTCAGTAACAGAGTCCCCAAAGAAAAAAGTACCCTCTTGCCTTTGGTAAATCTCCAGACTCATTTCTATTGTGGCATTCTGCAGACAAGAATTAATGTCAGGTAATTTAAAAGCACTAAGAAACACCTTTGATTTCTTTCTATTAAAGTGAGAACATTTTCTGCTTTTTAGTGAGGCAAGCGCCACAATAATAAATCCCTAGAATCAAAGAGGCTGGGAAAATAATCTCTAAAACAACAGGACTGTGAGAGGCCAAGAGACTCACATAAGCATGAACTTGACAAGAAAAACCAGAGTAAGAATATGTTGTGTGTTTTAGAGGATTAAGAATATACAGGGGCTGGAGTGACAGTATGGGGGATAGGGTGCTTGCTTTGCACATAGCCCGACCCAGGTTTGATCCCTGCATCCCATATGGTCCTCTGAGCACTGACAGGAGTGATTACTGAGTGCAGAGTCAGGAGTAAGCCCTGAGCACGGCCAGGTGCGACCCCCAAACAAACAAAAACATATGCAATTATATGTATATTGTGTGTATATATGAGGCCAATGATGTTACAATACCACTGTAGCACTGTAGCACTGTTATCCCGCTGTTCATAGATTTGCTCGAGCGGACACCAGTAACATCTCCATTGTGAGACTTGTTGTTACTGTTTTTGGCATATCGAATAAGCCACAGGTAGTTTGCCAGGATCTGCCGTGTGGGTGGGACACTCTGGGTAGCTTGCCGGGCTCTCCAAGAGGGATGAAGGAATCGAACCTGGGTCAACCGCATGCAAGGCAAACACCCTACCCACTGTGCTATTGCTCCAGTCCAATATCTAAAATCGTATTAAAGCTGTATAAAGAATACATTACTCTCTATACAATAGAAACTCTTCCACCAGCCTTTGTGTATATGAATGTAGTGTAATCCCCGACACACTGGCTGAGTGAAACTTGTGAGCAGTCCTTTGTAAAACAAGCTGAATTTCAACCACAGTTCGTGAGTGAGGCAATACTCAGCGAGTCTGACAAATTTCTTCACAGCTGTCACACTGATTCCAGAATAATTACAACTTTATATTAGTTTAGCAAAGATCAGTGATACCAGCCCTAATGGAAGGAAGGAGAGAGAGAGAGAGAGAGAGAGAGAGAGAGAGAGAGAGAGAGAGAGAGAGAGAGAGATTTGCCTTGTGTCAGAGGGTGCTAAAGCTTGAACAACGGTATGAGAAATGGCATGATTCCTAAACAATGGCACTGTGACAAGTCATGGTGAGGTTACAATTGTGTCCCCATGCCAGTAATCATATATTGAAACAGGAATCTCAGTACCTAGGAAGTAACTGCTGGAAGCATGATCTTTACAGAAGAGATTGGGTTAAAATGAGGAATGGATGGTGACCTAATTCCACAATGTAGCTTTTATAAGAAGAGATTAGGCCACTTTCCCCTCGAGGGAAGACCCCTGGCTTTCTCAGTCAAGAGGAGAGCCCTTTGCAGAATCCAAACCCACTGATATCTTGAGTTCAGGATTCTGACCTCCAGAACAGAGAGGAAACAAATGTGCATTCTTTTTTGATTGTGCATCACACCCAGTGGTGCTCAGGGCCTACTTCTGGCTCTGTGCTCAAAGATCACTCCTGGCTCTGTGCTCAGGGATCACACTGACAGTGCTTGGGGGTCTTCTGTGGTGGTGGGATTGAACCCTGGTTAGGACATATGTCAAGCAAGTGTCTTACCCACTGTACTATCCAGCTCCCAACAAATGTATTTCAAAATCCCCAAATCCCCATACCCAGTTGCAGTAAATAAAGAGTCTCATTACTTGAACCTATGGACAGGAGGAAATTCTGCTCTTAGACAATCATACTGTTGCTTCGGACAATGGGAAGTCATTGAAAAAAAATTCAAGGAAAACGTAGTTTTAAAATTTCCCATAATCTACCTATACAAAGAAAATGTGACTTGAAATTGCAGGATCCTGGGGCTGGGGTGAGAGTACAGTGGGCAGAATGTGGTCAACCCAGGTTCGATCTCCAGCATCCCATATGGTCCCCTGAAAGCCACCAGGAGTGATTACTGAGTGCAGAGCCAGAAGTAACCCCTGAGCATCACTGGATGTGGCTCCCCCACACAAAAAAAATTATATAGCTATTGCTGTGTGAATTCTTAACTCTCAGCAATTTCCCAGGCTTCCTAACACTGAAGGCTTCCTACAGTCTCCTGTTGCTGCTCTGTGAAGTACAGGTCCTTGTTGACAGAGACACTTGGCTTGTGTGACCCACGTATAAATTGCTATTTTCATTACAACTGATTCCTAGATCTGGAAGTCTGGGTGGCGAGGACGAGTTAAGAAATCAGTGACCACCAGAGGGCAGTGTAACACCTGAGAAATGCCCTCTGCTGGCGAACGCCTTTGTTCACACTCGTCAGATCGTCAGATGGGGCACACAGGCAGGGAAGAAGAAAGACTCAAACATGCTGCCTGCAGGTGCTGGCCACACGGCCGTGCACAGACCACTCTGCCTCTCAGGCCTTTCTCGTGAGATGGTGAGGAGAGCAGAAAGGACAGGCTGAGCATGGAGTGTGAGAGGGTCCTGGGCACAGTGAGAGAAGTTGGGGAGTGTCCTGGGTTGTGAGGAGGATGTCTGGGCAGCGTCATGGGATGTGGGCTAAGTGGGCACTGCATTAACTTCCTAACAAATAGCAGCTCACGTGAACATACACGTCTCCACCCGCCCTACCAGCTGGCCAGGAAGAAGCCACTATTCTTTCCCCTTGGTGGGTGCATTGGGTCACACCTGGCAGTGCTCAGGGCTTACTCCTGGCTCTGTGCTCAAATTCTAAGGATGGAATTTGGGTTGGTGAATTCAAGGAAAGCTCTCCCCTCCCTCAAACACACACAGTGTTCTTTCTCTGTCCCCCTCTGACTCTCCATTTGCAAAGGGCAGAAGGGTGCTCAGCACTGACCCACTGATGGCAGTTAAGATCCGTGACATGATCTTGACTGATCGGTGGGAGAAGGGTGGGCCCTCTGGAGGGGGGTGGGACCCAGGCCCAGGCTCTCCGCCCTCTGCCCTTCAGATGGAGCCCCCTGCACTGGGGTTCAGCCAGAGGGAAAGATCAAGGCTGGGGGTGGGGGGTCACCTGTCATGCTGTCACTGCAGCCCCCTCTTCAGCTGCTTGCCTCCCCTCCCCTGTGTGGCCAGAGATAATGTCAAATCGGGTCTTTGTTTGTGGTCTGGCTCCTGTCAAGAGCACAAGTTATACTGAGTGTCTCTGTGAGCTGCTCCGGTCTGAGGTGCAAGATGCTGTCGCAGAGGCCAAGTAAAGGAAGGAGGAAACTGTTCCAACAGCAACGTGTTACAGAGCAAACACTGAGCTCCCTGAACCTAAAGAGAGACCATTTGTGCCCGGGTCGGGGCGGGAGGCAAGGATTGGAGAAAGGGTCAGGGAACTCAGCTGCTGAGAGGACACTGTCACAGGGCCCAAGGTGTTCCTACTGACACCTTTTGCACAAACAGGTGACCCTTTGTTTGTAAAGTCAGCAGTCCACATGCATCATAGGAATTCTCCCCATGTGCCCGACCCAGGAAGGGCCTTGCTGGATGCTCTTTATTAGCACCGACACAACATCCAGGACTGCTTCCCAGAAGAATAGTTTTCTTCCACAACACACAATGCTAGGAGTGCTAGGCTGTGGTCTAGTTCTAAAACTGTGAGGTCTGGGGACAGAGCGATAGTACAGTGGATAGGGTGCTTGTCTTCACATGGCCAATCTGGGTTCAATCTCCGGGATCGCATATGGTTCCCCAAGCACAGCCAGGAGTAATTCCTGAGTTAGGTCCCAGAGCATTGTCGGGTGTGGTCCCCAAGCAAACATAAAATAAAATAAAAAGTATGAAGTCTTGGGCCACAAAGAGAGTACAGGGGTTAAGACACTTGCTCTGCATGTGGCTGATCCCAGTTTGATCCCCAGCATTGTGTAAGGTCCCTGGATCCCTAAGAGCCAGGAGTAGGCCTAGAGCACTGCTGGGTGTGGCCCAAACCTCTAATGTGGAGTCTTAGAAGCCCAAAGACTCAGGAAAGAACACACGAGATTGGCCTGCAGTCAGAGGAAGCATATTTTTCTAGTTGCAGGAATTTACAAATGCTATGTCACAAACACAGAAGTTGGTTTTGTTTAAATCGAGGTGGGATTTTAAGGCACAATGACATTGCACTTACCCGTGGGCCAAACTCTGGAAACCAAACCTCCAAACTGGCTGACTCAAGATTCCCTGATGCTCTAACTTCTTAGTCCTTAAACAGGAATAGTTACATGCTGTGCAGAGGAGCAGCATGTAACGCTGATAGTGCATTTGCAAGTGACAGATTAGATGGGCTGGGTGGGGAGACAGGGAAGGGTCAGGAAGATAAGTGGCATGTGGCTCCTGGGAAGGACAGGAGAAAAGGCAGAGCCTGACCCCTGGCCTCAGCCTCTGCTCCAGGCTCTGTGCACACTGTCCACTCTGTTCACCCACCTCTCTGGAGTCCCACATTCTCACCGGTAAGAGTCCAGGTGAGACTTAATTCCATATAGGGCGGAATTAAGGATCCCACAATTCATTGGTTGAAACTCTAATCTACATACCAAGGAACACTGCTGTGTCTGGGGAAGGGGTCTTTGAAGAAATAATTACATTAGAGTGAGGCCATCTAAGACACAGATGCAGGTGCCCCCGTGAGAGGAAGGCAGCCCAGGGCTGTGTGGCCCAGAAGTCACGTGAGCAGCAGGGGACGTCAAGGACTGAATGTTCTTGAGGATGCTAGCCCTGCCAGGGCCCTCAGTGTGCAGAAGGTCATAGCTGCCCTGTCTGTGACCCTTTATCAGCACCTTCAGCAGAGAGACCTCTCTGTACAAAGTAGGGATATTTTAGTGGTGATCCAGGTTTGTTAAAAAAGAGTTTACTGGGGTCAGAGAGTTATCTCAGGGGCCAGGGTCAGCGTGGAGATGAGCTGAATAAGAAAGGCCTGAGTCATTCTTGGCACCTGCCTAGGCTTGGGGAACCATCTATGGTGCCAGGGGTTGAACTGGGGTTGGCCACAGGCAAGGCAAGCTCCTTAGCCACTCTACTATCTCTCCAGTCCTGTCTCAGATTTTGGAGAAAGGGAAAGAAACTTAAGCTAAGATCATCTTTAAAAATACCAGCAAAGCTTACATTTCTTTTTGCCCGTAATAAATTTTGTGGCCTTTTTATGTGTTAAGACAAAGGGCCTGCGGCAGTCAAACAAATGGATATTGATTGATCTTATGTGTGAATATAACAGCAAAGCTTACAAATAACCTTGGCCTGATAGGAGAAAAATACAAGACTGATTTATGGAGCAGGAGAGGAAAGAGAAAAAGGATTTAAGAGGGTAGTTATAAGCTGCTGTAGGGAAAAAATGCAGTCTATAAAACTAATAACACCACTCCCATAACTAGAAAATGATTTTCTGGGGTAATGGTTTTGTAGAGAGCCTATTTATTCCTTTCTACCAGGTTAATTCGGCCTCACACAATTTTAAAAGCAGCTTTCTATACACTCCCAGGAGTCATCCTAGGGTTGGGCTTTGGAGGCCAGATCATGGTTCTCTGTAATTATGTTATTTAGCCTAATTTTTTAGTTATTTGTTTTGATTTTGGTGGCCATACCCAGCAGACTCAGGGCTTGCTTCTGGCTCTGCGCTCAGGTGTCACTCATGGTGGTACTCAGGGAACCAGATGGGGTTCTGGGGATAGAACCCGGGTTAGCCACGAGCAAGGCAAATGTCTTACCTGCTGCACTATGTCTCCAGTGGCTTAAAGTAACTTAGTTATTTTAAGTGTCAATAAGAATTCCCTGAGGAAGTTTCTAGCAGTCTAAAATATAGCCCAGTATATTTGGGATTGATGGACATGCCTGTCCATAGTGCTGGTGGACCAGCTTCTCCCACAAAAATTCCCCTCCCCCACTGCATTGTGGCCCCCAGGATGAACCACACCTTGGGTTTACTCTCTGTGGGACACCTGGGACGTCTCCCCCGCACATGCCAAGAGAATTGTGTCCTCTCACTGAGCTGGTCAAATGGAGACACCCCAGAAATGGAATTTCCTAGAAGAAAATGCCCACTCGGTCACACCGCTGGCCATAGTTGTGTGAGGGGAAGAGTCATTATGCTGGTGCCCTGCCCTGGGCTGTGCCTGCACTCATGCCAGTGGGCACGGCAGGGTCCCCACCGGAGGGAGACAGAAGTTCCCTCATCTCCCTCTTACCCAAGAACCGCTCACCCTTACCCAAGTAAGGCCTTGGAGGGCCACGAGGGTTCTGCTCTCTGGCAACAAGCCGGGGCTCAAGCAGCAGCTGAAGCAGAATTGCTAGTAGACACAGGGCCCCCAGGATGTGGCACCGCCTCTCGTCAGTGGTTCATACAGTGTTTCTGAGCACTGTCTCAGAGAGTGTGGACAAAAGTGTCAAGAGCAAGCATGTCCCAGCACACAGGGTACCTGGAGGGGCAGGAGGGCACATGGTGCCAAGTGAGAGGGATCCGGCTGTGCTGCAGGAGCTTCCTGGACTGTCCCAAATAATAGCCAGGCGTCCTTTGGTTGGAGATATCTGGAGAACCCCTTCAGAGCTTCTGCACACAGCTCACAAAACAGGTCCTAACTGCACTGAAAGAAATTCCTCAGAGACTTTGGAGAAGACGTTGAGTGACTCTTGGGTAAGGGTGAGCGGTTCTTGGGTTAGGGTGACTGACTCTTGGGTAAGGGTGAGTGGTTCTTGGGAAGGGTGAGCGGTTCTTGGGTAAGGGTGAGCGAGTCTTGGGTAAGGGTGACTGACTCTTGGGTAAGGGTGACTGACTCTTGGGTAAGGGTGAGCGGTTTTTGGGTAAGGGTGAGTGAGTCTTGGGTAAGGGTGAGCGGTTCTTTGGTAAAGGTGAGCGAGTCTTGGGTAAGGTGAGTGGTTCTTGGGTAAGGGTGAGCAATTCTTTGGTAAAGGTGAGCGGTTCTTGGGTAAGGGTGAGCAAGTCTTGGGTAAGGGTGAGCGGTTCTTGGGTAAGGGTGAGCGGTTCTTGGGTAAGGGTGACTGACTCTTGGGTAAGGGTGACTGACTCTTGGGTAAGGGTGAGCGGTTCTTGGGTAAGGGTGAGCAATTCTTTGGTAAAGGTGAGCGGTTCTTGGATAAGGGTGAGCGAGTCTTGGGTAAGGGTGAGCGGTTCTTGGGTAAGGGTGACTGACTCTTGGGTAAGGGTGAGTGGTTCTTGGGTAAGGGTGAGCGGTTCTTGGGTAAGGGTGACTGGTTCTTGAGTAAGGTGTCTATTTCCATAAGTGCTGAGCTCACTCCCTGTGGCATGGCATGGTCACGGGCTATGGTATCCCACAGGAGAGAGTTTAGGTTTATTAGTGGATGCTTTCGTGAGCAGCTGCTCATCTTTTAAGTAAGAGATCACACGGATTCTTCAGCTCTTAATTCCCTAGGGCAAGTGCAATGTTAAATTCTGTTTTGGGGCCACACCCCGTGGTGCCCTGGTGGGTTTGGTGGACCAAATGGGGTGGTGAGGATGGAAGCTGGGTCTCTGTGTGCAAGCCAAGCACCTTACCTGCTCTCCTATCTCTCTGGCCCTAAGGTTTAAAATTTTTTATTTTTCTTTTTGAGTCACATGTGGTAATACACAGAGATTACTCCTGGCTTCACACTCAGGAATTACTCCTGGCGGTGCTCGGGGGACCATATAAGATGCCGGGAATCGAACCTGGGTAGGCCGCGTGCAAGGCAAACGCCCTACCCAGTGTACTATCACTCCAGCCCTGAGCTTTAACTTTTTAAAAAATTTGCTTTGTTTTGTTTTTGGTCAGCAGTGCTCAGAGTTTATTCCCAGCTCTGTACTCAGGGATTGCTCCTCTTTGTACTCTGGAGGAACCATAATCGGTACAGGAGACTAGAACTGAGGTCAGCCACATGCTAGGTGATTAAGTACCTGAGCCCCTATTCTCTCCTTCCAGTCTCTCACGTGGGATAAGTGGAGCCATAAGGCCAGCATGCTCTGCATGCAGGAGAAGAGGGTTCTACCCCCGGTTGTATATGGTCCCCAGAGATAGGATCCCCAGGGGATGGAGCAGTAAGTAGGCCCTGAGCACTTCAAGTTTTGTGCCCCCAAACAAATAGGAAATGGGGTAGGTAAGTGTTAGAGTTCATGATGCCATTTCTGGGCTTGAACATCACTGCAGGTTCAGGTGTAAGCATTGAACACCCCAGCCCTGTTGACCAAACACCATCTGGATAGGTTCCTGGGCCCCTTCAGTACAGCTTGGGAGCCCACCACGCATTTCCCCTACCCAAAGGAAAACAATCCCTTGTTATTCCAGCTGACCTTTGGTAACGTATTTTTATCTTGTTTTGTCTTAGGGTCACACCCAATGGTACCTGGGGTCACTCCTGGCAGCACTGGATTGGACCTGGGTCTCTGTGTACACTCTCCTTTGGCTCTCTGCCCCCGGTGCGCACTCTGATTGCCCATTATTTCTCTGTCTGTGTGCCACTGCAGGTATATGTGTGTGCCAACCTGTCGGGGCCACCTCTGTAGATGAAGTGATTGATCAGCAGAGGAAAAACCCTGGAAACACTCCCACAGAAGCCAATTTAGAAAATCTCTGAAAAAAAAAAAAAAGAGAATAGAGCCTAAGAGAAGCAGGAAATGATTTTGTCATCACCCCACCCCCTATGGTGGCTGTGAAGGAAAGGCAGTGGGATTGCTAAGCACATGGCCAAGTCTGTGAACATTTCCTACTGTGAGAAATGCACCTATTCCCTAGTGGGCCTAAGTAAATGTCAAACCAGTGTCGGGAAGAAGCTTCACATGTGTGCCTTCCTGGCATGTCCACTTGGGGCTTTCTCATCACTCTCCTGCCCGAGTCCTCCCAATACCACTTTCCGGGGGCAGACAAAGATCATCCAGAACCTGCCATGCCAGGAAGTGGGGGGCAAGAGATGAGGTTTGGGAGAGAGAAAGGCGAGAGGAGGAGGCAGAGCAGCAAGAGCGGCTCCCACCTGAGGCTGAGCTAGGAAGGAAGAAAGGACAAGAAACCAAGCAAAGACCGAAAGCTGCACCTGTGGGGCCAGCGCAGGAGAAACACAGGAAAGCAGGTCAAATTGTGTGTCAGTGACTGCAGCCCTCAGAGTGGGAAGACAGAATTTTTATTTATTTCTTGCTTTTGGGGTTACACCCAGCAATGCACAGGGGTTACTCCTGGCTCTGCACTCAGGAATTACTCCGGTGGTGCTCAAGGGACCGTATGGGATGCTGGGAATCGAACCTGGGTCGGCTGTGTGCAAGGCAAATGCCCTACCTACTGTGCTATTGCTCCACCCCCAGGGAAGACAGACTTTCAAGCAGAACAGGACAAAAACAGTGTGAATGGGAAAAGCAGGTTCCCTAAAGTCCTGAGGTATAACTCAGAGCACTGTGCAAGTCAACATTGGTCTCAGAGCCTCTGTCATCTCATCTGTGGAACAGGCCTCTGAAGGCTGGTGAGACAGTACAGTGTGAGGGTGCTTGCCTTGCCCATGGAGACCCCAGTTCTATTTCTGGCACCACACACGATCCCCCAAGCACCATTAAAGGTGATCCCTGAGCACCAAACTAGAAATATATCCTGAGCACTGTCAGATGTTACCCAACCACCACCAGGAGCCTAGATAATAAAAGCCCCTTTATATGGCCAAGGAGACAGTACAGAAGTTAAGATTTTTGCCTTACCCTTGGCTGACACTGGGTTCAATCCTGAACATCAACTGATTAGCCAAGTACTGACAGGAATGATGCCTGAGCACAGAGCTGGGAGTAAGGTCTCAGGATGTTTCCCTTCCCCCAGGGTTGCAGGCCTGTGATATCTGCTGCTTAGTATTTCCAAACAGCTGCCTCATGTATTTGTCTGTTTTATAGCTGGGCACAATGGATATTAAATCTAGCACCAGCTACTCTATTTTGGCTGGAAGCAGAAATCAGGGCATGGGTAGTAGGTAAGCGCTCCCAGGAGATCCTAATAGACTCTCATGGCTAACACTGAGGTCTGAGGGAGAAACAGATGGTGTCCGGAGGCTTGCTCACCGAGAGATCAGCACTATTTACAGTACATGACTGATTGCGGCCCCTTCCATGGCCTCTCACGACACTTCTGGCCTTCCAGGCAGATCTACCTGGAAGACTACATTTCTCACTGCAAACAAATGCTGCTGTCTGCTACTCCAGGCTTTAGTCAATTTACTTGAAAGGCCTTTTCTTGAAAGATGGAGCCATTCTGGTGTAAGTAAGAAGAAAACAAACTACATGGGGCCATGGTGGGCTCATGGTCTTGGTGGCATCAGCCAGGGAAATTCCACACCTGCTCTCTTTGTTCTGGAAGCCTCATTCTGATGAACTAAGCACTGGGCACACTAGCTTTGCATTTTTTCCTTTATGAAACAGTCATGTTGAGG
The DNA here is from genome assembly GCF_027595985.1 of Sorex araneus. NCBI lineage: Eukaryota > Metazoa > Chordata > Mammalia > Eulipotyphla > Soricidae > Sorex > Sorex araneus. The sequence goes on from NC_073302.1 coordinate 239,800,649, forward strand.
AGCCCAGTTATCATAATGAGGTTCATTCTTCTGAAAATCAAATGGGTCTTTTACTTGGCAACTTGAAACAGAGAATTAAAATATAGTTATCATGATCTTCATCAGAATTAGCGTCCCAAAAACTTTAAATTAGGCTGAAACACAATTATGAGTTAAAAAGAATGATCGACTATTACATATCATTATCATTCATCTATTACCTTGTTCAAATAAATGGCAAAATCTTGCAAACAGGCTAACATCACTTTTGGATATCTGGATCCATGCCCCTGGTGACATGTAAGATTATTTGAATGAATGAGAATAACTCATGACACTAGAAGAGGAAGATTGAATGCAAAATAGCCTCTCAAAAGAGATTCATTTGAGCCTTATAATCTAAACACTGCCCCTTTGTATCGAAGTAGTTTAAAGTTCATATACTTACTTGTCCTATTATTCCTCTTGCTCAGAGAGCCACACGGAAAGCCTAATGGCCATTATTCTATTATGCTCATTATTTTTCCCATTTCCTGTGGCAAAGATTAAGCCAATAATATCATTAATGCTAATGCTATAACTGAAACAGTGAATTGAAAATTTACTTCCTTACCAACTCATCTACTTCCTTTAAGCTGAGTGTTTACCCATAAAGACCTTTCCTGGACTTCTGTCTTGGTTCCACGACCTCTGAATTCCCAGACCTCTAGTGTCTTCCTCAGTGCATGGGATTTTAATGATCAGGTACGTTTCTGTCTCAAACACAGTCATTCCTTGGGGCTAGAGGCTGTCTCACCTCCCTGTTTTATTCCAGGCAAACTAACAGGTACATCTCTCAGGTTCACCCAAGTTGATGAAGTGATGAAGGATCTGCATTCATTGTGTGAAGTCTTGGACCACAGCTTAAGATTAAAAAAAAATTCAGCATGAGGTAATCATATATGCATAATTCACACGTGCTTGCCATTATGGGGACATATTTTATAAAATGTCCCTCAGCATGGAGCGAGGAAGATATTACAGGGGTTAAGGTACATGCCTTGTATGCGACTGACCCCAGTGTAATCTCCAGTACCACATGGCCCCTCAGCACCCCAAGCATTGGATGTCCTTGAGCATTGCCAGGTGTGGTCATGGTGTTGCCCAAGAACTGCTGGGGTGAACTGGGGGCTTCCTAGCACCAAAGGGCCTGAGTCGCCTGAGCAGCACCACATCCTCCAGCTCTAGCACTGACCCATTTGCCCAGCTGGTCAAGAATCACTGGGAGTGGCCTATGGTCCCCCTGAGCACTCCTTGGGAACATCCCTCTGCCCAACGTCCCTAAAATACAGCTCACAAAAATGCTCTTTTGCAATATTCAGGTTAAATCTGTAGCTAGTATCACTGTGCTCTTGCTTTTTATTCTCTTCTTGAAGATTCTAATCGAGATTTACAACAAGAGGCCGCAGGCTATGCCGCAGGAGTCTGGGGAAGGACCAGCTCTGCCTCACTTACTATGTGATGGAACCAGGGGGCTCACGCCCATCTAT